>NC_134235.1:103626383-104251383 GCF_965152275.1 Natator depressus
AACTGTGGGATTATATATAACTGTGACATAAATAGCCAAGGGGGTCCTGGTCATGAAGACTAGCCTTAACTTAATTTTTCTGAATAAAAATACACTCAAGGATGGAACATTTGTTCTACTATCTGAAAATCAGAAATGAAAATGATTACAAACTACCAAGCCTATTTTAATTTACCAAATGCCAATAGTAAATTTGTGAGGTAAAGCCTGGCACCATTGACTGCAAAAGGGTTAGGATTTCACCCACTGCAAAAAGTAAATCCAGTGTCCTAAATTCTTTCCATTGTAATAAAGTACTAGTAAAACAAAGATTTTCTGTTTTTAAATATCCAGGGCCTGACTCTGATTTCACTTACACTTATTTTACACTATTGTAACTCCACTGATTTCAGCAGACTTACACCTGTATAAGTGAGGTCAATCAGGCCTTTTAAAAATGAGTATGCCACTTTAATATGCCATCTGTAGATGAGTATTTTAGAAGTATTATAATACCTTTGTTTTGGATTTAGTAGGATTATATGAACCAAAAGGTATGAGTGAGACCTAACATCAGCTTCAAGTAACACACCTGACTTCTTAAAACAGTGCAATGCAAGCATACCTAACCTGTTAGTTTTAACAAGGTTCTCCCACTCCAACCCCCTTTTCTTGCATTGTATAGGCTACTAGCCCCTATCCCCTTCAGTAACTGGTGCAATACCCCCAATGCACATGATTTCACTCACTACAGAATACCAGCTCCCCTTATGTTAAATGAGATGGACAAATACTGCATGACTCACACTGAAATTATGTAAAAATCTGGAGCATGCTAATCAAAAACAATGGCAGAATTCAGCTCTTGGTAGGTACAGAAATTGGCATCACTATGACACGAATCCTGTAATCCACTGGTTGTTTTGTTTTTCATGGCTCAGTGTTGAGAAATCTTATGCACTTTTCTCTGATAGTAGTAGCTTTTCTATTCCCCCGGTATTAATGTATTCCTGCCATTATAGTCTCATAAGAATTTCTGTGGAAAGGCCTCAAAGCATCCTGACATATCAAGGCCAAATGGATCAAATCCAGTATCCAGGAGGCCTGCAACATGTGGAAGTTCTTTGTCCAATGAGATTCGGAGCCTGCTCCATGACCACCTCCTGCACTGGAGAGTGGAGGTGCTGGTGAACAAGCTTTGCAAAGCTGCCACCCAGCATTCCTAGACCCTCTCTGTTAAGCATCCGGACATCTGCGGATGCAGCCCTTGACTTCAGAGTGCTTAGAGCAGCACTTCTGTGAGAAGCTCTCCCTGTGGGGAGTGGTATTGGAGTCCAAAGATTCCCATTCTCTTTTTTTCCCCCATCAGCCTCAAGACTCTTGTTCTTCCTCCCTAGGGTGTTTCCTCACAGACCAAGCCAAAGAAATATTATTCTCGTTTTTCTGACTGATTTGCTTTTTGTTGATTGGTTGAGATGGCACAGACTCCCGGCCTAATGGTCTTCAAGAAGAGACTCCCCTTAATTAGAGAGGGAGGTAGATGTTTTGAAATCAGACACAGTAAAGCTGGAGGCAGCCCCCAGAAAGCAAGACAATTCTATGTGGTTATTGGTCATTATCCTGCCTGTCTGATTCAAGGGAGAACCACACATCTGCAAGGTCTAGACTGAAAGACAAAGTAAATTAGCTGGTACATGCCTTTCTCTGGAGATAGAGTTGCATGGATATGAAGATGTCTTCTTACAAATCTTTTGGGCAACTGCAAAGCATTACTAGATAGGCATTGCAAATAGGATAATTGACATGTCACTAACCTTGACATTTTCCACTGTAATATCTGGAAATTAATTTTACTATACTATAAACTTTGACCTTATTTTTCTCACACAAAAGTGACATGAATGAAAATGTATAGAGTGAAGCCTTGTGGAAAACTCCGAAAAATATTGTTTATAAAGAATTCTGCTTCTAGAACAGTTGTTGTTGTTCAGGTTTTTATTTCATTCACTCTGTGTGTATGGGGGATCTTTGCTCCTTAGGAGTTGCTGTTCCTGCTGTTTCCATACCTGCAATCAAAGTCCTTTATTTGTGACATCACAACCATCTCCCCAGCAACTAGGTAGCTGTAATGTTACAGAAGACAATGACTTCAACTGAAGAACATTTTTTTTAAAAAAAAAACACAACCCCCCACGTCCCCTCGGCCTGCAAATCCTCTCTCACCCACCCCAAACATACTGTTTTCATGCAAATATTCCTAGTAAACAATGAAGGAAGACAAAAACGACTATATGTAACCAGAGTTCTCCTGGATGCTACAATAAAATAATAGTAATAATAATTCATAAGCAGAATGTTTTTAAAATTTTCCATGAGGAGTCACTGAGGGTTCAGAATGTTAAAAAAGGAGGTAAAACTATATGCAATAAGGGAGAAGTGATTTAACGAAAATATTTTGCACATGCTGAGGTGATCTCAAGATACTTTCTTTACGGACACTAATTAAGCATCGTAATAGCCCTATGAGGTAGGTAAGTACTATCAATACCCATTTTATAGATGGGTAAAGCAAGTAATAGAGAAGTTAAATGACTTACTTGCCTAACACCACATAAGTTAATGGTAGAATCCAAAACGGACCCAGGAATCATGGCCTCTAATCCTCTGCACTAGACAGTGTACTGCACTAGACTATAAAGTGGCTGTATGAATTACCATAGCTTTCATTCCTAGATTCATATGGTCATATCTTCCTTCAAAGATGAGACACAATAATATCTTATCAATATACCTCAAAGTGCCTTGCAATGAGGGGTAAGCAGCATTATCCCCATTTACCAGATGTGGAAAATTGAGGCACACGCAAATTATTATGAGGCTTAATTTGTGTTTGTAAAGTGTCTCGAGATCACCTGAAGGTGTGCCAAAAAAATGGAGGTGTGAACGCACAAATTAAAGGGATTGACTAAGGTCAATATAGAGCATCACTTGCAGAGCAGGAAGCAGATTGCCATCCCTCCCATACCAAATCATCTCCTGACTCCCAATCAAGTCCCATATCTCACAGGACAAAACTGTCTCCTCATATAAACTGTATGTGTGAGTCCCCACTGGCTTGCAACTTGTATAATCATTTTTTAACCTGTGCATAGCGAGATCAGAATGGAAGTATTTTATTCTCACTTTACAGAGGTGTAAAGGACAACGCAAGGTTAGTGGTAGGGGAGAATGAGTCCTAATGGGGTCAGTTTGACTAGTGTGTTTGGCTGCTTTGTGGTGTTCTGGTGGTACAGAGCAGCCCCCTGGGGAAGTTAAGCTTGGTTGATAGCTGCTTTGCATCAGCAGAATCATGCAAAGCAACTGGAGCATATCAGTGAATCTGGCCCAATATCTCTAGTGATCTTCATTCTCTTCTGTAATTTACTGTAATTAATTCGAGAAAACATAAGGTTGACTAATTTGTAAAGATCAGCATAAATTAACTATGCACCATATTCAAAAGAGGTACTGTATAGTAATTGTGAACTAACCTCATTGTGTATCAGGAGATATGTTGTAAAATCTAATTCCTCACTATGGGATTAACCCATGATAATCACACAACCTGGGATTACTTATTTTATATGTAGATTGTTTTCTATATTAAAACAAGGTTAGAGTGGAAATCTAGAATGCTAATAGTTGCATTTGATTATTTATGAGTTAAAATGTAGATAAGTATCACAGAATGAAGGTTAGTAGACAAAAGAATTTTAGTCAAAAGAGTGGAGCATAGCATTACAGTTGTGACAGCTAGTTCATCAAATTATGATCTTTATTTCTTTTCATTCTAAAAAACATCTGATTAAATTTAGCCAGTCCTACTGGATGCTTTCTTGAACACATTTATAACTCCTGCCTGCCCCCCCCCCCAACCATTGCTCAAACAAATAAGCTGTTACATGGGGGCAAATCTATCCTGGCCTCCGGTTCTTCATGTAAAGATAATACTATCAGTTCCTAGACAGAGGAAGGAGAGGTTGAAGACGTTTTCAGCCCCCAGTGGTGATTTGGAATAGTGTAGTCTGTCTTCTGAGCTGCAACATGAATGTAGCTCTTGCTTTTTGAGAATGAGGCAGGGGAATTGAACAGAATGCTGAAGTGAGGTGAAGTAAAGGAGTCCACAATAAATATGTGGGGGAGTGTTCAAAGGCAACCATTTGTACCAGATCAATATAAATGACAGCTACTGTGTTGGGGTGTTGAATGTATTGGCATAGGCTTCACTTTTGTGGATGTGGGTATGAAGGGCCAGATCCTTAAAGGTACTTGGGCACCTCACTCCCATTCATTTCACTGGGAGTGAGGTGCCTAAATACCCTGAAGGATCTGGGCCTAAAAGCCTATGTTTAGGGATCTTTTGCCCAAAACTGGGGTAAACATTGTTACCCTAAATCAGTGTTTTGGTCCGAGCTTAGAGCTTGTATAAAACCAAGGGACAGCTGTTAATCTTTAGAACTTTTCACGGCATAACTGTGGACCAGAGTAATCATTACCAATCTCTAGAAATACAGAGAAGTTACAATCAGAACTTCAGAACATGCAGCTGCACTGTAGCAATCCCCTAGCAACTTTATACCCCACATAAAGACTATCCCGTGTTTATTTTGTGCTTTATTACACTGCACTGATACAGCAGGAGAGGGGGTAGGAGGTGGTGATCAGTTTTGTGAATAGATGGATGAAACATTGAGCATATTTCAGGAGAAACTACTGAATGAATTTTCAAACTGCTTCATGATAAATTAATTGTTTTAAGTATTAAATGTTTACCTTTTAGAAAACTGAATTTGAAAGCTATGCTAAAACAGAAGAAAATGGAAGTGTGATGTTGCTCTCTCAGCACATGCACATACATCACCATGAACTTGCAAATGTAAAACACAAAAGGGGTTCTTACGTTTTAAGTCCTTCTCCTCCTCCTGATGTTAGACACTCTGACCTTTCTGTTTAAAGGCTCATCTTTCCAATCTTTACCTACAGGAAAAAGAGAACCCCTAGAATAGTGAATTCTGGAGTAAATAACATAGATACTGGATAATAATTCATGGGATAATCTTGATGCTTACAAAATCGAATATCAATACCTCATGTTCCCTTAGGATAGAGACCCAAGCACGGCAGGCTGGGCCTGATCCAAAGTTCATTGAAATCAATGGGAGTCTTTCCATTGACTTTAGTGGGCTTTGCATCATGCCTTTTATATACAGGTCTCTTTTTTTATTTGGGGAGTCAATTGTGAGCTGTGTCACACAGCCATACAGAGGGGAATGTGGACATAATGCACCCCATTAATTTTCTGCATAGGCCACACCCTTTTGTGCTCGGGAGATTGACCAGCTACTATTCCCCATTCTCTGCAGGTGGGTGGAGTCTGACTTCAGCTAAGGCAGCACAAAGGAGGAAGTAAACTACACCAGGGAGAGAAATGGCACGAATTACTTCCCTTAGTCAAGAAGGGGGAAGCAGAGACCATACTGACAGGTTTCAGAGTAGCAGCAGTGTTAGTCTGTATCTGCAAAAAGAAAAGGAGTACTTGTGGCACCTTAGAGACTAACAAAGTTATTTGAGCATAAGCTTTCTTGAGCTACAGCTCACTTCATTGGATGAATACAGTGGAAAATACAGTGGGGAGATTTTATATACACAGAGAACATGAAACAATGGGTGTTACCATACAGCCTGTAACAAGAGTGATCAGGAAAGGTGAGCTATTACTAGCAATAGCTCACCTTTCCTGATCACTCTTGTTACAGTGTGTATGGTAACACCCATTGTTTCACGTTCTCTATGTATAAAATCTCCCCACTGTATTTTCCACTGTATGCATCCAATGAAGTGAGCTGTAGCTCACGAAAGCTTATGCTCAAATAGATTTTAGTCTCTAAGGTGCCACAAGTACTCCTTTTCTTTTTGCAGAGACCATATTGTGACTATGCGAGATCAATGCAACTAGGCAGTACTCTTTACTAAGGGCTCATGGTAATGCCACAGTCTCACATTTAGTGATTCACAACTTTTAAATAATGCTTCTTGCAACAGGTTAAATCCATTTTATCCTGGTGAGTAATTACAATATGATGCACCATCCTGTAAACAAAAGCAATCATGATTTCAAGTTTCCTATACTTACATGCCTTTAGGAACAATTAAGGAAGGCATCCCCCCAGAAAAACGTCCTAAGTATTTACTGTATAATATAGCTCCTGTGAATATCTGTTGCAAAGGAATTCACCCCCCCCTTCTAATCACATCAACAATCCCTACTCATTACCCTTCATCTGCCCCAAGAAGGGAGGATAGCCCCTGTAAAAAAGAGATTTGTTTACCATTCAGTTACTAGAGTTCTTTCTCCACCTTCTCTCATTATATTCACTAAGGTATCAGCAGAACCTCAGAGATGGCTGAGGCTTAGTTTTATTCTGATCAGCTGATAAACATTCCTGCTGCAGAACGCCCTCCACCAAGGGAGAAGACCATATTTGCCTCTTCAGGCCACTCTACAGAAGACACAAACGACGCACGAATGACTACTTGTTTTCGGAGCAGGGAGAGGAGTAAATCTCCCAGTACCACCGAGGGCACCAGCAAGGAGGGAAGCAGTGCAATCCCCATAGCAACTGGTTTCCTTGCACGCTTCGGCTCTGCGGGAGGAAGTGGCCTTCAGTGCCCTTCACGGCCGGCCTGTCGCTGCCTGGAGCGCGCTCTCCATGGTGCTGAAGCCCGGCGGCGGCTCACACGCGGTGAAGCGGCCCCGCCGAGGTTTGCTGCCGAGCGCTTGCGAAGCAGCCGGCTCCCAGCAACCGCGGGTTCGTCCTCCCTTTCTTCTGCGGGGCGCGGGGGGGTAATTTACCGACGCACCCTTCGCCCTGCCGGACCAATACGGTCTGCTCCTAAACACCAGCCCATGAAACGAAAACGCCCTCGGCTTGCCCTGCACTTTACCCGGCGGCGCCTCCCAGCACAGCAGCCCCGTTCCCTTTGCAGGACTGCTGAGGTTGGCAACCACGCCGAAGCGTTTTGCAGCCCGCCAGGGCTCGGGCAGAGAGGAGGGGGCTCGCCTGCAAGTTCCACACCGTCCTGTAAACGCCAGCGGCGGGATCTGCTGCCCGAGCCGCCGGTTACTAGCACAGAAACGGGCCGCCACCCCGGCGGCGAGTGGAAGTGCTCAGATCAGCGCCGCCCCCCCCGGGCTTTGCAAACCTGCCAGGGGCAAGTGCATCCGCACAAGCCGGGACCAACAGACCCTGGGCACAGAGGAGCTCCCCGGGGCCGGCTCACCACACCCCCGCCCGGCAGCGACGCCGAGGGCAGACCTGCCCGCACCGCTCGGCCGCGCTTACCTGAGCCTCCCTGCCGCCGGCTGAGCAAGTGCAGCTGGGCGAGCTGCAGCTCTCTCGCGCGGCTCCCATCCCCGCTCCGCGCTCGGCCGCCGCGCCCCACGTGTCCCCGCCCGCCGGAGCCCGGCTCGCCCTGGGCCTGCGCACTCCGCCGCGCCCGGGCGCTGCCGCTTGGCGGAGGGGGCGGGCGCAGCCGGGGCCGGGCGAGCGGCTGGCTTAGCCTCGCCCGCTGCGGGAGCCCCGCTCCCCGGCGCGTGGGCCCGCCCCGCCCCGCCCCCCGCGCGCTGCTCTTGCCCCCCAGGCGCTGCAGCCGCTCGTGGCTTGGGGCGCCGCGCTGGGGGTGTTGTGACTGCCTCTGCCACGGTTCACAGCGCCGTGCAAAGCGGCAGGCGTGAGAACTAACCGGGCAAAGTCCCGCCCCCTGGCAGGGTGCCCTAGGGGCACTAAGCCAGAGATCAGCCCCCCTCCCACCACACCCCCCTTTCTCCACCCCCCGCGCAGAAGGATCACGGGTCCTGGACTTGACCACAAGATGTCCGGCTTTGGCTAGGGCCCTTAAAGGTGCTCCCCAGGCCTGGAGAAGAGGGGCCGCTCTGCTGCTGTGGGAGCCCTCTCCGACAAACTCTGTCACTTCGCGTCCAGGGCCGCCAGCCAGCCGCTAGGGCTCAGTGGGAAATGCAAGATCAGGGCCTCCTCCCGGGGGGACTGGGAATCAGCAGACCTGGGTTCCCATCCTGGCTTCTGTCCCTACCCCGCTGTGTGATGCTGGCCCAGTCACTTCCCTTCTGTGCACCTATTTCGCTTTCTTTGTCCAGCCGGTCTTGACTGTAAAATCGCCAGGGCCAGGACTAACTCTCACTATCTTACAGTTTATAGCCTGCCTACAACAATGGGGTCCCCGTCGGGGTGGGGGGGCATCTAGGTACTACTGCAATGTAAATAATAAATGATTAAGTTGTGTATCTGTGCAACTCATTGCCCACTTATGGTGTGTTAAACCCAAAGGAATCCATGCTCACAACGCCCAAGCTTGCAGGCTACTTCCATACTGTGAGCAAGAGGAAATTGTATCATGTGTCTTTATAATAATGATCCCAGACCAACTGCATCTCATGTAGAGAGGGTGCTGGGGCACTGCCCCACCTGTGTGTGTGTTTAAATATGAATGACAGCTTGATATAGATTTGCTGTGCGTGAATCATATTGAGTAGTAGGGCATTCTTCTCCACAACCCCTGTGGCACATGCACAGCCCATGCAGTCAAGGCCTGATAGGAGGCAAAGCTGCGGCAATCTGTAATGAGATTTCGGCTACCGGATTCACTGTCCAAGCCAGGAGGCTGCAATGACTGTAGAGTGCCCCCCCCCGACCCCCAGGGGTGTGTCAGGGAAGCACTGAGTGCTAGGCTTCTTGCTCACTCTCTCAGGGTCTGCTGCCTGGGGTTGTGTGGCTCACTGCTGCACTCAAGGCAGCAGAACTGCTGGAGGGAGGCCTTGCCTCTGCAATGAAGGTGGAGATGCGGCTGAAGGAGGCTTCACCAGGCAGGATAGGAGGAGGCAGCAGTGGAGAGGGGGAATGTGACGGAGGGAGAAGAGGAGGAGGTTCCCACGAAGGAGGTCCAGGCAGTCCCAGGACTGGCCCAGCTAAGCAAGGGCCCCAGCCATCATAGGAAGGCAACTTTCCTAGGGCTGATCCTCCCTTTCTCTAGGGGTGAGGGTGGTGCCATGGGGGTAAGTGGCCATGATTTTTATTGTCTGCTACACCCCACTTGCCCCAAAGTTCACCAGCTGCCACTACATCAGACGTAGGACTTATTAGTGCCATAGTGGCAATGAATTTGAGAGGGGCAACTAATTAGGATCCTAGGATTTCATGTTTTCAGCTTGGTTGACAGATAATTTCTGTAGAATGGCATTGACAGAGCAAAGGAGAACAGTAGTGTGCCAGTTCACCACCTCTAGAGCACCTTTCATGCCTGATAATCCTCTTGGCCTCTGTTTGCCCCCTCTATCAGTGCAAATAGCACCAGTCCATTGATTTTGGTGGCATGACACCAGTTTACACCAGCTGAAGACCTAGTCTCTGGTGTTTCTGTTGGTCTGTCATCAAGTGGTGTGGATGGGGTAGCAGTCTCTGGTTTAAATGGCGGTACCGCTGTCTCAGCCTGAATGTGTGCAAGGTCTAAGCTCTTTGGTCCTGTTTGAGAACGTACAGTACAGTGCACTTAAAACACAACTGTAATATTTTAAAAGTGCTGTAACTTGATGCCTCAAAACATTTTTCTAGTACACTAGAAGGGCATCATCATTGTGGTTCCTAAATTACATTTCAGACAGCTTTGAGAGTCAGAAAGAAAAGGCTCCAACTAATGGAGAAGCCATCCTGAAATAACTACCTTACAGATAAGGAGAAAAGGAATGAAGCTGTGAAAATATGTGGGAAGCTTTACACCAGTGACCCCAAAGCTATTTGGATTCACCCCAGTAAGAAGTGGATTCTCTGACAGCAAAAGAATTTCAGGAGAGGAAATCTGGGGGGATTAAGTAATCTAGTGAACAAGCTGTTAGAGAGGAAGCATTAAAACCCTTGGGTAGCTGGGGATTTTTAAAATATGCCATAATTATGAGACAACTAACCATTCCTCTGGGAAAACATGAGAATGTAAAGAAAAAGAACAGACAATATAGCATCACAAAAGACTGCTAAAGGATCTGAGGTTTAAAACCCCCCACCTACACTGAAACAGGAGAAGCGGGGAGTAGTCAACCAAACAAGAATGTAGAGTGTGAGTCAAGGCTTTTAGAAAAAATATAAGAACACTAAAACAGAATGAATTAATGCTAGCCAAGGGGGAAGCAGGAAGATTTTATAAATATTTAAGCACTTTTAATAAATGAGGAATAAAATGAGATTAATGATGAGTTTAAAATAGCTGGGACACCAAACTCCTTTTCTAAAAATCTGTGTTAGAAAAGAAAGAGAAAAGAAGTTTGGATAGTTTGGAAATAAGGAAGTCCTTGTTAAAATAGCTATTGATTACGTGTGAGTAAGGGAATGAATTTCTGAATGTATAAAAATTAGCTGGCCTAGATGACATGAGTTGTAAATTAGTGTGATACTTTTCATGGTTACACTGAAGACAAAAGGGCTACATGTAGAACAAGGTGCTACTCGGTGTGAGTAATGGTATCACAATCTGACCCTAAGAGAATTACCTAATGAAATTTCTGCACCACTGACAATTATTTGTGAAAAATCATGGAGAGCTGGGAAAGTGGCAAATAGGAGAAAAGCAAATAGAGTACTAATCTTCAAAATAAGAGAAGAAGAGAGTGCCTGGGTATTTGTCCTGTAAGTCTAAAATCTGACTAAGTATGAGAGGGGTAGCTGTGTTAGTCTGTAATCACAAAAACGACGAGGAGTCTGGTGGCACCTTAAAGACTAACAGATTTATTTGGGCATAAGCTTTCGTGGGTAAAAAACCCAGAAGCCCAAATAAATCTGTTAGTCTCTAAGGTGCCACCGGACTCCTCGATGTTTTTGTAAAATCTTGACTTTCATTCACTACCAACCTTTCTGGACCTAGGAATGAAAGATGTTCTATTCCATTTCCAACCTTATGAGTCATCTAGTCCTCAATAAATAAGTACATATGCTACTTCCACAAAACAAGCTCTTTCTGCTCATTCACTTTATTGACAAACAAATAAATGGAAGAAAATATGAAATACCTGTGACTGCACAGCAACAATCATAATGTCACTATATAAATACATAGTATGCCCTCACATCGAATATTGCATGCAGTTCTGGTCACCCCACCTCAAAAAAGGTATATTAGAAATGGCAAAGGTACAGAGAAGGGCAACAAAAATTATTAGGGGTATGGAACAGCTTCCATATGAGGAGAGATTAAAAGGCCTGGGACTATTCAGCTTGGAAGAGAGACAGCTAAGAGGGGTTATGATATAAGTCTATAAAATCATGAATGGTGTGGAGAAAGTGAATTACGAATGTTACTAACCCCTTCACATAACACAAGAACTAGGGGTCACCCAATGAAATTAATAGGTAGTAGGTTTATAACAAACAAAAGGAAATACTTCTTCACACAATGCAGCGTCAACCTGTGGAACTCATTGCCAGGGGATATTGTGAAGATCAAAATTATCACTGGATTCAAAAAAGGAATTAGATAAGTTCATTAGATAAGCTATTAGCCAAGATGGTCAGGGATGCAACCCCATGCTCTAAGTGTCCCTAAGCCTCTGACTGCCAGATCCTGAGACTGAGTGACAGGGGATGGATCTCTTGATGATTGCCCTGTTCTGTTCATTCCCTGTAAGGCACCTGATATTGGCCATGCTTGGTAGACTGGATATTGGCTAGTTGGACCATTGGTCTGACCCGGTATGGCCACTCTTATGTTCATCTGACATTAGCAGTACTAATTTGCTTTCTGACAAATGAATTACACTCAGCGAACCGAGACAGCTATTGGTATTGTATCAAATGGGGCAATTATGTATAAACATAAAATCAGCTATTATTATTAAGCTTAGGTACACACAAGGCCAATTGCAGCTCTCAGTTACACCAGTATAATTCAGAAGTAACTTCACTGAAGTCCACATATCCTTACTGTTTACAAAGTGGAGTCAGTGGAGTACACCACTGTAAAACTGTGAGATGAGACCCAAACCCATGGCCTGATTCATTATATGACTTAGGGAAGCTGATTGCTATACAAAATACTTTCTAACGCCAAGCCTTTCCTGGCTTCAGCTTTAACTGAACATTGAGGTTTAGGCCTTGGTTACACTGGGGTTTTCACCCATCAGTGGTGTAGCTCAGGGCTGGGCAAACTACGGCCCACGGGTTGGATCTGGCCTATCAGGGTTTTGGATCTGGCCCTCGGGATTACCACCCCCATGGTGCCGTGGGCCCCGCTTTGCCCCCAGAGGCGGCCCGCACCACGTTCCTGCAGCCCCTTGGGGTGAGGGGGCAGAGGGCTCAGCGTGCTGCCCTCGCCTGTGGGTACCTCCACCCACAGCTCCCATTGGCCTGGCCTGGCCTGGCCCCAGTGCACGCTGCTGCCACCCCAAGCCCCTCCTGCACCCCGCACCCCAACTCCCTGCCCTGAGTCCCCTGCCGCACCCTGCCTGCACCCCAACTGCCTGCTGTACCCCACACCCCTCCTACACCCCAACACCCTTCCCTGAGCCCCCTGCTGAACTCCACATCCCTCCTGCACCCCAACCCCCTGCCTGAGCCCCCTGCCTGCACCCCACCCCCCGCCGTACCCTGCACCCCTCCTGCACCCCAACCCCTGGCACCCCCTCCTGCACCCCCAACCCCCTGCCCTGAGCCCCCCCGCACTCCGCACCCCCTCCTGCACCCCAACCCCCTTCCCTGAGCCTGCTCGTACACCCTGCACCCCTCCTCTGCCCCAACCCCTTGCCCTGAGCCCCTTCCTGCACACCGCACCCCCTCCCACACCCTGCACTCCCTCCCACACTCCAACCCCCTGTCCCAGCCTTACATTCATGGCCCTGCATGCAATTTCCCCACCCAGATGTGGCCCTCAGGGCAAAAAGTTTGCCCACCCCTGGTGTAGCTGAACAGATGCAAACCCCTACTATAAACAGGCTACAATTACCATCACTTCCATTTTCCCTTGCTTGAAACTGCAGTAAATCACACCAGGGCAAATTACAGCTTATGGCATTTTTTCCTGTCAACACTAGGGACTTGCCCTGGCCACCAATGTTTGTACTGGGGTAAATCCCCAGTGTAGTCAAGGCTTTAGAAATCTATAGGCAGTGTTTTTGCTGCAGCTACGGCTGCTAGATCCACTGGCATTTGCTGTTTTAGCATTTACAAGCCTGTCTTTGGTATTGAGAGGTGACGGAACTGCAACTGCTTGCTCGGTGAATGCAGCCCGTTTAAGTTCTGTGAACCTATGTTCCTTCTTGTGTTCAATACGCAGCCTCATCAGGGCCTGAAAACATGTTTCTCTCTTAAGCAAGAGGCTGCAATTGGTAGGAAATTCATGTTCACTGAGTTGCAGATGTCTGTCAGCATTTGCTGCTTAATGACAATGGCAAGCTTCCAATGACCACGATCCCGTTTCAGCAGGCACACCAGGGATGAGCAGTTCTGCCATAATAATATTTTTGGCACTGATCTTTGATTTTCTGATGAGCCTTGCTCTCTAGGTGAAGGTGAATGTAGAAATACGGTCAGCCCACAATAGTGCAGCTTTCTGAAAAATTCCAGCATGTTCTCAGAGGCTTCCTTTACAAAAGAAAAATGAACTGAAATGCTTTAAGTTCTCAAATACCTAGCAGAATATGGGCTACATTTTGGTTAGTCTGACACAAAGGTAGCTTGGTGTAGGGTTCAACTCACTTTGTGCATCTGCGTAGGACCCCAAGTGGTCTCTGAGCTCCGAGTCATCCCACATCCATTTCCCCAGCTGAAATCAAGAGGCTTCCCCACACAAGCAGGGGAGAAGCAGCAGAAATTGTTCAGAACTGCTGGGCAGTTATACAAAGCTTCTCCCCAACCCCTGCAACCAGAATTGAGAGCTCTAGCCTCCCGCAAAGTGGGGAGTTATTGAGACCCAGTGGAGGCAGGGTGGCTATGCAGGAGACCTCCACCACTACAGTCCCAGTCACTGGAACTGAGAACTCCAAGTAGAGGAGAAATGTTTGGTTTTGGTTTTCTTTTCAATATTTTGAGGATGTTTTTTGATTGATCATTCTAACCTCTACCTCCCTCATTCCCTGCTCCTTGGTTATGGTGAGGGAGTAGGTTTTGGAGGAAGAAGCAATGTGGGTGGATGAAATGGGCACTGCCAACCTTGCTAAGCATGAGGAAGGGGCCAGGGGGAACAGTTAAAACAAAACAAAACAACAACCTAGAACTAAGAAGTGACTGTCTTTTACTAGGTACTTGTAGACACCTCAGCCCAATGGGGTCCTAAATCTGACTGGGGCCTTCTGGGTGCTATTGTGATATTAAATAACAATAGCTTGAGCTGGCTACCATGCTGAGAGGTATTCTACAGTCCAGGAGTGAGTGGTCAGCTGGATGGCCCATTTCTATATGCCTGCTGGCTTTCTTGAGATCTTCACATGCTGGTGAGACTTGTCTGAGCCCTTAGCAATGGCATCTGAGCATTCCCAAGATTCTCAGATCAGTGTGGTATTTTTTGTCAGCCACTCCAGTTTGCTCAAGCACTCCACATTGTAAGCCTTTGTTGTCACTTGTTGCTCCATTCGATTTTATAAGTTGGTTTTAGAACATGCTGGGACTGCATGCTCTGATACTAGCTTTAGTTGTTCCAGCTTCCTAACTGAAATGTGTCTGTGATGGATTAATATATGTCTGCATGTCTCTCTATCAAACTCCATTTTGTTTTGTGAAGGGCATTTTGATTGTAAACTTGTTCTGTGCCTTCACTTTGGCTCTGTACCCTCCAAATTGAGCTGAAACATTCAGGATGTGTCAGGAGACATTCTTGCATTAACAATGGCGGGTTGTTAAGCCCTGATGACCTATCATTCAAAGCACCCTTGGACAAAGAGCTGGCTGCTGCTCAAGGAAACCATCCCTCCCAGGTGAGCTAGTAACCAAGCAATTGATCGCCTGATGGGAGATTTTGATCACCTGAAAGGGGCTTGGGCTAACCAGGAAGGTCACCTGACAGAGGGGACTGGACATTACGAAAGGCCTGTCTGCATTGCTCTCTGTCATTGACCGGGAAACAAAGGCAAGGCAGAAGGAATGAAAGAGGAAGGGGATATAATAGAATCCTGGGCTTCCTGAACAGTTGCTGACCAAATCCCAAAGGATTCTTGGCCTGGTGAGGAACCAGCGGCAGGAAGTTGAGTGCCAGTTTTACTATTTTTCCATAGATCTGTTTATAGCTTGTGCTGGCTGTGAGTAAAGAGTGATCTGTTTAACATTTCTTTTGCAAAGTCTGTGTGTTCCTGCTTCAACTATCCTGTGTCCCTGAAGCCAGAGGACCCATGAGAGAGGAGCTCTGGGCAGGGCATCCTTGACTGACTGTGGTGTCTTGGGGTAGGGGGAGGGAAGTCAACACTGGGCCTGGAGGACTAATTCAGTTGGACCACAGGATGCCATTCCCTACGAGTGCTACCAGAGAGTCTGTGCCCAGGAAATTGTCCCTGAGAGGCCAGAGACTGTGGCTGAAGCCGGCTGAGACCCAGTGGAGCTCAGAAGCATGCCTAATCCAAGCCCAGCAGCCCGATGAGAGTACAGCAGGGGGAGCCTGACCAGCTGTGTGGGGGTGTCAACATGAGAAAAAGTATCAGCGTGTGGTGGTCTTCCATCTCTGACCATTGCCTTAATGTAT
The DNA here is from genome assembly GCF_965152275.1 of Natator depressus. Taxonomy (NCBI): domain Eukaryota; kingdom Metazoa; phylum Chordata; order Testudines; family Cheloniidae; genus Natator; species Natator depressus. The sequence continues at coordinate 103,642,125 of NC_134235.1, forward strand.
CATGTCCCCCTTTGTAGCCACAGAGATATTTGTGTTTGGTATGTGGTGGTCAGTAACATAAGTAACTTCGTTTGGTTCAGATCCACAATGCTGACTTTTGCAAAGCGATCCCCCTCTTTTGCATTTTTTTTCTACAAAAAATCTTTTCATACTGTAATGGCCTGATTTGCCACTGTGTTGTACCTTGTGTAGTTACTTTACAGCTGGGCCTGGTGTGGGTGGGGATGTAGAATGCTGCCAAATCAGAATTCTTCATTCCCTGACACCAGTAGCTGCACTGTACACCCGCTTTGCCCTCAAGTTTGCCTAGGTAAATTGACTATATAAGATTCCATACAAGGGAGAACTTGATCCATTCCGTTCAGATATGGGGGTATAGTCCTGCATAGTAACCACAATATTTCCGTTTCATTGGTGTTGTGAGGCTCCTTTTGTTATTGTGCACCTCTGTAGATGGCTTTGAATGCTACTGTTTATATATGTGCTAGTGGCTGCACATCACTTCCCATCTATGTGGGCCTGCATATTATTGGGTTGCATATGACCTGCAATGTTAAGGGTGTATCTGTCTGACTTAATGGTACCGGGACTGTATCAATCTCCTTTTCCTAAGGAAAGTGCAGAGCTTTCCTTGGACAGTCACAGTGTTCTGCTCCAATGGTGGTTTCACTTCAGTGCATTAAATTAGTCTTCTTTAGAGTATTTAGTTTATAAAGCATTTTGGGATGAAAGGTGACTTATGAATGGAGGATATTTTCTCGAACTCTGGGAGAAATACTGTCAATGACTCCCTCGCTAATGTGTCACAGAGCATAAACTGCAGCTTTTAACTAAAAGTTTAGCTGCATGTTGTTTAAATATCATTGAGACTGTTGGCACATTCTTGACAAATTTCTAGCTAGCAAAAATTAAGTTAAACATGACTTAGCTTTGTACTTAGTACAATAATTTGCAGTACCATGGCATCTTTTTCACTGTGTGTAGTGACTCCTGAGCTAAGAGTATAGTGGGCCTTTTTTCCCCTGCCAATTCAAAACCATAAGTTCAAGCATTTTTCCGTCCTGCCTTGAAAGTATATGGACTAGGAATCATTGGTTTCTCACATTCTCTGAATCAATTTTATGCATTATAAAGACAGCTAGGCTCAAGTCCCTTCAGAACCCTGGAAAAGCTTTGTTGGTGCTAATGGATTTGAACTATTCTGATCCTATGCAATATTTTGTGGTATAACCAATCTAAGGAATTGATAGAGAAAACTTGCACAGCTGAACTGTTCCATTTTAAAAACAAAAGCAAAAATAACAGACTCTAGGATAGCAGTAAGCTCCTGTGAAGGGAGGAGAGTTGATGCAAATGGGCCTTGAGAAAGGAGCCACAAGAAGTATTTCAGTGATGTGACTGTGCACAGCAGCTGGTTAGTCATGGCCCTTGGGTTTGCTGAATTCAGGTAGAAGATAATCAGTCACACGAGATCCCTTTTTTGTTTTTTCCAGGTCAGCTTCACGGTGACAATGTCTTCAGAGTTATGTGCCTCGGCAAGTCCCCCTCCTCCCAGTAAGGGATACAATGAGGCTGGATTTTTCAAAAGAACTTTAGGCACCTAATTATGGCCAGATCTTTAAAAGTACTCTGCAGCTGCCACTGTAGCACTCAGGTGGGATTTTCAAAGGAGTTCAACACATAACGTGCTGAGAACCCTTGAAAATCTGGCCACTTATTTTGGTGCATAAATGGTAGCTGAGCTCTTGAAAATTTGGTCCCAATTGTGAACACTTAGAGCCTGGCCATTAGTGACAATCATCAAAATGATACATAATCAGAACACTCTCCTTGGTTGATCAGCATTCCAGAAGTCAGCATGCTATTATCTAGCAGTTGCACTGTGTATTATAAAGTTTATCAAAAGCTGCTATGTAATTATATTGTGGTTATGCTTTTTATACCTAGAGTTACCTATAACTAGAAGGTTACCTCTATGACTGAGTGAAATACAGTGCAAATACAATGTAATTAATGACAGGTTTCAGAGTAACAGCCGTGTTAGTCTGTATTCGCAAAAAGAAAAGGAGTACTTGTGGCACCTTAGAGAGTAACCAATTTATCTGAGCATGAGCTTTCGTGAGCTACTAGCTATTACCAGCAGGAGAGTGGGGTGGGAGGAGGTATTGTTTCATGATCTCTGTGTATATAATGTCTTCTGCAGTTTCCACAGTATGCATCCGATGAAGTGAGCTGTAGCTCACGAAAGCTCATGCTCAAATAAATTGGTTAGTCTCTAATGTAATTAATGTTAATGGATTCTAAAAAATACATATCTTAATTCTGAAACCAAAAAGGTAATACAAAATAATACAGCCCAGTTCTGTCATTATTATCAACATTTATGTTGTGATAGGGTCTATAGGCTAACGAGGCTGGGGTCCCATTATGTTAGGTGCTGTACAAACCTATAGAATGCCAGACCCTGCTCCAAAGAGTGCCTTCTAGCTCAAATTACTGGTATTTAGTGATTAAAAAGCATAGCCATATTGATGTAATGATACTACAATTGCAGTGTAACTACAATGTAATTGCAGTACCATAACTGACTAGTCCTTTGTTAATTACACACATCATGTTCAATAATACTACTGAATTTCTGTAGCTGGAGTGTATGATTTTTTGAAAAATTCCTCTAGAACAAAGTGCATGAGCCCTTGAAGCAACACACTGTGTTACCTCCTAGAGAACACATCCAATTACAAATAAAAAAGACAGTGCATGTAGCATTAAGGGACTTTTTTGAACTTCACCTCTGTTCAAAAGTATTGTCAGCTGAAGAAAGCACATGCCAATAGTTAACATGATTTATAGATGTTATGACAAAATAAATGTCTCTGAACAAAGAGATGAGAGAAACAACATTTCTTCATGGTAAAAATTTTGTTCAGCCTTTACCACAATGGACTTTCTGAAGGCACTGGGCCAATGGGATTGCACATGGATATGAGTCAGCAGAGGAGAATTTAAAATCTTCTTTCTGAATTAAAAGAATAACTGAAGTTCTGTACTAGAATTGTCACCCTTAATTGATGCTGTTCAAACACAAACACATAGCAATTATAAGCTGTATCGTTTCATTCATACAGTAACCTGGCACAACTCCTCCCTCCAAAAAAAACCCCCTACACACTGTCTGGCTTATTAAACAGTGAGATTCCAATTAGACTATCATCCAGCTGACATTGTCTCCGGTTGCCATTTAAAACATTGCTCACTTCTTTGAGAAGATGCCATGGGGATGAGCTGGCTGATGTAAATCTTATGCCTGTACCTACAGAGTTTAAAATCCCCCTTCTGAGGTTTGTCCTTAACCATATGTCAAAGGGTCTGTGGCACAGGCAACAGAGCTAAATTTGCTGGAGATTTTTTTTTCTGACGTTTTCTTTAAATCCTCTCGAAGAAAGAAAATGTCATTGATTTCCCATATTGGTCCCAGAAGATGAGTTTTCCCCAGTTTAGCCTGAATGATATCTTTACAGCTAAGATATGCAACACTAAAAATGTCTTTGGACTGAGAAGTGTAATGGATGCATACAGGCCTCATCAGAAGAATGCCCTTCCAAATAAAATCTCTGGTTCTTCACCGCTTTTCCTTTTCCTTTACCTCATCTACTGGGTATTATGAACCAGTTTCTCATCTCACTTATGCTGATGTGAATGAGGAGTAACTCTATTTAAGTCAGTGGTGGAATAACTAGTTTTACATTACTGCAGTGTTGTATCTGGACTCAAGGGAGCACTGTGAGGTGAGTGCACACCATAACAGAGGTCCAGTGGCTGGAAGCTGAGGCACACATTTTTAATCCAGGGTAACTAATCGCTAGAACTACTTTCTTAGGGGCCTGGTGGATTCTCCACTGCTTGAAGTCTTTTAATCAAAACTATGGGTGTGATCCAAAAAGCAGCTTGGATGCCCCATCTCCAGAGCTAGGTGTCCAAGTCCCTGTGTGTGGCCACTGCAATCTACGAGACTCTCACTTGGCTGCTGCCTAACCCTATAGGTGCTTAAACTCGCTAGAGATGGGACATACATGCTGTTGCCTGTCTCTAGATGCCCAGGTGCCCCGCTCCTTCTGAAGCCCCAGAGCAGTTCAAAGACCTAGGGAAGATAGATGTTTGTCTGCCTCAGTCGTGTGCTGGGCCCCATCTGGCAGATGTGCTCCGGGGCTGCCTACCAGACTGGGTCCCACCTCTCTAACCACTGAGCTAAGGGGTATTCCAATGGGGCTTTTTCAGTTGCTCCCATTGAAGCTATTGCACTCTGGATAAATACTGAAAGAGTTGCTGGAGCAGGGTGACTGGACCCAGGGGCACCCACCTTCTAGGTGGGTGCCCTAATCACTGGACTACAGAGTCATTGGGCCAGAATCTCTCCCTCTTCTGGCCCAATGACTCTCAGTCCAGTGTGTAGCAAGACCTGTAGCCCTGGGGGGTGGGAGACCTCTGTTCAAATCCTTTCTCCCACATTTCAGGTGAGTGCTTGACCCACTGGGCTAGAAGTAATAACGTGGGCTCCTTTCTCAGCTGTTTTGCATGGAGCAAGGCAGGCACTTAACTCTTTCCTGCAAGAAGCACTGTCGGTGTCCAAGTTGCCTGACTGCAGGTGGCTGGTTCCCATTAGTGTCTCTCTATCAGAAATAAGTGTCTCTCTGCAGCCTGGACTTAAGTGTCTATTTCTGAGAGAGGGGAGGGACTTAGCACACACCCTCTGGTCAGCCTCTCCCATTGGCTAGCTGAGGTGGCTCCCTACCTAGCATTGTGGCTTTTGTGGATCGCGTTCTTAGGCACTGAGGCTCCTTACATTGAGTGGGGAGAAATAGGCACCTAACTTGGTTTTGTGGATCACAGTGCTGTTCTTGTGACTCTCTTTTTTTTTTTTTTTTAAGGTGCCTAAAAGGTCAGTGCTGTGAGACGCAGCATAACGGCGTTATAAGTCCCTTTGTGAATTCCACCCTATTGCTTTTTTCCTAGAAGATATGCTCTAGCTCAGACAAGTTATGGGCTTGATGCAGAAGTTACTAGCTAGGTTCTCTGGCCTGTGTCATGCAGGAGGTCAGTCTAATGATATTATTATGGTCCTTCCTGGCCTTAAAATCTAAAACTTTCATTCTATACTATGTGAAATCCTGGCTCCAGTGAAGTCAATGACAAAACACCCATTGGCTTCAATAGGGCCACAATTGCATCCACTGTCTCAATGGTAACTGCTTGTTATACTAAGGTAATTGTGTGGAATAAGAGCTAAGTTTACTTTTGCCGGAAGACAAATTACTCATGAGGGGCTAAAAATGATGTGGTTAAAGGTTCAGCTCTCTGTAAGATTGCTGTAGGGCTGGGGTTTGTTTACACAGTTAAAGCAGCTGAGTGAAGTGAGATTCGTTCAGCACCTGATCCCCAGTGCACCCAGGCCTGGCACAGAAGTATTCCTCAATCCATCTGATGCACGATGCTAGGTACTTTACCAGTGAGATGGGCTACACCAGTGTAGTTGTAGAGCTGCCAGTGGTAGGTAAATGATGTGGAGAGCTATCCCACAGCTTGCATTTTAGGCAATGTAATTTTATATATTGTTTGCTGGTTTCTTCAGGGCTTTCAATTTTTCTCCTGGGGAGGTATCACTCTTTTTTTCCCCTAAGAGCACACTAAATAATAAATGTTTCATTTCTGTATGATAAATCGCAGAGGAAAAACTGGCTTAATAGAAAACCCAATTAAAACAGGCTACCATGGTAGCTCAAGGGCCTCTTCAATGGATGATTAACACTGCTGCAACCTTTGACTTTCCGTTAATGGATATTAAATATTATGCTGTCTAAACCCAAATTCAGAAGCCCTGTATAATGCTATTCAGTCAAACCTACTGCCTGCAGTGTGCTTCTACTTAGCAGAGTCAGCAGTAGTGTTGGGATGGGGTGGAGCTAGGGCTGGCACGGCAACACTTTCCTTTTCTTCTCTAACTGTCTCTGGAGTGTAACAATATTCAAGCGGCCCCCCCAGTATGAATTTGAGCTGCCCATTCCAATGAACAATCAATCAAAGCATCAACTTCGGACTAAACTTTTTCCCCAAGTTCAGCTGTTCCTGGGATTTCCTTGCTGTACTTCTGTCCTTGACCTCCCTTGGCCCAGGAGAGGGGCTCCAATCCCTCCATCCTCGTTGGAGCTAGTTGTATCCACCTACAGTAGTACTGGTATGAGTTGGTAATAATAACTGCACCTTCACACAGGGTTCAAACACCTGCTGACAGAATGACCCAGAGAACATCTGCAGTGCAAGACCCTAGAGTTTGCTACCATTTTACAGATATAGTCAGTCTCAAAAGAATAGTCTTTCCAGAAATCCATGCCAAGGGAAGACTCACATTCAAACACCTTTAGCACTAACTCCTCTTGCTTCAACCTTGTCCATCTACTCCTGCCACAGTCTCTACTATCTTCTCTTCAACATTCAGCTTTTTATTACTTTTATTCCCTTGGGTGTTAGACACTGAGCAATAACCACATGACACTCCATTAATGAACAAAATCCATTACAAAAAGGCCAACAAGAATTTTACACCTCTTTACCAATATCTGTACATTGTAACAAATGTATTTGTAAACTAGATGGGAATTCTTCTCTTATCCTACATTTGTTGCATTTTCCTCTTGTTTGATGCTCTCCATATTTTCTGACAAATGAAATGGAACACTGCAACCCCAACATCAATGTTTATTTTAAAAAAACCCTCAGGCCTTTTTTCTTCAGCTCTCATTCTCCTCTCAGAGACACCAATGTAATTCAGGAGTAATTCCAATGACGGCAATTGGCGTAAAACAGGTAAGTCAGAATGTAAATCGAGCCCATGAATTTGATTTACATTCAGAGCAAAAATGTTACAAGCTTCTTGTGTGTTTTGTCTTTTAGGACAGGTTCTCTGTTCCTGTTACTTCACTTCTTCCACATGAGATGCCTGAAGTGCATCTTGCTGGCAATATTGGGAATTATGCTCTGATTCTTAGTGCAGATGATGAAAAATAAACTCTGTCCTTGGCGCACGATCAAATGAATGTTTATCCCTTTGTTTATGGACACATTTTTGAAGTAGTAAATACTTGTATCCACTGTTCTTTCATTGAACAATGTTCAGCTCCAGAGGCAGTGAGGCAATTAATTTTCTCTCAGAAAGAGGAAGACGTCTTTTCAAACACAGGTATGAAAACAAATTCTCACCCTCTCCTCAAACAATTAATTAAACAAATGACTAGAGATAATGTAACCAGGGATATAAAACTGCAAACTGAAAAGATAGTGATCAGAGGTTATTTTTTAGCCTTGTGTGCTAAGATTCTTGATTCTTTAATCTTTCTGAATCGTATCTTTTTAGCTATTGCAGCAATCATTTAGAATATAACTCTAAGTATATTAGGGCCTTCAATAGGATTTGAATGAGACAAGGTATTGCATATGAGGATACCAATTTGTAATTTTCTGCTGACCTGTAGGAGATCTAGTGGAAAAGAGAGCCAAATGGTTTGATTTTAGTAATCTATTTATTTATATTATAGCTGCACCAAAATGTGACAGGCACCACAGAGACACAGAGGAAGACACAGTCCTTGCCCCCCTCCCCCGCCAAAAGCAAAGAGCCACAAAAACCCTGAGCTGTAGCACAATATGTTGAATAACAATGCAATAACACCCTGCAAATGCCATTTCCCTGGCCAGGGTATTTCAAATGGATTAATAGTAATGCCCCACAGCTCACAAGTGGCTCCTTTCTGCAGTTTTCTTTGATATATCAGTTCAGGCACATCTTGTCTGTGCCTGGCATGGGCTTGACAAATGGTTTAGCTGAAAAGTCAGTTCAAATAACCAAGAGGGTTTTGGTGTGTTCGTCTTTTTTTTTTTAAAAGGTCTTGGTGGGCTCCAGCATTTTAGAGTAGTGGAGTGCATCTCACAAAACTTCATTAGCATAACTAGTTCGGAGACTGGTGGGCAGAAGGACAAAAACCTGACTGTTACCTACTAAGATGCTTGAACCAGAGATAATTAACCTTTACAAAAGAGCAATGTGCCAGGAATTAAAAATACTCTGGTAAAAATGTTCAGAAAATGGCTGGCAATCTGCCAAGGTAACAGCTATGTCATGTCATAACTACCCCTGAGAGTCAGTCTTATCGGAGGAACAGAAGATCAAACCCCAGGAGGATACTAGCTTACTGTTGTTTGAGGACATCCAACTGCGCTGACAGCAGTAATGCACACCCAATTCAGGCGTGAACAATGAAAACCACAAGGAGAAGCAAAAATGGATCTAGGTGGTGGAGCCTCATCAATGGGTGAACAAGCCACTGCGCTGTTGATAGTAAGGAGTGACCATGTGATTATAAAACCAGATATCATCATTAGTGAGCATGCACAGATGCCAATGTTACATGCTACAGCTGAGTTTTTATATGTAAGCAGTTCAGGGGACCATCTTCCATTCCTGAGCCTTGTGATGCCACAACGTACTAAGCCCCTCCTGAAACCTGTCCCTCTTCCTCTGGTTTCAGTCACTATATTGCAGTGTTCTGATCAAAATTCTCTTTCCCTTCATTGCTGGGCAGGGTACTGGTTGGGTGGTGCCTCTATCCCAGAGGCGGCTGCATTTCAGTGGTGCTGTACATAGAATGCTTGCAAAGCATTTTTAGATCTTCAGGTCAAAAGGTGCTCTATAAATGTAGACTATTATTTTCATTGCATTGACAGAAATTAAGGGGACAGCGTTAACTCATCTTTTGAAATGGATTAGATTTCAGGTTAAAAGTAGTTCCAGGGACTACATCTGCTGTGGAGTCGTAAGCCAACTTTTGTGATTTTTTGCAGTTATAGTTAAAAAGCCATTTCTCTCTTCTGTTGCTGTGTCAGAAACTCACATGAACAAAATGGAAAACTGATTATACAGGGAAACACTGAAACTGACTATGCACAAAGTGCTGTCAAATATACAAAGTAAACCAACTGAATTTTGTACTTATTGTTACAAGTATCACATCTACGAGTACTAGACTGCTTGACCTAATGTAGTGCTTTGTATTTCAAGGTGACTGACCGGAGTTTTAGGAGGATCAGTCCAGAACAAGATGGCAAGCCAAGGGAAAGGAATAGATAAAAAGCAATATCTCTTGGCTAGAAGCTTCTCTTCAAGAAATCATTGCCAGGGAGGCCTTAAGAGGGTATGAAATGAGCCAAAAGAGAATGCAATGGGAGAAATCAATAGTTATATAGGGCATTTCATCAGATCTTAAAAAATCTAGAATATGCTGGTGGTACTGCACGAAGTACCAGCTGTTTGATCACTAAGATGTCTGTGATCCAAGAGGTCACCACAATGTCTAGACGGCATCTTCTGTATCTCTTGAGGCCCTAGAGTCATGAGGCTGCCAGCTCAGCCATCAGAGGTATTAATCTCTTCAAATGCTCAGCTTCAAGTTTTCAGGTATCTTGCAAACTGTTTCATTTTTGTCAGTGATGTGCTTGTATCTGACTCTGAAAGAGTGACCGATAATCAGCCGCAGTGGTCAGCTAGTCATCCTTCTCCCACTCCAGCCCATCTGAAACAACGCTCTGCTGTAGCCCCCAAGAGAGAGGACTCCTCACATATTCTTCGTTCTGTGTCCTCTTGCATAAGTTACCAATGCTTTATCTGGGGACTGTGTTCTCTATCTGCTGACTCACTCATGTCCAAAATAAAATGAATATTTTTTTCAAGGCCAAGGAAACTTTTTTTTTTTTAATAGCACTTATCTCTTGGAAAAGGGGACTATTATCTCTATCATTCCAGCACTACTACACTTCAGAAAAAAAGACAGCTTTTTTTTTTCTTGGTGCATAACTTAAACAACTATGGATCCAGCCAGGCTCCATTCATGTCCGTGGCAAAGCTCCTGTTGACTTCAATGTGGGATGATTGTGCCTTAAGCACATGCATCTGCTCGGTGGCCCTATGGTTAGCATGCTGTACTCCCACATTGAGTTCCTGTGTCTGGGCCCAGGAAAGTGGTGGGAGGGAGCAGCCCCTATGGGAGCAGCGTTATGTGGCTCCCAAACAATTCCCATCAAATCCTTCTGGACCAATGCAAGTTGCTGTCAAGTGAAATGTTGAGGAGTATATAAGCAGTGGCGGAGGTCCTCTGCTGAGGATGAAAGACAAAAGAGAATTGTGTTCCATTGGTTTGCTGAGCCGAGGATCTATTTTTTTTTTTCTCTTTATATGTTTGTTCTCTTCTGTTTACAGGTAGGTATGTCTCTGAGTCTTTTGAATTTGCTTTTCTATTAATCTCTGAAAGTCACATGCTTGTTTCTTTGAAGTGATGCCTGCTCTAGGCAACCCTCAGCCAGGCAAGAGAGTGGACCATCACATATATTTCTATTTTTGGTATTCTCCTTTGTATTCTTAAGGGTGTGGGTACACCTGTCATCTTAAACAGGCTTGTGAAGAGCTAATGGTCTGACTCGCTGCAGCTGAGCCCACCTAATTACATAAATGGATAAAATAATCAGCCACTTAATTGAGTCACTCTTCAAAAGCTCAAGCTCCTTCATATTTCCTTCTTTGTCATCTGTGTCTGTTAAAATTATTGCTAATCAGTAAATAATTGCTTAATTGCACAGTCTATTTGAAGCATTGAAGTTTTCAATTATCTAGTCCAGACTCTGCTGTGAAGTGATAACTATGCTTTAAAAGCTATCTGGATTACTACAGAGATCTCTCCTGATGGGCATTAAGCACCTCACCGGGTGTTAAGGCCACAAACTATGCATTTCTCATCACCTTTTACAGCATCTTTTTCTCAGTATCTGGCCCCAGTTCACAAAGTTATCCTTTACTTGCCTTTGCAATTTTGTGCTCCGAGGATGTAGTCAAACTTATTTAGAAGGGCTGCCCATTTAAAAGACTTATTTGAAGCATGTGACTACTGCTGCAGGTCTTTCCCTTCTAATTTCCCCACACTCTTCTTTTTCAGGCTATGTTAGTGAGATTTTTCAAAAGCACCTAAGCAAGTTAGACCCTTGATTCTCATAGGTACCAGAGTCCCACTGAGTTTCAAAAGTTCCCGAGTTACTTTTGAAAATGGGACTTAGCCATCTAAGTCTCTTTGCTCAGCGTTGCAAGGTCTATGACTTTCAGGGTATGTCTATGCTGCAGCTGGAAGTGTGATTGCCACTTGGGTAGGTGTATCTACACTAGTTTTAATCCAGCAAACACAGCTAAATATAGCTGGGAAGATGTGGCAGCATAGGCTTCAGTGAAGGACCCTGAGAATGTACTTGCATTGCTAGGCCATGCTGCGGACCATGCCGCTGCATCTTCACTGTGGTTTTGTTTTTTTTTTTTTAAAGCTGTTTTATCTAGATTATAGCTTGTGTAGGTATGTCTGCTCAAACTGCAATCACACCTTTGATTGTAGTGTAGACAATACCCTAAAAATCTGGGTCAAAGTGCCTCTCACTTTTGAAAATAGGACTTAGACTCTTAAATTTTCCAAAGGTACCTATGTGATTTAACCCTGCATGCTTATCAAGATCTGTCCCCCACCCTGCCCTCCAGCACATACCTTGCATTCGCAGTGCACAGGCATTACAAATGCTGTTTGGACTAGACTGGTTTTGAGTAACTGTAGTCCTCCATCTTGCCAGTTCATATTGGTGCAGTGCCAAGGTGCATGGAGATCACTAACATACTAGTACTTGTGAACATAACCGTACACAAATAATGGTCCAAATAGTCTTCCTACTACTGTTCCACAGTGTACTGGTCACTGCCTAAATGACCTGTTATGGTCCACTTTCTGCACTCTGCTGCATAGGGGCCAGGTTGGCTGAAAGCTACTTAACTGTACACACTGTGGAATGGAGTTGCATGCTATTTTCACAGCAAACTGCTTTTTAATTTGACTTCTTTAGCTTCATCTGAGTTTCAAAAGGAAAAGAGTATTTTCTCAAATGGGCAGAAGCCAACAGGTAGGCTCTGATACCTCTCTGAGGAAAGGAGAAGATCCAGGGCCAGCTGAAGTAGGTCATGTTCAGTACAATAGTGTCTGAACAGTTGGCTGAAAGCGGTATCACCAGGAGACGCAGCCATTGAGGAAAGTGATCAGGAACAGTCAGCATAGATTCAGCAAGGGCAAGTCATGCCTGACTAACTTAATTGCCTCTATGACGAGATAACTGGCTCTGGATGAGGGGAAAGCGGTGGATGTGATATTCCTTGACTTTAGGACAGCTTTTGACACTGTCTCCCACGGTATTCTTGCCAGCAAGTGAAAGAAGTATGGGCTAGATGAATGGACTATAAGGTGGATAGAAAGCTGGCTAGATCGTCGGGCTCAACGGTTAGTGATCAGTAGCTCCATGTCTAGTTGGCAGTTGGTATCAAGCAGAGTGCCCCAAGGGTTGGTCCTGGGGCTGGTTTTGTTCAATATCTTCATTAATGATCTGAAGGATGGTGTGGATTGCACCCTCAGCAAGTTTGCAGATGACACTAAACTGGGAGGAGCGGTAGATACGCTGGAGGATAGGGATAGGATACAGAGTGACCTAGATAAATTAGAGGATTGGGCCAAGAGAAATCTGATGAGGTTTAACAAGGACAAGTGCAGAGTCCTGCAATTAGGACAGAAGAATCCCATGCACTGCTACAGACTAGGGACCGAGCGGCTAGGCAGTAGTTTTGCAGAAAAGAAACTAGGGGTTACAGTGGACAAGAAGCTGGATATGAGTCAACAGTGAGCCCTTGTTGCCAAGAAGGCTAATGGCATTTTGGGGTGTATAAGTAGGGGCATTGCAGAAAGATCGAGGGACATGATCATTCCCCTCTATGCAGCATTGGTGAGGCCTCATCTGGAGTACTGTGTCCAGTTTTGGGCCCCACACTACAAGAAGGATGTGGAAAAATTGGAAAGAGTCCAGCGCAGAGCAACAAAAATGATTAGGGGGCTGGAGCATGACTTATGAGGAGAGCTTGAGGGAACTGGAATTATTTAGTCTGCAGAAGAGAAGAAGGAGGGGGGATTTGATAGCTGCTTTCAACTACCTGAAAGGGGGTTCCAAAGAGGTTGGATCTAGACTGTTCTCAGTGGTAGCAGATGACAGAACAAGGAGTAATGGTCTCAAGTTGCGGTGGGGGAGGTTTACGTTGGATATTAGGAAAAACATTTTTCACTAGGAGGGTGGTGAAGCAGTGGAATGGGTTACCCAGGGAGGTGGTGGAATCTCCTTCCTTAGAGGTTTTTAAGGTCAGGCTTGACAAAGCCCTGGCTGGGATGATTTAGTTGGGGATTGGTCTTGCTTTGAGCAGGGGGTTGGCCTAGATGACCTCCTGAGATCCCTTCCAACCCTGATATTCTATGATATTCAGTTTGGCAGTGAGCTGTAGATATGCAACCAATGTGTCTTTCTCTTCTGAGAACCTGCTGTTTCTTACAGCAAGAAATAAATTAGTTTCACTTTAGGTTTCAGGGGTGGTTCTCCCAATACTGTACTTTTGGCACTATGCCATAGTGCTTGTGCTCCTTTATCTAATTTATCCTTCAGTTTTGCATTTACAAGTTCCAGAACTATACTCTCAGATTTTTTACATGACAACCACTGCATAAACAACCAAAATCAGTGTCACCTGCATCCCTATTTAGCACAAGATCTATGCTGCATTTCTGTACATGCTTCTGACAGATTTGGACAAAAATAATGCAGCTAAAGATGTCTGAATCTTTATCCATGCCCTGGGCATTTAAACATGTTCCCTTTTTATTCAGCCATTGTGCGTTCTATTTAGGTTAGCTTGTAGATTTCCTTTCTGACAAAGTTTGGGTGATGTGGCTCCTTTTGTTTTTTATGGGTAAAAACAGGTTTAGACTGAGCTGGGTACAACTCATTTAGTATTTTACTGTGAAGCTCACTAATCCTCCCTGCCACTCTGTAGCTAGAGATTGCAGAATAAGAAATGATTAGCTTTGTATTGGAAATGTGCAAACCATTTGGCATGAATAAAAAGCATCATGCAGCTGCTCAGACTCACAGGACTTTACTCCCTTTCTCAGATCTGTTATCTATGCATCCACAGATTTTTAGGATGACCTCCATTCTTCTTTTATGTTAAAGACAAGCCTATTGCAAATAACTGGTTTACTTGGTTTAAAATACTTGCCAAACTTTCTAGGGTGGTTTCTTTTCTTTTTTTTTTTTTTTTTTTTTTTTATAAATCTTTTTGTCTCTGCTTAAAATGCTGAGATTTTCTGGAATCTGATTTCAATCCCAAAATGGCTTTCTCCATGCCTGACCCCCAGCATAAAGACATTAAACTGCGTGCAGTTTACTTTCTGTGGTCTATTGTAGGAGTTCCTGATGTCTCTGTCTGGAAACTAAGGGTGAGGTGTGTGTGTGTGTGTGTGTGTGTGTGTGGTATAAGTTGTGAATGTCTAGAACAAAGACAGTTTGGCATTTACCTCACCCATGGTGTGCTGGGGGTCTCTAATCTCTTCATGGTGTCAGAGAAGGACTGAATAAAACCCCAAAAAACCCCAGACACAGAATATTTTACCCCTTCACCCCCCCACATTTTGGCTCCTAAAAGGCTGGAGTGGCATAAAAATCCTGAAAAGAAAAGGAGTACTAGTGGCATCTTAGAGACTAACCAATTTATTTGAGCATAAGCTTTCGTGAGCTACAGCTCACTTCATCGGATTTTTGTGAATACAGACTAACACAGCTGCTACTCTGAAACCTATAAAAATCCTGGTTCTAGCTGTGGGAGGATTCCCCTGGCATAAGCACTGTTGAAGACAGACATAAAGCTGCTTTCTGAGGACCCCATTGCAACCTCTGGCAAACCTGACTCGTTGCTTGCCTGTCTTTTAGGCAGTAGATTATGGGCTTTTCATTGGTTTCCCAAAGAGATGAGGTAGAGGGAAGTTAGTAGAAGCAGGGAATAGATACAAAGCTAAATTCAGCTTGTTGCAATATGTTTTTAGTTAAAACTCTGGTCCCCCTCCAAACTTGGCAGTGCACATGGAGAAGACAGAGGAAAAAGTGGATCTATTTCTACTCCACCTCCTCACTGGTGTGGTATCTTGTATGGGAATCAACCTGAAACTTGAGGGGGAAGAATCAGGTCCTTTATGAGCATAAGTGCCAATGGAAAAGATAAAAGGGGTGAGAGGCTTTAAAATACATGGGTCAGACTCATCCCCTGGCACAACACAAAAGACTACTATGGAGGGACTGAATTATATGCCGTGTGCTAAAACTGGTGACAATTCTAGCTGTAGGTTAGGATTTTTTTTCTTAGCCCTGGTCTACACTAAGTTTAGGTCAAATTTAGCAGCGTTAGATCCATTTAACCCTGCACCCGTCCACACGACGAAGCCATTTTTGTCAACTTAAGGGCTCTTAAAATCGATTTCTGTACTCCTCCCCAACGAGGGGATTAGTGCTGAAATAGACATCACCACGTAGAATTTGGGGTAGCATGGATGCAATTCGACAGTATTGGCGTCCGGGAGCTATCCCAGAGTGCTCCACTGTGACTGCTCTGGACAGCCCTCTCAGCTCAGATGCACTAGCCAGGTACACAGGAAAAGCACCGGGAACTTTTGAATTTTATTTCCTGTTTGGCCAGCGTGGCGAGCTCATCAGCACAGGTGACTATGCAGTCCCAGAATCGCAAAAGAGCTCCCGCATGGACTGAACGGGAGGTACTGGATCTGATCGCTGTATGGGGAAATGAATCTGTGCTATCAGAACTCCGTTCCAAAAGACGAAATGCCAATATATTTTAAAAAATTGCCAAGGGCATGATGGACAGAGGCTATAACAGGGACTCGCAGCAGTACTGCATGAAAATTAAGGAGCTCAGGCAAGCCTACCAAAGAGGCAAACAGCCGCTCCGGGTCAGAGCCCCAGACATGCTGCTTCTATGATGAGCTGCATGCCATTCTAGGGGGTGCCCTTACCACTACCCCACCCTGTCCGTGGACACCTGCAAGGGGGGAGTCTCACGAAACAGGGATGAGGATTTTGGGGATGAGGAAGATGAGGAGGATAGCGCACAACAGGCAAGTGGAGAAACCATTCTCCCCAACAGCCAGGAACTGTTTATTACCCTGGAGCCAATACCCTCCCAAGGCGGGCTCCCGGACCATGAAGCCGGAGAAGGCACCTCTGGTGAGTGTACCTTTTGTAAATATAATACATGGTTTAAAAGCAAGTGTGTTTAATGATTGATTTGCTCTGAAGATTTGGGATGCATTCACAGCCAGTACAGCTACTGGAAAAGTTTATTAACGTGTCTGGGGATGGATCGGAAATCCTCCAGGGACTTTATTAAGGGGACATTCAGACGTGGCCATTCCTGCTGGGCTGTTTGCCTGTGGCTGAAAAGAAATCATCCCCGCTTTTAGCCACGCGGTGGGGGCAGGGCATTCACACTGAGCTGTTTGCGTTTGGCTGGCAGGGATCTTCCCTGATACTAGTCACATGGTGGGAGGAGGGGTGAAGTGATCATCCCAGAGAATTGGGTGCAGGGGGGGGATTAATTGTTGGGTTTGCATGTTAACCCGAAAACCGCAGCCCCTCCTTTTAAATGGCCAACCCAATGGGTGCTTGGTATGGGAAAGGAGGGCGCTGCTGTTTGAAACCATTCCCACGTTATGAAGGTTGAAGAAGCCAAAAGACACTGCCTTACCATGGCTGCCTGCAAGCCGAATTCTGTTGCTCAGCCCTGCGTGTGTGATCTCTCGCACCAAACCGGCAGGCCCTCAATATAAGAGGCAAAATGCAACCTTGTACCAAAAGCATGTGTGCTATATAATGTTAACAGCTTGGTTCACCGTGAAAGAGTCTACCCATTGTTCTCTAAAATGTGTCTTTTTAACTACTACTCTCCCTTTTTTTTTTTTTCCTCCCGCAGCTGCAAGTTTTTCAACGCTGCCCTATCATCTCTGTCCCAGAGGCTAGTGCAGATAAGAAGGTGAAAAAAATGCACTCGCAATGAAATGTTCTCTGAGCTCATTCAGTCCTCCCGCACTGAAAGAGCTCAGCAGAATGTGTGGAGGCAAACAATGGCAAAGTCCAGCAAAGCAGAAAATGAACGTGAGGATACGAGGGACGAGCTAGATGAGAGGTTGTGGGAGCAAGAGGAGAGGTGGTGGCAGCGTGATGAAAGGAGGCAGGCTGCAATGCTGAGGCTACTGGGGGATCAAACTGATATGCTCCGGTGTCTGGTGGAGCTGCAGGAAAGGCAGCAGGAGCACAGGCCTCCACTGCAGCCCCTGTGTAACCACCTGCCCTCCTCCCCAAGTTCCATAGCCTCCTCACCCAGACACCCAAGAACACAGGTGGGGAGGGGGTCCTCCAGGCATCCAACCACTCCACCCCAGAGGACTGCCCAAGCAACAGAAGGCTGGCATTCAATAAGTTTTGAAGTGCAGTGTGGCCTTGTCCTTCCCTCCTCCCATCATCCACCACCCCACCTGGTGCTTCCCTCCTTCCCCATCCCTCCCAGGCTACCTTGGCAGTTATCCCTCTATTTGTGTGATCAATTAATAAAGAATGCATGATTCTGAAACAACAATGACTTTATTGCCTCTGCAAGCGGTGATCGAAGGGGAGAGGGCAGTTGGCTTACAGGGAAGTAGAGTGAACCAAGGGGGCGGGTTTTCATCAAGGAGAAACAAACAGAACTTTCACACCGTAACCTGTCCAGTCATGAAACTGGTTTTCAAAGCTTCTCTGATGTGCAGAGCGCCCTGCTGTGCTTTTCTAATCGCCGTGGTGTCTGGCTGCGCATAATCAGCAGCCAGGTGATTTTGCCTCAACCTCCCACCCTGCCGTAAATGTTTCCCCCTTACTCTCACAGATATTGCTGCTTGCTGTGCACTCCACAATAACAATGGGATATTGGTTTCGCT
The DNA here is from genome assembly GCF_965152275.1 of Natator depressus. Classification (NCBI taxonomy): domain Eukaryota; kingdom Metazoa; phylum Chordata; order Testudines; family Cheloniidae; genus Natator; species Natator depressus. The sequence continues at coordinate 103,660,100 of NC_134235.1, forward strand.
GAGGCCTAACCGAGTCAGTAAACTGCACCAGCACGCTTTTAAATGTCCAAATGCACATTCTACCACCATTTTGCACTTCCTCAGCCTATAGTTGAACAGCTCCTGACTACTGTCCAGGTTGCCTATGTACGGCTTCATGAGCCATGGCATTAAGGGGTAGGCTGGGTCCCTGAGGATAACTATAGGCATTTCAACATCCCCCAACAGTTATTTTCTGGTCTGGGAAGTAAGTCCCTTCCTGCAGCTTTTGAAACAGACCAGAGTTCCTGAAGATGCGAGTGTCATGTACCTTTCCCGGCCATCCCATGTTGATGTTGGTGAAACGTCCTTTGTGATCCACCAGTGCTTCCAGCACCATTGAAAATACCCCTTGTGGTTTATGTACTGGCTGCCAAGGTGGTCCAGTCCCAAGATAGAGATATGGGTTCCGTCTATGGCCCCACCACAGTTAGGGAATCCCATTGCAGCAAAGCATCCACTATGACCTGCACATTTCCCAGAGTCACTGCCCTTGATAGCAGCAGTTCAGTGATTGCATTGGCTACTTGGATCAAAGCAGCCCCCACAGTAGATTTGCCCACTCCAAATTGATTCTGGACTGACCAGTAGCTGTCTGGCCTTGCAAGCTTCCAGAGGGCTATCGCCACTCGCTTCTCAACTGTGAGGGCTGCTCTCATCTTGGTATTCTTGCACATCAGAGCAGGGGAAAGCAAGTCACAAAGTTCTATGAAAGTGCCCTTATGCATGCGATAGTTTTGCAGCCACTGGGAATCATCCCAGACATGCAACACTAAGTGATCCCACCAGTCTGTGCTTGTTTCCCAGGCCCAGAATCAGCATTCCACGGCATGAGCCTGCCCCATTGCCACCAGGATGTCCAAATTGCCGGGGCCCGTGCTTTGAGAGAAGTCTGTGTCCATGTCCTCATCACTCTTGTCACCGTGCTGCCATCACCTCCTCGCCTGCTTTTGCAGGTTCTGGTTCTGTACATACTGCAGGATAATGCGCGAGGTGTTTACAATGCTCATAACTGCCGCGGTGATCTGAGCAGGCTCCATGCTTGCCTTGGTATGGCGTCTGCAGGAGAGTGGAGTTGCAGCGGAAGTGGTGGTTGACAACGGATGCCACGAGAATAGATATTTATAGAGACCGATGAGAGGACCCGCGAGGTGGATTCATGAGCGGAAGCGGTGGAGGACGATGGTTAGCAGTCCTACTGCACAGTCTGCTGAAAGCAGTATGGCGTCCTCACGGAAAAAAGGCACAAAATGATTGTCTATGTTGCTTTCACGGAGGGAGGGGCGACTGACGACGTACCCAAAACCACCGCGAAAATGTTTTTGCCCTATCAGGCATTGGGAGCTTAACCCAGAATTCAAATGGGCGGCGGAGACTGCGGGAATTGTGGGATAGCTACCCACAGTGCACTGCTCTGTAAGTCGATTCTAGCCACCGTAGTGAGAATGCGCTCCGCTGACTTAATACGCTTAGGGTGGACATATGCAATCGACTTTATAAAATTGACTTCTATAATATCAACCTAATTTCGTAGTGTAGACATACCCTTAGTTTCTTTTTAGATGCAGAAGAATACACTTTGTTTTATCTATTTTGTGAATTAGAGAAAGTGAGTGAAGTCAGGGCAGCTGACAAAATCAAAATGGAGAACAAAAATGTAAGAAGCAAAAACCAAAGGATGGTATATAGGGGCAATATTTTCAAAGGAGAGAAATAATACCACTTGAATGGGCACAAGCAGATTTCCCCCACCTTCAGTGTAAAGAAGGAACGTAGCAGTAAAAGGCAGGAATAGATGTGGCAATGACAGCAAGTTCTGCAGTACCTGCACCTCTTCCTAAGGGCCTGATCAAAAGCCCTTTGAAATAAATGGAGGAGCGCCTATTAACATCAATGGACTGGGGATCAGGCCCCAAATCTACATCTAACACAGCAGTAATCTCACTCCACTAGCACGAGCTATGTCATGCCATCCTCTTCCACAGCAGATTTCAGCCCAGCACAGCTGCATTGCAAGAATCACACAAATCCTCCATCAAAGTCATTTGTGTTAGTAACCTCTATACACTTAAAAGGTGAATCATCAATCTTCTTAAGTGAATCGGATTCAGCCGCAACCCCTGACTGCTTCCAGGGAAGGTGCTTTTAATGGCATAGGCCGGGACCTCAGAACCTTGCAATTTTGCATTTCAAAGGTGCAGGCACTCCTGCTGCAAGTGTTGGAAAAACAATTAAGAAAGTGACCAATAGTAATTATTGATTACTGTTCAAGGAATTCAAGATTATATGAAAAGCTTTCTAAAATTAAAATAAATGTATTCCAAAACTGTTTCAGGGGCCAAATCCCTAAGAGAATACACAGGCACCACCGCTAAAATTGGAAAGAAATACATTTTACATGGAAAACTGAAGCCTAGTTTTTGTTTGTTTGTTTGTTTTTTAACCTGCAGGACCTGAATCCAGCCCCTCAGATTTCTGTGTGTGTCTTGCAGCTGTATTTGTTTGTAAGATGTAAAGCAGTACAAGAAATTGCATTCCCATGTAGTTTCAATAAGGAATATCTATCTTCCATAACCAGAACAAGTCTATTTCAGTTCTACAATGGTGTTGTTTTTAGTGATGTTAAACACTGCAAACAGTGGCTGCAACAGTTAGAGATATCCTGATGCTTTATCTTAATTATATTGCTAATGTTATTGTTTTTTTTTAAATATCATACTACATTCTGCTTTAGGTTTTTGAAAATGCAGTCCTATGTTCGCAAAAAGAAAAGGAGTACTTGTGGCACCTTAGAGACTAACCAATTTATTTGAGCATAAGCTTTTGTGAGCTACAGCTCACTTCATCGGATGCCTACTGTGGAAAGTGTAGAAGATCTTTTTATACACACAAAGCATGAAAAAATACCTCCTCCCACCCCACTCTCCTGCTGGTAATAGCTTATCTAAAGTGATCACTCTCCTTACAATGTGTATGATAATCAAGTTGGGCCATTTCCAGCACAAATTCAGGTTTTATCGCCCCCCCCCCCCCACAAACCCACTCTCCTGTTGGTAATAGCTTATCTAAAGTGACCACTCTCCTTACAATGTGTATGATAATCAAGGTGGGCCATTTCCAGCACAAATCCAGGGTTTAACAAGAACGTCGGGGGGGAGGGGGGGGGTAGGAAAAAACAAGGGGAAATAGGTTACCTTGCATAATGACTTAGCCACTCCCAGTCTCTATTTAAGCCTAAGTTAATTGTATCCAATTTGCAAATGAATTCCAATTCAACAGTCTCTCGCTGGAGTCTGGATTTGAAGTTTTTTTGTTGTAATATCGCAACTTTCATGTCTGTAATCGCGTGACCAGAGAGATTGAAGTGTTCTCTGACTGGTTTATGAATGTTATAATTCTTGACATCTGATTTGTGTCCATTTATTCTTTTACATAGAGACTGTCCAGTTTGACCAATGTACATGGCAGAGGGGCATTGCTGGCACATGATGGCATATATCACATTGGTGGATGTGCAGGTGAATGAGCCTCTGATAGTGTGGCTGATGTTATTAGGCCCTGTGATGGAGTCCCCTGAATAGATATGTGGGCACAGTTGGCAGTTAAGAAGGATTCTAGGTGGACTCCTCCTGAAGGTCGAGACAGGAGACTGGACTTCTACATAGGGTGCTTCCGCCGACATGCACGGGCTGAAATTGTGGAAAAGCAGCATCACTTGCCCCATAACCTCAGCCGTGCGGAACACAATGCCATCCACAGCCTCAGAAACAACTCTGACATCATAATCAAAAAGGCTGACAAAGGAGGTGCTGTTGTCATCACGAATAGGTCGGAATATGAACAAGAGGCTGCTCGGCAGCTCTCCAACACCACTTTGTACAAGCCATTACCCTCTGATCCCACTGAGAGTTACCAAAAGAAACTACAGCATTTGCTCAAGAAACTCCCTGAAAAAGCACAAGATCAAATCCACACAGACACACCCCTGGAACCCCGACCTGGGATATTCTGTCTACTACCCAAGATCCATAAACCTGGAAATCCTGGGCGCCCCATCATCTCAAGCATTGGCACCCTGACAGCAGGATTGATTGGGTATGTAGACTCCCTCCTCAGGCCATACGCTACCAGCACTCCCAGCTACCTTCGAGACACCACTGACTTCCTGAGGAAACTACAATCCATCGGTGATCTTCCTGATAACACCATCCTGGCCACTATGGATGTAGAAGCCCTCTACACCAACATTCCACACAAAGATGGACTATAAGCCGTCAAGAACACTATCCCCGATAATGTCACGGCTAACCTGGTGGCTGAACTTTGTGACTTTTTCCTTACCCATAACTATTTTACATTTGGGGACAATGTATACCTTCAGATCAGCGGCACTGCTGTGGGTACCCGCATGGCCCCACAGTATGCCAACATTTTTATGGCTGACTTAGAACAACGCTTCCTCAGCTCTCGTCCCCTAACGCCTCTACTCTACTTGCGCTATATTGATGACATCTTCATCATCTGGACCCATGGAAAAGAAGCCCTTGAGGAATTCCACCATGATTTCAACAATTTCCATCCCACCATCAACCTCAGCCTGGTCCAGTCCACACAAGAAATCCACTTCCTGGACACTACAGTGCTAATAAACGATGGTCACATAAACACCACCCTATACCGGAAACCTACTGACTGCTATTCCTACCTACATGCCTCCAGCTTTCACCCTGACCACACCACACGATCCATTGTTTACAGCCAAGCTCTGCGATACAACTGCATTTGCTCCAACCCCTCAGACAGAGACAAACATCTACAAGATCTCTATCAAGCATTCTTACAACTACAGTACCCACCTGCGGAAGTGAAGAAACAGATTGATAGAGCCAGAAGAGTTCCCAGAAGTCACCTACTACAGGACAGGCCTAACAGAGAAAATAACAGAACACCACTAGCTGTCACCTTCAGCCCCCAACTAAAACCCCTCCAATGCATTATTAAGGATCTACAACCTATCCTGAAGGATGACCCAACACTCTCACAAATCTTGGGAGATAGGCCAGTCCTTGCTTACAGACACCTCCCAACCTGAAGCAAATACTCACCAGCAACCACATCCCACACAACAGAACCACTATCCCAGGAACCTATCCTTGCAACAAAGCCCGTTGCCAACTGTGCCCACATATCTATTCAGGGGACACCATCACAGGGCCTAATAACATCAGCCACACTATCAGAGGCTCGTTCACCTGCACATCCACCAATGTGATATATGCCATCATGTGCCAGCAATGCCCCTCTGCCATGTACATTGGTCAAACGGGACAGTCTCTATGTAAAAGAATAAATGGACACAAATCAGATGTCAAGAATTATAACATTCATAAACCATTCGGAGAACACTTCAATCTCCCTGGTCACGCAATTACAGACATGAAAGTTGCGATATTACAACAAAAAAACTTCAAATCCAGACTCCAGCGAGAGACTGTTGAATTGGAATTCATTTGCAAATTGGATACAATTAACTTAGGTTACCTTGCATAATGACTTAGCCACTCCCAGTCTCTATTCAAGCCTATTTCCCCTTGTTTTTTCCTACCACTGCCGCCCCCCCCCCCCAGACGTTCTTGTTAAACCCTGGATTTGTGCTGGAAATGGCCCACCTTGATTATCATACACATTGTAAGGAGAGTGATCACTTTAGATAAGCTATTACCAACAGGAGAGTGGGGTGGGGGGAGGTATTTTTTCATGCTTTGTGTGTATAAAAAGATCTTCTACACTTTCCACAGTAGGCATCCGATGAAGTGAGCTGTAGCTCACGAAAGCTTATGCTCAAATAAATTGGTTAGTCTCTAAGGTGCCACAAGTACTCCTTTTCTTTTTGCGAATACAGACTAACACGGCTGTTACTCTGAAACCAGTCCTATGTTCGCATTCCCTTTACTTCTATTTCAGGTTCTCAGGAGTAGGACAGTACAGAATTAATTTCTGTTTCTACATTCCTATGTTTTGTTACTTGGTAAAATTCTCTTTCCCATCTGCTGGACTGGGTTATGTTCTTCCAAATCCTTAGAGGCCAGTTTATTAGAATACCATGAAACCGATTTTAATTAGATCCTTTAAACTGTACTCTCTACTTCAACTCCTAAAGAAGTGTCATGTTCTCTTTTGAGTCCTCAGGGCAAATTGCTACAGGAACATCAAGCGCTGTGCAAGGATTCAGCTCCATTACCCAGACAATAATTAGCAAAGTACTGGAAACTACACACACCATTCTTTGCAGTTCACTTGACATTCGTGTTTCTGCAGCTATTTCTAGGATGGCAACTTAATTAATCATTAGGAAAAGTGCAGGCCGGTCTTGGTAAAAAGGGCAAAAATCCAAGCTGTACTGTATAAAAAGCTTCAGAGTTATAAGCGTTGCTTTTTCTTTTTGATCTAGTCTACAATTACATTTAGTGTCTTCGCTGTTTTCATTTCATCGAACGATTACAGGGGAACAGAGGCACTGTATAAACTACACTCGTAATGTGTTTTGTTTTCACTAGAATAAGTAAAATCCAAGGAATTAAAAGATGGGCTACATATTGTTTCACGTAGGTAAAAGGATTCTGCTGTTCAATGGAATAAAGACACTGAGACACCCAGCTGAGCAGCTGGCTAAGTAACGTAATGCTGGCATACCACAAGAAGAAGCTGAATTCAAAAATTTAAGTTGCAAGCCCACTAGCAGTCAGGAGAACTGTGCAGACTAATGGGCCTGATTCACTATATTTACACCAGGGTAAAGAAAGTATTTTACATTCATTTGGCAGGGCGCAGCTGCAAGTTATTAAGGCAAATAGGAATTGAGCCCAGTGTGCTCAGAAATGATAGAGAAAGCAACTTGCATTGCTCTTGAGCTCCATAGATTATGGTGATGAGCTAAGGGGGAAGTTGCACATTGCCCTCCATGATCAGATATAGGGCTGTGATGGGAGGGGGAGGGAGGGGTGGGTGGGAATTAAAGAGGAAAAACACATCAGATAATGGTGGACCACCCACAAAACATAGAATCCCCAAAATCCAAACAGACTTGCAATTTCACAGGCTGAGCAAATCAAGCAATGATTAAAGGTGCAAGTGAATCTATTATATATTTCTAATACAGGAGCAGCTGTCTGATTGTTCAGTTGCCTGTGGATTGTTTGGTTGGGGAGGAAAACATACCAATCCAGGATCTCAGCTAGTGTAAACCAGTGCAACTCTGAAGTCTATGGAGCTACACCAATTTATACCAGCTGAGGATCTGACCCATACCCTTCTATTATGATGAGTTTTGGAAGCTTGTTAAGCAGATGTGAGAGTGAATGAGAAAGAGCAAATAGAAAATTTACCAGGCGGACAGGAAGGTTTGAAAACAAATTCAGAGATTCTGGATTTTTATTGTTTTTTGCTGGAGCAGTGATGGAGGGGATCATTTCTAAGGGAAGCACCACCGTTATATCTCTGTTATACAGACGTAATCATATGCATATGATCCCCCCCACCTTTGTGGCCAGACTTACATTGGAACAAGAGTTTCTACATGGGCTGTGTATGTTTAGGGTGACCAGGTGCCCCGATTTTATAGGGACAGTCCTGATATTCAGGGCTTTTTCTTATATAGGTGCCTATTACCCTCCACCCCCATCCCGATTTTTCACATTTGCTTTCTGGTCACCCTGTGTATGTTATACTGGCATAACTATATTGGTTTAAATTTGCCGTAGGTTATACTGAACAAGCTTCCCATGTAGACGAGGCCTAACATACTTTGGGTACTATACATTAATAAATAATTATGATTAGAAATGGCATAGTGTCCTTTAATTCTCCATAACCTACTCATTCCTAAAAAGAAAAGGAGTACTTGTGGCACCTTAGAGACTAACCAATTTATTTGAGCATAAGCTTTCGTGATCTACAGCTCACTTCATCGGATGCATAAAGTGGAAAGTACTTTTCTTTTTGCGAATATAGACTAACACGGCTGCTACTCTGAAACTAGTCATTCCTGTATCAAGTCACTCCATATACCTACCTTTTAAAACCTACTGAGAAAACACGTTTGAGAAGGGACTAGTTTAGTAATGCACTTAGTTATAGCCCACAAATTGTTAGCAGAATTAAAAAAAAAAAAAAGACTGGATGTTTATATGGCTGACAAGAACACCTAGGATTATAGTAGCAGGGTTTAAAAATGAAAATATATAAGCTAAAATTGAAGGCTGATTTATAGCAGCTGAGGATCTGACCTCAGATGTTTTGGAAGGGATATGAACACTTATGCTTCAGGGCATAAATTAACCTCTAACTGATGGGTACTAAGAGGAAGCTTTTCCTGTAGGCAGAGTATTTCATAACTGTCAACTGTAGGTTTTCTTGCTCCTTCCTCTGAAGCATCTGTTCTGGGCAGTATTGGAAACAGGACATTGGAGTAGATGGACCCCTGATCTGTTCCATTATGGCGATTCCTGTGTTCCTATCCTGGAACCTCTCACTGCAGGCATAATTGTGTTTAGAAATCATACACACCTTGCATTCTAAACATAGTTTGGCTGTTTGCCAAATGGTTGTGGGTCTGCAGCTCATTCTGATTCACCACTGTACACTCAATCATTTGACAGTCTAAGTAAACAAGACACTCAAGGATGCAATCAGTGGTGTCTTAAATCACTGCAGGAGTCCATATTTACATTGTTAATTATTCAAGTCCTGACCAAAAAAAAAAAAAGGGCAGTTGGTGAGGACTTAATTAAATATTCAATTTCTGTTTTGAAAACTCTCCAACTTGAAACTGTTTAAATGTCCCCTTCAATTTGAGGCAAACACTCAGCTATACGTCTCAGAATTAACATGATTTATGGACAGGCCAGTGGCTCAAATATTAGTTGATGGTTACTGCATAGGTTTCAGTTGAGTGGAATTTATAGTCCAAGCTGCTTTGAACACATTACCAAAAGACGCATTGTTATGTTTATGAAAGTAAATGGGCCAGGCAGGAATTTCACAATTTTCACAAATTGTTCTGGCTACCACTAAGTGTGTAGAAAATGAAAGGGAAAGAATGAGATATAATGTTACATTGTTTGTGTGGTACATGCCATTATATTGATGACAAATGCTGGCAGGATTCCATGGGTAGAGAGGTTTTCAGAGCCACATTCTAGCTGGCTGCTTTTGCTCAGTGCCCATGGTAACGCCCAGATGGAAAGCAGTGCTTCCCAAAGAGAGAAGGCAGAGGAGCAGGGGAAGAGGGAATAAGCTTGATAACAAAATCTAGGCTCTGTAAATGTTAAAATCTTATGGTGCTGTAATTTTTAAAAAAAGGCATAAAATTCCATCCTTTTGATGAATGATTTTTATATAAAGAGGGATGTATATATGCCATACGGAGGGCCCGATCCTGCAACACCTACTCATAAGCACAACTTTACTCATGATTCGTCGCATTGGCTGAGGAGCAAACAGACCAACTTGGGAAGAGGGTGTAAAGGTGGCATTAAGCCATTGTCATGTACACCCAAGGAGCTCTTATAGCAGCTGGTGATTGCCAGGGTGTTGCGATGCTCTGGCCACAGTGCCTCTGCCAGCAGCCAAGGCTGTGTGGAAATGTAATGGTGGCAGTATGTCATCAAGGATTCCCTTGCACTGGGTTGGTGCTCCCTTAGCCAGCTATCTGGGGAGAGTCTAGGCCACTGAGTAAAGTTGCTCAGGTGTGCCAATATTGATTTGCAGGAACTGGCACTTAGCCCATAGCATGGGGACTGTGAAGAGTAATTAGGATTCTGGGATTTAGAAATGGAAACGAGGGCTTTTATTTAGATTTCTACTAACAGAAAAGGGTGAAGGGAAGGGGAAACTGCCTGAATAACCACACACCAGTCTAACTTCAGGTAAGAGGGTGCAGCAACTATTTCTCCTACAGATTCCTTTACAGGAAGACTGTTGCTCAGGAGCGGTGGCCCTTTAAGGCCTGGCCTGAGCTGGCTTAAGCACAGAATGGGCTAGGGACCACTTTTAGAGAGAAATGGGGGGAAGTGGATCCAAACAGTCCTTTATTTTCCCTATGCAGATCCAAGCTGGATTCTATGGGCCAGGCTGGCTCTGAGAGGCAAAATCATATCCCTTCCTCAGAAGCAGCTGTGTCAAGGAGGGGATGAGGATTCACGCCATGGGGAAGGAAGCTTTTACGTGTGGCTGATGCTAAAGGCCATCAGCCTTGGAAGTTGCACAGGCAATGCATCAATCAGCACATTGCAAGGCTGGCCAGGCTCACCCAATGCTGGAGTTGTGCTGGGGGGCTCTCCACCTCCATTTGGTTTCAGCCAGTCAGTCCCTCTCTCCTTACCATCCTTGTTCTCTTTTTCCTTTCTAAAACCCCCTTAAAAACAACCTGCCTCCAGAAGCCCCGCCTGTTAGCAGGGTGGAAGGGGACACCAGCAACGTGGACCAATGGAGGCAGAAGAGAAGGAAAAACCTAAAACAAACAACAGCCAGCCAACCAACCAAAACAAACAAAAAACCTCAAGGGAAATGATATTTTTTAAACCATAGAATAAACACCAGCGGGTAGTGTGGTTTCCCATCCCTTTTAATGACAGGCTGCAGAACTGTATATCTGTCTCTAGGTGGTGCGGTGCGAGGCTACAAAGAGCAAGTACTCCTTGCTTCACTCACATGATTAACATAGCAGCACCCTGCGCAGTAAGCAGACTCTGGGGTGCCCTTGAATCCTAAGGGGACTTAGAACACTGGTTCATGCACCCTCTTTAGGAGATAGCTTACCTGAAGTAAGAGAGTGGCCTGGTTATTACCTGAAATAAGAGAGTGGTTATTTCTCTAGTGTAGTAGGCAGTAGGTTCTTTATATATTCCAACTCTGCCCCCAGGATTTTCATATTTGAGCTCGAGGAAAAGGTCTGATACCATTGGGTTCTCTTCTGGGGTAACCCATTCCATATTTCCTCTGCCCTGTTCAGCTGTCCCTCCCTCAGGAGTGGATGGCTCTCTCACCATGTGCTTCGGGTGAAACAGGAGGTTATTTTGTTACTGTTTTCCCATTTGGGTGCCTTGTCTCCTTGTTTTGAGTTGATTAGGGCGAGAGAACATGGGTCATTTGCCTGTGAGGTTGACCACACTGCAAAGGAGAAAAACTGAGGGATCTGTTGTGGGGAGGGAAAGAGTATGTAGGGAAAAGTTGTGGTGGCATTCAGGAAGGTGTATGGGGAAAAGGGGAAGACAGATGGTGCCACTCCTCCTCAGTCCACACCCATCCACTTGTATCTACCTTCCCTTCTTCCAGCATGAAAAAGCAGGGCACATTACTGCAATGGCAATGGGTAGATTTGTAAGTGTGAGGTACTGTATTTATCTTGCTGGCTGAGTCTGAACTTCTGTCTCAAGGTAAAGTCCAGTGACGGAGAGCCCCTGGAGTTTTCATTGAGCCACAACAGACACACCAGTGACTATTTAGTTTAAGCATCCCGAAAAAAGGAACAAATGTTTCTGAGCGTCTTAGGGCTGCAAATCTTGCAAGGTCACACGTGCTTGTGATATTCACAGTTCTTCTAGCTTCTCTGGGTTTGTCAAAAATAAACTACCCTCACAGTCTATCAGTACTTCTGCTTCCCTACAAAAGGAAGCATTGAGACATATAAACATTTACTGTTACAATAAGAAAGCTAATCAGACATTTCTGAACCTTAAAAAAAGTTTGGTTTAAGTCTGGGGCAAAGGTTTGTCTCTTCTTAAAAGCCAAATTTGTTCAATCCTCCCTATACTTAAACTCAGCCTTTAAAAAAAGTCAACCAAAAACACGCCACAACATCCTTACAGCCTTCTTTAGCCCATGGTAAGGGCTTTCCAGATCAGATTATGGCATCTCTCTTGATAGCCTAGCTAGAGTGGGCCTGATTCTCCGCTGCCTTGGACCTTATGCAGTCATTCATAACAGCACAAAATGAGAGCAAGTATGCTACCAAACATCACGCTCACCTTCCACTGGTGTCAATGACTCCTCAAGAGCCAAGTGGATTAAACAATTACACTGCATGTTTTGCTTTAAAGAATATTATTTTATCTTGAAAGTGTTAAAGTAAGTGACTTTTGTGCCCTTCATCGTAAAGCGTCCAACATCTATTCACTTTCGTCTTCTAAATCCTGATAAGGAGTATTTGTGACACTGGCTAATCCCTGTTACCCCATCTCTCTTTTTATTAAAATGTCCAATCTGTCCTGATGAGTACAATGCTTTCCTGCTGAAATCAATCAAATTGTCTCATTTCTTTTCTCTGCTTTCTATGGCTCATTCTCTAATTTATTTCAAGGAATAGAGAGATTTCTCCTCCTGATGGTCACTGCATAATGGAATCCTAACAGACCAAAGAAGGGGATTGTCTGGGTTGTAATTAGTGTCTTTCTCTCTGGGTTTCATCAAAAATCAAAATATTGTATGGATTTTCTGTGACTTTTTCCTCCGTGAAACAAAAACAAATGCAGTTCCAGCTTGGGGGCTGGGATGAGGGAGACCTGTCTTGCTACAAAATGGCTACATTCCATCCTGAGGCAAATAAGGGAAAGGTCACAACTTTTTCCTGGGGTGGTGTGAAAAGGTCTTGCAGTTGCAGCAAAAGATGTGTTTGCTGCTGTAAAATGACACAGTGACGGCTTCATGAAAATTGCAGAATTCTCACATGAAAACTGGCAACTTCACACAGCTCTTCTCTCACCCCCAGCCTTTCACTCACTTGTTGCTTGTTTTTCCTTTCATCTTTGTGATATGCTCACAGGCCATCGTATAAAAATGATCTCTGAGATAAAGTTGCAGTTTCCCTTAACCATATAAAAATGTGTGGAAAATAAAGGGAGTCTCTTCTGGCTCTGAATACACATAGGTCTTTGGAGTAAGAAAGTGACCTTTTTGACAGTCCCTTTTCAGACAATAATATACTTTAAGTACCTGAACCTTTGGAGATGTTCTTTGTAAACTGTATTTTTCTTCTCTCTAAAGCTTGGGACTAGTGTAGGGCATGGACGCCCACACTCAAACTAAGCAAATATATTGGGGGTGTCCTATCCATGTTCCTGCCATACACTCACTCACACTGCTGTCTTTGAAGGCCCTTGCTGTGGCTGAAGGGAGTGGAGCGGACCTGTGATGAGGGGTAAAAAAACAAAACACATGCAGCTGGAGAGCAGGTTAACCTAGGTTAAGGGAAACCAAGGGGTTAATACAGGCCAGGAGGAAACAGGAAGTGGAGCACCTTTGTTGTGACACGCTATCAGAGAACATTCACTTGCTCAAAGTGGAGTGATAAAAGCTCTTTCTGGGAGTGCTGGGGGAGAGGGTTTAAGTCTAGGAAGCTGCAGGACTTTGCAAGTGGCTGAGCTAGGAGTGGCTGGTTTATTTTGTTTCTTTGGGGGATGACTGGCTGGAGTAAGCCTCCATTTCTATCCTTTTTTTACTTTGGGCTGGGCTGCAGAAAACACCAAGGTGCTCTCCTTTCACCACTCTTGCATACCCCACAAGAGGAGGACTCTTTTCAGTTTGGTCAGAGAGCCAAACAACCTGACTTATGAAAGGGAACCACAGCACAGCCAGAGGGAAACTGAGGAAGCAACCATTCCCTGAACTAAGAGGTAAGGCACTTGTCTTCAGGGGGCCATTGATGTCTCCTGCCTTGTTTGCCAGGTTGAGGAATAGGAATAGGGAAAGGCAGGTGCTTCAGCCCTGCACAGGTGGGAATGACTATGGAAAAACAAGCATTATTGATGGCTTCTTTGGCAATGTAGCTATGACAACCCTGTGGCTTGCTTGCCTTTCTAAATATCTTGAGGCCATCCCAGCTTGCCCAGGGCTAGTGTGAGAACTGGAATGGCCCTGGGACTTGCAGGGGGAAAACCCCTGCAAACAAACAAGCAAAACCCTGTACAAACACCCTCCCTCACACTTAACTACCTCTCAGTTCTCACATAAGGTTGGGCAGAGCTGAAAGATCCTCCCCTTTGCATCCACCAAACTCAGTGTGGAGCTTAGAAAACAGGAGCTGATGTGTAAATGGAGATGTGGGAGAAAAGAAAGGAGAAAAAGAGGGGAATGAGCCACTTGTAGTCCGACAAGAGGAAAAGAATGTCCAAGCCAGCTGTGGTGCTGGTGTGTGGGATGCTCACCACTATTGTCATGTTTTATTTTGAGCACAGCAGGAGGGCATAGCTAGGACAGTTATTAGTGTAGATCTGTGGTGAATGGAAACACTTGCCAAACGCTTGCCAAATCCAAGTTCCCTTGGCACACACCAGGAGATCCAGCAGCTCTGTGCTGCTCCTAGCTTGCATCCTTCACTGGCAGCTGCCATGAGTTACTCCCTTTTCCCTGTCAAGGGCAGGGGGGTGGGGTGGTCATGCTATGGGGGATTTGCAGCTCCTCAGAGTAGCAGTAAAAGTAAATGCATTTCTTACCAAACATTACATCTGTGTGGAGGGGAAACACGCTGTGCAGGGTGGCTGTTCTAACTCCTCTGTCCCTCTCACTGACTTTCCTTTCCAGCCTCTGCTAAGGTGTGACCACTGCTGGAAGTGAGCATGGAAAGGTTATTGGGGGACAAAGCTGTTTGTCTGTAGGGGGATGATACTGCATAACCCCGCTACTTTCCATGCAGTAGTTGTAGGCCCTCCTCAAAATTGAGGGTCCTCTGTTTCCTTCCATGCTGGGAAAGGGAAAGGGAGCAGGTGCAATAGGCCAACACTGCGTGCTTTTGAAAGTCCTAACTCTGCTCCCATTGGAGCCAGTGGGCCTTTACTCTTGACTTCAATGACAGCAGAGTTGTCTCAGTGGGGAGTGGTCTGAAAATGCTACCCATAGCTCCTGCGATGCAATGCAAACAAATGGCAGTTTTTCTGAACACAAAGTCACGTCTGCTCCTTCTTGGCTTTCTTTGCCTATAATTTGTAAAAGGGAAGAGAGGTGAGGGCAGCTTTGAGGCAACATGTTACAAGCCAATTATCAAAACTTAAAGGATTCCGAGAATGGGTTCCAGCGCCATCTAAAATAGGATGGTTTTGTGCCTGTGGAGGCCTGGTGTGACATTGCCACGGCAAAAGCCTGGATAGAACTAGAGAGAGATCTTTATGCAATTCCGATCATTCTTAAAAATCTCTTTTTTATGAGAGAGATGTTTGTAGACAGTTTCCAGTTTAGAACAATAATGATGAACTATTGCTGCTCTTGGGAAATACTGTAGTGCATAAATTCAAAGTGAACACTTTCCAGAACCTAAGGTAGCATGGAAAAAGCACTACAAAGTAAAGCATTGTAAACAGCAACTTTATAGTGTCTATAACATAGACATAGAGGGATGTGCTTATCATATATAAAAAGAGAGGGTTGATTGTCTTAAAAAATCACAGTATCTTTTAAAATAACAAGTTTTAGGGGTTTTATTGGCCCTCTGGCTGCAGAGCCTTTAGGGTATGCTCAGTGCTTACTTTATAATGAAAGAGGTGCTGGGGCTCAAGTAATTTTTTTATTCTTATAACTGATGCGGCAAGCCCAAAGGTGCTGGGGCTATGAACTGTCAAGACGAGAGATGCCGGGGCTCAGCCCTGGCCCAAACTTAGCACTGGGTACACTGGGTTTTCTCCACAACTATGAGTGGTAGAAACTTCTGTTTATTAAAGCTGAGACTCTCGTCTAATCACATGCCTCCAGGAGCTGGCACTTTAAAAAACCCACCAAAATATTGTGAGATTCACAATAAAATGTCAAGAATTGACAACACTCTGATTCTTGTTTACATTAAGGCTCCTTTGCACTGCTCTGGCAGTGTAAAAGGGCCTTAAAGTGGGCCATAGCAGCGTTAAAGGGGCCTTCATATAAATGGAAGTCAGGCCTCTAGTCTTTAAACCCTCACACGGACATGTTTCAGGGCAAGGTTAGTACCTTATTTCTTTTTGAGCTTGAGTTTATCGGTTGGATAGTGTTTTCTATGTTACTGGGGGCACAACAGGCTTCTCCCCGTTGGATTTATTTGGTCAAATTGCTGTAGCAATTGAATCTCCCTTATTTCAGTGCTGATGGACTAGTCTTTAAAACTCTGTTAATTTAAGTGCAGGTTTAATAAAATTATGGAAAAGTGTTTGCAGAATGGGCAAGTTACTCTTCTCTCCTGCTCATTTTGGATTTATATCAGCAAGTTGCCCTAGATACGTTAATTTCTGAGCACCTAAAAGTATAATTATCACACAATTACCCAGGCAAGTAAAATCTCTAATTCACAGGTGAAATATTTCCCATCTGTTGTAGTTCTGGATGGTTCTACTCAAACCTGCACATTAAAAGATTTGTACAATACTTAGATTTCCAATGGGAGTCATATGTATGGCATTTAAACTAAAAAGGTGATAGGCAGTACACTGATGAGGTAGGGGTAGAGGGTAGAAAACAGTGTGATACAGCAGCACAAAAAGAGATGGCTAAGAGATTCCTAGAGGATTTCACAGTTATCACAACCATGTTGAAAGGAATACATAGCTAATAACCCTGTATTAAGTTCCATGAGGATGTAGTTATTGAATTCCCTTCATTTTATTGCTGATTTGAGCCCCTTTATTTTAATGCAAGCTTAGCAGTGACATCCTGAGCTTGCAATGAGCTCCACATGGGCACAGTTCAATGTTTCCTCTAATTTTTGACAGGCTGTCTGCGCAAAAAAATTTCTTCTGTGAAAATTTTTGTGTGCGCGGTGTTTCGCCGTATGCATGGGGACCTGTGCACGCATGCATGCGCACAGCTTAGAGGGAACAGTGACACAGGGGTCTGTCTGCATGGTGCTTTTTACAGGATCAGGGCATAAACTGTTATGGACAAACGTACACTAGCTTCTCTTCTAATACTAATGCCATTTATATTGGAAAAGGGGTATTTTCCCACATAGTGACTGGATTAAAAGGACAGGTTATGCATGTGATTGTTTTTAAAGTCCTTTATGTAACAATCTTCTAAAACAAAATTTTACCAATTATTTTATCAACTTACTGCCTACTATTTATTTTGTTTCACTTTTTGCAGTTCATCCTGGACAAAGAAAATAAGTTAGTAATTTTCATGTTTGGGAACACAGTAATCTTCTAGCATTTTACTTTTAGGCTCTCATGCACCATCACAATGCTTATATTTCAGACAAATGAAAGTCTCTGTTCATTTTAAAGTGTTTCCTTTGGGATTCTCACATGCTAATCATGGAAGTATTTCTATTGGCCTTAAGATTTAAACATGTATTTTGCAAAACCTAAAGTTGCAACCTCCTGTCACTTACTATGTAGACTATGTCTACACTAAAGCAGCTAGAGCAGTGCAGCTGTACTGATGTAGATGTAGTGCTTCTGGTGAAGACGCTCTAAGGGCTTGTCTCCACTTACCGGAGGATCGACACACAGCAATCGATCCACCGGGGGTCGATTTAACAGGTCTAATCAACCGCTGATCACTCTCCCGTCAACTCTGGTATTCCACTGGAATGAGAAGCATAAGGTAAGTCAACGAGAGAGTTTTTGCCATTGACCCAGTGCTGTGTAGACACCGCAATAAGTCAACCTAAGGTACGTTGACTCCGGCTACGTTATTCACATAGCTGGAGTTGTGTAACTTAGGATGACTTAGCCCCATAGGGTAGACCTGCCCTAAGTTGAAAGGAGAGAACTCTCCCATTGCCTTAATAATTCCACTTCCAGGAGTGGCGGTAGCTATGTCGGTGGAAGAAGCTCTCCAGCTGGTATAGCACTGTCCACACCGGCGCTTAGGTCGATGTAACTTACGTCGCTCAGGGGTGTGGATTATTCGCACCCCTGAGCCATGTAAATTATGCTGAAGTAATTTGTAGTGTAGACCTAGCCATTGGTTTTAAATAGCAGTAACTCCACATAATGGATTTACATCAATCTTACAGTGGTGTGAGATCAAAACTGGGCCTAGTGTGTCTGATCCTGCATTCTCTATTGACTGTGGGAAGTACAAAACTGGGCCTTGTACGTATACTTAGAGCTTTGAAAACTACACTTGCTAGTTTTTAATCCAGAACCAAGGATGTTCTGAAATGGTTACTATATGCTAGATTATAAATTTTGTTTCTTAAGAGTTAACATCATTCCAAAACTTTTGCCATTAACAACATTTAATACTTGCATTGTACTTAGTGATTGGGGAAAAACTGCTCAAATTTCAATCACTGTGTGACGGGTTGGGTCACAGAAACTCCCTCAAGACTGTCACTAGATGTGCTGGGATACCACTGGGAACAAACCCCCCTGCCAGAGAAGGCTTCCCTCCACTCCCGTCTTGCTGAGCTAGACACACCAGTCGGCTCCAGCACAGACCAAGAGGTTGGGCCACTCCCCCCTGCAGTTCATAGAAACTAAGATTCACTTAGCCCAGGGGCTTCTCAGTTAACAGGGACTTTCCTAGCACCCAGTATTCAGTCTTTCTGGGAGCCTAAACCCCAAATACATCCGTTTCACTCTGTATAAAGCTTATACAGGATAAACTCATAAATTGTCCACTCTCTATAACACTGATAGAGAGATATGCATAGCTGTTTGCTCTCCTAGGTATTAATCATTTACTCTGGGTTCAATAATAAACAAAAGTGATTCTATTAAGAATAAAAAGTAGGATTTAACGTGGTTTCAAGTATTAACAGACAGAACAAAGTAAGTCACCAAGTAAAATAAAGCAAAAACATGCAAGTCTAAGCCTAATACAGTAGGAAGCTGAAAACAGGTAAATCTCACCCTCAGAGATATTCCAATAAGCTTCTTTCACAGACTAGACTCCTTCTTAGTCTGGGCTCAATCCTTTCCCCGGTACAGTTCTTGTTAGTTCCAGCTCAGGTGGTAACTAGGGGATTTCTCATGACTGGCAACCCACCTTGTTCTGCTCCACCCCCTTTTATAGCTTTGTCCCAAGGTGGGAATTCTTTGTTTCTCTGGGTTCCCACCCCTCCTGCTAAATGGAAAAGCACCAGGTTTAAGATGGATTCCAGTATCAGGTGATATGGTCACATGTCACTATATAAGAACTCATTCTTCATTACCCACAGGCTTTCCTCCAGGTCCACAAGAAGGCTTGCAGGTAAATAAACCATCTACAACCAACTGTCCTACTCAATGGGAGCCATCAAGATTCCAAACCACCATTAATGGCCCACACTTTGCATAACTACAGTAGGATCCTAGAGTTATATTTCTTATTCCTAGTTTCAGATACAAGAATTATACATTCATACAAATAGGATGAACACACTCAGTAGATTATAAGCTTTGTAACGACACCTTAAAAGAGACCTTTTGCATAAAGATATTCCAGTTACATTATATTCACATTCCAAGCATATTTTCATAAAGCATATGGAGTGCAACGTCACACGCTGCACTAACTAAAACCAATGTTTTGCATGACTGCTTTTCCTTCTGTCAGAAAAACAACCACCACAGTTACTTTACTTAGCACTAAAATACAACATAACTGTCTTGCTTCAGGGTGTAAACCAAAATTAACTGTCTGAAGCTAGGAAGAAACCTTTCTGGACAGGTTATTTCATAATTGTCTATCTTGTGAAATATCTGGTATTGGGGAATGCTGGTGACAGCAGAATATTGGAGTAGATGAACCATTGGTTTAATATGTCCACCAATGGCTACTAGCCAGGATGGGCAGGGATGGTGTCCTTAGTCTGTTTGCCAAAAGCTGGGAATGGGTGACAGGGGATAGATCATTTGATTGCTACCTGTTCTGTTCATTCCCTCTGAAACACCTGGCACTGGCACTGTCGGAAGACAGGCTACTGGGATAGATGGACCTTTGGTCTGATCCAGTGTGGCCGTTCTTATGTTCTTAATACATTATAGCAGTTATGTTTCTATGTTCTGTGTGGCTCTTCTTTTTTACACCCATTAAGGGAGCTTCTTGTCAAAGTGCACAGATGTTTGTGGCTACCACTCCTTCCAGGTAGCCAACAAGATCTCTTCTTGCTTTTCCTGGCAACTGTTGACATCTCTGCCATGTGTCTGAGAGGCTTTGTCACGTCTAACATCTTTGCAGAGAGCGAACCGTCTGTGTGAGCTATGGCTCCAGAAGGAGACGGTGAATGTTCTGTGAGGCATCTAATGCTTACAGACTTTGTTAGACAGGAGTGGAAACATAAGCAAATATGTTTTTTTTTTTTTTAACTGAATGATTCTGTAAGAGCGAGGACATATGTCGTCTATTTTTGCCTCCTCTTCTGAACCAATTAGAGCATGATATTTTTTCCCAGTTAATGGGGCAGACACACTTTCATCTGGGCGCAGCTGTGGAAGGGCTCTTATTGCTCCACAAGTTTCTGTACAGTGAGAAAAGTAGCTGCTGCAGCATTATTGATAGAAGAAACTGCCTTAATGGCAATGACTACCCAGTATGGCCAATAAGCCACGCCGACCAGTGGAGGCCTTCTAAACTCAGCACCCTCTTGCTGAAGAGTGTATCTGTTGTCACTTGACTGGGATTTTAGTGGTGACTGCATAATTCTCTGCATTTAGACAGGTTTCAGAGAAGCAGCCGTGTTAGTCTGTATTTGCAAAAAGGACTTGTGGCACCTTAGAGACTAACAAATTTATTTAAGCATAAGTACTCCTTTTCTCTCTGCATTTAGACGATCCCAGGAAAGAGGGCTATAGGGCAAAGTCCTTTTATTGAAGTCAATGGGGCTTAGCATGTGCTTGAGGGCTTTGCTGAACAGGGACGGTGCTTTTCTGAATTGGGGCCATAGTGAGCTGCACTGATAAGGAGCAGTGCATTGGGCTCCACAGCAAAGATACTGCTGGGTCAGGATTGAAGAGGGGTGCCATAAATGAGATTGCTACAGAGGGAGGAAAGCTTGGGAGAGTCCTGAGTAACCAAAACCCTACATCTCTCCCCGTAATAAATCACCCTTTTATGCCCTACCATCCCTCTGCCTGCAGTTTAATATAACCTCTTGCATACTCCAGTAGCGCAGAGCTGAGGGAGAAGGGGAGTGTCGTCAAGATGAGGGTGCCCTTAACTGTCTGCTTGGGCACGTTGGAAGCTAGCATCTGCCTGCTTTAAGGGATTGCAGTTCAGGTTTGAGAGATGAAGGGCTCACTTCATTACTATGAGCCTCCCTAGTAACCCAAACTCCTTATGTAAGGGGACTTCTCCTTCCCAGTTCTTAATCTTAGGCCACTGAACAGTCCCAAAACTATAACACTCATAGCATTGGAGTCCTCTCCTTCTGTATGATGGTGGTCAGTGTAGTTTAACCCTCTTCTACTATTTCACAAGAACTGCATGACAGAAAACTGGGCTTTGCCTTTATTTAAGAGAGGTAGTGAGGTCCAATGGATAAGGCACTAAACTAAGTCTTGTGGTGGTGGTGGGGAATCTGGGTTTTATTCCTAGTTCTGCCACTGACCAATTGTGTAATTTTGGGCAAGTAATTTCACTTCTGTGCCCCAATCTTCCTGTTTGGGACACTGGCATAATACTTACCTCCTTTGTAAAGCACTCTTGAGATTCAAGCATGAGGAACACTATATGACTCAGTGGTAGGTGTCAGAGTAGCAGCCATGTTAGCCTGTATTCGTAAAAAGAAAAGGAGTACTTGTGGCACCTTAAAGACTAAAAAATTTATTTGAGCATAAGCTTTCGTGAGCTACAGCTCATTTCATCTGAATGTGTTCAGTGGGAAAAAAGAGGCAGGTGGTTAGTTTAGTATTTTTGCAGTTCCCTTCACCAAATACCCTCTGTATTTCCATTTGACACCCACTCAGCAGGGAGATACCCTGATAAACAGCCTGCTTGTTGAGGCAATGGCTTCAGGCCATCCCCCTGTTGCTCTTAACCATCTATGTGCCTACATTGTTATCTACGCAGTGTAAAGGTCCCAATACTGTTTCATAATGGCAGCTTTGCACAATTCCCTGCCTTATTTTTTATTCCATTGTTTTAAGTCACTCCTTTTATTTTACCCTACAGGAACTCCTCACTTAAAGTCGTCCTGGTTAATGTTTGTTTCATTGTTATGATGCTGATCAATTAGGGAAAATGCTCGTTTAAAGTTGTGCAATGCTCCCTTCTAAGGTCGTTTGGCAGCCGCCTGCTTTGTCCACTGCTTGCAGGAAGAGCAGCCTGTTGGAGCTAGCTGGTGGGTGGCTGGAACCAGGGTGGACCAGCAGCCGCCCTATCAGCTCCCCGCTCCCCGAAGTTCCCTGTGCAGCAGCCGCCCAGCAGCTATCAATTGCGGCAGTTCAGCTGTCCCTCCCCCCGCTGCCATGTGCTGCTCCTGCCCCCTGCCTTGGAGCTGCTCCCCAAGACTCCTTCTTGCTATGGGGGCGGGGGAGGGGAAGAAGAGGGGGGCTAATGTCAGGGTGCCTCCCTCCCCCCTGCTCCTGCACCCTGCTTACCCCATCTTCCATAGAGCAGGGGTGGGACACTGCCTTAGGCAGCAGCTGCTGCGGTTGTTCTCAGCTTGCTGATCTAATTAACAAGGCAGTGTACTTCTGACCCTACTCTTCATACTTAAAGGGGAAATGCACATCTCTATCTCCCTCACACAGGGTGTGTGTCTCTTTCTCTGTCTGCCCTCCCTCCTTTCCTGCTGCCTTGTAGAGTGTGAGAGTTAACTCTTGAGGACTCAGCCAATTGCTAGTTCATCATTTAGCACTAAGCTATTCCCTGGGAAATATCCCACCCTCTGACTCCTCCACCTCAACCAAGCTTCACAATCATCATCGCTGTGTACAGTATTAAATTGTTTGTTTAAATCTTATAGTGTGTGTGTGTGTATGTATATGTATGTATGTATGTGTGTGTGTGTGTATATATATATATATATATATATATATATATATATAAGAGAGAGAGAGAGAGTGTGTCTTTCTTTCTTGTCTGGTGAAACAAATTTCCCTGGAACCTAACCCCCTCATTTACATTAAGTCTTATGGGGAAATTGGATTTGTTTAACATAGTTTCGCTTAAAGTCGCATTTTTCAGGAACTTAATTACAATGTTAAGTGAGCAGTTCCTGTATTTTATTTTCCATTTTTAAACGATAAATTATTTTAATTTGTTGTTGCATCAGTTGTGTAGGACTGGTGCACTCACTTGCTGCTTCTAATCTCTTTTTAAAATCACTTTTATTCATTAAAAATACTGTTTGAAATTGAGTCTAGCTCACCCATCTTTATCCTTCTGTCCACCAGATTAGAGAGTGGGTTGGCTGCTGTGAGTAACCAGGGAACGGCAGGTTATCATTCTTGTACAGAAGTAGCATCTCTGAGCCAAATGTAGAAGCACTGTATTAAATGTTAATTAACTAACTTTCACAGTAACTCTGAAGTAGAGAATATTGATCTGTAAAGTGGGCGTAATAAGACAAGTGAGGCTCAGAGAGGTTAAGAGACTCTGTCCAAGGTCACATGGTGAATTTATGTCGGGGCCCTTAGGACTCAGGATCTCTGAATGGTAGGTTGCTGCTGTAACTACTAGACACATGACCTCCCATTAGATAACGGAGAAGAGCTGGTAGCCAATCTTTGCAAAGAACCCGACTGGCACCTTTGCCAGTGTTCTACTGCAGGAAGTAAGGGCAATCCTATGCTTTGTCCCAATTTTCTTTAGGGACCATGAAATTCGTCGTTCGTTACTAGTCATTCAGATAGTGCATTCGATTTATGTACTTAATGAGATTATGTTAGTCATGGTTTCTAATAAGGACAAATGTGGGAGGGGGAAAAAGATGAGGAATGTTCCTCACTTTAGGTTACCTCTGTGTTCATTGAGAGATCTCTAGATTTCTTGCAGAGCCAGCAGCTGCATTGCCATTGCTCCTGGTCTGCAAACGTGCTTGCTGTACTAGGACTTTTGTTGTTTTTATAATAGAGAGTCCTGATGCAGACTGGCAGATGTCCTCCAAAAATGCACCATAGAAGTATAGGGCTGCTTCCTCCTGGCAAAACCCTGTTAATCTGACTGTAGCATCAGATTCAAGTGTTCCCGTTAGCTGTATTAAATTATCTAGACTTGTGTGTGTCACTGAGGATGGGTGGGGGAGGAGGGTGTCAATAAAAGAGTCATATTCGGCATATAGCTTGGCAATATATGGGAGGCAGACACTCAATTTGTATAATCTCTTCTCTTCTTGAGAGATTCCACAACCCTATAGTACAGCAGCATATTTTAGTTTTGTTGCATCAGGTGAATATTCTTGAAGAATGTGAGAAGGCCACTAACAGTGTTTTTTGTTGGGTCAGGTCTTCAACCAATTTCTCTGTGTGTGTGTGTGTGTGTGTGTGTGTGTGTGAGAGAGAGAAATGAAAATTTCAGGTGGACTCATGTCAGATATCGCTTCTTGTACAGTATTCCATTGCAGCTCAACCTCCATTTTGTGCCACCATACAACTACAGACAAATCTTGTTCCTGTGTCTTTTGTCATAGGGGATGTTGTAATGGTTCTAACAAGGGTTTAACTGCTTCGTGTGAAGCTCAGTGGCTTTTGCCATGTTTCTTTCTTCACTATCCAAGGGGCTCAAGTCTTAGTCTTGGATCCTCAACCTCCAAAACTGTTCCCTGTGCTCCTTCCAAAACTCCTTCTCCCCCAAACACTCTCTTTGTGATGGCCATCTGTGGAAACTTCTTAATCTTCTTTCCCCATCGATTCCAGGAACATTTTTTCTTTCAGTCCTCCTCCACTTTCCCATGGCAGCTGAGAACCAGGCACTTGGTTTTTCCTTGTTTTGTGTCATTCGCCTTCAGATTACTTAGTTTTGGACATGGAGGATTCTTAGCCTGTCTCTGTCTCTTCTTTAAGGGGGTGTTTACATCAGTCTTTTCTCTGAACAACTTTCTGCTGTTGCAGATACTAGTGCAGCTCCATAGGTGGAAGGAACAGTGAGATTGCAGTGTAGTCAGGGCTCTAGGCAGCTGCAAGCATGTTAATCACTGTGTCATCTAAACATTTTCAGAGGAGCTCTACAGAACATATGTGCTAGTGGCTGCCCGCTCCTTGTCTATCCTTATGCCTACCACCACTGCTCTGGACACTGGAGCTGGACAAAGCCTAGACTAGACAAGATCTTGTTCTACTTGGCCTCACTCTGCTTGTCTATCACTTTTTAGCTCTGCAGATCTGACATCTCCAGGATCTGCTACTTTGTTCCTGGAATGCAGCTTGCATAGTAAGGGTTTTAGAAAGGACCAGGCACCGAGCTGTTAGGCTTTTCATGAATTGGGCCCTGTGCCAGAGTAAGAAGAGCATTAGCCACTCCCAACGGAGGATCATTAATCTTGTAATCAAAGCTAGTGTTTCTAAAAGCTTTAGTTTTTCGCTCTGAGGAATCATGCAAAATGTTCCACAAAACCATACTGGCTCCCAGTTATTCCATATTCTCAGCAGGCTGAAATTGCTATTACTTTTAAAGTTATGGGCCTCGTGGCCCTGCATTTTAGGGTTTGTCTACACATGAAAGTTAATCTGTAATAAGGTAGGGTATGCATTTAAAGTGGATTAACTATTTATTAGTTAAGTCCACTTCCAAAATGGTTTAAACTAATTTGGGGCTTTTCTAGGTGAACATTTAGTTTGCTGCGAGCTGGGGTGTATATCTACCTGGCACTAATCTGTGGTGGTTTAACTGTCTGTGTGGACCATGCTGATGCGCATTCACAAGTTGTTAATGCATTTTGATCGAGTCCTGTTTCAAAGAGGACTAAATCAGAGCACGTTAATGAACTGTTAGTGTGTGTCAGCAGGGTCCACCCAGACAGTTGATCTGCAGCAAGCTTACTGCAGGGCAGGTACACAACCCAGTTTGCTGCAAACTAAGGCCTTGTCTACACTGGCAAGTTTCTGTGCAGTAAAGCAGCTTTCTGCGGTGTAACTCCCGAGGTGTACACGCTGCCAGGCCACTTAGTGCACTGAAACTGCGCAGTTGCAGCGCTGTAAAAAAAAACCACCATGACGAGAGGCGTAGAGCTCTCTGCGCCGGGGGTACCGCGCCGCGGTGCCGGTGTAGATACCCTGGTCGATTACAGCACTGCGACTGGCCACCGGGAGGCAATGCCTGTTCTTGCCTCTCATAGAATCATAGAATATCAGGGTTGGAAGGGACCTCAGGAGGTCATCTAGTCCAACCCCCTGCTCAAAGCAGGACCAATCCCCAACTAAATCATCCCAGCCAGGGCTTTGTCAAGTCTGACCTTAAAAAACCTCTAAGGAAGGAGATTCCACCACCTCTCTATGTAACCCATTCCAGTACTTCACCACCCTCCTAGTGAAAAAGTTTTTCCTAATATCCAACCTAAACCTCCGCCACCGCAACTTGAGACCATTACTCCTCGTTCTGTCACCTGCTACCAGTGAGAACAGTCTAGATCCATCCTCCTTGGAACCCCCTTTCAGGTCGTTGAAAGCAGCTATCAAATCCCCCCTCATTCTTCTCTTCTGAAGACTAAACAATCCCAGTTCCCTCAGCTCTCCTCATAAGTCATGTGCTCCAGCCCCCTAATCATTTTTGTTGCCCTCCGCTGGACTCTTTCCAATTTTTCCACATCCTTCTTGTAGTGTGGGGCCCAAAACTGGACACAGTACTCCAGATGAGGCCTCACCAATACCGAATAGAGGGGAACGATCACGTCCCTCGATCTGCTGGCAATGCTCCTACTTATACAGTCCAAAATGCTGTTAGCCTTCTTGGCAACAAGGGCACACTGTTGACTCATATCCAGCATCTCATCCACTGTAACCCCTAGGTCCTTTTCTGCAGAACTGCTGCCTAGCCACTCGATCCCTAGTCTGTAGCAGTGCATGGGATTCTGCCATCCTAAGTGCAGAGTGTCTTTGTTGAACCTCATCAGATTTCTTTTGGCCCAATCCTCTAATTTGTCTAGGTCCCTCTGTATCCTATCCGTACCCTCCAGTGTATCTGTCACTCCTCCCAATATAGCGTCATCTGCTGAGGGTACAATCCACGCCATCCTTCAGATCATTAATGAAGATATTGAACAAAACCGACCCTTGGGGCACTCCGCTTGATACCGGCTGCCAACTAGACATGAAGCCATTGATCGCTACCCGTTGAGCCTGATGATCTAGCCAGCTTTCTGTCCACCTTATAGTTCATTCATCCAGCCCATACTTCTTTAACTTGCTGGCAAGAATACTGTAGGAGACCATATCAAAAGCTTTGCTAAAGTCAAGGAATAACATGTCCCCTGCTTTCCCCTTGTCCACAGAGCCAGTTATCTCATCATAGAAGGCAATTTGGTTAGTCAGGCTTGACTTGCCCTTGGTGAATCTATGCTGACTGTTCCTGATCACTTTCCTCTAAGTGCTTCAAAGTTGATTCTGGTAATTGGTTTCAACTTTACTGCCTTGCCCTCATGTGACCAACTGTGAGCCCCACCCCTTAAATTCCTTGGGAATTTTGAAAGTCCCCTTTCTGTTTGCTGGGTGACGCATGCTTGCTTCATGCACCAGGCGATCCCCCGCTTGGAGCAATGCAGAGCTCCTGGACCTCATCAGCATTTGGGAAGAGGAGGCTGCCCAGTCCCAGCTGCATTCCAGCCGTAGGAATTATGATACCTATGGACAGATTTCACGATGCATGACAGAAAGGGGCCATGATTGGGACACACTGCAGTACAGGGTGAAAGTGAAGGAGCTGCAGAACGCCAACCCCAAGGCGTGGGAGGCAAACTGCCACTCCGGTGGTGTGCTCATGAACTGCCGGTTCTACAAAGAGCTGGACGTGATAACTGGGTGGTGACCCCACCTCCACTGCGAAGACTACTGTGGCTACTTCAGTGGCTTGCGTGCCAGTCGAGAGTGGACCGAGCCAGGAGGAGGAAATCTTGGATGAGGATGTTGAGGGGGTGGGGGCCCCAGAGGCAAAGGATGACTCAGAGGTCAGAGATGCATGCAGCCAGGAGCTCTTTTCTTCCCCAGAGGAGGCTAGCCAGTCACAGCTGTCGGAGCTTGGTGAAGTGCAAACAGGAGAGGAGGCCCCTGGTAAGTGGCTTTGATTTTGGGAATCGTTGAAGTGAGTTGTTGTGGGCAGGAGGGTTGCAGAAAGCAGGCTTGTATCTGTATGATGAGTGTACCACCACAAGCCTAGTCTGAGCAGTGGAACAGGGTGTTGATTCACTCCCTCACTTCACAGGGATCTGCCTCAGAGATCTCTAGGAAACTCTCATGGAGATACTGGGCAATCTGCTGCCGCAGGTTCTTTGGCAGAGCTGCTTTGTTTCTTGCCCCATTAAGGGTAACTTTCCCTCACCACTCTGCCATCATAGGGAGGCGGTGAGGGGGGAGGGAACCATTGCTGCACACAGGCGAGCTGTATAAGGGCCAGGGCAGAAGCTGAAGTCTTGGAGAAGACCCTCCCTTGATTCCCTGCTCACCCTCAGCAGAGAGAGATCTTCCATAATGAACACAGGCTGTGGAAAATGTGGAGACAGGAATGATTATAAGGCCCCCCTACAGTGCTGACTCTCCCCAAGAGCCACGTCCCCAGTGTACAGTATGGTTCTGGAACACTGATTTCCCCTGCCCCTGCGGTTACTCACCATTTTGGGGGTCTTGTGGCTCATGTGTGCTTGGCTGGGGTCAGCCAGTTAGTGACAGGTATGTGAATAGGGGCTGTGTTTTAAATCACCGAATCAGTGGTCTGTATGTTGCAAACAATACTGCTTCTTTAAAATATTGCATTTTGACTTCACAGATATGACCTTGGGAACCCAGTCTCCCTCTTTGTTATTGCCGGCTGAATGGCTGCCCAGAATTAGAAAGTGGCCACGAAGAACTAGAGGACTTTCTGTGTGAGGTCACGATGCACTGCATGGCTGAAAAACAGGAATTGAAGGAGTGGTGGGACAGTGAGAAGAGGGTCCAAAAGGAGAACGTGGCATTCCACAACAAAGCCACGGAGCTGCTCTTAAAAGTTATGGAGTGCCAGTGGACATGCTCCAGGTGCTTCTAGCACTACAAACCGAGCAGCTCCACGCCTGCCCTCCCCTGCAGCCACTGTTGCAAAACTCTTTCCCACGTGCCCCCGCAGACACTGTCAACACACTCTTATCAACCTCCTGGCTCCAGTCTGTACCTGCTGCATTCCACTCCTGCCCCATCACAGTCCAGCCCTGCGGACTCCCAGTACCCACTGCACTCAACACCCGTCCCTCTGCAGTTTAGCCCGGCTGAAGTACAGTATCCGCTGCACTGTACTCCAAGGGACAAGGTTGCATATGATACCTGGACATACACAAATCTTTAACTGTTTGGGGACCCCACCTCCTCCTGGGACCTTCCCCCATCCCCCACTGTGCTGATATGCTTTTTTGTTTCTCTCTCTCCTCTGGTTGTTGTTTTTTAATAAAAGAATGGTGTTGGTTTGAAAGCGATCTTTATTCCATTGACTGAAAGCAAACAGAGCCCTGCAAAGCAACAGGCAATTTTCTTAAACCTTCATAGTGCATCTTCTGCACCAACCGCAATCATCTCCTGGCATTACAGGCACTGCACTCCTGAGCATAGCAACAAATATTAGTGGCTTTCAGCTTCAGGTTGTTGCCTCAAGGCATCCCTGATCCTTATGGCCCTGTGCTGCGCCCCTCTAATGGCCCTGGTCTCTGGCTGTTCAAATTCAACCTCCAGGCACTGAGCCTCAGCGGTCCAGCCCTGAGTGAAGCTTTCACCCTTCCCTTCACAAATATTATGGAGCGTACAGCACTCAGCTATAAGCATAGGAATATTGTCATCGGCAGGTCCAGCCTCCCATATTGGCAGCATCAGCGGGCCTTTAAATGGCCAAAAGCCTGCATTAATGTCCATGAAATGCCCACAGTGATCCACAAGTGCCTGGAGAACTATAGAGAAATACCCCTTCCAACTAATGTACTCAGTGGCTAGGTGGTCTGGTGCCAGAATTGGAATATGTGTGCCATCTATCGCCCCTCCACAGTTAGGGAAGCCCATTTGTGCAAAGCCCTCCACAATGTCATGCATGTTGCCCAGAGTCAATGGTCTTTCGGAGCAGGATGCGATTAATGCCCTTCCACACTTCCGTCAACACGCGTCCAACGGTCAACTTTCCCACTCTGAACTCGTTAGCGACTGATTGGTAGCACTCTGGAGTAGCCAGCTTCCACAGTGCAATTGCCATGCGCTTTTCCAGCAACAGGGCAGCTCTCATTCTCGTGACCTTGCGCCGCCCGGCTGGGGCGAGCTCATCACACAGTCCCATGAATGTGGCTTTCCTCATCCGAAAGTTCTGCAGCCACTGCTCGTCATCCCAGACGTGCCTCACAATGTGATCCCACCACTCAGTGCTTGTTTCCCGAGCCCAAAAGCGGCCTTCCACTATGGTCAACACCTCCATGAATGTCACAAGCAATCTCGCGTCTTAGTTACTACGCGTGGTGAGATCAATGTTGAACTCCTCTTGTCTTTGTAGTTTAAGGAATAACTCCACTGCCCCTCGTGACGTGTTAGCGAGAGTGAGCAGCATATTGGTCAACAGTTCGGGATCCATTTCTGTAGCCTGAAGAGGCAGGGCGCGCAGTACACAAACCGTTGAAAGATGGCACCAAATGCGGACGGAAGCACAGGGATTGCTGGGGTGCAAAGCAATGCATCCCGGGGCATTGGGACAGAGCCCAGGATGCCCCATGACCCCCTCTGCCTTCCCACAACTCTTAGCGGCAGAAGAGGAAGAGGTGCTCTGTGGGATAGCTGCCCAGAGTGCACCGTTCCAAATACCGCTGCAAGTGCTGCAAGAGTGAACACGCTATTGCGCAGGCAGCTGACAGTGTGAACACACAAGAGTGGTTTCCCTTCAGCGCTCTCTGAGCGGCGCTGTAACTGTTAGTGCTGTAACTCTGCCAGTGTAGACATACCCTAAAGGTTTGTGTAGACAAGGGACTCTTATTCTGGAATAAGAACATGTGTTATGTTCACAACATATCAACAGAGAATTAAATATAAACATACGGTACTCTTTCTGGAAGGTTGCAACATACACTACTTTTATTCTTAGAAACCAGAACAGTAATACACAGTAGCCAAAAACAGAGGGAGACAAAGCAAGCTAGCCCCTAAGGCAATGAGGCACAACTCACCCCACCTTGCTCTATGCTGACTCCTTCCAGGCTGACTCTGATCTCAGGCTTTCCTACAGAGGCCCCTAACCATCAAACAGGACCAGTACCCCCTACCCCCCTTAAAATGAAAGCTTTGCAATTCCAACCCAGTGCTCAATACACCATTGTGTACATACATGGAGTTAATCAGGAATAGCTATTTCAGAATAACTTCCCATTTAGATGAGACCTTACTCATGTGAGTAGTTCACAGACTCAGTGGGACTGCTCACGTGAGTAAGGGCTGCAGAATCAAGACACTTCTCTCGTTTTAACAGGTCTTTCACTCCAAGTGATTTGCAGTTTAGCCTGCTTACATCAAATAAATGGCTTATTACTGATGGAATCAGTTATCTCTCCTGCTGCAAGAAAAGGAAAGATCCCTCCAAAGATGTCCTCCCATCCCCCACACTCCCGGAGATTAGGATTGTCAAATGGAAAACACTCATAAACTAGTGAAAAACACAGTTAATTGGAAAGATTTAGAGGCTTATTAGTAGGAATGTTTCTTAATTTGAAATGTCAATGTATTCCCTGAAGGGCAACATTACTTCTGCCAAAGCCATAATTGGAGTGAACTAACTTTTAGTGACAGGAATAAAAACAATCTTCACTCTTGACAAAGAAGAGAGTCGGTTAAATGTCATAGGCCATAAAAATATTAGGTTCATCACTCATTTTTAGGACTTCCTCTAGAGACCACAAAAGAGACTGAAAGATGACCAGGGTCGAGGTGAGAAGAGAGGGGTTTTTAAAAATCTGGGCCATTTCACAAATTTAATTTTCCTTTAGGTTTAGAAAGTGATGCTAGCAAACTACTATGGCATGGCCTGAGTTTGCGTGAAACATTATACGGTGGAATGTTACCACAACATGGAAGGTAAGCAATATGTATTACCTCTGGGCTAGGTATAACAGAAATATCATACCAGACATGGAATTAAATTTGTGCTTCAGAGATGATTAATTAGTATGTGTTAAGTAGGCTTGGTCTTTATATTTTGAAACAACACAAGAGAAGGAATGTCTGTAAATGGGTTGGAAATGGAGCATGGAATGATATGCTATAGTCTTGTAGTTTAGTATTTATTTCTCTTTAATTTGTTTTATCTGTTAATTTCTAAACACCATCCTGAGACCTTGTTTCAGGTTGGGTTATTAAGAAGGTGTAACGTTTTCCATACACACAGGACTGCTACATAATTTCAGAATAAATAGCGTGTAATATAGATTAAGGGGTGCAATAAAATATAATAATGATCAAACAGAATGGCCCTTAGAAAGCCATTGCTGCCTCGGCAAGTTGGAGCAGGCCTTTAGACTTCCTAGTATTATGAAGGGATAGTAGGTGGAGGAGAAATGGAAGGATGGCAGAAAACCACCTGGAACTGGAAAGTCTGAAGTCTTCGAGGGCTATCTGAACATGCCTTGTCTTAATGTGTGCCAGATGGGGGTGTGGTGTGATGAACAAACTTAAGTAGTAAATCCCAGATCCACAGAGGTACTTAGGCTTTGTCTACACTGGCAACTGAAAGACAAAACTTTTGTTGTTCAGAGATGTTAACCCCCTCTCCGCCCCCGAAAGACAGAAGTTTTGTCAACGACAAGTGCTGGTGTGAACAGCGCGTTGTCAGCAGGAGTGTTCCCCTGCTAACAATGCTAATGCTGCTCGTGGTGGTGGAAGCTTTTGTCGGCAGGAGAGCTCTCTCCTGCCGACAAACAGCGGCTACACTGGGTGCCTTTTAGCGGCATGTCTGTAGCGGCACAGCCGTGTTGCTAAAAGCTGCATAGTGTAGACATAGCCTAAGTCCCAGTTTTAGGCACCATTCCAATCTACAACTCCTGCTCAGCTATCACCTAACCTCATAAGTGCCGAAACTCACTTAACACCTACATTTTGGCTGTAAAAGTTCCCTAGGTGGTTAAGTTTCTGCTTCTGGGCAAAGAATCATAGAATATCAGGGTTGGAAGGGACCTCAGGAGGTCATCTAGTCCAACCCCCTGCTCAAAGCAGGACCGATACCCAACTAAATCAGCATGCACACTACTGCTTCATTTTAGGCATCTGGATGCCGGTCTCTGGCTGATGCTCCAGAATGATCCACAAAGCAGAGGAAGACAGACACTCCTCTGCCTTGGACCCCTCTTTAAATCCTACCTCTTAAGAACTAAGGAATATTATAACCACTGATCTTTGGCATATTCTGATGTGGGGCTCCTTCAGTCTCTCCCCTTGAAGCTGTTTCACTTTGGATAAATATTTAAGTAGTCATTGGAGCAGGAAAATTGGACACTGGGTCTCCCACCTCCAAGGTGGGTGTTCTGAACATCAGCTACAGAGTCATTTCTCTCTCTCTCCCCACTCCTTCCCCAATGACTCTCTCTAAGTATTTATTCACAGTGGATCAAACCCCAGAGATTAAGGGAGTGTCTAGCTCTAGGGCTGCCAGTTTTCTAATTGCACAAAACCGAACACCCTTTTCCCTGCCCCTTCCCTGAGGCCCTGCCCTGCCCCTTCGCCGAGACTCCACCCCTG
This sequence comes from Natator depressus, assembly GCF_965152275.1. NCBI lineage: Eukaryota > Metazoa > Chordata > Testudines > Cheloniidae > Natator > Natator depressus. Next base: position 103,693,870 of record NC_134235.1, read on the forward strand.
CTCACTCCATCCCCCCTCCCTCTGTTGCTCGCTCTTCCCCCACCCTTACTCGCTAGCTCATTTTCACTGGGCTGGGGCAGAGGGTTGGGATGCAGGAGGGGTGAGGGTGTCGGCTGGAGTGCGGGCTCTGGGGTGGGGCTGGGGATGAGGGGGTTGGGGTGCAGGAGGGGATTCTAGGCTGGGGGGAGGGGCTGAGGGCTTTGGAGTGTGGGAGGGGGCTCTGGGATGAGGCATGGGGTTGGGGTATGGGAGGGGGTACTGGCTCTGGGCTGGGGATGCGAACTCTGGGATGGGTCCAGGGATGAGGGGTTTGGGGTGAAGGAGGAGACTCTGGGCTGGGGCCGAGGGGTTCAGAGTGTGGGAGGGGGCTCTGGGCTGAGGCAGGGAGTTGGGCTGTGGGAGGGGGCATAGGCTCCGAAGTGGGGCTAGAAATGAGAGGTTCAGGGTGTGAGAGGGGGATTCAGTCTGGGGCAGTGGGTTGGGGGTGTGTGGGGGGGTGAGGGCTCCAGCTGGGGGTGTGGGCTCTGGGGTGGGGCCGAGGATGAAGGGTTTGGTGTGCAGGAGGGGGCTTCAGGCTGGGGCCAAGGGATTTGGAGTCTGGGAGGGGGCTGTGGGTTGAGGCAAAGGGTTGGGGTGCGCGCTCTGGGAGGGAGTTTGAGTGTGGGAGGGGGCTCAGGGCTGGGTAAAGGGTTGGGGTGGGGGAGGAGTTTTGGGGTGCGGGCTCTGGGCAGTGCTCACCTCGGGTGACTCCCTGCAAGCAGCCACATGTCCCTTGGGTCCTAGGCAGAGGCGCGGTCAGGTGGATCTGCACACTGCCTCTGCATGCAGGTGCCACCCCGCCTCTCCCAATGGCCAAAGTTTCTGGCCAATGGGAGGTTCGGAGCTGGCACTTGGGGCGGGGGCAGCACATGGTGCACCTGTGGCCTTCCCTCTGCCTAGGAGCCGAAGGACATGTTGTCGCTTCTGGGAACTGCATGGAGCCAGGTAGGGAGCCTGCCCGTCCTGCGCCAACTGGACTTTTAACAGCCCGGTCAGCAATGCTGACACCTGGCAACCCTACCTAGTGCAGGCTTTGTGGATTGTATTATTGTTCCTGTGATTTTTCTAGGCACCTAAAAGTTGTGTTTTAATGCTCGGTGTCATAACACCAAAGTCCTTTTGTGGACCTGGGCCTAAGTTCAGCGAAGTGCTCAGAAGTTCAGCTCCTCTTCAAACTGAGCTGGAAATCTGAGGAGAGTTCAGGTACTTCGTGCTTCGATTCAGTGTATTTCCAGTCATTCCCATGATTCTTTGGTGTTTACATTTCCAGACTGACTAGGACTTGCAAATAGAAGAGACAAAAAACTCCCTCCCTGCTAAACGAAACAACCCCTCCCCCCAACATGGGGGTATGCCTACACTGCAGCATGTGTAGACATACCTGCGCTAGCTTTGATCTAGCTAACTTGAATAACAATCACAATGAAGCCACAGCAGCATTGGCTAGCTGCTCGAGGACCCACCTATGGTCCCAGGCAAAGCCTGTTTGCCCTGGCTTTGCTGCTATTTTTATTCAAGCTAGCTAGATCCAAACTAGCTCAGGCATGTCTACACATGCTGCAGTCACACCTCTGATTGAAGTGCAGACATACCCTAGGATGGAAGAAAGTTCACTGAACTTTGTTTCACTGTATTCCATTATTTAAACTCCCGCCCCTGATTTGTATGCACAACTGAGTGTAGTCCCATGTGTTGACATGAGAAAGAGAACCCAGGATATATTTTCACTTTTAATGTGACTTTGAGTTTGAAAAAATCATTGTTTCTTATAAATGGGTTGGAATTCCCTTCCATCTCGCTGACCCTCCCTAGCAAATGTTGATAGTTACCAGCTTATGTTTGGTGCCTCTACTTAATACTAATTAAGCAGTAAGACATGGCAAGCAGTGTATTTAAGCCCAGGGCACTCTGTACGTGTCGGGGGCCATGTAGTCTTCAGCCAAGTGCAACAAACCAAGCAGTGAGTTTTTAGGAGCATCCTGCAGCTACACCTGAATGAAATTTTTTTTGCATGATATAAGATTATATGGGAATATGACCTGGTAACTGTACAGCATCAACAACTCCAGTGTGGAAATATCTACTAAGGCCCTCAGTCTGTAAACACATTCCTCAAACTTGCTCCTTTACTCTGCTGTATTTTCAGAATCGCTTCAGATTGATGCAGTTCTTCTTGATTTACACCAATGTAATTGAGACTAGAAGTTGGCTCCAGGTATGTAACAAGAGTAACAACAAAAATTCTTTGAAGTAATTTGGAGAAAGAGGTGAAGGGAGGTTGCTGTTTGAATACAACAATGTGAAAAGGGCAAAATGATTTTACACTTCATGGAGATTTTCTTCATGTAAAAAATTGCTTTGTTCTAACTGAGCAGATAAAAAGGCTATTATAAAAGAGTGGCATTTTGTAAAGATATGTGAGCCCTGTCTAGGTTATTTTGTACCTGATTTTACTGAACAGCGTTAATGTGCCCTTTAAAAATTGCCAGGAGAGTTTATGATTCCACCTGCATAACACTTTTGACAAACTCGTGTTCCTGAAAGCATAATAATACATAACATCTAGGGTTTAATTTACAAGTACTGCCACATCTCGTATAAAATGCTTTCTGAAGCAATAAATCAAATCCTCCATAGCAAATTGCCACTCATCCCAGGAGCCCTCCTCCATAATTTATAGTTTGAGAGCAAAATGGTGGTACATTTTAAATCAAATATGTTTTTTAATTAAAATCTCTCAGAAATCTGGAGAACATTCACAGACTTACACGGGACTCGGAACAAGATTTATTGCTTAAAAATCCTAGATGCCAGTTTATAGATCCAAGATGATTCTTGATGGTTGGAATAGCTGTGTTTCTAACTCAGGCTAGAAAAATTACTGCAAAGTGATCCTGACAGTCAAAGTGTGTATCCCAATAAACACCTTACATAAGAAATGTCAGGGGGAAGAAGAGAACGATCCCAGCCAGCTCCTACTTCTGCACTAAGATTCACAGTAGCCGTTAACTAAGTTGCATTGCTTCTGACACAGAGTTTTTTCATGTCAAACAATTTTGAAAAGCTTCTTACAGTGTGTCCTAAGTAGCGTCTATTAGCATCATCCTGTCAGTTTCCCTGGCAACCGAGCCAGTCAGTTCAGTCACAGTTTAAAAGCTGTGGAAAAGCACCTGCATCTACCAGTGACAGACAAAATTACAAAGAGCAGGCAGGCTATATCCACTTCTCTTTGGAAGACCTATATTTTCTTCTACGGCCAATTCTATTTTAATTTAATTCTAAGCTCTTTAAAACAAGGCATATTATTAAGCATAAACCTGTCATATGCTTCTTCCTTGACATTGTCCCTAAAGATGGGGGCCCAAGCTCAAAATCCCAGATCCAGTGTCTCCCAAACTGTGGGGAAGTTTGGATTTAAACTTTAGAGTATGAGTCCATTTCTAGTTTCATCTCTAAATTTAGTGGATTACTTGTACTCTTTCAAATTAATAATTAGAAACCAGAAGGCAGCAGTAAGATCACATCTTGGCTATTGTTGCTAGACAAAAGTGGTGGACCGAGATGCACGAATGTGTGTGCTGGGTTTTCTGGAGATAATTGGCTCTATCCATTGGGCTCTGCCAGTGCAAGGGGACAGAATCCAATCTGTGAGTCCCTTGTAGCAAAAACTCTGCCTGGAGAGGAGGCTACACAGATAATGGTTACAACCATCAGCTAATTAGTGGCCCACTGTTAATCTGTGTAGCCCCAAAAGTGGGAGAGGCTGGGCTGGCTGGGAGATGCATTAATTTTTGTCTCTCTCTTATGGAGCTCCAGTCAAAACTTAAAGCTGATTTCTCAGGTGGAATTCTCAGGTCTACAGGAGAAGTTGAGATAATTGGTGTCTGCTTCATCCTGGGAATGGATGCTGCCTTCAGACCCGCTGGTTCCTTTTACCCCAGATATGAAATGGTGCGACCAGCACTTTTTTTTGTATCTCTGGGGGTTAATCTGCATTTTAGTAAGTGATGTCTTGAACACATGTACACACCTTTCATTTCCACAGCTACATAGTGTTTTTATATTATTCCCTCTGATCAGTTTGGTCTATTATTTTGACTCAATAGCTAAAGACCATCACTCTCTTTCTACAGAATAACAGGAAGGAATCAATACCTCTTAGTCTATGAGAAATTATCTTTTTAATCATTCAGGATAAGCTGTAAACACTTGCTGCTTTTTTTTTTATATACCGTATAGCTCAGATCTTCTCTGGGTGCTAATGAGTGGTATGATACCAACGACCTTAGAAAATGAAGGCCTCTCTGTATCCCTGGAATAGATGCAGCCACTGATTCAAGCTTCTCTTTGTTATGTGGAAAGCTCTCCTATAAGAGTGAAAATCCTTGGTCTATCTTGCTGCTAAGGTGCTTAATGGTTCCAATTAATGCTAGTTGTAATGGTAGCTATTATTAGGGGTACAGCTTATCCACTTGCAGTTTGATTAACTTCATGGAGGCCACTCAACAGCCATCCGATAGTCACAGGCACTTAAGTGATGATGTGCCAGCCTGTGTTTATTTGTCATTATTTACTTGAAATCTTTCTTTCTGAAAGGTGTTTGTTTTTCACCTATTTAGCTGGAGTTTCAGATCTAGTCATCATTTCCATCCCTCCCTCTAAATGAAGGTAGATGTATGCCTAAAGCCTTCATATACTTCCATATACCCTTTTCTTTACCCTAGCACTTCATAATTATCAGAAGCTGGAAATGGGCGATGGGATGGATCACTTGATGATTATCTGTTCTGTTCATTCCCTCTGAAGCACCTGGCACTGGACACTGTTAGGAGACAGGATACTGGGCTAGATGGACCATTGGTCTGACCCAGTGTGGCCGTTCTAATGTTCGTATCTGTTTCAGAAAAGTGTGAATGTAGGGAAGTTCGGCACTGTTTTCTATTTTATTTTGTTCTTCCATGGTTTCCAGGTAGTAATAATTTTAAGGAGTAACATGAACAAACCCAAGACTTTTGTGCTTTTTATCTGATTTACTGGCTTCAGCCTTGGCTCCCATTTATTTCTTCTTGCCATGATGAAAATCACCTGAACACCATTTATGTGTATCATTGTATTTATGAATTTATTTAATATTGCTGCAAACAGGATGTCATCTTATTGTCCTCTTTTGTGTTTATAATTAATTGGTTTCAGGTTTTTTCCCCACCTTGTTTTCCTCAAGGATCACTTATCTTGTCTTTTCTGTGCTTGTTTTCTTCCTCAAAGACTTTCTCCAGTCACATCTTAACATTCTTATGATCTATCAAGTTTCCCTGAGCATATTTCTATGGTATGTGTTGCTTTTGTTCTTATTCACAGGTTTTCATCAATCAATGAACCTCATGTACAGTCATATTCTAACAGAGAGCTGGAAATAGATTTGCTATAATTGGCTGAGCAGAGAAATGTAACATTTAGTTCACTTAAATTTTGCCAAATTAGTTATTTCTTGCCACAGAGGGCATGACAAGAGGCAATGGGTTCAAACTACAGCACAGCAGATTTAAATTAAATCTCAGGATAAACATCTATTCTTACAGTTAGGTAGGACAATGGGACAGACTGCCTAGGGAGGTTGTAGAAGCTCCTTCACTGGAAATTTTCAGAAGGAGGCTGGATAGCCATTTTCTTGGATGCTTTAGACACCTCAAATCCTGCATCTTAGCAATGGGTTAGACTAGATGACTCTTGCAGTCCCTTCTAATCCTATGATTCTTTGATTTTATTGGTTTGTATATTGCCCTGTAATAGGAGCCAAAGGGGGACTAGAGAAAGGAGAATGGAAATCAGTAGGGGATTGAAAAAAAGCAAGGAATGCACCTGTACCAGAATCCAAATCCTGGAAATAGAATACCTTATCTGACTTGGCTTTTGTCAAGTATTTCAGAATCAGGTCTTACAAGGTGCTGATTTCAACTTCCATTGGAGTCAAGTAGAACAAATTAAAATGCAACTGGTGATGACTGAAAGTGTGTTATCTTCTACTACAGTCTGCAGCCATGTGTGTTACCTGAGAGAGAGAAACTCTCCTGTCCATTGCTTTCTCTCTCCCCAGGACAGAGGAACCCTAGGCTAATGCTAAGGGAATACTTTAAGATGACCAGGAGAGTCATCGCGACTCATTCGTGGTGGCAGGGAAGAAGGGGAGAAGTGCAATTTCTACACATACAGCAAACTGTCCTGACAAAGAAATTAAGTCTATATAATGGATGTTTCTCATGTTGCTTAATACGCTACAGGAGGGTGCTCAGCTATACTGCAATGAGGGTGGTAACAGAACCCAAATAGAACAGAAACATCCTCTCTATATTCCCAACTTTATTTTTGGATGACCAAATAGGATACCACCTCCAGAGAATCCATCTCTGTTTTCTTGGAGAAAACTCTGAGGGCCTGATTCTTCATTGCTTTCACGTTCACCTGTGTAAAGTGATATAAAGTACTACTTTTCTGATTTGGTAGCATTTTGTCATTGCTTTGTGTGGGAGCAAATGGCTACACAAATAGCAGGGTAAGAGATCTAGCTGTTGCTTTGTGTGCCCTCATGTAGTACAGACCTGCTCAGTAAAGCTCAAAGATTATGTAACCAGTCGAGTCAGTGCCTTGATTTAAAGAGCTCCCCATTACACTTTGAAACCACCTCTCTTATCTATCACTCATCTTGCGTCAGCTGTAGAAAACACCTCCAATTAAGTAAGCGTAAAACCTGACACGTCCATCAGCATGGGACCTGTGCTTCAATGTCAACCATTATACGTTTGTAATGTACTGTGTAAATAAATCTCCATGAAATGTGATTGGGTAGGAGGGTTTTGGCATGAGTGTGGGATGGCTGCATTACTCATGGTTGGTAAAGCACTAGTTTCTGTGTTACACAAGTGTGAGTAAATGTAGCCCTTTGCATCCATTTGAATTCAAATGATAAGATGCATACATTCAAGAACAGAAGTTTTACTTCTGATCTCTTAATTTGTTCTGAAATATTAGTATCAATACGCCCTTCTGAAGACTTTTTACGGGGCAGGGGTGGGTGCTTATACTGCTTAGATTTTTGTATTTATAAAACCTTTCTTTCTTCTCAGTCTGTAACATTTTTGTTGCAAACACTCCGAGTAACAGGAGCTGCATTTCCTGCAAATGTGGTTGCCAGGAAAAAAGGTAGCTTCATCTATAAGCTGGGAAACACAGAGCAGAGAAAGAGCTGCCATTTAGGCAGGAGTATTTAGATCGTTAAGGATGGGCCTTATCCAAACCTACTCTGTCAGTGGAAAAAGGTCCCATTGATTTCTGTGGACACTGGATCCAGTCAGCCATACAATACGGAAATCTAGAGAATGGTAAACAACACAGAAGATGCCTCAGTAACTTACAAAGACAAAAATGTTGCAAAATTTTATTCGTTTCCTTCCGAACAACCTCTCAGCCAATGAGCAGTGCAAATATTAATGACAAAAAATTATATTGTTTTTGTTAGCGGGTTGACAAATTCAGGTTGACAAGTCCCACTTGTTCACTACCCATGAATGTCAATAGCTGTATTCAAATTCCCAGAAATAGCAAGACATTATGGAATGAATCACATAGGCTTTTGCAGGGCTTCTGTTTCCTCTGGAAACTTCATGATTCAGTTTATATCACTGCATTGACGTAACTGTGAAAGAAGCTCCAAATGATCACCATGTTAATAATCAGAAGTAATTAAAGTTAAGTGCTTATTTAGACATAAGCATATCTTCCTTGTTGCAGTAATTGAAATACTAGAAACTTGTTGAGTAGCTGTCCAGCACAGTTACTTTAATTCTAGTGGGACTCCAATGCAGGGATTCTTCTTCCAGCTTGCTTATGACACAAACAAGAGAATCTTTAATTCTTTAAATAAAAATGTAAGAGCAAAAAATATAAACTTGTGTTTGACCATTTAAAGAGACTTATAAATGAGTTCTTCTACAATACCTTTTCTGAATATATATTTTCCAACAGTATTTTTTATTTTGCTTCTGACATTCAGTGCATCTACTCTGCTATTCCATTTCCTTTGCCCATTTTGTGTGTGTACGAGTGCAAAATAGCTTACCACATAGCTAAACTGAATATATAGCCACAATCAGCAATAATATGAACAAGACCAATTTATGTTCCTTTGTAAACATCTTTTCTCTCTTTATTTTTATTTTTTTCAACCCCCTTATAAAGACACTGACAAAACCCAGCACAAGGGTTTAAAGTAGTCTCTTCTTATGGGGAATAAACCACACAAACACTCCTCACTCAGTCATTACTGAGTTAACAGTTAGAAGAAATTACACATTTTACATAGAGATCCAATGTTTGCTTTTAAACACTATGACCATGTAGTTAAACATAGTGTAAATAAACTATACTGAAGTGCCTAAGTACAGACATCTATCTCTTAAGTGTCAGGCATTGAATTATGTGTCAGTGATCTGAAGAGTCCAGGATGAGTTTTCTGGGGTGGCAGTTAGAATTCTTCCCCTCTGCCCCACATCTCTTTTACTGGTCAACTGAACACACTTGATGTGGAAATCCTTGAGTGACAAACGTGTCCCCACAAGGCCATTTTTGGTGTCTCTTTTCAGAATGGAATCTCACTATAGGCATCTGAACCACTGGGTGCTTAACTGAACTAGACACAACTTTTGATCCTTTTAAACCTATGGATGATTGCCCATCATAAAGTGTTCAGGGTCTCCTAAAAGATGAGGGAAAACATTAGAACCAAATAATAGTTTTGAGATTAAAGCAATTTTCTTCTCCATGTGGGTGGAACACAGTACGGTAGCAGGTGTTTCCATCCAACATTATCTCTGATATTCACATCCCCCCTCTTACATGGCCATAGAGAACCTCTGTGAAATTTTATAGTACTCATTGACAAAATAAGATAGTATGGACCAAAGCAATCTGGACATCTCAATATACATTTCCACTTGATACACACAGGTATCTTATTCAAGGGCTACAATTCAATAACTGTCACCAACAAATAACCACACATGACCTAAGAGGGTTCTTGACTTCAAATACAATTCACACACTTACATTTTTAATAGTGTGCATTGCTATGTGCTTCTGACTTTAACAAGCAGGGGGTGAAAATATGAATAGCATAATAGCAAATGCGTGATTTTAAATTTGCAAAGAAATATGGAGAAGGACTGATGACATAAAATAAATGGCATGGAAGGATAAGCAAGTACACAGAAAAGTACAGTGAGCTCATATTTATTTGACATTATGAAAGAAATGTAGCTAATGAATCAAGCCACCAAAATATACATTCAGTTTCTTGATTATATTCTGCCCTGTGCAGTACTTAAAGAACTAATATGTACATGATGAGATCTGCTGCATTTGGTTTCTTGCAGGACCACTGAAATAATGAACTACAAAAGAGGTCAGTGGATCCACAAGGCAGTAAACCTAGTGTGTTGTTATAGTTTGATGGAGGTGGAATTTTTCAGAAGTGGCTATATGACTTTGAGTACAGGTCTCATTGAAAGTCAGTGGGTCTTGTGTTCAAAGGTCACTTAGGTGCTCTTGAAAAATCTAATTCTTTGACTACTGGAGAAATAAGGTGCTACGTGGCATGGGTAAGGCTGACAGAAACTAGACCTAATCTAATTTCAAATGTTATGAGCACCAACACAATGTGCTTCTCAGAAATGAAAGTAGAATGCTCCTTTTTATTCTAGAATATTTTGTTTTTAGAGAAAGCAGTGTTTTAATTTTCTTCTTTTAAAATACACTGATTTGATCAAGTGAATTGATATGTGGTGGGTTTTTTTGTCTTTCTTTCTGGGAGCTAATCTCAATTGGATTCATTTGCAAGGGAATGAAAATGAGCTAGCAGTGCTACCAGATTAAAAATGGGTAGAAAACATCAACAGTATTTAGGTAGCAGAGGAAATGAAATAAGAAAGTCTGCTGATCTGTCATATGAAACCGTTATACTGGGAATTAGCCTGTAAAAAGTGATTATATGTTCCATAAATAAAATGCAGTGTGCAAGCATCATCTTTCTGGGAAATGTTTGAGACACAAAGAGACATAATTGGAACTTTCACTTTTCAGAAAAGTGTTGATATAAGGTTTGATGTTTTTGTTCCACACCACTAACCTTTATAAACCATTCTCCTCCTAGGAACTACATTAAATCTCAAGCAGTGTATAACACTACTTGTGTCAGCCATCTCGCTATAGATACTGTGTTAAGACAACTTTGCCCTAAGTACTTTGAGCAATCATCCTTAACATTAAAGGCTATGTTAACCATACTGTGAAATGAGCTTGTTGGAAAAGAGCAGCCTGGAATGGGAGGTGACTTAGTTCTTGCCATCAGACACAATGCTGAGGTGCATTCAGATTGAGTTCTATCCCATGATGTGTGGTAGACACTTACAGCTCACTTGTTTCAATAGCCCTGCTGGGGGAGAGTGGCCATTAGCAGAGCAATGATCTGGCAAACAACTTTTCTCTTCTAAGCAACCTCCCATGCTCTTTTCAAAAATACTGTAAAAGGGTAAAAATAGCAGGGAGAAGAGGAACTCCCTTATCCTCTTTTGAGAAGTTACTGCCTTGTAAAAATTGAGTTATTGGATTTTGCTTTTAAAGAGCCTTAAAAGTGCTTCACTGCTGGGTGAAAAGCTGTCCCCACATAACAGTAGATAAATCTTATCTTGTTTTTGTGCTCTCTGAGGATCTCCATGGCTTTCTATTTGCTGGCATGTTTTAGTTTTGACTCTCTTCCTCCCCGCCCGTAGGTACAAGAAGATAAAGCCCAGTTGTAACGCAGTGTCAACCCATAAAAGCACAGTGTCTCACCAGAATCTGTCACAATATCTTTTGGGTGCAAACAAAACAAAAAGGCTGCAGGAACCTGATTCTCCACTGTCTTGCCCTGTGTGCAGTCACTTGACTGTGAAAAGTGAGTGTAAAATCAGAGCATGTGTAAAATGACTCATATGAAGTGCCAGGCCATGGGGAATCAGGCTTGCACCGTGTGGGTTCCTGTCTTTACTCCCTAACCCTGCAACTGCCACAGACATGTGCACATACCTCCACCCTTTAAATGGAAGGTTTTATCACTAATTTCTACACAAGGCGTACAGGATTGCATAGGTTTATTTATTTATTTTTAAGCTGAGCAACTCCCTTTGAGGCTAGTGGAATAGTATTAAAATAAAATCCCCCTGCACTGTTTTATTGTGATGCTCTCCTGCTCTCGACTGCTCTTCAAAAAGAAATGTCTCTTCCCAAGTTTTATTAGGTTAGCAGTGGCATAGTACTACCTTTAGGTGCCTGCCTACGAAAATACCTCTAGCAGCTCCCCAATGGGTTTGGTGCTGGAAGCTATTTATGCCCCCAACAGGACTAATCAGAGTAGGAAGTGCTGATAAGAGAGGTTGGTGGAACTGGCAATTACCTCCCACACCAGGGGGTATAATCAGGCTTCTACCATAGAAGTATTCTGAAATCTTGCAGCTCCTGTGGAATGGGCATCTACGCTTATAATGTGAAGTTGAGCAAAGATGTGCGTTTGTGGGATTGACTTCCCTGCAAGTGTGCCTTTCTAATCCAGGGCTGAATGAACCAATTTCTGCTCTCAGTAAATGCATGCATCATCCACTCCTGCAACACCAGTTAATTACCTTAGTGTAAGACCATTACCAAATGGGTGTTCATTTGACTAGTCAGTGAATCTCTGGAGTCTGTGTGTTTATTGCCTCATCCTTACGTTTTCCTTGGAGACTAATCCTGTGGGTTTTGGCTAATCTCATGGAAACTACTGTCACAGGGTTAACTAATTGTATTATTAAGGCTCCATTATTTATACACTTCATTTTTCATTTCCGGTTTGAAGAGGATCAATGGAACTGACAGCCACAAATTACCTTTCCATAACTGAAATAGAAGAGATAAGATTAGGTGAGGGCTTGCCTACTGTCTATTTGATAGACGTACAGTGAAGAGAAATATATGGCAACATTTTACATTAATATCTTGACACTTAAAATCCTATTTGTCAGATTCCACAGAGAAATTACATGGATCTTAATTTGTACTCTGCTTATTAGTGTGGAGTTGATATTCAAGGCTCTGGTAGGCTGAAATTGTACACAGAGGCTCTCTTTATGTAATGTTTGCAAAACAAGGTTATAATTGATGAAGCATTCAGGCTGCTAATCCAACACTTAATCACTGCAAGATTCAGCATTTTTTGTTTCTGAGGTGGTGGCTTTCCTACGTGCAGTGCTAAATTTAGCATTCAGCTCACCAACTGATTCTGTAGTCCCCTCCAGATCCTGCTGAAATAACATTGCCTTTTCACTGTTTTGTTTTAAGAAATATAAGCTGCATCAGAACCCGTTCTGAGATCCAGTATTTCAGTTTTGGTTCACCCGTAAATTTTTATTATATGCAAATACATTAAGTTCATTAGAAGGTGTGATAGCAGATAGGGTTTTCTCTATCCACAAAACATTTTTTTTATTTAAAAACAAGTTTACCCCTGCCATGTAGTTTTTCAGGAAGACTCAGCTCACTTGCAGAATATGGGTTTCGGGTAGGTCCTACTTTGTACCTTTTTTTTAAAATTTTTTTTTATAAGCATACTTGACAGATGTAAAGAGATGTACGTAAGGTCAGAGAGCATGCTGGTCACACAACCAGATTTGAGAATTTTGTAGTGCGATATAGTTGGTTAGCATCAGACTGCTACTGAACATTATGTCCTTACTGGTACTGTTTTAAGGCCCACCTGTATTTGTGTAAAATATCTTCCCCCAGCAGTGTGTGCTACTAGTATAATTTAAAACGAATAAAATAGCTAATGGATGTCAATGGAATTACAAACAGTATAAGTTCAGAATCAGGCCCAATATAGCTTGATACCATCAAGATGCCTATTTTGCTGTTAATATTTATATTGTTTTCTAGCAGTACATGATATGTTATACATCTATCTTTAATGTTAAAAAAGGCTGCAGTATTGTGTGATAAATTCCTCCCTCTTCCCTCCCCCCCCCAATAAAAGTCCGTATTTGTTTGAGTAGTTGTAACTGGTGACTGACTCATGTTCTATATCAAATGTAAATAGATCTAGTGATGTTTATACTTGAAAATCTCCAGTAAGAGCAGCCCATGCTTCCTTTATACAAGCAAGAAATATTGTCAGACCAAGCTCCTCAGTAGTTATCCTGGCAATTGCATTTTATAGAATCTAATTCATTCTCTAACCTCAAACCAACATTAAAGCTCCCTTTTCAAAGTGTACTAAACATTGTGATGTTGTAAGCAATTGCACAAATGCATCCCTGGAATGATTACACATTTGTTTATATGTGGCTTTGCCTGTAGGGACGCTGTGGCAAAGGTGACTGGTATAGGACACGTTCATCTGTGGAGTACACTGCATATGTGGGTCATGATACACTAACGAGATTATGTGCACTTCCTCAGGGTCTGGGGACTTGGCACTAGTCTCCAGGCCTAACCATAAGGAATGAAGGGGATACTACTGGAGCGGTCTCTTTCTGCACACTTTGTCACAGCCCAGAGGATTGGTGGATTATTTCATTGCCCACTGTAGCATCCTGGAAAGTCAAGTCAGGCAGCCTCTGTATCAGTGCTGGAAAAACAATTCAAAAGGTTGGGTATTTCTCTGTTGGGTAAATGTTGACTCTTTCATGGCATTCACAGTATGCTGAATCTCGGTTTCTTTTGCACCAGGTTACAGCAGTGCTAGTTCAATGAAGAAACAGAACTCAGAATGGTTTATAGAGGGGATAGGACATCCTGGCATTGGATTGAGTTTCACAAAAGTTTATCAAGTTTTACTGAATACTTTTCTTCTTTGGTTACCCACACTTTGTTTTTCTGAGGAAATTACTAACTACATGGAATGTGTGCCCTAAGAAAAGAATGCAGATAAGGACCAAAGTATTTCAGTGTAGAGGTGCTAATTTATACTAGCAGAGAACTTAGTGCACCTTTACCTAGGGAAATACCACAGGATCAGTCCCCCAAACTTTAGTTTCTAGTTTCCTGTGTTTTAACAAAAATTATGAATTGATTCATTGGAGGCAGTTGGTCCTAGTGGATAGAACACGAGACTGCAACTTGGGATTTCTGGTTCTGTCACTGACCTGCTGTGTGTGACCTTGGGAGACTCACTTCACCTTTGCTCCTGAGTTTCCCCATATATAAAATGGGAATAATGATACAGGTCTCCATTTCTAGAGTGCTTTGAGATCTACTGATGGAAAACATTACATAAGAGCTAGGTATTATGTGAAATATGAGGCTACAAAGTTATGAGTCATATTCTACCTTAAAATGTATACAAGTGGCTTCCTTTAGATCTCCAAGTACATATGTCCATGGATTAAAGTATACTGAATGAAATAGAAATGGCAATTCATTAGCTATACAAAATTATCTGAAATTTTCATCCCAAGAAAGGGGAAAAAACTTGTAAGGAAAGGTTCCAGATGCAGCTGGATGAATAATCATCTCAAAAAGGTTATTATAAGTAAGCAGCGAGCCTACAGGGAATGGAAAAAGGAGTTGATCAACAAAGAAAGCTACACTGTAGAGGTTAGAAAATGTAGGAATAAAGTGAGAATTGCTAAAAGTCAAGCTGAACTAGTTCTTGTCAAGGAAACTAAAATAAGCAGGAAGAGGATTTTTGGTTTATATAAATAAAAAGAGGAGAAGGAAGAATGAGGTTGGGCTGCTATGCAATATGGATAGGAAGAAGATTAAAAATAATTTAGATATCGTCCAAAAACTAAATGAATACTTTGCCTTTGTTTTCAATAATGATAATAACGTGGAACTTGTGCATGAAGGCAGTATGGCTGATGGCAATGAGTGTCTAGAGATGGACATTACCACATCTAACGTGGAAGAAAAACGTGAAGAGCTTAATGCACTTAAAGTTGGGGGACCAGATAATTTCCATTCCTGTATACTGAAAGAACTGGCATGTGAGATTGCTAGTCTGGTAGCAAGGATTTTTAATAAATCTATTTGGGGGCAGTACCATATGACTGGAGAGTAGCTAATGATGTACCTATATTTAAGAAGGGGGGTGAGGAAAAGTAATCTGGGCAGTTACAGACCTGTTAGTCTGACCTTAGTAGTATGCAAGGTTTTAGAGAAAATTGTGAAGGAAAGAATAATCAGATTCACAGAGATAAATGATAAAGGGGATGTAATGCAACATGGGTTTACCAAAGGTAGAACATGACAGACTAACCTGATTTCCTTCTTTGAGATAATAACTATTTTTTTTTAATGTAAGGAAAGTGCAGTAGATCTAATATACTTGGACTTAAGTAAAGCATTTGACATGGTACCACCTGGGAGATTATTAGTTAAATTAGGGAAGATGGGGATCTGTACAAGCATTGTAAGGTGGATAAGGAATTGGCTAAAGGGGAGAAGACAATGGGTTGTGCTGAGGGGTGAATAATCAGACTGGAGGGATGTTAATAATGGAATTCCTCAAGGATTGGTCTTGGGGCCAATCTTATTCAATATTTTTATTAATGAACTTGTCAGAAAAAGTAGTAGGGTGCTAAGGAAATTTGCTGACGATACAAAGATGGGAGGCATTGTCAATATAGACGAAGATCGGAATATTATACAGGAAGATCTGAATGACCTTGAAGACTGGAGTGACGGAAGTGAGAGGAAATTCAATAGTACAGTGTGCAAGATCATGCACTTAGAGTCTAGTAATAATAATTTCTGCAACAAGCTGGGGGCTCATCAGTTTGAAAAATCAGAGGCAGAGAGAGACATGGATGTATGGGTCGATCACAGTATGACTGTGAGCCACGAATGTGATGCGGCTACGAAAAAGGCAAATGGGGTCCTAGGATGTATCAGGCAAGACATTTCCAGTAACGTTAGAAAAGTATTAATACCACTGTACAAAAGTATTGGTAGAACCTCATTTGGAACACTGTGTTCAACTCTGGTCACCCATGTTCAAGAAAGATAAATTTAAACTGGACCAGGTGCAGAGCAAAGCTAGTAGGATGATCAGGAGAATGGAGGGTCCATCTTCTGAGGGGAGACTGGAAGAGCTTGGCTTGTTTTGCCTATCAAAAAGAAGGCTGAAAAGGGGATATGATTGCTCTCTATAAATACATTCGGGAGGTAAATACCAAGGGTGTGTGAAGAGCTATTTAAGCTGAAGGACAACGTTGGCACAAGAACAAATGGCTGTGAATGAATTCAGGCTGGAAATTAGAAGTAGGTTCTGACCATCAGAGGGGTGAGGTTCTGGAACAGCCTCCCAGTAGTAGTTGTGGGGGCAAACAACTTAACTAGTTTTAAGAGAGAGTAGGGCAAATTTATGAGTGCAGTTGTATGATGGGGTTACTTGTTATGGTAGGGGGCAGGGCTTAACAGCCGTGGGGCTCACTTCCAGTTTGTCTTACAATTCCAGAATGTCTTACATTCCTAGAAGCTAATTCTTCAGTGTTTCAGATGGCCACCATCTGTCTCTCAAGTGCCTGGCTGGCTGGTTCTTGCTCATATGCTCAGTGTCTAACTGATCGCTCTATGTGGAGCTGCAAAGGAATTTCCCCCTAGGTCAGCAACCTTGGGGTTCTTTTGCCTTCCTGTGCAGAGAGTGGGTGTAGATTACTTGCCAAGATTATCTGGGTATATGTCACTTAATCATCCCCCTGCCATTGTGGGGGCCTCAAGCATTGACCTTGGGCCTCCAATTCTCTGCCTGTGGCACATAATAGTCAGGTCTCCTGTGGGCTGTAATACTTTGGTCTCATTTTGGTTGTTGGGTTTAGTGGGCAGGTGCTGGTGGTCTGTGATAGACAGGAGGTCACACTAGATGATCTGTGTCCCTTCTGTCCTTAATCTCTGACTCCATTAGTATATCTCTGCATACCTTATACCTGCATAATTAACTTACAAAAATATTCCTCATTTCTTTTTAAAATTTGTACAGTTTTTCAATTAATTCAACCAGCTACTAAACCCATGTAATATATTACTCAGCAAATCTTTGAGTTCTTGGAAGTCTTGACATACCAAATAAAGAGACAAAAGCTTTTATTTGAACAAAGGGGGTGAGAGGGAAGTTGTGCCCTTTTTTGCTCTTTTATGGTGGATAAAAATGGCCTCAAATGGCCTTCAGACTTGTTAAGTCAAGACCTGTTCTTTCGAAAGTAAATGATCTGTCTGGTGGTTTTTCTTCTTTTCTTCACAAAGGCCTGGAGAGATGCTGTAGAGCAGTGACTTTAGAATAAACTAAAACTGGAATTTCAGGGCTGGTCTATACTGGGACTGTTCCTTAGCATAGCTACATCTCTTGGGTGTGAGAGAGAGATGTAGCTATGCCGACCTTACTTCAGGTGTAGATGCTGCTAGGTCGACAGAAGAATTCTTCTGTTGACCTAGCTACTGCCTCTTGGGGAGATAGATTACCTTCACCGATGGGAGAACCCCATGTACGGCTTTTTTTTTTTGACAATTTAGGTAATTATTGAAGTGTGTGTATGTGAGAGTTGCTGCAGGAGGGGAGCAGGAAAGAGATTGTGTATAATCCCGCTACATAAAATTACAAAAACTCCAGATGGCCTTTAAATTATGATCTTCACACATCCATAGAGAGAACTTTTCCATTGATTATGTTTCACATTACATTTATCCAGAGTCCTATACTTTTCTGCATTTGGATTCTCTCCCATAACTGTGATGTGTTCTAGTGCTTATTTGTAGGCTAAGATGTTACTGAAAATGTTTGGTTGCATAAACTGCCTTGGCCATATTTTGGCAATGGCATTCACAAATATTCCATCTCTGCACATTTTTGTGTGTGCTAACAGGATCATGTTAATCAACAAAGACAGTTTGTTTTTCTCTTGTGCACTTGTTTTCCATAAGCAGGTTGGTTTCTTGTCGTAGTGCTATGCCTACTCTTCCCTGTGCAGATAATGCAAGACCTTTCAGTATAACCATTAATCTGTTCACCATACGAAAGCTAACTTGGAAATTACATTCTCTGATCCTTGAGATCTTTTCTTTTGTAATTGAATTCAGTGTTGTTGCATGTAGGTGGGTCGTATGGAAATGTATATAAATTACAAGAAAGAATGCCTCTGGTAAATTACAGATTCAGAGAACCTCCTCAGTTAACATTTGGAATCACCATAGGAACTGATTTTTAATCAGGCTATGGGTGATAAAAGCTTTGCCATCTGATCTCTAAACACAAGACTGATGCACAGCATGGCAAGAACTCTCCAATATATTGCAATGTCAACATGGTCAGTGAAAATACAAATCTGCATTTCATCATTTTAGCTCCCCTCGTTCAGAAAACACACTCTAACCAATTTTAGAGTGTATTTCATTGTGTTTCTCTCTCTCCCTCTCGTTTGTGTTATTGCCTAAGGGTTCTTTGGCATTTCTTGGTCAGAATGGGATTTATTTTCTCTTGCCTCCTGCCAAAGGCTGGTAATATTGCAGGAATTTCAGATAGCAGAAGAATCGAATTATACTTAGGAGCATTTCATGTCCATCATAGACGGATAGCTTTATTACAGCATAACAACAGTCCAAAGTAATCTTCTGCCATCAGCAGCATTAGGAACTTTACCAGATAGCCCTACCCGGCTGCCTCCTTCAGTAGTACATTTAGCATTGAAGAACCATCAGGGCACAAGAAAAGACTATGTGGAAGATGGAATCTAACTTTTATTAATACAGTGTTTTCCCCAGACAGCACCTAATTACGTCTTGAGTGGTCCCAATTTTTGTCTCCATAGTCTTGCTTCCTAGCCAGCTACAGCTGTTTATTTTTAGCCCGTACATCATGTCCGTACTGAATGTGCTGATCTATTTCTAGATCAGCTCATATGAAAATTGATGCTTTCATTGGTTATAACCTGGAGGAATAATTTCATATTCCCTTCATTGGTAAAGATCTCAAGTTTTTTAAGGTATTAGTCCCTTTCCCACAGATACAAAATGAGCCAGTTTGGAAAAGACTGAGTATCCAGACCCTTCCTTCCTGTTTCACAGGGCTCATGTTGTTTTCTTTTCTGAACTTAAGACAAGATGACTTTCAAATGAGGGAGCAAAGAAATAAGCCTGTGTACATCCAACTTCTATTTTCTTGATGACTTATAATGTTCTGCCCTTTGGTTGGGATGAGTAACCTTCATGACTCTTGTCTCTTCACTTTCTAATAATTCTTTTTACACTTTAATAGTCTCATAGGTGTTGATGTTCCTCTACTGACATATTGCACCAGTGTACGACTGGGTGTACTACTGTGCAGTTTTGTAGCAGTGGCACGCGCCAATTCCATTTCAAATGTGAAACCCAGAAATGAATAAATTGACTAATTTGAGAAATGGGTATACATCCTTCAGACAATGTAAAAGCAAGTGCTCTCCGAGATAACATGTTTATGGTATATTGCAACCCAAACCTCCTTCCTGTCCAAGTAAGATTTTAAGGGATTTTAAACACTAAATATTCAGAGTAGATCAGCACAAAAATATTTAACGTCATATGCGTGCCCATTTTAGGAGAATTCAGTGTTTGACTATGAATTTGTATCCTCCTATCTCTGTAATGCTCTAGTCAGTATATTAGGCTGTAATATAAAATGTTATGGCTAACTCAAGACATCTTTAAAAAGAAAAGGAGGACTTGTGGCACCTTAGAGACTAACAAATTACAGCTACAGCTCATGAAAGCTTATGCTCAAATAAATTGGTTAGTCTCTAAGGTGCCACAAGTACTCCTTTTCTCTTTGTGGATACAGACTAACACGGCTGCTACTCTGAATGAAGCCATCTTTGTTACTCTTTTTGTGGTTACATATTTTGTAACTGTATATGCTTATGACTGATGGTTCTTTAAATATCTCATGGCTTAGGCATCACAGATCAGGTGACAGTATGATTGTGAATGTAGCTACAGTTCTGTATCATAGTACATTTATTCCCTATATGCCATGACACATCTGAAATATCTCTTGCGTATTATGCATTTGTCACCTCTGTCTCGTCACATAAGGCCTTTTTAGAACAAGTGAAATAACTAGGAGTGTAGGCGGCATAAGAATGAATTAAATTTACTAAAGATTACTAAGTCCTTCTGCATCAGATGTTTGCTATTTAACTTTCGTTCATCCTGACTTTTCATGAGTAAAAAGTCCAAATAGCTAAAACAGATATGTTCTTTCTTGGGTACCAGGAGGGTTGTGGTTATTAGATAACGCGCTGGTAACTTTCAGCAATATCAGTGTGTACTAACACAGATATATGTAGTCTTTTATTTAATCTCTAATCATCTAACTTTTTCTTTTTTCAAAAACAGAAAAATAATGCTAACCGGTAAAATCTTCACCTCTGCTCTGACACCTTCATTCCAGGTGAATGAGCAGAGTGGCATAAAGGGATTCGGAAACTTCCAGATTCAGCTGGGGAAGGGTTCTCCCAGCATAGGCATTGTAGAAGATGCTGGAAAACTGCCTTCCAATGACCCTCTTCACAAACCCTGGTGTAGGGGGTGGGGCTGAGGTGGGGGAGTGGTATGCTGAGTGCATGTCTCTGCACTATGGAGATTCCTGGCAGTTCTGTGGCCCATAGGGCAGCCGGAGGATGCTTCCGTAAATCCAACAGGCCCCCAGGATCGCTACTAAACTAAACTAAATAATCGGTGTAAATGAAATCCTCTCTCTTTACTGGTTGCCATATTCACCTTTTCTTATTTTACCTCTTACTGACTAAATCCAAATCTGAATTTTAAACTCTTCCCTCATCCTGATTCATCAACAGGGGGTAGCTGCAAAATGTTTTTTCCATAATTGTACATATCTTGATCACACTTACCATGAAATAACATGTTTGCCCAAGTGTTTCCTTTGCTATCATTTGTCTGAATATGGACAGGTTTTATCTGACCCTTTTCTATAATTTTGAAAACTTCAATTTTAAGTTAATAACATGGCATCTATCTCTTTCCATAAAAATATTAGAAATGTGTATGGAAAATATTATCCAATGTTAAGGTTCTTAAACAGAGTTCCAAATACAGTTATTCCTCACTTAATGTTATTGTTATGTTCCTGAAAAATGCTACTTTAAGTGAAATGATGTTAAGCGAATCCAATTTTCCCATAAGAATTAATGTAAATGGGGGTGCGGGGGGGGGGGGGGTTAAGTTCCAGGGAAATTTTTTCCAGACAAAAGACTATATATTTTTTATATACCTGTGTGTGTATGTGTATACACATATACACAGTATAAGTTTTAAACAAACAATTTAATACTGTACACAGCAATGATGATCGTGAAGCTTGGTTGAGGTGGTGGAGTTAGAGGGTGGAAGAGGGTGGGCAGGAGGACACCCTGACATTAGCACCCCTCTCCCCCCCGCTCCTGACACAGCAAGCAGGAGGCTCCCTGGAGCAACTCCAAGGCAGAGGGCAGGAGCAGCACATGGCAGTGTGGGGAGGGACAGCTGAACTGCCCAGCAATTGATAGCCTGCTGGGCGGCTGCTGCACAGGGAACTTAGGCGAGCTGATGGGGGGAGGGGCGGCTGCCGGTCCACCCTGGTTCCAAGCCCCGACCAGCTAGCTGCAATGGGCTGCTCTTCCTGCAAGCAGTGGACAAAGCGGCTGCCAAACAATGTTATAAGGGAGCACTGCACAACTTTAAACGAGCATGTTCCCTAATTGATCAGCAACGTGACGACTTTAAGTGAGGAATTACTGTACCCCAATGTTTGTGCTATTAATTCCTATTCAAGGAGAGCGCTGTTACCTTTATTATGGTAATCTCTATCAGCATTATAGATATGCTAACACTAATTTTTTCTGCAACTATTTGCTGTAATCTATATATGAATTTGGATTTGCTGTTCTAGTGCCTATTTTAATGTTGATTATCAACATATTAGTGTTATCTAGTTTTATTACCACAAACATTCATGAAAAATTAGTTAATTTTGAGCTACATCTACAAGTATTTGGTAGAATTGCTCACACACTTATCCAGTCAAAGAACCCAAAGAAAGACCTAATTTAGGAAGATAATCCCCTCTAATCACCACTGGATATTGAATACATGCAGAGAAATGATTGTGATCCATCTATAGACCTAAATTGCAATAACACATTTTTGTCACTTCAAATGATGAATAAAGTAAATGTGAGGAAATCGTGATCCTGCTTGTTGATATTTTGCAAACAGAAAGAGGCTAAATTATTCATGAATTACTCACCCCAGCTCTAGTCACCATATGTGAGGTCTTAGCACTGATATGTTGACACTCCCTATGTTTTATAGTCCATTTAATGTATATACTCCAGTATTCTGACCACTCTTATTGCCACTGTGCTCTTAATAGTGATTTTTCGTGGGTATCTGGCCAAAATTCAGGTACCATAAGACCACTTAAAAGTGGAAACATTTTTCTGCCACTGGCCCATCTGATAGGATATTGTCACTTATCTCCTCTAAGAGCACACCTCTGAAGATTGGTGTTTCAGTCAATGACACTGTGATAAGTCCTCCTATATTCATCATGTTATTTGACGTGCATTTACTTATCTGCACTGTCTGTCTTCTAGGGCCACCTACAGTGTATAATGATCCAAATCCTTTCTCAGGAGGCTTTTTAACTTTTTCTTCCTCCCAATTTAACTGTAAATCATCCTTTTAGTAGCTCTCATTTGTATGCGTAAATAAAGTGTGAGGTTCCTTACAGCAGGAATAAATGTTGGCTATCCCATTTGTAATCTCTTTTCACTCTGTTAATATTTTTCTACATTTTGAAGATGTCACTCAAGCTCAGATTGTGCTACCTACTTACTCAAAAGTGTAAACACAAAAAATCTATTTGGCTTTCTTGGTGCTAGCGTAGGTTTTTGATAGTGATTTGGATTTTTGGACCTGACTCCTATTCTTTATAAACTTTAGGTAGAGCTGGTTATGCTTCATAGATTCCAAGGCCAGAAGGGACGACTGTGATCATCTAGTCTGACCTCCTGTATAACACAAGCCACAGCACTCCCCCAACATAATTTCTAGATAATATATTTTAGAAATTTAAATTGATTTAAAAATTGTCAGTGATGGTGAATCCACTACAACCCTTGATGTAAATTGTTCCAATAGTTATTCTCACTGTCAAAAATTTATGCTTTATTTTCAATCTGACTTTGCCTGATTTTAACTTCCAGTGACTGGCTCATGTTATACCTTTCTCTGCTAGATTGAAGAGCCCTTTATCAAATATTTGTTCCCTATGTAGGTACTTACAGTTTATAATCAAATTACCCTTTACCCTTTTCTTTAATCTAAATAGACTGAGCTCCTTGAGTCTATCACTATAAAAGACTTGTTTTCTAATCCTGTAATCATTCTTGTGGCTCTTCTCTGAACCCTCTCCAAATTATCAACATCCTTCTGTAATTGCGGACATCACAACTGGACACACTATTCCAGCAGCGGTTGCACCCACACCAACTCAGTGGTTAAATAAGGTCTCTACTCCTACTTGAGATTCTTCTGTTTATGCATCCAAGGATCACATTAGCCCTTTTGGCCACAAATAGGAGCTTGTATTCAACTGATTATCCATGATGATCCCAAAATATTTTTGAGTCACTGCTTCCCAGGATAGAGTCTCCCATCCTGTAATTATGGCCTACATGCTTTGTTCTTAGGTGTATATGTTTGCATTTATCTGTAGTAAAATGCATATTGTTTGCTTGTGCCCAGCTTACCACGTGGTCCAGATCACTCTGTATCAGTGATCTGTCCTCTTCATTATTTACTACTCCCCCTAATCTTTGTGTCATCTGCAGATCTTATCAGTATTGATTCTGTTTTCTTCCAGGTCATTGAGCAAAATGTTAAATAGCGTAGAGCCATGAACTGAAAGAGTGTTATTAACACATGGCAGCACAACATTTGTCCTCCCCGCCACAACAGAAATATTTGCTGATCACTTCTGCCTCTTCTGCATTATTATTAATTCTGCCATTTCCATTTAGCAATGGACTAATACCATTTCTGGGATTCTTTTTGTTCTTAATATACTTAAAAAACGTCCTCCTTGTTGTCCTAAACTCTGCTGGCCAGAGAGTTCTCCTTGTATCCCTTTGCTTTCCTTGTAAATTTTCTACAATGCCTGGCTTCTGATTTATATTATTATCAACTTCCCCTTTCCTCCATTTGTTTATATATATAAAAATATCTTATAGCTGTGTTCACTTCCCCTCTAAACCAGGTTGATATTTTAACTAATATGGGCCTTCCTTGAATGTGTGATGGTGGCTTTTTGGGCATATAGTAAAGTATTCTTAAACAAATCCCAAGTAGCGTTCACATCTCTCTGATTAAATTCTTCCTCCCAGCTAATTTGGCTCATAATTCTTTTCAGCTTTGTGAAACTAGCCCTTTTAAAGCGCCAAGTATATATATATATTATGGTCTGGACTTTTATTCAGTTTGCACATTATAAATGTGATCAAGTCATGATCACTTGTGCCTAAGCTACCATTAATGTTTAGTTCTGTTGTCAGTTCCTCTTTACTCTCTAGATGAGGTGGATGCAACACTTTTGGGGTTAGGAAATTGTCATCTATAATATTTAGAAATGCCAAGAATGATTTAGTACTGGTAGCATGATGGGTGTTCAGAATATATCGCTCAACTTGAAGTTCCCCATGATCTCACCACCCCCCTCTCCCGCCCACGACACATTATTGATAGACATGTAAGAAGTCAGTCACCCTATTAAAAAAACTGATTTGGTGGTCTGTATCTAACACACACTAATACCCGATGTTGTCCTTTATCTGTTAGGACATAGCCAAATTTATTTTTTAATAGAAAATGCCTTTGACAAAATAAATTTTTTATGATAAAATGAGTTAGTTTTGTTAGACATTTTTTTTAAATTTTTTCCCCTTAAATTTCTTTTAGTTTTGGGGGGGACTCCAGCTTTCTTTTGTTTTCCTTCCTCACCACTGGAAAAAGGGGGAAGTATGTTTTGTGTGGTGGTGGTTTGTTTTGTTTTGTCCTTCTCTCATAAAAACTTCTTTTCATCAGAATTTGAGAAAGTTCAAATGCAATGAGAATTCTTCATATTTTCAAACTTGTTTTGTGGAATATACTTACTGGGTTTTTTGACCAGCTCTAATTTCAGGCTTTTTTGGGGGGGTCGGGAGGGGAGTATTTATTTCATTAGTGGTGGGCATTGTGCATCAGAGACTTTTGAAAAGTGTTTTTTCACTCTTTGCAGTGTTTTGGGGTCTTAGTGTCTATTGAAGTCCATCAGGGATCTTTCCATTGATTTCAGTGGACTTTAGGTTGGCCCCTAAATTCACTTTGAGCCCAATCCTGCTCACACTGAAGTAGCCACTGACTCTGATTGGAACAGAAGTAGTCATTGCTACCCAAGAAGATAAGGTGATAAGTAACAGTCAACATAGAATCATAGAATCATAGAACTGGAAGGTATGTTGAGAGGTTATCTAGTCCAGTCCCCTGCACTCAAGGCAGGACTAAGTATTATCTAGACCATTCCTGACATGTGCTTGTCCAACCTACTGTTAAATATCCCCATGATGGAGATTCCACAACCTCCCTAGGCAATTTATTCCAGTGCTTAACCACTCTGACAGAAAGTTTTTCCTGATGTCTAACCTAAACCGCCCTTGCTGCAATTTAAGCCCATTGCTTCTTGTCCTATCCTCAGAGGTTAAGAAAAACAATTTTTCTCCCTCTGCCTTATAACAACCTTTTATGTACTTGAAAACTGTTATCATGTCCCCTCTCAGTCTTCTCTTCTCCAGACTAAACAAACCCAACTTTTCCAATCTTCCCTCATAGGTCATGTTTTCTAGACCTTTAATCATTTTTGTTGCTCATCTCTGGACTTTCTCCAATTTGTCCACGTCTTTCCTGAAATGTGGCACCCAGAACTGGACACAATACTCCAGTTGAGGCCTAATCAGTGCAGAGTAGAGCAGAAGAATTACTTCTCGTGTCTTGCTTACAATACTCCTGCTAATACAACCCAGAATGATGTTTGCTTTTTTTGCAACAGCATTACACTGTTGACTCAGATTTAGCTTGTGATCCACTATGGCCCCCAGATCCCTTTCCGCAGTACTCCTTCCTGTGCAGTCATTTCCCATTTTGTATGTGTGCAACTGATTGTTCCTTCCTGAGTGGAGTACTTTGCATTTGTCCTTATTGAATTTCATCCTATTTACTTCAGACCATTTCTCCAGTTTGTCCAGATCTTTTTGAATTTTAATCCTATCCTCCAAAGCACTTGCAACCCCTCCCAGCTTGGTATCATCCCCAAACTTTATAAGTGTACTCTTTATGCCATTATCTAAATCATTGATGAAGATATTGAACAGAACCAGACCCAGAACTGATCCCTACGGGACCCCACTTGTTATGTCCTTCCAGTTTGACTATGAACCACTGATAACTACTCTCTGGGAATGATTTTCCAACCAGTTATGCACCCACCTTATAGTAGCTCCATCTAGGTTGCATTTCCCTAGCTTGTTTATGAGAAGGTCATGTGACACAGTATCAAAAGCCTTACTAAAGTCGAGATATACCACATCTACTGCTTCCCTCCTATCCATAAGGCTAGTTACCCTGTCAAAGAAAGCTATCAGGTTGGTTTGACACAATTTGTTCTTGACAAATCCATGATGACTGTTATTTATCACCTTATTATCTTCTAGGTGTTTGCAAATTGATTGCTTAATTATTTGCTTCATTATCTTTCTGGGTACAGAAGTTAAGCTGTCTGGTCTGTAATTTCCTGGGTTGTCCTTATTTCTCTTTTTATAGATAGGTACTATATTTGCCCTTTTACAGTCTTCTGGAATGTCTCCTGCCTTCCATGTCTTTTCAAAGATAATTGCTAATGGCTCAGATATCTCCTCAGTCAGCTCCTTGAGTATTCTAGGATGCATTTCATCAGGCCCTAATGATTTGAAGACATCTAACTTTTCTAAGTAATTTTTGACTTGTTCTTTCCCTATTTTAGACTCTGATCCTACCTCATTTTCACCGGCATTCACTATGGTAGACGTCCTATCGCCACCAACCTTCTTGGTTAAAACCGAAATAAAGAAGTCGTTAAGCATCTCTGCCATTTCCACATTTTCTGTTATTGCCTTTCCCCCCTCATTGAGTAATGGGCCTACTCTGTGCTTGGTCTTCCTCTTGCTTCTAATGTATTTGTAGAATGTTTTCTTGTTTCCTTTTATGTCCCTAGCTAGTGTGATCTCGTTTAGTGCCTTGGCTTTTCTAATTTTGTCCGTACATACTTGTGTTATTTGTTTATATTCATCCTTTGTAATTTGTCTGAGTTTCCACTTTTTGTAGAACTCTTTCTTGATTTTTAGATCATTGAATATCTCCTGGTTAAGACAGGGTGGTCTCTTGCCATACTTCCTATCTTTCCTACACAGTGGGATAGTTTGCTCTTGTGCCCTTAATAATATCTCTTTGAAAAACTGCCAACTGTCTTCAATTGTTTTCCCCCTTGTTTTTCCCCTTAGACTTGCTTCCCATGGGATTTTACCTACCAACTCCCTGAGTTTGCTAAAGTCTGCCTTCTTGAAATCCATTATCTTTATTGTGCTGTTCTCCCTTCTACCATTCCTTAGAATCATGAACTCTATCATTTCATGATCACTTTCACTCAAGTTGCCTTCCACTTTCAAATTCTCAACCAGTTCTTCCCTATTTCTCAAAATCAAATCTAAAACAGCCTCCCCCCAGTAGCTTTCTCCACCTTCTGAAATAAAAAAAAAGTCTATAATATATTCCAAGAACTTGTTGGATAATCTGTGCCCTGCTCTGTTATTTTCCCAACAGATATCTGGGTAGTTGAAGTCCCCCATCACCACCAAGTCCTGTGCTTTGGATGATTTTGTTAGTTGTTTAAAAAAAATCTCATCCACCTCTTCTTCCTGGTTTGGTGGTTTGTAGTAGACCTCTACCATGACATCACCCTTGGTTTTTTACCCCTTTTATCCTTATCCAGAGATTTTCAACAAGTCTGTCTCTTATTTCTATCTCAACCTCAGTCCAAGTGTATACATTTTTAATATATAAGGCAACACCTCCTCCCTTTTCCCCCTGCCTGTCCTTCCTGACCAAGCAGTACCCTTCTATACCAATATTCCAGTCATGTCAAATCATGTCAAACCAACCTCATATTCTTTTCTGACAGGGTAACAAGCCTTGTGAATAGGAGGAAAGCAGCAGATGTCATATATCTCGACTTCAGTAAGGCTTGTGATAGTCTCACATGACCTTTTCATTAATGAAATAGGGAAATATAGCCTAGATGAACCTACTAAAATATGGGTGCACAACTGATTGATAATGTCTCTGGGAGTATGGTTTTCCAATGATTCACAGTGAAGCTGGAAGGGCATCTTGAGTAGGTCCTGCAGAGAGCTGTCCTGGGTCTGGTTCTAGTCAGTATCTTCATAAAGTATTTAGATACTGGCATAGACAGTACACTTATAAAATATGCAGTTGATACCAAGATGAGGGGGATTGTAAGGGCTTTGGAGGACAGGATTAGAATTCAAAATGATTTTGATGAAATGGTCTAAAATAAATAGGATGAAATTCAATAAGGACAAGTGCAAAGTGCTATATTTGGGGAGGAATAACCAATTGCACAAATACAAAATGGGGAATGATTGCTTAGGAAGGAGTGCTCTTCTGGATCACAAATTAAATGACTCCTCAATGCAATACTGTTGCAGAAAAAAAAAAGTGAACATCATTCTGGGATGTATTAGATGGAGTGTTG
Source organism: Natator depressus (assembly GCF_965152275.1). Taxonomy (NCBI): domain Eukaryota; kingdom Metazoa; phylum Chordata; order Testudines; family Cheloniidae; genus Natator; species Natator depressus. The sequence continues at coordinate 103,722,839 of NC_134235.1, forward strand.
TAATCAAGACACGAGAAGTAATTCTTCTACTGTACCGAGCAATGATGAGGCCTCAACTGCAGTACTGTGTACGGTACTGGGCACCACACTTCGGGAAGGACAAATTGGAGAAAGTCCAGAGAATAACAAATATGAGTAAAGAAACATGACCTATGAGGAAAGATTGAAAAAACCTGGGAGACTGAGAATAGAAAACTGAGTGGGGACATAATGATCTTCAAGTACATAAAAGTTTGTGATAAAGATGAGCGTGCTAAATTGTTCTCTTTAATCACTGAGGATGAGACAAAAAGCAATGGGCTTAAATTGCAGCAAGGGAGATTTAGGTTAGACATTAGGAAAAACTGCCTAACTTGTAAGGGTAGTTAAGCACTGGAACAAATTAGCTAGGGAGGTTGTGGAATCTCTGACATTGGAGGTTTTTAAGAACAGGTTAGAAAAATACCTGTCAATGATGGTTCAGATAATACTTAGTCCTGCTTCAGTGCAGGTGACTGGACTTGATGATCTATCAAGGTTCCTTCCAGTGCTAGATTTCTATGATTTATATGATTCCCACCCCCACAACTTTGTCTGAGTTCTATCCCACAGCTGATCTGTGAATGGAACTCAGTGAGTTGCTCAGACATTATGAGTGCCATATGCAGGTATTCAGAGAATGGAAATTCTGCGTGTGGAACAACTATGATCCTGATCCTGCAAGCAATCCAGCATGTGCAAAGCCACATTAACTCCAATAGGGCTACTCACTTAGCTAAAGTTATTCATATACTTGTGTTTGCAGGATCAAGCCCTTTGTGATTGGGCCACACAAATAATGAGAAGCTTCTAAATGGTAGAGCGAGTCTCTTTTTAAGGGATGTAACAACTGCATTTAAAATCAAGCTTTTAGAACTAAAGGTTCTCTCCGCCTCTTCCTAGCTAACAACTTTTATGCAGTCCCGTGAGAAAAGCACAGATTCAGTAACAAGCCAGGGAACTAAAAGTCATGCTACTACATTCCACAGCATCTTTGTCATTCTCAGTGTGGCACTCCCAGGGAGATGATGATCATAATGAAAAGTGATCACAAGTAGGAAGATATGGGAAACTGGAAATGGTGGGACTCGGGTGGCTGCCATTCTAGGAAAGGATACTGTAGATGGTTGTCAGAATAGTCCTCTTCAGTGCATGGTACTTGTAGCCGTGTGACTTTTATTCTGTAAGTTGTCAGTTCAGTGACTTACCTGATCAAATACTTTGTTGCCTGGCGTCACCTCAGGTCAGGTCTGTACTAGAAAAGGTTTGCTGGTATAGCTATAACATCAAATCCTGCTAACTATAGTCACAGTTTATACTGGTATGAAAGTGCTTTTGCCAGGATAGCTTATGCCAGTTCCCCAAAGGAAAGAAGCCATATCGGCAAAATGACTTTTTTTTTGGCCTGTGTCTACATAAGGGCTTTTCTCAGAATAAAAATGTGACCAAAATCACATCCCTAAGCAGCCTTAATATACTAGTAAAAGTTTCTAGTCTAGACCAGTCCCCAGATATCTGTGAATAGGAAATAGCTCACTTTTATGCTAAATACTACAGTCCTATACAACTGGAAGAACCTTACAATGGTGAAGTAATGGCTGGGTTTTCTTTCTATAGGAGGAGAGCAAAACTTGGTTCATTATTGCTGCCCTATTGTCTGTACACACAACTCCCATTGTGCACAGCATGGGGCGATGTATGTGGCAGATTTTTTCCTCCATATTTCATGTTGCACCAATTAGGAAATCTGGCTTCATTAGTTGTGCAGTGTCACTCCAGTACAGTCCTGCAGGTGCTTGCTGGTGCACCAGAGGGGCGTATACCCAACCTTCACCTAGAGGTAATCTCTTTGGAGTGGTGTGCACTAGAGGCAGTGTTGTTGGCTGCAGAGCATTCACGCATTAAGCCTCTGGAGTGCAGGCAGCAGTAATTTGGTTGCCTCTGTTATAGGAGTGGGAAGGAGGCACCCTCTTTCCTCTCCTTCCTAGTGCCCCTATTTAGAGGCTGCCATAACTTAGTTCAGATTGTCTCAGAGCAGGAACTTCTCATAGACTTGGCAACAGCTCACTTCAAGAATTCATCTTTGTTTCATCTACCTAAAAATGGAACAAGTCAATAAAGACTCCAACTGCTGGAGAAGCTGGGGTTTGCTGTCCATGTGAAATTTTAAAATGACTCTATCGCCTCTGATTGTAAAATAATCAATTATTCATTTTTAAGTTTTCATGGCTTGTCTGCCCACAGAATGATTGATGAATCTTGGGTGAAAAAGCACTTTGGAAATGCAGCGCTTTGCTGCACTTGCAAAAGCTTAAAAAAATACTCAAATTTTGATTGTTAACAAAAAGCCCTTTTCCCCAGAGCACCTGAAAGCTGAACAGCTCATTATTTTGTATTCTGTGCTCATTCTCATTCTCTCTGGAGGCTGACTACCTGTCCAACTAGCCATGCACACTGTCACAGCTGAGGTGACCTTAGTTCACCCTAATGTGTTTTTTGGCTTCTTTAATAACTCTTCTGCGATTGCCCGATATCATATTAGTGGGCTGTAATTGGGTAGGTTTCTATTCATGTGTAGTCTTGTTTTCTTCCCTGTGAAAGGGCATTTCTTTCATTTCTGCAATTAAAAATGTAGTGTGAGAATAAGATCAAGAGATAGATGCTCTTTCCTGTCCTCCTTGCTGGGTGTTTTCAAGGTGTGATGGGTGTTTTCTTTATTTTTGCTTGTACAGACACTTCTGTGCTTTTTTTCCCCCCTCATCTGAAGCCTAATGTCAATAAAAGGGACTTTATGTTCTCAGTAATCCTCAGTGACATGTAGTTGACATCAGTGTCTAAGAGAAACTTTCTGTAGCAGTCTAGATCCGTCTGCTCCAGAGAGAAAGCATAGTGTCTTTGAACTGGAGATCGGTAAATGTAGAATGGATGTATTGTTTTGATCCCTTTGGGAGGTGTTTAGCCCCATTTTAGATGACTAAACTGAGGCATAGGAAGTTTCTGTTCAAAATGATGTACTCAGTGCGTGGCAGAGTTGTGATTTGAATTTAGATCTCCTGAGACTCAGCCCGGTGCTTTAACTTTTCTTTCTGCATTGTTCCTCACATGTCCAGCAAATACCTTACTCTGTTGGTCAACAGCGTTTGTGCCAGAAACAAGTGTGCTGTGTACAGAAGCAACTTGAAATGACTGTGACACAGTTTCAGGATCACACACAAGTCTTTCCCATGGGGCTTGACTGAAATTCAGTAACATTGCAGTGCACAACAAGAGGCCAATACACTTTTCATACTTTTTTAAATGGCCATATTCTTCACTGTGTCAAAGATGATACCTGCAGGAATAAGCAAATGTTAAACAATCAGGCAGTTTTGTTTTAATGTCTCCATTATATTTGGAGCCAAATCCAGTAGCTGTGGAAGGTCCAAGACTGAGCAGTAACACCACATTTACACTGGGTTGAGGTATTGTCAGGATGTACTTGCTGCTGGATGGCGCCCCCTTCTGGCAACTCTGGCAATTAGATCTGCTCAGTTCAATGTCCCCTCTCTTCTCTTCCACCATTGCACTCTTCTCCCACTCACAGAGTCGCAGTACAGCTGCTTCGTGACTTGGCCCTCCGGCCAGGTCACACTGTGTTTCCCCTTCCGGGGGAGTCTTTCCAAGTCTCTCTACACAAGCAGCGTCAGGCAGTCCTCATGCCCGCTGCCCTGACTATGTCAATTCTGCAGTGACACAGTCTTCCCATCCACTGCCCCCAAGCAGTACCACTCTGCAGTGGATGTCAGGAACTCAAGTCTGCCCTCTGCACTGGGTTCCAATCTAGGGCCCTATAGTAAGCAGTTACGGTCTGGGTCCTCACCAACCTTACTGCTCTCTTCCCTGGACTACCTCTCTCTTAAGCCTACTAGGTAAACCCTTTCTCATGGGTTCTTATCCCCCTTCTTTCTCCCTTACATCAGAGAGACTGCAGGCTTCCTCCGGTCCCCACCATTGCCAGCCTCCTGGCTTTATAGAAGCCCCATTTGTTCCTTCACAGGTGAGCTTCCTTCTAATTATCTCCCACCACACCCCAAATCTCCCTGGTTTGTAGCTTAATTGGCTGATTTGGCCCACCTGGCCCACTTCAGCTTTTTCATGGCCAGTGTGGGAAGTACACCCCATCACAAGTGTATAGGAAAAAGGCCACATAGTGGACTCTGTAGCTTCCTGAGAGACATAGAGCTGTATGTGGATTGGCCTGGGGAGAGGTAGAGCATGCTCAGTGGTTCTGGGAATGTTCAGATTCTTGAATCCCAGCTTCCTGATGGGCAGTGACTGCAGAATCCGCAATTACCCTATGCCCTGCCCCAGGGTTGGGAAGAAGATTCCATTCCCCTCCAACAGTGTCTCTGTTTTAGTTTTTTATTAGGTTTTGTGTGCAGAGAAACAGGATTTTACCTTGGGAAGTTAGTATTGTATTATGCTAATTAATAAATGCTTTATGAGAGAACACTAGCCCACGATTACAGAATTAAGGTGGAGCTTTCAACCTTCACACTGTATTTCCTGACTTTAATGTGCTTGACTTCACAAACTTAATGTTGGATTAATGCAAGGAGGCTGTTTTTGCATGGAATAAATCTCTTAAGTATTGTCTCTTTCAGTTATTCTGTGCAGGTGAACTGACTGCAACTTAGATTTTAGAGAAGTTGAAAATCATCATCAAAACAAATGTTCTTCCCCCATGCCATGAAATGTCTCAACAAAAAATTGCTCACAGGACAGAGTTATGAAACGTTCTGCATACTGATTTGCATGGCTATACATCTATTTGGATAAAAATATAGGAGCAACGATAAGAAGTGGAAGACCACCAAGGGGTTCATTCCTTTCAGTCCACCAAGATGTATTAGAAGAGTACATCCTGAGCTAGAAGTGCATTGCCACGGGTGTGGTTGAGTCTCCCACTCCTGCTGCCTGCAAAGACGCCTCTGAGGTACATAGATGTGTGTGGAGGATTCACTTTACACTGTTCTCCTTGTGGGGATAATCGGGCCATGATTATTTTTGTTTTAGTACAGGCTTGGTACTGTGACTGCTTTGTCATCACATATGCTCAAGGGAGGGAGAAGAGGACTGATGTTGAAAAGAAATTGGATTATTTCCAAAGGTTGCATAATAAGAAATAATACACTAATATATTTAAAAAGCTAAGATTACATACAACAAGCTGCTCTTGTAATTTGCTCTAACAACAACTGATGTCATAACATGAACTGCCTATAGTGTTTCACATACAGTGTTTTATTCTGTCTGGATCCTTAATGCTTTCCTATATTGCACATTTCAAAATCTTCTTTGCCTTTTTTTATTATCTGCATATTCTGTGCACATGGTTTAATCTAATACTTTGATCACCTCTCATCCCCTGAGGTCTCTTTTTCTGGTCTGTAATCTGTTTTGTATTTCTGTGGAAGCAACTGCAGCTGCTTGTGTGGGTGTGTATGCATGTGGGTGTGCATGCATATATATATTTTTGCCTTTGGTTTCATTATCTCATTTGTTTACATTGCATGGCATACTCCATATGATCCACCTACCAGAATTCTTCATTTGTTTACTTTGGCCTTCTGTATTTATACTTGTCCAGAATTGGACAATTCTTTTACCAAATGAGGATATGTATCTGGCTATAAATATGTACTTTCAAAAAGGACATTTCTGTACCAAAAAAATATGGCCCAAATACAGATCTTTGCAGATTTCACATGTTCTTCCACCTTGAACTGTGGTTTTAAAATTTTCCTTTTGTTTCCTGTTCCTACATTTTTTAAAAAAAAAATTATCTGATCTTTAAATCAGTCAGTAGCAGACTGGTCATGCCAGGGTCCATCAGAGGTCATTTGTCCCGTTCCCCATGTTTTCTGGTTCTTTAAAGTGACAGATCTTTCCCTATTCCAAAGTTGCAGCAACGTCTATCCAGCTGTCTTGAACAACTAACCAAAGATCAAACTGGGGTGTAGCTTTTATTACAGCAAAACAAAAACAAGGTGGGTGAGGTAATATTTTTTTATTGGACCAACTTCTGTTGGTGAGAGAGACAAGGTTTCAAGCTTACAAAGAGCTCTTCTTCAGGGCTGGGAAACGTACTCAGTGCCACAGCTAAACACAAGATGGAACAGATGGAACTGAAAAAGTTAAGATTACATTTAATTTTAAATTAAACTGTTCTGTCTTGTATTTAGCTGTGGCACTGAGTATGTTTCCCAGACCTCATAGACTTTAAGGTCAGAAGGGACCATCATGATCATCTAGTCTGACCTGCACATTGCAGACCACAGAACCTCACCTACCCACTCCTGAAATACCCTAACCTCTGGCAGAGTTACTGAAGTCCTCATATAATGGTTTAAAGATGTCAAGTTACAGAGAATTCATCATTTACACTAGTTTAAACCTGCAAGTGACCCATGTCCCATACTGCAGAGGAAGGCGAAACACCCCCTGCCCTCTGGGTCTCTGCCAGTTTGACCCAGGGGAAAATTCTTTCCAGACCCCAAATATGATGATCATTAGACCCTGAGCATCAAGGCAAGACTCACCAGGCAGATACCTGGGAAAGAATTCGCTGTACTGACTCAGAGCCCTCCCCATCTAGTGTCCTGTCTCCAGCAGTTGGGGATTTTTGCTACAGGCAGTCGCCAATGGGCCACATGCCGTTGTAGGCAATCTCATCATACCATGCCCTCCATAAACTTATCAAGCTCAGTCTTGAAGCCAGATAGGTTTTTTGGCCCCATTGCCCCCGTTGGAAGGCTGTTCCAGAACTTCACTCTTCTAATGGTTAAAACCTTTGCCTGATTTAAAGCCTAAACTTGTTGATGGCCAATTTATATCCATTTATTTTTGCGTCTACATGGGTAGTTAACTTAAATAACTCCTCTCCAGTCCCTGGTATTTATCCCTCTGATGTATTTATAGAGAGCAATCATACCTCCCCTCAACTCTCTTTTGGTTAGGCTAAACAAGCCAAGCTCTTTGAGTCTCCTCTCATAAGGTAGGTTTTCCATCCCTCGGATCACCCTAGTAGCCCTTCTCTGCACCTGTTCCAGTTTGATTTATCCTGTGATCAACCAATACACCCACATCTTTCTCCTCCTCTGTCATTTCCAACTGATAATTTCTCATCTTATAGCAAAAATTCTTGTAGTTAGTCCCTAAATGCATGACCTTGCACTTTGCACTATTAAATTTCATCCCATTTCTATTACTCCAGTTTACAAGGTCATCCAGTTCTTCTTGTATGATATTCTGGTCCTCCTCTGTATTGGCAATACCTCCCAACTTTGTGTCATCCACACATTTTATTAGCACACTTTCACTTTTTGTGCCAAAATCAGTAATAAAAATGTTAAATAAGATTTGGTCCCAAGACTGATCCCTGAGGAACTCCACTAGTAACCTCCCTCCAGCCTGACAGTTCACCTTTCAGTATGACCTGTTGTAGTCTCCCCTTTAACCATTTCCTTATCTACCTTTCAATTCTCATATTAACCCTCATCTTCTCCAATTAAACTAATAATTTCCTATGTAGAACTATATCAAATGGCTTACTGAAATCCTCTGTCTAAACAAATCAGTTATTTTTTCAAAGAAGGTGATCAAGTTGGTCTGGCATGATCTACCTTTTGTAAAACCCTGTTATATTTTATCCTAATTACTGTTCACCTCTGTCTTTAACTACTTTCTCTTTCAAAATTTGTTCCAAGACCTTGCATACAATTGACATCAAACTAACAGGCCTGTAGTTTCCTGGATCACATTTTTTCCCTTTCTTAAAGATAAGAACAAGATTAGGAATTCTCCAGTCATAGGGTATGACACCCAAGTTTATAGATTCATTAAAAATCCTTGCTATTGGGCTTGCAATTTCATATGCCAGTTCCTTTAATATTCTTGGATGGAGGTTATGTGGGCTCCCCGATTTCGTCCCATTAAGCTGTTTGAGTTTGACTTCTACCTCGGATCTGGTAATTTCTACCTCCATAGCCTCGTTGCCATTAGACTCCCTGCCACTACCCGTAAGCTCTTCATTAAAAACTGAGGCAAAGTATTTGTTTAGCTGTGGGGCCAGGCCTAGATCATCTTTAATCTCCATCCCATCCTCAGTGCTTAGCGGTCCCACATCATCTTTCCTTGTTTTCTTCTTATTTATATGGCTATAGAGTCTTTTAATATTGGTTTTAATTCCCTTTGCAAAGTCCAACTCTACTTCCCTTTTGGCAGTTCTCACTTTATGCTTAGACTTTCTGACCTCCATGACGTAGCTTTCCTTGCTGATCCATCCCATGTTCCATTCCTTGTAGGCATTCTGCTTTCTCTTAATCATCCGTTTGAAATGCTTGATCATCCATCTTGGTCTGCAACCCTTCCCAATTAATTTTTTCCCCTTGCTTGGGATGCAGGCTTCAGATAGTTTCTTCGACTTTGACTTAAAGTAATTCCAAGCCTTCTCCACATTCAGATGCTTGAGTTCTTCAATCTAGTCCTCTTCCCTCACAAATTCCCTTCATTTTTTAAAGTTAGCTCTTTGAAATCAAGGACCCTTGCTGCAGATCTGTTTTTGTTTATCCTTCCATTTAGTTTAAACTGAATTAGCTAACGATCACTTGAACCAAGGTTTTCTTTTACAACCAGTTCTTCTATGAGGTCCTTACTGCTCACCAATACCAAATCTAAAATGGCATCACATCTTTTTGGTTCAGCAACTATTTGGTGAAGAAATCCATCAGCTATCACATCCAGGAAAATCTAGGCCCTACTATTATCGATAACACTTGTCCTGCCATATATATATCTGGGAAGTTAAAGTCTCCCATAATCAAACAATTCCCAGTAGTTTTTATTTCATTAACAACATTAAAGAGGTCTCTGTCCATATCCAGATTGGATCCTGGTGGTCTGTAGTACGCATCAAGCACTAAATCGGGGGAACATCTAGTAGTTTTCTTCCCCAAAGTGATTTTGGCCCTAACAGGCTTTGTCTTATCCATTCCATCACTTCTAATTTCTTTATAGTCTACTAATTTCTTTATAGTCTACTTCATCATTAATGTACAATGCTACTCCACCACCTTTGCCTTTAGTTCTGTCTGTCCTGAACAGCACATACCTGTTAGAGAGCTTATTCCTTCACTCTCCCACTTCCCTGGTCCTTCTCGCATGAACAGAGAGCAACAATACCCGAAGTCCGAAGGTGCAAACAATTCGATGTTTATTGGGGTGAACTTCCAGCAAGCTTAAATACAAGTTCCTTTTTCCTTATTTTCGAATCCCAACTTACTTCCTGTTTGCCCCTAATTTATATAGTAATATTCTTAGCTATACCTTAACCAATCATTCTACTGAAATTTAACTAACCAATCCTAACATATTGTAACATGATTAGCTAACCAATTATATCCCACCACCTTCATTAGATTACACCCAGCAAAATTAATTACACAGCAGACAGAAGCAATCACAGAACCAGACAGAGATTATACAGACAAACAATAGCAAAGTGGGAACTATAATGACAAAACAATACAGAAGTGAGGATTTCACATCCCAGCTATTGATAAGTGAGTTCTTGCCCGACAGGATGCTATCAAACTAAGTTTCCTTTTATATTTTCTAGGCACTTCCCTTTCTCTGGAGGTGATAGGAATTATCAGGACAGGATTGTATTCAGGACAGGATTGTATTCCTAACAGCCCAATAGCACCTTCATTCAAGGTGACTAGTTTGGAATGTGAGGATGTGACTGTTCGCTTCCTGGCTTATGGCTGCCTCTGCTGCTTAGCCAAAGGCCTTAGCCTAAGCACAGGGCCTCAAACTGTCACAGTAAGAGAAAGCCCTTACACCAGCAGACAGTGATTTTGATTCTTTCTTTTATACCTCTAACTAGCCAAGTAATAAGAATACCCCTAAATTCTTAAAGTACAGGCCTTTACAGACAGGCCTGAATATCTATATCCTAACAATACCCTTCAATGCCTGTACTCCAGTCATGCCTACTATTCCACCATGTTTCTGTTATCCCTATAATATCTGGTTTCACTTCCTGCACAGTAGTTCTAGTTCCTCCATTTTGTTACCTAGGCTCCTTGCATTGGTGTACAAACATCTTAACTGTTGCTGCTTGGGTTCGCCCACATTCCTCGCCCGATTGGATACAGTCATTCTACTGCCAGTGTTGCCTGTCTGGTATCAGCACTATCCTTCCTCTTAATGACCATTCTCCTACCCACTGCTGTATCCTTTCTTACTTGATTTTCCTTCCTCTCAATGTTAAAATCAGGGAGGAGATTACGTGAACATCTCCCAGTGGTCTCCCAATAGTTCCTAGTTTAAAGCTCTTTTAATGAGTTGTGCCAACCTCCATACTCTGGTGGAGTCCATCCCATGAGAACAGTCCTCTATCCATAAATACCTCCCAGCGGTCAAACATCCCAAAGCCCTCCTTATAACACGACTGCCTGAGCCATCTGTTGATCATCACCATCATCATCCTTTCTCGCCTTCGTTCTCTGCCTCTAGGGACAGGCAGAATCCCACTGAAGATTACTTGAGTCTCCACTTCCTTAAGCATCTTCCCCAGCCCGGCATAGTCTCCCGTGATCTATCCCAGCGATCTGAAGAAGATCTCTGTGTAAGCACGAAAGCTTTTCTCTCTCCCCAACAGAAGTTGGTCCAGTAAAAGAAATTGCCTCACCTACCTTGTTTAATCTAGTACCCTGAGACCAGCATGGCTACAACAACACTGCATACAGCGGAACAAAGTGTATTTTGGATGCATCTTTCCCAGAATGCTCTTGCTTCTGCTGCTGTAGCCTTTCAAAGGGGCAGGATCATTGAGACTGCAGTTTCAGTGAGTATTCATACAAATCTGAAGCGAGGTCTGATTTACGCATTTAAAACACTTAAATAGTGGTTCAAGTTTCTATACAACCCTTCTAAAAGCCTATATTAGTCTATTCTATTTGATATAGGTTCTTTACACCCAGCTCATCAGAGTACTTGAGGTCATTCCAGGAGTGCATTAAGCAATGTGACTAGCATCTACTATGGGCCACGTGTCTTCCCATTGAACTCAATGAGAGCTGAATTGAGCTCTAAAGTAATAGTTGGCTTCCCTTCCCTCACAGGGGCTATCGAAAAAACCCTAGATGGAAAGCAGCCGGTTCCCAAGTATGGCCCACATGGGAATTAGCCAACTTCCTAAGGCCTAATAGCTCAATGTGAGTAATATTAAATTGTGTAGAATGTCTTTTTTTCCCCAGAACATACTTTGTGTGTTTAACCTGCTCCCCCAAAACAAAGCCCCAATAAAAAACCTTTGCTAAGCTTGCATCTCCCACTTTTCTGCTACTTTAAAGTGCTCAGCATCTCATCAGAGGGCACTGTGGGTGGACGTGTGGGAAAGACACACTCACGGTACTCTGTGAATGATAGCCCTTGTCAGTAGTGCAGTATCAAACGCTTTGAAGTGCAAATAAATTATGTACACGGATGTTCATTGAACAAATTCGTAATTACTGTTCCCATGAATATTTTGTAGTTTTTTTTAACTGATATTTTCAGTATCTTCCCTGCAGATATTCAGATGGGTCTATGTAGTTCCCTTGATCCTCTTCCTCCCCCCACCCCCCATTCCTTTGAAAAATCTAAATTTAACTAGTAACTGTCCAGTTCCTGGTTATCAACTCCTTCCTTACTGTACTATCAAAAAGCTTTGTCAAAGGGTTTCCTTTTCTCTGGCTACTAGGCTTCCTTCTGAATCCTAGGATGTAACTCTCCTGGGTCCAGCTCTTTGTCATAGTGAATAGTTTTTAATCACCTTATTTGTCTCCATACACTGGTAAATACTTTTTAAATGTTTACTAGTCCCTGAAGAAAACCGCATCTCAGTACTGGATACTTCCTTCTGTTTCATTTGTGAATTCTGGGACAAAATAGAAGATCATTTAGACCTTCAGTGTTCTAAATGTTTTCTGTCACTAACTTTCTTTTTTTCTTTTTTCTTCAGAGGTCCAATTGTTCGCTTGTTACTTTTCTACTTAATTCTTTATCATTACTTTTAGCTGTTTAGCTTTCTTTTTTTCTTTTTTCTTCAGAGGTCCTATTGTTAGCTTGTTACTTATGTATTTAATCCTTTATCATTACTTTTAGCTGTTTGTTTCACTTGCTACTTTAGTCTTCAATTTTTGTCTTTATACTCATTTCTTGTCTCCCTTTCCTGATATTTTATATGACTGGTATTTATTTAACTTTACCCTAATGTGCTTAAACAGGACCAAAAGTAATCTAACTAGGCTATGTCTACACTTATGCAGTGTGCAGTGTAGAGACACTGCATGCCCAGCTAGAATGGGCATAATTAGTGGTGTAGACATTGAGTCCGTAGAGTTAGAGTGACCTGGATGCCTGAACCCACAGGGTATATACCTTCCTTGGCTTTCCACACCCAAGCAGTACCTCCCATATCTACACTGCTCTTTTTAGCAGTGAAGTGTCCCTGTGCTTCCCCCTCTGCCAGAGCCTTTCACTGTGGTGTGTAGCTACATATGTAGTGCCTATACTCTATATGCCGCCATAAGCATAGACCTAGCCTGAGTGCATGTAAGTTAAGATAGGTCCCTGTAATCCTGTGTCCCTGGGTTGGTATTGTCTTTAAAGGCATTCATACTTTAATATATTTTCTATTCTCATGTTTATTATTATATGTTTTAGTTCTGTAAGTCTGGATAGAAATAGCATTAAACATAGGGAGACCATATTTCCCTATGCTGAATACGGGACACCCGGTAAAATTACTCTTTTTATTCAAACAAGTTCAGTGGCAATCAATCAGAACTATGCAGTACAAACATTCAAAAACATACAAACCCGTTAAAAAGAAATACTGTGTAGTTGGATTCTTTTTATTTACCTTCTTATATTTAAGGCTCTAGGGTTCACACAGGTTCACACAGGGAGGGGTGACACACACACCCCTAACCCCCCCTCCCCCACATGGTGTACAATCATGGAACAATCAGGCCATCTGAGTTTTTTCCACACACTTGTCAGAAGCTGAATTATGCCCTGAAGTGTGAAGGCTTATATCCTATCTTATTTTTTCCTATCTAACATATCTGTATATGCTCTCATGAACCACACAAACATCTAATCCTTTTCTGAAAACCTATTAAGCTCCTGATTTCAACAATACCGTGTGCTTATGTGAGTTCCACAAGTAAATTATCCAATTTATAACAGAGCATTTTCTTCTGTCAGCTTTAAATTTGCTGCCCTCCAGTGTCATTGAATATCCCTTTGGTTTTTGTATTATGAGAGTGGACAACTAAGTACCTGATCTACCTTTTTCAATACCCTTCATTATTTTTATCTGTTCCTATCTTGTCTTTTATTTGGGCCTGATCCAGCGCCTGGTGATATCAATGGAAAGACTCTATGGACTTGGGCATTGGATCAAGCTTTCTGTTCTTCTCCAACTGGTTCAGACACTGTGAACCTGTGTGGAAAAAAGTCTGTGTTTTTGATGCCTAAATCTGTACAGTAGGTACTATCTTATCCTCCTCATTCTACCCAATCACTGCAAATGACAAAACTTTCAAAAAAAATTATGTATTCTGCAACCAGCATACATGGAAAGATTCACGTTACTATTTTCCCCTCTTTACCTTGTGCCTTTGTTGCTAATGGTAAGAGGCTCAGATAAAGCAACTAATGGCCAAAGGAACGCAGTGCTGCTATATACCTGTACATATCTAGTCCATGTATAGATATAATCCTAAAACACTTCAGTGACTCTCACTTCAGAATGGGGTAAACCTTTGTGTGTATTTTGTTTACCAATATTAAATAGAATAAAGAAGCTCTTTTTAATCTAATTTGAAGTTCAGGATGGAGACCTATGAATTGTAGGGGTTTTAATCTGTTGTCTACAAAGGGGACAAAAGTGAAAAAAATGAAGGAGGGAGTCTCGATATCAGCTCTTCAGGGGAACTTTTCTTTCTGCCACTCATAGGTCACTGCTGTTAACATAAGTGGGGTTACATGTAGTAATGTGTATTTACAGAGCACACATCATTGTAGTATCTGAGTGCACTAAATATCATAGTTGAAAATTTGGCCTAGTCACTCCCTTTTATAAAAGGAACAGATAGAAGAATATTTGTACATCATTTTATATTGTGTTTGCATGGGTATAACATGTAGGTAGCCACTTTCCACCTCCCTGAGATTATTTGGCAACTATTTTGGCAATATACTTAGTTCTAGAAAGAACTACACTACAGCTAACAAAAGCATTTCTCCCCTGACTTGACTGTCTATACTCTGTGTCTTCAGTTAAACTTATAGGAATAGAGGTAACAGAGTTTCCAGCTATCTTTTTGTAGAATCAAAAATAGAAAAGAAAAAAAAGAAAAGAAAAAGAAAACGTACCAAACTTCTTAGTATAGACCAGACATTTGCCAAATAATAAATATTAAATATTTAAGACAATCAGAAACCGTTGCAATTTGCTCCAACCAAGTATTTCAGAACACTGATAACTGAACTTAATTTCAGATTACAATATTCAGATGTATACTTCCTAGCAAATGTTTATAGATTGTATGTTTGTTTCTTAGGTGATTTTGTAACATAGCATCAAGGGGTAACATAATGATTGTCCATGTCTTTCAGTTTGTACTAGTGCCATTTGGTGATTCTGAATAGTATTACAGACCCCATTACTCTGTAGCTTGAAAGACAGAATGTGGAGTCTTGCTTAGTTGGCTAACTTCCTCGGATTTCACATTCATTAAAAATCCTGTGCAAAGACACATCTTGGATCTGTTCCTACATATGACATAAGTCAATCTTAGACATAAGCTTATGGGAGCAATTCCAGAGCTATGGTCCCTCTTTGAGGCTTGTACCTAGTGCCAATGAGTTTTAGCCTAGAGGCAATTAGTTGAAGCATTCCTGGTGAGTGGAGGTAATATACATCAGAGCTGGAGGGCCAGTCTTGTAGGTAACTGAAGCCTGGGCTTCTTAGGGCTTTGTAAATAGCGACCAGCACACTGTGTTTCAGCTGGACATCTACTGTCAGCCGGTTCAGACAGTGGAGCACAGGTGCAATGTTTTTTTTTGTTGGCCCACAGCACATGTACATCAGGAGAAAATACACATCTCACTTCTTCAGGTTTTTAAACCATACTCATCACAGGGGTTGGTATGTGAGCCCTAAATGGGAGTTACATGTGTGCATCCAATGGCAGAATCTGGCCCATTAGCTCTTAACTACAATTTGTTTAGAGTATCTCAGGACCCTTTAAAAAGCCTTTTGGATTATAACAACTACATCAACCCCCAATAACGTGATTCTAAAGTGGGTCAAAATGGGGAGGTTAGTGAGTAGCCCCATATGCTTCAGGTGCCTGTACGGAAATACTGCACAAGCAGCCCTACTTTTGCCAACTCCTAGTCGCATAACATGTTTCTGTTATCACACGGTAACAGCTTGTTGAAGTAGTTGCATTTCAAATGCCCTCTCACTTTTTCACTAATATCTCTACCGCTCAGGTATTGTCCTTTGTTCATCATGAAGTGACTTACAGACTTAGAGGGACAGAAGCACAGGGTGGAGAGTGCCAGGGATGGGTGCAGCAGGGAAGAAACAATAATGAATGTGACAACCTAATCATGGCAGAAATAGCAAAAGACCCCAGCTGTTCAAGAAACCCTCCTGTTAGCTTTCTTTTTTTATGCCTCAAAGCAGGATGACATTTAATGGCCGTTTGGAGTTAAGCTGTAAATGGCCTCAACTGATCTGTATTGCCTCCTCTGAAGACTTGAAGAGAAGGTTTGTTTGTTTGCACTTACCTATTTTAAATCTTTTAAGCTAAAAATGGGCCTCCCCAAATCTGTCCTCTTCTTGTATGGCTTAAGTTCTGTGGCTTGTGTTAATCTGAGAGACTGGGTTCTAATCTGATTGCTTTGTTAACTTCTACTGTCAAGCTTCAGTGGAAATAATGGAGTCTGACAGTTCCAATACAATAAATATATATATGGAGTACAGTGTTGGTTTTCTGTGCTAACCTACTTCTAACAAGCACCTGTATGCTATAGTATTTCCATGTAAATGTGAAGTTTGACATTTTGTTGGGGTCACTGACAAAACCACCGTTAAAATTCTCAGAGAATAGAGATCTTTCACTGAAAATCTTTGGATAAAAAACGTGTCTCCAAATATCGTTGGCTCTTCCTTTCTATCTGTTTGTATTTGGCCTTTACTTTTCATTCCTTTCAAACAGACAAAAAGCTTTACTTTATATAAACACTGACCCGGAAAGGCCAGTATTTCCAAAGTGCGTGTGACTTAAAGGAGCCTGATTTTTTCAGGACAGATGCTCAGCATTTTCTGAAAAGTGGGCCTTTAAGGTGTCTGAAGTTAGGGTGTCTCAGTTTTGAGGCATCCATTTTGGAATTCTTGGCCCAAATCCCCTACCCATCTGGATATGTGGGGTTTTTTAATTGAAATTGGATAGTCTGGCGCATTAACATACATTGTTGTCCCAATATACATAGATAATATACATAATTGTTCTAATAGATCCACCCAAAATGAAACTTTGCAAACTGAAATTTGGAGGCTGGTTCAGATTCATCTACCCCTATTGTTTTGGTTCTCTGTTGGGCTCAGAACAAGAAAGGGTCTAATTCCAGATCCAGTCTGGATACAGCCCAGGATGGTGTAACTGTTGCAACAGCATAGATCATGAGATTTTTATCATTCATGAAGATAGAAATGTAATGAGTTCTCTGCAGTTTTGTGCTAAAATCCTGGGGAAACAGTTTGTAAGGTTGTGGCTCTTTTGAACTAGGTCCCTAATGGTGGGAAACTCTTACAGCACTAATTAAGGAGATGCATTGCTTACCTCAAGTTAGGAAGAGGTATAGGAGTTCCTTTCAGTTCAGTTGACTAGAACCCTAGTTCAATCATAATGTGGACCTTGTCAATTCCCCTCTATGCATGTATTCTTATGGGGATAAATCCTGAAGTTCTTATGCGGATACAGTTACCACTGAGTAAATGAGAAATTTACCTGAGTAAAGACCTCCAGGATATGTGCCATGGAGAAGTCAGTATCAGTGATAATGATCGTATGAAAGCTCTTTAAAATGTAACTGGTAAAGAAGAGCTACATTTACATTCTTATTATCTATCAATATTTTTATTCTATTTAAATGACTAGATGGCTAATTTTTTTAAAAAATAGCATGGTCAAATGTTATAAGTAGCAACTGGAGTAGAGAATTCCAGTTCTGTTTGCAGATTCATTGAAGATCTTACTATATTACCCAGTAAATATAAAATGCCAGGACGGAAGTCTTAGTTTGATTTGGATCATATGGATTCAAATCAGTGTTTGTAACATCTGCAACTAGAAGCTTTAAATTTAAAACGCAAGTATTGATTCTTTTTTTTTTTGCCAGCCCCCGGCTGTAAAGCCTAGAATTCTTTAACTCCGAATTAAAAAAAACAAAACAAAACACTGTCCTTCGTTGTGTCTCCAGCTTTGCAGTTCATATTCTGTTCTTCTCTTATGGAATAATATAGGGGATTGCAAGGTTTATTGTGGCATAGTTGCAATCTCTCAGTAGCCGTTGAAGCAACAATACAATATTTTGATTTGGTTGGTGCTGTACAGTAATTTCCAGATATTTCTTGATGTCTGATCTTGGTTGGCATTTTGTCTGAGGGGAGTACTAATTTGATTCCAACAGAGGTTTTACTTAGAGGTTTATTATGCTATCTAAAAATTGAATAAATTCAGTGGATTTAATTAAAATTCAAGCCTAACAGCTCCTGAACTTAAAGATGACAGGAAGACTGGTCTAATGGTTAAGAAACTAAAATGATGTATTTGAAATGTGGGATCAATTCCTGACTCTGTCCCAGACTTCCTGTGTGACGTTGGACAAATCATATAGTCTCTGTCACTCCCAGTCTGTAAAACACTTCCTTTGCATTTGTTGCCTATTTAGATTGTAAGATCTTCAGGGAAGAGACTGTCTATGTATTTTTAGTACCTATCACAGTGAATTCAATCTTAGCTGAGTCCTTTAGGTACTATTAGCACCCAAATAATGG
Source organism: Natator depressus (assembly GCF_965152275.1). Taxonomy (NCBI): domain Eukaryota; kingdom Metazoa; phylum Chordata; order Testudines; family Cheloniidae; genus Natator; species Natator depressus. Next base: position 103,741,026 of record NC_134235.1, read on the forward strand.
AAGGAAGAAAACCCATACCTTTTATATGGTAATTTAGCTTTTCAGTTTATATTTCCTTGCTGTTTTGCTTGATGTGCTGTGTTACTTCCTCTCAAAATGGACGTAGCAACAGGGTTTCTTTTTCTTTGCTAGCCATTTTAGATATAGAATTACCTAGCCTACAACTGAACAGAAGTATACTTTAATATGGTAACTTCTTCCTTCTGATTTCTGTGCCACAGTAATAGGATTCAGAGTGGTAGCTGTGTTAGTCTGTATCAGCAAAAACAATGAGGAGTCCTTGTGGCACCTTAGAGACTAACAAATTTATCTGGGCATAAGCTTTCGTGGGCTAAAACCCACTTCATCAGATGCATGGAGTGGAAAATACAGTAGGGAGGTATAAATACACAGCATATGAAAAGATGGGAGTTGCCTTACCAAGTGGGGGATCAGTGCTAACGAGCCAATTCAATAATTGAATTGTAGTTTTATTCCAGGGGAGAACTATGTGTGTTTAAAGTTTACATAGTGCCACCCTGGATAATACCTACCTTAATCCAGTATCTGTTACCTCTTGCTTCTGTGAGAAATAACAAATTAATTCACAGACTAAAAAACCCAGAACCTTCACTAACCATCTTGCAGTGCAACTGAAGAGAAAGTTGCGTTTGTTTGTTTCAGAAGATGCCACCTTGCCTCCCAGCACATATAGGGTGACCGTACGTCCCATTTTGGCTGGGACAGTCCCTTTTTAAGCCCTGTCCTGGATGTCCCCACTTTTTTGGCAGAACTGGGCATTTGTCCCATTTGCTCTTGCCAACTGATCATCAGTTAGCAAGGGGAAATGGGACAAATGCTCAGTTTTGCGAAAGAAGTGGGATGCGCCTCCCTAGCGGGGTGCAGAGGAAGATTCGGGAGGGGTGGAGCTCAGGAAAGCAGCTGGGGCCAGCCCCACGTGGTGTCCTGTTTTCACTTTGAGAAATATGGTCACCCTAACATAGTCAGTGTGGTGATTTGCTGACCATAGTAAATATTTAAGTTCAATGAACAGTCGGACAAAATCTGCAATCCTTTAATCAAGCAAAACTTCCATAGATGTCAATGGATGGTTTTGCTTGAGAAAGAACAAAATAATTTCATGTTCTGTATGTGAAATGTTATGTACCAGTCTTTTAAAGCCACATTAGGTAGAAAACCAAAGTGGCTTAGGGCAAGATTTTTTTCAAGGAAGGCTTCAGAGAGAGAGTGTGCTATTTGTGGCTACTTGGGGAAACGAAGCATATCAATGCCCTCTTGCATGCAGAATTAATAGTGTTGCTCACACAAATGCCTGGTTTTTGTGGGCACACCTATTACCTCTTCCATATTGTACCCAGTTGTTTGTTTAAGATGAGATGACTTCAGATTTTTGAACAGTCAGTTTCCTTTTCTCATGCACTAATTGAGAAACAATTTGTGAATGATGATACACTGATCTTCAGTCACTTTTGACAAAGAACTAAGTTTAAAATTTGTGCTTTAGAAAAGATGTCACTTTCAGTGGAAGTCCCGCAGCCAGCTAAATATACTGTTGACTGTCTCGAATGAATATCTGTTTTACTGAAATATGGTGGTTGGAAAGTTCATTCTTGTTTGCAGTCACAATATATTAGATTCACTGAACCTGGATTGGTTTCACTAACCTGCATGTACTTAAAATTGCCTTGAGTAATAAAAAAGGAATTAAGGTATGTGTCTGAAATGATATTTGGAGTCTGATATTAAAGAAAACATTCAGATCTCTGTTAGGATATAACTTTCAATAAGGTACTTAAAGTTTCTTTTGCCATGGTCACCTTGTTCTGAGATACAACCTTGTGGCTGAAGTGGGTGCTTATGCAGAGAAATCAGAAACAGCTACTCACTGACACCAACATATGTACTCTCTGACTTTATCTTTTTACTGAAATAATCCCATTTTCATCCAGCCTTGTGCTTTGAAGATCACTGCACTTAAAAATGTCCTGTAGGACCAGTGTACTGAAACTTGGCTCTCTGATGTCATGGGGTATATTTGTTCATAGAATCATAGAATCATAGAATATCAGGGTTGGAAGGGACCCCAGAAGGTCATCTAGTCCAACCCCCTGCTCAAAGCAGGACCAATTCCCAGTTAAATCATCCCAGCCAGGGCTTTGTCAAGCCTGACCTTAAAAACCTCTAAGGAAGGAGATTCTACCACCTTCCTAGGTAACGCATTCCAGTGTTTCACCACCCTCTTAGTGAAAAAGTTTTTCCTAATATCCAATCTAAACCTCCCCCATTGCAACTTGAGACCATTACTCCTCGTTCTGTCATCTGCTACCATTGAGAACAGTCTAGAGCCATCCTCTTTGGAACCCCCTTTCAGGTAGTTGAAAGCAGCTATCAAATCCCCCCTCATTCTTCTCTTCTGCAGACTAAACAATCCCAGCTCCCTCAGCCTCTCTTCATAAGTCATGTGCTCTAGACCCCTAATCATTTTTGTTGCCCTTCGCTGGACTCTCTCCAATTTATCCACATCCTTCTTGTAGTGTGGGGCCCAAAACTGGACACAGTACTCCAGATGAGGCCTCACCAGTGTCGAATAGAGGGGAACGATCACATCCCTCGATCTGCTCGCTATGCCCCTACTTATACATCCCAAAATGCCATTGGCCTTCTTGGCAACAAGGGCACACTGTTGACTCATATCCAGCTTCTCGTCCACTGTCACCCCTAGATCCTTTTCCGCAGAACTGCTGCCTAGCCATTCGGTCCCTAGTCTGTAGCGGTGCATTGGATTCTTCCATCCTAAGTGCAGGACCCTGCACTTATCCTTATTGAACCTCATCAGATTTCTTTTGGCCCAATCCTCCAATTTGTCTAGGTCCTTCTGTATCCTATCCCTCCCCTCCAGCGTATCTACCACTCCTCCCAGTTTAGTATCATCTGCAAATTTGCTGAGAGTGCAATCCACACCATTCTCCAGATCATTTATGAAGATATTGAACAAAACCGGCCCCAGGACCGACCCCTGGGGCACTCCACTTGACACCGGCTGCCAACTAGACATGGAGCCATTGATCACTACCCGTTGAGCCCGACAATCTAGCCAGCTTTCTACCCACCTTATAGTGCATTCATCTAGCCCATACTTCCTTAACTTGCTGACAAGAATACTGTGGGAGACCGTGTCAAAAGCTTTGCTAAAGTCAAGAAACAATACATCCACTGCTTTCCCTTCATCCACAGAACCAGTAATCTCAGCATAAAAGGCGATTAGATTAGTCAGGCATGACCTTCCCTTGGTGAATCCATGCTGACTGTTCCTGATCACTTTCCTCTCATGTAAGTGCTTCAGGATTGATTCTTTGAGGACCTGCTCCATGATTTTTCCAGGGACTGAGGTGAGGCTGACTGGCCTGTAGTTCCCAGGATCCTCCTTCTTCCCTTTTTTAAAGATTGGCACTACATTAGCCTTTTTCCAGTCATCCGGGACTTCCCCCGTTCGCCACGAGTTTTCAAAGATAATGGCCAAGGGCTCTGCAATCACAGCCGCCAATTCCTTCAGCACTCTCGGATGCAACTCGTCCGGCCCCATGGACTTGTGCACGTCCAGCTTTTCCAAATAGTCCCTAACCACCTCTATCTCCACAGAGGGCTGGCCATCTCTTCCCCATTCTGTGATGCCCAGCGCAGCAGTCTGGGAGCTGACCTTGTTAGTGAAAACAGAGGCAAAAAAAGCATTGAGTACATTAGCTTTTTCCACATCCTCTGTCACTAGGTTGCCTCCCTCATTCAGTAAGGGGCCCACACTTTCCTTGGCTTTCTTCTTGTTGCCAACATACCTGAAGAAACCCTTCTTGTTACTCTTGACATCTCTTGCTAGCTGCAGCTCCAGGTGCGATTTGGCCCTCCTGATATCTTTCCTACATGCCCGAGCAATATTTTTATACTCTTCCCTGGTCATATGTCCAACCTTCCACTTCTTGTAAGCTTCTTTTTTATGTTTAAGATCCGCTAGGATTTCACCATTAAGCCAAGCTGGTCGCTTGCCATGTTTACTATTCTTTCGACTCATTGGGATGGTTTGTCCCTGTAACCTCAACAGGGATTCCTTGAAATACAGCCAGCTCTCCTGGACTCCCTTCCCCTTCATGTTAGTCCCCCAGGGGATCCTGGCCATCTGTTCCCTGAGGGAGTCGAAGTCTGCTTTCCTGAAGTCCAGGGTCTGTATCCTGCTGCTTACCTTTCTTCCCTGCGTCAGGATCCTGAACTCAACCAACTCATGGTCACTGCCTCCCAGATTCCCATCCACTTTTGCTTCCCCCACTAATTCTACCCGGTTTGTGAGCAGCAGGTCAAGAAAAGCGCCCCCCCTAGTTGGCTCCCCTAGCACTTGCGCCAGGAAATTGTCCCCTACGCTTTCCAAAAACTTCCTGGATTGTCTATGCACCGCTGTATTGCTCTCCCAGCAGATATCAGGAAGATTAAAGTCACCCATGAGAATCAGGGCATGCGATCTAGTAGCTTCCGTGAGTTGCCGGAAGAAAGCCTCATCCACCTCATCCCCCTGGTCCGGTGGTCTATAGCAGACTCCCACCACTACATCACTCTTGTTGCACACACTTCTAAACTTAATCCAGAGACACTCAGGTTTTACCACAGTTTCGTACCGGAGCTCTGAGCAGTCATACTGCTCCCTTACATACAGTGCTACTCCCCCACCTTTTCTGCCCTGCCTGTCCTTCCTGAACAGTTTATAACCATCCATGACTGTACTCCAGTCATGTGAGTTATCCCACCAAGTCTCTGTTATTCCAATCACGTCATAGTTCCTTGACATCACCAGGACCTCCAGTTCTCCCTGCTTGTTTCCAAGGCTTTGTGCATTTGTATATAAGCACTTGAGATAACCTGTTGATCGCCCCTCATTCCCAGTATGAGGCAGGAGCCCTCCCCTCACAGACATTCCTGCCTGTGCTTCCTCCCGGTATCCCGCTTTCCCACTTACCTCAGGGCTTTGGTCTCCTTCCCCCGGTGAACCTAGTTTAAAGCCCTCCTCACTAGGTTAGCCAGCCTGCTGGCAAAGATGCTCTTCCCTCTCTTCGTAAGATGGAGCCCGTCTCTGCCCAGCACTCCTCCTTCATGGAACACCATCCCATGGTCAAAGAATCCAAAGCCTTCTCTCCGACACCACCTGCGTAGCCATTCGTTGACTTCCACGATTCGACGGTCCCTACCCAGGCCTTTTCCTTCCACGGGGAGGATGGACGAGAACACCACTTGCGCCTCCAACTCCTTTATCCTTCTTCCCAGAGCCACGTAGTCCGCAGTGATCCGCTCAAGGTCATTCTTGGCAGTCTCATTGGTGCCCACGTGGAGAAGCAGGAAGGGGTAGCGATCCGAGGGCTTGATGAGTCTCGGCAGTCTCTCCGTCACATCGCGAATCTTAGCCCCTGGCAAGCAGCAGACTTCTCTGTTTTCCCGGTCAGGGCGGCAGATAGATGACTCAGTCCCCCGGAGGAGAGAGTCCCCGACCACCACCACCCGCCTTCTCCTCTTGGGAGTGGTGGTCGTGGAACCCCCAACCTCAGGACATCGCATCTCATGCCTTCCAACCAGCGGAGTCTCCTTCTGCTTTCTCCCCCCAGACATATCATCTGGTCCACTCTCCGCAATGGTACCTGTGGAGAGAACATGAAAGCGGTTGGTTACCTGTGTCTGTGTTACTGGAACCCGAACATTCCGCTTACCTCTTCTGGAGGTCACATGTTGCCAAGCTTCTTCACTGGCCTCTTGGCTCCTCTGTGCAACCTGCTCTATATCTTTAGAGCTTTGTGCCCCTAGAAGCCTATCCTGAGTTTTGTCCAGAAAATCCTCAGTTTCTCGTATACAACGCAGGGTCGTTATCTGTTATTCCAGACCTTCAATCTTCTCTTCCAATATGGAGACCAGCTTGCACTTTGTACAGACAAAGTCGCTTCTGTCCTGTGGAAGAAAGACAAACATGGCACATCCAGTGCAGGTCACAACAGCTGAACCCCCCCCTTCCATATCACCTACCTACTATGAGCTTCCTCAGAGACGTTTGCAAGATGTAAGCCTCACTGGGCTCACTCCAGGCGAACTCCCAGGCAAACTCCTGCTGTGAGCTGCTCTGCTGTCCCCGCTGCTCAGCTGGTTCGCTGCCGCTCAGCTGGTTCGCGAGGCTCTGGCTATTTTTAAACAGCCAGGCTTCCCTGACGCAAACAGACAGACACCCTAATGCCCGCCCCCTGCAGGCTAGCAGCCAATCAGACACTCACTCAGGCTCTCTCACTGCCCTCCCAGCAAACACACGCTCGGATACTTCCTCAGCAAGCAAACACACACACACACACACACTCGGATACTTACCAGTCCCAGGCAAACTCCTGCTGTGAGCTGCTCTGCTGCTCACCATGTAATGGTAGGACTTTACTTATTCTGGGAAATGTGGCTGTGTGTCGGGTAAAATGAAATTCCCCCAAAATAGCCAATTCTGCCATCAACTACAAATTAATTAGTCCCCAACCACTAATAAAAGACAAAATTTAAAGACCAGGGATAGTAGATTTCCTCACAAGAAGGTCCATATATCAGAACTCACTTGGCCCTCTTTTCAAATTCTCTACAGAAGCACCTATTTTGCTAGAACTAATAAATTACAATAAATAGACTACTGTGAGTAAAATTCAGACGTTGGCAGTTTCCCGGGGAGAGAGAGATTGGATATGATTTAGAGAATAAGAATTTAGGACTGCTGTCCAATTTTTCCAGAGAAATGGGACTAAAAAATAATTGTGAAAGACCTGTTTCTTGTGTGATTGTGACGCTGCTGTGAGAGAGATGAGATGTGAGTCAAGAAACATTGACCAAGGCCAGCAAATCTGCAGGGCAAGAGCCCACATTTATGTGACAGCTACATTAGGAAACAAGATGAATTGAACATCAAAAGGCCTCTCACTCCTCCCACCCTGAGGTTAAACATATATCATAGAATATCAGGGTTGGAAGGGACCTCAGGAAGTCATGTAGTCCAACACTCTGCTCAAAGCAGGGCCAATCCCCAAATTTTGCCCTGATTCCTAAATGGCCCCCTCAAGGATTGAGCTCACAACCCTGGGTTTAGCAGGCCAATGCTCAAACCACTGAGCTATCCCTCCCCCCCCCCGAAAACTTCTTTCCCTGACTGGGAACTGAACACAGGCTGCAGTACTGAGAGCACCAAATCCTAACCACTAGACCACCAGGGAAGTGATGAGACCACCAGGAAAGTGATGAACCAATGGAAAAAATGGCCATTAAGCACTGAATTTCTGGCACTTTTTAGCAGGTCGCTTTTTCATGGCCTCAAAAACTAAGTCCAGAGGAGACCCTTATGGTCATCTAGTCTGATCTCCTTACCCAGGTCATAGAATTTCATTTAGTAATTTCTGTATTGGGTGGAACCTCTGGGAACTTATCTTTCCAGAAGACATGCACACTTGATTGAAACCTTTCAAGTGAGAGAGACTTTTACTGCTTGCCCTCAAATAGGTAGCTACCCAGAGTCTTCCAGCAGATATCGAAAAATGTGCCACTAACTTCAGTGTTCTGAGTTTACAACTTCCTGCAAAAAAAAAAAAGTGATTTGTTTTACGTTAATGCTGTCTCGGCCCAGGCTGGGGAAGCTAATGATCCAGCCAGCAGATTCAGTAATGAATCCTGGTCACGTGCCATATGAGGCACGTTGCGCATATGCTAAGAAGAAGAAGCAACCACAAATAGGCTTTGGAAAAGAATAGCACTAAGACTCTGAAGAAAAGGGATATGCCTATTTAGTCATCCTCATTCTACCTGCACCATCATATGCATAAGGCAGAAGTCAAAGAGTGCCAGTTGCTCCTCTCCTGGGCTTGTTTTCCCAGGTTTCCTATATTACTCCTTGGGGAATTCTGTGCCACTGTGCATGCGCTGAATTCATAATATCTACTGTGGATTTCTTAGCTTCCCCACAGAAAAATGACTTTCTGATCGGGAAGCAAAGGGAAGCCACAAGAGTGTTCATGCGCTGCTCCCCAGCAGCGTGGGTGCATTGTTTTTGGCACCCAGAGTAGCTAGCGGAGAGGTAAATCACTGGTGGAAGGTGGAGTGGATGGGGCTGGGGACGCCCCAGCCCAGTGGCTCCTACCCTGTGCCAGGCAAAGCTGCTAGTTCCAGATGGGCTGGGGAGAACAGGACTTTCTCTTCCCCTGCAAGGAGCAGCCAGGGCTGGGTCAGACCCACCCCCAGAAACCTCTCCGTCTGCAGGAAGCTCTGCATCATCCCCCCACTTCCTCCTCAGCTGTGGGGGAGGGTCAGAGGTCAGTGTACAGGGAGCTGCTCCCCCATCCACCTAACCACCATGCATCTGGACTCACCTCATACCCAGATCACCCCGCCAAGCCTCACTCCTGAACCCAAACCCCGCCACTGACACTCCTGAACCCAAACCCACACCCTAACAAGACTCACTCTCTGCATCTGGAGCCTTCCTGCACCCAGACCCCCATGCCAAGCCCCGCTTCCCTGCTTCTGGACCCCACCCCTGCACTGAGACCATCCTCTACACTCAAACCCCCACCCCAACAAACTTCATCCCACCTGCACCTGGACCACCCTGACTAGCCCCCTACACCCAGATCCCCACCCCACCTAACCCCACCAAGCCAGCACCTGGACCCCTCCTGCTGAGCACTCCACACCCAGACCCTCCCTGCTGAGCCCCAACCACCTTCACCCATACCCCACCTGCAGAGTCCCATTGTGTCTGCACCCCTGCTCATCCAGATACCCCCCACAACAAGACCCCCCCACCAAGGCGCACACACCCAGATTGCCCCACACAGAACTCTATCACCCACACCAGGATCTCCCCAAACTAAGCCCCTCCACACTTGGATCCTTCTGGGCTGAGCCTGCCTGCCTACATCTAGTGTGCTTGGCATGGAGGGGCAGGGCCCCTGGGTGTTTCTGGGGCAGGCCTGGTCTTTGCCCTGTGTCAGGGTCAGGTGCATCTTTATCGCCGAGTCCATATCCCAGGCAGTGGGCAAGGTCTGTAGGGTGATCTCCCACCTCTGTCCAGCCAGAGGCCTGTGCTCCCCACTGCCATGCAGGAGCCTCCACATTTATTTATTGACAAATAAAATTTGCAGAATTTTAAAATATTGTGTGCAGAATTTTTAATTTTTTGGTGCAGAATTCCCTCAGGAGTACTATATTAAGATGAAATAATGCCACTTCAGCTATCATTGTGCTATGGAGGGGGTCTCTAGGTCGTCCTCTGTCTCTTGCCCTCAGATTGCCATATAAATGCTTGTTTAGGTAGCCCATTATCAGGCATTCTTAAAATGTCCCAAATATGTCCATCTCTTCCTCTGTACTACTTGTATTGTCGTTGATAGTTGTGCCCATTCTAGGACCTCTTCATTACTTATTCTATCAGTCCATTTTACTTAGAATATTCTATTCAGCCCCCTGCATTGAAAGCTGTTCAGTTTGCTTTGGATGGACTTTTTATTATTTTTCCAGGACTCTGTTCCATGTAGGAGGACACTTAGGATGTTGCTTCTAAAGATCTTAAGTTTGGTATTTTTGCTAATCTTATTGGACTTCCATACTCTGTTAAGTTTTTGAAACACAGAACTTGCTTTACCTATTCTAGACTTTACATTAAACATGCAGTCACCAGTATTGGGAATGACGCTACTCAGGTAAGTATGGTATTAACAGTTTTCAAGGCTTCACTCTCCAAGTAGATAAAATCATCAGGAGGTAAATTTAATAGAAAAAATACATGGTCAGTTCACTAGCCATCTGTTATTTTTTAATTGTAGAACTCTGCTTATCACTGCAACCCCTAGCACTGACCCTTCAGTTGCTCACCCATCCCCTGATTGTCCAACAGACATGTCCCCCAGAACGCGTCAGGGGAGACCCCCTGCTCTGGGAGAATCAGTGTCTAAGTGGCCCTTACTCCTCCCACAACCCCTATGAACTTGGGGACAAAACTACTGGGTGGAGCCAGCCGGAAACTCAGCCATCAAGGAGCCAACGTAGCATAGCTTCAGAGAGTGGTATCCTCACCTGTGCCCCACTGCTTCTTATGATTTTTTAAAATTCTGGGCGTTCTTTCCCTTCTTTTGATTGACTGCTTGCTCCAGCTCCCTCCTGCCTCTACCTCAGTCTCCACTTCAGCCACACCCCACCTTCCCTTCAGTGTCCTCTCCCAACAGGATGCCCTCCACCACCAAAGTGGTACCAATGATGTTTGCTGACCATCACATTGTTTCCTCTTCTTGAGCACGGTATCCCGTCCTCTTAACCCTGTGTCTTTCTAGTCTTGTTGGTCTTAATTTTCAGTTCTTCAGGGTAGAGACTGTCTCTTATTTTGCTTGTCCTGTGTTTAGTACAATGGCATCCTGACATCAGTTACAGTCACTAGGTGCTTCTATAATGCAAACAACCACTAACAGAGCAGCCCAGTGGTTTCAAGCACCCTTTGTAGTAATTTGATGATCATTTAGCACTGAGAATATACAGCTGGATGTGAAAATCCCCATGATACCCCACTTGCGAGATGGAAATGTGGTTTAAAGCACACACAGATTTTGAAGGTAAAGGCACCAAATCTCCAGCCCAGTCTCCACCAGGTTGCAACAGGGCACCCACCCCTTTAAGGGCCAGTAGGCCTGGAGTCAGTCAGCCCTGTTCCATTAACCCCTCCCTGCTACCCCTGCACTGAGTGTTAGGTTTTTAGAAGGGGATCTGCCCAGGGAAGGCTGCCAGGATCTCCTGGAGGGAGGAAGCAGGCTAGACCAGCTAAGGAAAAGAGCCACAGCAGTCTCCTCACATTGAAGCAGTTGTAAGGAAAGAAACTGGGCTTAAGCTAGGAACTTGCTGAGGCCTACGGCCTGCCAGAGACCTTTGGTAGGAGAATTGACCTGCCTTGGAGGGTTGGGTTGACTGGGTCCTGAGAGCTGGTGATTAGACAGTCAGACAGACTGTGGCCACTGGGAGCCTGACTGTAAGGAAGGGGGCTGATGGCTGAACCTGGTGCTACCGAAGACTCCCTTTTTTTTGTTGATGTTGTTTTTGGACTTAGACTAAAGAAGTCTGTTACACCAAAAATGGTTGAATGGTTAAAAGTGGCTTGGCAGGAGGGCCAAGTCACCTCTATGAAGGGAGTAGGCCAAAGATGGTTGTGGGAAAACTGAGGCAGAAGTGCCATAATGCTGGGCCTCCCTGATAGGGGGTGTTCTGGGATGTAACGTAAGCCTCTGTTGTGGGGTTCACAATATGGAAAGCAAAAAAACCTGGGAGGTGCCATTTCGCACCCAGAGATGTCTAAGGTAATGTTATGTGAATAACAATTTTCACTGTGCTGACAATTCTGAAAGCTTGGGAAAAAAATTGTTTTTTGTTGAATCAAAAATGAAATTGTTCTAAATTTTCAGTGAATTGAAAAGTTGGTAAACAATTTGCTTCAGGTCAAATGAAACATTTTGATTTCAAATGTTTTTGAACATTGTTACATTTTTTAAATTAAATTTGAAGAAAATTGAAAAACTAAAAATTGTTGAGAACCAAAAATCAAAACACTTCATTTTGAAAGTGTCAGAATGAAACATTTAGACTCTTTTGCAGTGTTTTTTGTTTTTTCAACGCAAGCAATTTGGCGAAACTGGCGCAAATTCATGAAATGTTTCAGTGTCACTGAATCTGCACTTTTCACCAAAAAAGTTTCTACCAAAATATTTCATCCAGCTTTACTTGCAGGTGTAGCCAGATATTATTTAAGTGGCCTTCAATTTGAAGTTCAAATAATTGTGAAGACGAACTTGTGCCTTCAAGTTGCAGGTGCGACAGCATCTTTTGTGGCTGAATAAATAAGCTTTGTATCCAAAGCATTGTTGCAGCTGCTAATTCAGTGTTATAGGGTTTCTGAAAGTGCTTGCACAATAAATACATTATCTTTGTGGTGTTGTGGTTCATCTGCAGTTCATCCAGATGCAAGCATTCTAGTCATGCTAGATAAATAAGACAGCTTGCAAGGCAGAATGGACATCAGCCACATGAGCCACCATCAGAAGAAGAAATAGAAAGAACAGTGAAGTAGTTAAAAATGGGAGAGCTGCAGTAATAGACAACGTAACAGCTGGACTGCTAAACGCTGGTTGGACAAGTGCTGCCAGAGCATTAGAAAACTGACTAAACCAGGGGTGGCCAACCTGAGCCTGAGAAGGAGCCAGAATTTACCAATGTACATTGCCAAAGACCCACAGTAATACGTCAGCAGCCCCTCATCAGCTCCCTACCTCCCGCTCCCCGCACCTACCACCCACCGACAGCCCCGCCGATCAGTGCCTCCCCTTCCCTCCCTGCGCCTCCCAATCAGCTGTTTCATGGTGTGCAGGAGGCTCGGGGGAGGGGGGAGGAGTGAGGGCACGACAGGCTCAGGGGAGGGCATGGGAAGAGGTTGAGTGGGGGCAGGGCCTGTGGCAGAGCCAGGGGGTGAGCAGTGAGCACTCCCCCGGCACACTGGAAAGTTGACACCTGTAGCTCCAGCCCCAGAGTCGGTGCCTATACAAGGAGCCGCATATTACCTTCTGAAGAGCTGCATGTGGCTCCGGAGCCACAGGTTGGCCACCCCTGGGCTAAACGCAATAATTGTACCAGTACTGAAGAAAGGAGATACTGCTTACCTGAATATTAAAGAGGTATTAGCTTATTTTCAGTGCTGGGAAAAATTATTTTGAAAGTAACTGTCAATAGATTAAGGCCAATTTTTGAAGTAGTAGGCAAGGAACAGTGCTGCTTGAGACCAGGCCGAAGTTGCACTGATCAGATAAAAAGTGAGAATGGGGATTAAAGATGTTTGTTGTTTTCATAGATTTTATGAAGGCATTTGGTTTGGAAGGATGCAAAGTAGTAAGATCATATGGAGTTCCGGATAGGATAATAGCAATTATAAAAGCTGTGTATGATAACTCCTGCAATACTATAAAAATTGGTGGAAATTTAAGCAACTGGTTCAAGTCAAACTTTGATATAAGACAAGGAGGCATGGCATCACTGTTGCGCTTTATCATGTTTTTAAATTAAGAATATTTATACGAGTTGGAGGCATGACATTGGATGATCTAGAGTTAAGCTCCTTCGCTTATGCAGATGACATCATACAACTACCAGATGCATTTAAATTAACCACGATACTCCTCACTACTTTGGAAAACTGGTGTAGTTGACTTGTACCACTTTATCATCTTGGCATTTATTGTATCTTGGAAAAGGGGCAATAGATAAAGTGTTGAAATGCATAGGGTGACCAGAGAGCAAGTGTGAAAAATCGGGACGGGGTGGGGGGTAATAGGAGCATATATAAGAAAAAGACCCCAAAATTGGGACTGTCCCTATAAAATCGGGACATCTGGTCACTCTAGAAATGCAGCAGCAGTAAAATCACAGAACAAGTAGAATCTTATATGTACCTAGACAGCTTGATCAGTGGTTCCACCAAGGATGAGGTTATGGACTTATTACACGAGTGGGTGGGTGAGGTTCTGTGGCCTGCAATGTGCAGGTGGTCAGACTAGATGATCATGATGGTCCTTTCTGGCCTTAAAGTTTGAAGTTTAAAGGAGATCTGCCTTAGCAACAAGTGCTGCACAGAAACTGATGAAATTATGGACTGATAAAAACATTGTTTGGTTCCAAAGTGAACATATATAAATCCAGTGTATTATTTTATGGTCTGAAAGCAGGTGCACTGAATGAAACAGACATCAGAAGCCTGGAGGCAATAGAGATGAGAGTTTGTCAAAAGATGGCAGGTATGAAGTGGAATGATTTTCAGATAAATTAATAAATTATAGTAGTATGTGAAATCAAGGCATGGGATTGGCTATAGTCAAAATATTATGATGGTGGGGTAGAAGACAAACAGATGATAGGATACCAAAGAAAATAATACAAACACAACCAAGGTTAGCCTGACCCCAGATTAGATGGTGGGACATCATACACGGGGATATGACCAGGCTGGGCTTAATGGAAGAACCAGCTATAGACAGGAATGAATGGAGACACTGTACTGCTCCCTCTGTCTGCTGTGGGATGAAAGAAAGAGATTGTGGTTCAAATCTCATAGAGATCACAAATGTGTTTCTGACTGCTTTCATGATATTCTGGATGATGAGCCAAGATACGTGCTCCTGGAGGTGCCATCTACTTCAACTTTGCTTTGTGAAATGTGAAAATAGCTTTTAAAAAACTCAAATCAAAAATATAAATACTAGGTTCAGTTGTGAAGAAAACAGTTTTAAGTGGTTAGGATTGTAGCACATTTTTAAAATGCATAGTCTAATTGCATGGTTTACAAATATATGCTCCCCTATATAAGTATAAGAAATGCAGATATCATATAGAAAAGCAAGTGAACATCTCAAATAACACACTCATATATTTTGATCTGGGCTGGATTATGCCACTCTTACTGATACTTAGTAGTCTACTATGGGAATAGTTCCACTGAAGTTAAATGGGACTATTCACAAAATAAGGTACTTCCGAACATGAGCGAGTGCTGCAAAATCAGGCCTTTCTTAATTGGTCGAGCAAGGGGGTGACGGGTGGGGGAATCTGCTGTCAGACTGATCAGAGTCAAGATCTGTTGGGTATTTTACTTTTCTTAGATGCCTTAAAGACTTAGGTATAGAGAGTCTTGGGTGGGCCTCTTGCTTTGGGGTGAATTTCACCCTGCTGCAAAAGATGCTGTGGTGGAAGAGCAGCATGTTTAAAGATGAAGTGTGCATTGCAGATCTGAGAACAGAACTTAATCACAAATCTAGATGCAAGCCAGGAGTATGTGCTTGCTTTTTTTGTATTTTTATAACACAATATGATTGTAGAAGATTATATATAAATCTACTTGTGTTAAATGCACACAGATTAATTGAAATAGAGAGTGTGATAGATTGTTACATGCTGGTTGTGGTCATTCTCTTACCGATCATGTTGCACATAGGGAACAAGTAGTTCTTTCCTTTTTGGCCTGATGAACACCTTCTCAGTTGTATTACTGTGAATCAACTTTATTTCCTTCTCCCACCATAAAAAATGAGACGCAGAACGCTGTTGGCAGCACAAATTTTGTGTTTACATTAAAAATGGTGAATTGCTTGTGAAAGGAGACGGATTTGATCATCTTTGTCACTCACCTCTGGTTCCTTTCCAGTTTCTCTACATCCTTTCTATACATAGGTGACCAAAATTGGACACAGTACTCCAGCTGAGGCCTAATCAGTGTGGTACTATCACCTTCTGTGACTTGCATGCTATGCCTCTGCTAATGCAACCCAAACTTGCATTTGCTTTTTTTGCATCAGCATTGCATTGCTGATTAATGTTGAGGCTGTGATCCACCACAACTCCCAGATCCTTCTCAGCAGTGCTGCTGCCAACCCAGTTCTCCCCCATTCTGTATTTGCACGTTTGGTTTTTCTTCCCTAAGTGTAGCACCTTACTTTTGTCTTTGCTGATATAAAAAAGATGGAGAAAAGTTGTTCTCTCTTGCCACAGAGGGTAGGACAAGAGGCAATGGGTTCAAACTACAGCACAGCAGATCTCAACTCGGGAAACTCTTCCTAACTGTAAGAACAGTAGGACAATCGAACAGACTGCTGAGGGGGGGTTGTGGAAGCTGCTTCACTGCAAGTTTTCAAAAGGAGGCTGGATAGCCATATGTCTTGGATGCTTTAGACCAGAGGTGGGCAAACTACGGCCCGCAGGCCACATCTGGCCCGTGGAATCGTCCTGCCCGGCCCCCGAGCTCCTGGCCGGAGAGGCTAGCCCCCGGCCCCTGCCCCGCTGTCTTTCTGTTTTCGCAGCCTTGCTGGCAGCGTGGCTTGCACTCGCCCACCTCCCAGGCTTTCCAATAAACCTGTCCTGCTGCTCTGAGCGGCACGGTAAGGGGGAAAGGGGTGGGGGAGGGGTTGGATAAGGGGCAGGAGGTCCTGGGGGGGTAGTCGGGGGCGGTTGGATGGGGTGGAGGTTCGGGGTGGGGGGTGGTCAGGAGACAGGGAGCAGGGGGGGTTGGATAAGGGGTGGGGTCCTGGGGGGGGCAGTTAGGGATGGGAGTCCCAGGAGGGGGCAGTCAGGGGACAAGGAGTGGGGTGGGGGCTTGGATGGGTTGGGGGGGCCTGTCAGGGGGCGGGGGTATGGATAGGGGTCGGGGCAGTCAGAGGACAGGGAGCAGGTGGGGTTGGATGGGTCGGGGGCTCTGAGGGGGCAGTCAGGGGGCGGGAAGTGGGAGGGGGAGGATAGGGGGCAGGGGCCAGGCTGTTTGCAGAGGCACAACCTTCCCTACCTGGCCTTCCATACTGTTTCGCACCCTGATGTGGCCCTCGGGCCAAAAAGTTTGCCCACCCCTACTTTAGACACAAGAAATCCTGCATCTTGTGCAGGGTGTTAGACTAGTTGACCCTTGTGGTCCCTTCTAACCCTATGATTCTCTGACTGAGGATATATGGAAAGCTGCCTTTTGATTAGTTACCTGGGCTAACTGCACAAAAGTCCTCCATGCACAAACACACTGCGTCAGTTCTCTCATATGGTTCAAAAGATAAAACTAAAGCCTCCTTTTGATTGACCACAGAGGAGTGTGGAAGATGCATTTTGTCCCTGTGATCGTTTCATTCAGCACAGTGGTGAGTCATCTGCCTGCTTTTATTAGGCTATGCTGACTGTGTGGCAATGTGGGAAGGAGCCGAGTCTGTCAGATGTATTTCCCTCTTCCTCACTATGGTTGCAGACTCTCTGTTCAGTGATCACAGTGACGATTTGCAATAAAGTGACAGGTCTCTTGAATTCATTTAACTCCCCAAGATATTTAATGAAAGGATTATAGTGGCAATTTCAGATTGTTTTTGTTAATATCCTAAAGGATCACCAATCTATGTACAGTAAATCAAGTTTAGCAGTATACTTATGTGCATGGTGAAATATGGGTTAAAGCATGTATGGGATGACTTGATAATACACTTTTGGAAACAAAGCAAAGTGTATATTTGACTTGCACACCCATTATGTCAGCCTTAACCGCCCCCACCTTATTAGAATGGTTTCAGACCAATCCCGGGGCTCGTGTCTATGTGCTTTTTGCGGTGGGGTATGGGTGGGAGGTAGAGGAGGTCTGAAATCCAAACCTTGTTCCAATTTGGATTTGGAATGACACCTATCTTTATTATAAAGTATCACAGATGAACCAAAACAAACCTTTACATCTGAACAGTCCTCCCCCACCCCAAACTTTGGGAAATTTGAGATCCTGACCCCAGTTTTATTGCTTGAACTATTTCTGCACTGTGACAACATTGAAAAAGAATCCCCACCCCCGACCCCTCTTCCTTTTCTGCTTCTCCATTCTCACATGAAAGACTGAGTCTGGCTGTGTTGCAGGCTAGCTGGGAATTCCTCTGGTACCAGACAAAGGGAGCCCTCACCTGGGAAACAAACAGTGTAGCTGACTTCTGTGCCACTCTACCCCAACTCTGGCATGCTGGGCTCATCAAGGCATGGCTGGACCACAGCAGCACTCCAGCAATTATCAGCTGGTGAGCAAGCTTGCTCTGGAACTAGGGTTGGAGCTGTGCAGGGCAGAAAATTAGAAATTTGCTGCAATTAAAAAACCATCACCCTCTTGTACAGGAATCAGTATTTGACGTATACAGGGTAATCAGTTGCAATATCTTACTATAAATAAAGTTGGGAAGATCCTGAAGATATTATTCTGTTTTCCCTTTGAATTCATTGCATAAAGAGATATTCATGACATCCAAGTGCTAATACCTTGAGACAATCTTAGTCACAAGTATATGGTTGCCCAATAGCAATTGTGACCGACAAATGATTGGTATACATGTTCAGAGCCACTTTCAGCATGTCCCCTAAGTGGAGCACATGCTGTTTTAATGTCTGAGACTGACATATCTCTAAGCACATTAATTACAGCAGCACACATACTTCCATTGTCCTAGGTCTCTGGTTCAAGTTAAGTCTGAAGTAGGGACTCTAAAAAGTTGATGCTTAGAAGGATTTGCTCCATCCTGCAGAATTCAACTGGAAAAGCAAGATTAACACCCCTTTGTAAGAAAAATGCATCCTCCTCTTATAAGCATCCTGATCTGTTTTTTCAGGGAATCTTGCTAATTACCCTTTCCCTGTGAAAAATGCTATTTAAATTATTCCTCTTACTGAATTAAGAAAGGCTCATGCCTTTGTGTGTCCTTATAAAGGACCAGGGATGCTTCCATACACAGGCCCATTAGGACTGAGAGATGGCTGCTGTAATAGCTTTAACTCAAAATCTGACTGCCTTTCTGGGTTTATAGACTGGCTGCTTTCTTGTAATGTGGGGACATGTTTGTACTTAAAATGTAAACACTCAGAAGAAACTCCCATACCCATATATAACATGGAAATGCTAAACTTTTCAGTGTAAAGGAAAGTAGTTTTCTAATTATTGATATTTTGACTTACCTGAGCTTCATTTTTAAAAGTTACAGAATTTGGGCAGGTACTCATTTCCTGTCATGGTTGGTTCATCTTATTGTGCTTATTTTAGCAAATTATTGACAGTGGATGGCTAGAACTGTCTCATTACTAGTAATTAATACCATAACTCTTTCACAGTTTATTGGCAAAAGAAGAATACCAATTCATATTATGCCAGTGGAGAGTTGTTAATTATAATAGAACAGTTAGAAATGTAATTGGTGTCCTGTAGCAATAGTGACACACAATTCACTGGTATACTTTTTCAGAGCCCCTTTGTCATATCTGTCATACAGGTACTTGAAGAACAGAATGAATGGATAGAGTCATAGAAGATTAGGGTTGGAAGACACCACAGGAGGTCATCTAGTTCAACCCCCTGCTCAAAGCAGGACCAACACCAACTAAATCATCGCAGCCCGGGCTTTGTCAAGCCAGGCCTAAAACCTCTAAGGATGGAGATTCCACCACGTCCCGAGGTAACCCATTCCAGTACTTCATCACCCTCCTAGTGAAAAAGTTTTTCCTAATATCCAACCTAGACCTCCCCCAATGCAACTTGAGATCATTGCTCCTTGTTCTGTGATCTGCCACCACTGAGAACAGCCTAGCTCCATCCTCTTTGGAGCCTCCCTTCAGGTAGTTGAAGGCTGCTATCAAATCCCCCCTCACTCTTCTCTTCTCCAGACTAAATAATCCCAGTTCCCTCAGCCTCTCCTCATAAGTCATGTGCCCCAGCCCTCTAATAATTTTCATTGCTGCCGCTGGACTCTCCCCAATAAAAGTGAAGGAATACTCGGGTGGAAACGGGAGGGCTAGGGTTGCATTTTGGAAGTGTGAGTGGAAAAAGGGGACTCACAAGCTCACTGGAATTTGGGGTGGGGGTGAGGATAGTTGAAACCAGCCTGACAAGCTGTGGAGGAGCATCTTCCTGTCTAATATCCATTGGTAACAGAGCCCTTTAGTTTGCTACAAAGAGAGACCTAGCCTTCATGCGGGATATAGTGCTCACGAGTTGGCCAGTTATAATAAGAATTTAAATTTAACAAGTAACTGAACTATTTTAGTACCTCATCAGCTCATGTATGATTTGATCACATCAGAAAACGTTCAGCTGTGCATTAGTAGCATTCCCTGGGGGAGGGAGTGTTACTGGGTTATAAAGCTGTACTGAAGTTGTCCCACCAGATTTTATGAAAGTGTCACTTCACATAATGGGTGGACTCTTCTTTAATCATATTTTATTTATAGTTAAAATACTACAGTTCTGTATTTTTGTCTCACTAGCAGAGAACACAGCCACCCATCCAATATAGTACTTTCACCACACAATTGTTTTGAATGCGGTTTCACAATGGAGATTCCTCTTGTTCTAATGAATCTCCTGCTGTCAGGACAGGAGCCTTTGGCAAGGTGTTTTTGCATTTGATTAATTATCAAGCAGGGACAAAGTCACACTTCTCTAGAGGCTCCATTCATAAATCATCACTCCTTCTTCGCAGTTAAATCATTACAAAGTCATTATGATTGGCAGTAGATCTGCAGCATCCTGGAAAATTGGTTCTCTTCCCCAATACTAGCAACCCCGTTCATGATTCTGCTAACCTTAAAATGATCATTGTACGATAGTCAGTTCTTCTGCAGTTCTATTGCACATTCAATCCCAAGATTGCAAACAACTTCACAAACTCTCATGAACTAAATCTCCCAAGACCAGGAGACAGAGCTGATTATTACCATTTTACAGATGAGGAAACTGAGGCAGAGAGGGGTTACATCTTTTAAGACAGTGTCTCACAGGAAGTCTGTGGCACAGGTGGGAATAGACCCGAGGTCTTCTTCCAGTTCTATGAGTGAAGGCCCCTGCCTGAAGATTCCAAATATGGTTCAATCATCGGCACACACACAAGTGACCGAGAATCTCCAGATACCATTGGAACAGATTTTGTCTGAGAGAGAAGGAAAATTGGTGGACCTCCTGTTAAAATTATATGAAGTCTAGAATTCGGATTAAGCAGTTTGGGGCAGAGAGTTTGTCTTTTATGTCTATAGTGTGTCAGGGTCATTTATACTCTGCATAAATAATAAATACTTTAGAGTGTGTTTTAATTTTGTTGTCTTCACTGTATAATTATTTGAAAGGAAGTTAGAGAGAGAGCCATGACTGAATTCAAAACAGAACAGCTGAGTTAAGAACAGTTCCATAACAGCACATCTTGTTGATTCTTTCCGAGAGGACTTTTTCACCTTGAGGCAGGAGTGTGGGTTGGGGGAAAAGGGAAATATACAGAATATTTCTTCTAATTAGCCACTTAATACAAGCTTTACTGCTTATATTTCTTTTTTAAATTTACTATGCCAAGAGGTGGCCTTAGGCGTTCGAACACGGACTCTTCTTGGCTTACAGTCCTACGAAGGGAATCAATATTTTTTAAGACTGGTTTCATAATAGTGCAGCTTGCTGATGGCTTTTGTAGAGGATTCTGTGCCCTTGATTATTCCAAAAGCTTGGAAACAACTTAATGCATCTTTCTAATGTCTGAAGTGTTATGGAAACCTGTAAAATACATAACCTGGTGCAGAAAATCTTATTTCATTAGTACTATACTCCTTTATTGGATATTTGAAGCAACTTTAAGACATTTCTCTTTACATGGGTACATGGAAATACATATTTTTAAAGGGTCTGTTCCTTTAACAGATTATCTATTAAGTGACTTTCATTGAATGCTATATGTGTAATTCTCAGAATTCTTTTCTGCATGATGGAAAGCTGGCTAAGGATTCCTTTTACTCCCTGTCCTAACATATGATATCACCATTCTCCATAGCTTTTTCAGCTGAAGTTGGTCAATGCAGGTCACAGCTCTCAAGGCTGCTTTTGCTCAAGAATGCTGTTTCCTTCATCTGTGAGGATAAGGCATAGAATGTGATGTCAAAATAATCAAAGAAGTTATAACACACACTTTCTTGTTTTTTAAAAAATACCCTTGACAAATAAATAGAATTAAACTGTGTGTGTGTAAATTTTCATTATGGGTGAAACAAGTTTTTGGAACACTCTCAAACTCAAATGAAAATGAAACAAATATATTGGGCTCTTGCCATTTTCTGCTATTACATTAATAAAACAAAGTAAACCCATTGTTTGGTTCCTGCTGTCTGTCCAGGTATCATGTTGTTATTCATTGATTTCCTTAAAAAAAAAAACTACTTATATCTCCTGTAACACAAATACAGAGAGCTGTTCAAAACTAAGGACATTTTTTCCCCATGAAAACTTGGGAGGAAAAGAGAATGTCCATTCTCTTTTGGGTGGCTTATGCCTCTGACATAGAGCTTAGCCATGACATTAGAGTACCGTGAATATATATATTTTAATTTATATGAACACACATAGAGCCACATTTGCATGACACTTCACACTTCCGTGAAACTTGGAGCAAAAAAGAAAGTGGTGTATCATCCATCATATTCAAATATAGTTCCATTTGAGGGGAGGAGAGAAATGAAGACTGTATATTAGGAGCTGCTAGTAACCACTATATTTAGGTGTCTAACACTTTCCAACAAAGAACTGGGAGGGGCTTCCTTGGTCATAGTTCAATCCAAGATGTACTGTTATGGAACTGTAGGCAACCCCATCATATAATTTATAATGGAAATAATTAAACTTGCAACCTTTTTTTTGAGCAGCTCTAACACCTCCATCGTTTGCAGAAGGCCTTTCGAATTTGGCAGGGAGAATGCTTTCAGGCTGGAGAAGTGCCTTTTCTTTGTCCCATGACATTCTGTTCAGGTGTGTCTGGGATAGAGTGACCAGGAACACCTGGTCGAAAAGGGACCCTGGCGGCTACAGTCAGGACCGCTGACTTGCTCGTTAAAAGTCTGGTTGGCAGTGCTGTGGCGCTAGGGCAGGCTAGTCCCTACCTGTCCTGGCTGGCACTGCACTGTGCCCTGGAAGCAGCCAGCAGGTCCGACTCCTAGGTGGGGGTGGGCCACAGGGCTCCGCACACTGTCCCTGCCCCAAGCACTGGCTCTGCACTCTCGGCCAATGGGAGCTGGGGGGCCAGGGGGGCAGTTCCTGCGGGTGGGAGCGGTGCGTGGAGCCTGCCGGCCTCCTGCCTAGGACCCAGACTACGTGCAGTGCAGTGCCAGGACAGGCAGGCAGCCTGCCTTAGCTCCCTTATTGTGCTGCTGACTGGGAGCCGCCTGAGGTAAGCCCATGCCCCAACCCCGGAGCACCCTCCCTTCACCTGAACCCCTCATCCCCGGCCCCACCCCAGAGCCAGCACCCCATACGCAGAGTCCTCACCCTCTCCTGCACCCCAACCCCCTGCCTCAACCCACAGCCCCCTCCGACACTCTGAATCCTTTGGCCCCAGCCTGGAGCCCCCTCCTGTACCCCAAACTCCTCATACCCAGCCCAGAGCACTCACCCCAACTCCCTGCCCCCACCCAGAGCCCCCTCCCACATCCCGAACCCCTCATTCCCACCCCGGAGCCGCACCCCCAGTTAGAGCCCTCACCGCCTCCCACACCACAACCCCCTCCCCCAGCCCAGTAAAAGTGAGTGAAGGTGGGGGAGAGTGAGCTACCGAGGGAGTGGGAATGTAGTGAGTGGGGGCTGGGGCCCTGGGGAAGGGGCGGGGAAGGGCCAGGGCCTCAGGGAAGGGGCGGGGCTAGGGTGTTCGGTTTTGTGCGACTAGAATGTTGGCAACCCTAGCCTGGGATATAAACTTTCTTTTCAAAATTGCTACTTTCCTTCTGTTGTTTGCATTGTCAAAGTTTGGTAGTATGCCAAAATAACTGAACATGAAAATTTTATCTAAGGCTGGGTCCACAGCATTGCCGCAGTACACACATCATTGGGAGTCCTGACACTAGACCGCTCCCTGGGAGAAGCAGGGGAGAGCCCATCTGAACTCTTCTCCCTGTAGAGTACCCAGCACATAGCCCTAGCAACCTGTTCACCCTGACCCCAGACCCAGATAACAGTGGTCTCTTGCTGCTAACAAATGCAGCAATCTTGTAGCTTAAGCAGTGTTGAAAAGCTGAGGGCTCCAGGTTCAGATCCTACTGATGTATGACTGGAAGTAGATTAAAAACACTAGGGAACTTTTAGTGTGCAGCAGCAAGGTCCACAAGGACATTTAATGCTTGGCAGGCTAGTGCAGAGTAGATTTACTCCCCAGCTTGCTGAGAACAAAGTGTTCATAGATAAGCCCTTAAAAAGTGTTTTAGGTTGCGAAAGTTAGAAAAATGCCAGTGCAGCCTTCATTCTGCGCCCTTGTGCATATGAATTCTGATAGTTGTTAAGTACATGACCACATGCCATGTTTTCTATAGGACTCCTGCCTTATTCAGTGCACAGGATGAAACAGAGAGGAGGTTGTGTATGTACTAGCTTGGATTAGTAACAGTGATTGCAACGTATGATGAAAGGAAAGAAAGTGACTGCAAACAGAGATGCTGGATTTGTGTTGAGCAACCATGAGGAAATCTAAAACAAAAAACCCCTTTGTCTTAAACTCGTTAACATTGCTAAATGATGCGTGTACTTACCTCTAGCATATCATTTACAAAACTCAAGTCCTTAAAAGCAAGGTAATGAGCAGTTAATGATGTGATAAATCTTATACACTGCCTACATAAAAAATACATGATCCTTCTCAAATGTAAAAAAGTTATATTTCTTCACAACTTTAATTTTGTCTCAAAACAAATACTTTTCTTAAGAAATCTCCAACTATAAACACAACTCAAAACTAGCGCTGATAGGAAATTTTCTGACAATGGTTTTCCATAGGAAAATGTTGTTTCATCAAAATTGATATGTTTTGCGGGAACATGTTGATTTGACTAAATAGCATTTTTTGGGAAAAAACTGAATGGAGTGTTCTCATAAGGTTGAAAGGTCCACTTTGACTTTTTTCTGAATGGAATGTTTTTATTTCCCATTTTGAAATGACTTAGTTTCAAATTCTTGACACAATACCACTCAGGTTTGGCCCATTTTGGTTGCTTGGCCCCCCACATTTTTGCAGTCCTTCCAGCGTCACTGAGATGAATGTAAGTCTGACCTTAATTTTTTTAATTTAAAAAAACCAAAATCAGAACAAAACATTTCATTTTTATCAGAATGAATTTTTTCTCTGGAATTTTGTTTTGTGGGAAATTTTTAAAACTTCTCATTTTTAGCCCATTTTGGAATAGATTTTTTTTTTAAATTACAGAGCAGCTGTACTTGGAACCCTTCTGAAAAAGATGCATATGTTATATTCATACTGATTAATTATGTGTATTGCTTAAAAGAAAACCCACAAGCACAGATTTTTTTTTTTACCATAAATCACGTTATACACTTCTCCTTAATTTCATATTTCCTATATATTAATTAAACATGTATTCATATAAAACGTTAATTTACCAAAACCACTGTCAATTAATATATTTTTACTGATCTTTCCCATTTCACCATATCCTTAAAAAGAATATTTAGAAATCAAATGATAAAAACAACACAAAAATATCTCACAATCAGTGGTTCATAGTTAGAGTGGCTGTATTGTGGTGATTTCTTTCTACTTGGTAAGAATGAATGTTTACTAGCTGGAAAAGATTTATGATATTTTTAGCTATATTATTCCTTGTGCTTTACTGCTTGGCTTTTGTAAAGATGATAGGGTGAAAGAATATGTCTGTACCAAATAGTGAACTCCATTTTGTACTGTAACCTCTCTTTTGGTATCAAAACCTCCATTTTGTGGTATGTATTGGAGATGAGAAGGCACTTTTCAAAACACTCACCCTTCCCTGGTCCCTGACCAATGCTGGAGGGTGTAGAGGTGGAGCCCTTTCCCTGCTGGCATGATGGCAGGGTGGACAGGCCATATCTGAGTGAATGATGTTGCAACTCCATGTTTGAGTGGCACTATGACCCAGGTTGCAAGTGCCATTCAAATTTGGCCCAGCCACCTTTCCATCATGGCGGGGAGCCAGTTGCACCAAATTTGAGTAAGTGGTGTAGCAACCTAGTGCAAGGGATCACACAATGCCACTCAAATTTGGTCCATTTTGGTTGGCCTCCCTCCCCCTTTTTGCGTTCTTTCCAGCACAATTGTGATGAATGCATGACTAATGTTGCCTAAAACAAGCCTATTATGACATATTTCAGTCAGCTACCCTGTCCTGGGAAGGTGCTTGATGCCTTATTCAAGGACTATCACTGTGAAGCCATCACAGAGGAATCAACTTTGATCTTCTCAACTGCTGACCCACTCCCATGGAAAATGGACTTTCTACATTGGGCTGACTACATAGGTGGTAGTTTGCTGCCTTTCAGCTGGTATGCATGGAAAAGGGAGAGAGACTGCATTTAAGGGGGCCTACTTCTCTGAGCAAGCAAGGGCAGACCATTACTACAAGTAAGCAGGAATGGCTGGGGAGTGAGAGAGATGGCAGGAGGGTGTCTGCTTAGCCTGAAAGACAGACAATCCTCAGACTCGCAGACTAGGGGAGGTAAGACGTAGGAGATTTTGTCAGTTTGTGAACTTCTGTAACTCTCTAGTGCTTTCAAAGACTAAAGTGACTGTGATTAAGAAATTCCTTTGCTAAGCCTGTGTTTCTTGCTTTGTTGCCACATTGTCCCTGAAAGGGATAAATTAGGACTGAGGGTGCACATGACTAGACGGACTGCTGAGGGAGTATGTGTAAACCATTAGAGAGCTCAGGGAATCTGAGGCACTGGTTTCAGGTGGATGGACTGTGTTGTCCTGTGTCCTTAGGAAGGGTTCAGACAGGAACTCTGAGTAGAACATGCCCTAGAATCGCAGAGGTAGAAAGAGTGGCTAGGCTCTATCCAGACGCAGTTGGCTTAGAAGCAAGTGGGACCCAGGGTCTGGGTCCACTTGCGCAGACTGGTGTCTGTACAGAAGAGCACTGGGTCAGGGCATCTGCATTTGTTTTGATTCTAAGCTCTTTTGGCCAAGCATAATCTTTGTTGTGTATTTGTGCAGTATCTAGCACAATGGGTCCTCTATGCATTTCTACACCACAAGGAGCAATTGAATGCAAATATGTTCTGGCTCCAGGGCTGAAGATGATAGTGGTGGTTCATTATTGTGACAGCACTCAAAGGTGCCCCAATCAGGAATATGGTCCCAGTGTGCAAGGTTCTGTACATATACAAAGGCAAGCACAATCCCTGGACCAAAGAGTTTACAGTCTAATATAAAATTAAATTTAACAGGCAAGTAGGGCTCTGAGGAGGAGGAGGCAGGAGGATGGTAACAATAAGATCACACAATTACATTGGTAGCCTATGTGTACAGCTTATGGGGAGGGATAGAAGAGAGCACTTTTAAAACACATGTTCCCATCCTGTGACTGCTCCCAAACCTGCAGGAGCAGAATGAGCATGGAGGGCATTCAAAGCTACGCACTGAAGTGGGACATTGCCTTGTAGTGAGGGGAAAGATGAGAAAATATGGCTGTCTTTCCCTATGCTTTTCCACTCCCTTCTGTCCTCACCCACTTCGCTGCTATTGCTTTCTAGTCCATATTTGAGCAACTGTGATCATGAAACTGAGCTGTCAGATTTGTTCTTCCGACTGCTTGAAGGTATAATAAGTATTGGGGAGAGTGGAGTGACAGTTTACAAGAGTAAAAAAATCCCTGTTCTGTGCCTAGAATTCCAGCTATGCCACCACCATTTTGTATTTTATTTGGGCTAGAAGTGGCCTATAGAGGCTAAGGCTAACTGGGGAGCATTATGGAAATTTAACATGGATTTACACTCTTCTGAACTAGGCAGAAGCTCTCAATGTCATTGACTTCAGCAGGCAGTTTGTGTGGCTCTTGCAATACAGCCATCTACATTGCAATGTACTAGAAGAACTGGGTGGCAAATTGGTAGATGTTGTTAAAGGAGGAAAACAATCTTTTTGGTTTCAGATGCCAAGAAGATTAAACTGCCTTTCTTGTTGCTTTGGGGCTGGTGAAGAAAGAAAATGAGTGGCTACTAAAGCTTCAATTGCTGCCTTGGGAGGTCTCACCTGGGTTTGGTTGATGTCTTTACTGCCAGGGGATATACTCTGTTTGCCTCTAGTGCTGTTGCCTTTTCCTTACCTGCTCCTGCTGTTTATGCACCGGCATCATGTGTTCTCACTGGAAACCAAATAACATTTTTTTGGGAGGTGGGTGGCATTTTGGAGCTAATAGAAAGGAAATTAAGGCAGTAGCCTTGTCCCCATATCTTATCTTTTAATGTGTTCTTCTCTGGTTGTTTTTGTTTTCACTAGCCTCTCACGGTCCCCAGCCCATTTCACATTCTGCTTAGATTCTCCCTCCAGACACAATAATGCAACTGAGAAAAGTTTCCTCATTATTTCTCTTTTCCAGCTTAAGCCATTTCTGAACAAAATAAAATGAAAAGCAACGTACAACACTACTACTGCTGGTGCTAATTCAACCCCTGAAATGTGATGTTACTTCCCTGCCCTTCCCCTCCCCTGTATCTTTCTTAACTTCTTCCCTGAGTTCCAAGACTCCTTCAGTTCCTTCCCTTCTTCAGCTCTCCTTGGGAATAATATTTAGTGCAGCACACTGTCAACTTTGTGAATTCATTGCTACCAGAATACATCAAGTCAAGTAATGTGGTTGGATTTTTAGAAGAGCTGGCTAATTTTGTGAGCAGTGCTATTTATAGTTACGTATTCTGGGATAACAAACATTTAGGGACCAAAGGTAATCAAATTTCCAGATTCATGGTGAAAATTGATCACCAGAGGGGTTAGGAAAGAACTCATTGAAGAACTAATGAGGACACTGATTCAAGATGATATTTAAGCACGCAATTGCATGAGTAGTCCCATTGACTTCATTGAGACTGCTCATGTGCTTAAGTATTTTGCTGAGTCAGACTCTACGTGTATCATGAAATTTCATCTTTGTTTGAAGCATCAGATATTGTCCTCTGCCAGAAGCAGGATTCTGCATCTGAGGAAACAGTAATCTGATGATATTAATAAGAAGGTCCTGTTCATAAAGGTAAGACATATCCAAGGGTCAGGAAAATATCACAGCAACTGGAAGCCCCTCTGTGATGCACAAGTTCATTTTTTCCCCTCTAATGGTAAAGCAGTTTTGTCAGGGACATATGATTTTTGTTTATGGATAGAGATGGGCTCAGGCCAGACAGTTCCCACCCAAAACCACACTTTCCCAAATTACTAGATTCATAGCTTTGGTTCAGCTTATTGGTTAAATATAGGCCACGCATAGATTTAGGATCTGGATCTGAACTTCCACAAAGCTTGAGCTGTTCCGATTTTTGTTTGGGCTGCTTTCTGTTTATGGAAAAAATAAAACAACTCTGTACAATTTTACAGTCAAAAGGTAATTGTTATTTGTAATTACACAGAAATGAAGAAAACACTCTCTTTAAGTCTGTCTTGATATGTAAAATTTCAAACAGCCCTAATGTCACCCTTTGCTTTGTATGTGACATTGTGCTAAATTACCCACAAATTAAAATCTGCTTGTGAACAAGCTGAGGGAACTTGCTTCCCCTACCTTATTCCATGGCAAATTCTTCACATTGTGTCTGGAGACTCCAGTTTAAGCCAAGATGACTGGAGAAGAAGAGTGAAAGCAGATAAATAACCTGTGGAGGGTTTTGCTTTGTGTATATCTGGTTGATTAAACCGTGGCCTCAGCCTCCCTTTTTAAAAAAATGAGCTATAAGAAAGAGAAGGTTGAGAGCTCTGTTTTATTAATGTGTCAAGGATGGGATTCTATGCTTTTTGCATTGTCTTTGATATGCTGATAGTCACCTGTGTTGGTAGGTAAGGATCAATGCTGAGGAACTCTGGAGATGCGACGCAGAATGACGCTTGCCCACCTAAGCTTTGATGTCTGCTCTTTAAGATCATGTGACTGATCCACTCTTGCATGTGATTCTGAGATTTGGGTTTTTCAGCAACTCTTTAGTGCCTGTTGATAGTTTAATTTCTTGCTGATTTAGTGACTCGATTTCTTAGTTTCCCTGTGCATTGAGTTTTATGGAAGTTTTCTCAGGAAAGGCTGATGGGCTGGAATGCATGGTAGGTTTACAGAATTCCTGAATGGTTGTAAGTTCTAGTGCAGGGGTGGGCAAACTTTTTGGCCCAAGGGCCACATCTGAGCATGGGAATTGTATGGTGGGCCATGAATGCTCACGAAATTGGGGTTGGGGTGCGGGAGGGGGTGAGGGTTCTGGCTGGGGGTGCAGGCTCTGGGGTGGGGCCAGATATGAGGAGTTCAGGGTGTGGGAGGAGGCTCCGGGCTGGGGCAGGGGGTTGGGGTGCGTAGAGGGGGCTCCAGCTGAGGGTACAGTGGCTGGGGATGAGGAGTTTGGGGTGCAGGCTGGGACCGAG
Source organism: Natator depressus (assembly GCF_965152275.1). Lineage (NCBI taxonomy): Eukaryota > Metazoa > Chordata > Testudines > Cheloniidae > Natator > Natator depressus. The sequence continues at coordinate 103,771,019 of NC_134235.1, forward strand.
GGGTTCAGAGGGTGGGAGGAGGGATCAGGGCTGGGGCAGGGGGTTGGAGCACAGGAGGAGGTCAGGGGTGCAGGCTGTGGATGGCGCTTACCTCAAGCAGTTCCCGGAATTAGCGGCATGTCCCCCCTCTGGCTCCTATGCAGAGGCATGGCCAGACAGCTAAGCATGTTGCCCCATCCGCAGGCACCACCCCTCGCAGCTGCACCACCCCCGCAGTGGCATGTCCCCCCTCCAGCTCCTATATGAAGGCGTGGCCAGATGGCTCTGCGCACTGCCCTGTCTGTAGGCGCCGCCCCTGCAGTTCCCATTGGCCGCAGTTCCTGGCCAATGGGAGCTGTGGAGGTAGCACTTGGGGCGGGGCAGGGGCAGCGACAGCATACGGAGCCTCCTGGCTGCTCCTACATGTAGGAGCCGAGGGGGGACATGCCACTGCTTCCGGGAGCCATGGCACGCGTGGAGCGGGGCAAGCCCCAGACCCCGTTTCCTGGTGGGAGCTTGAGGGCCCGATTAAAACATCTGACAGGCCGGACATGGCCATAGTTTGCCCACCACTGCTCTAGTGCATACTTTGACAAACATAATATTAGGGCTATATAGTCTTCCTTTGACATGTACACATATCTCCCATTAAGGTTAATGTGGGGAGTAAAGACCCATTAGTGCCATATTCTAATCTGTTACAGACAGGGTAAATCGAAAAGCATATTGGCATCCATGGAGTTACTCTGGATTTACACTAGTGCATGTGAGATCAGAGCCTGACCCATAATGATGATTCTCTCATCTCTGTGTACTATTAGATGTTGGAGAAAGATGCAAAGGACAGTTTCTCCTTTTCCTTTCACATATTTGTCTGCTCAAGTTCTGTTTTTAGCTATTGTAGTTTTCTGTGTGTGGGATGTCAGAGACCTGTGGAATAAGGACTGCTAATAAGGGAACAGTGAATGTGGCCTTAAATTTCTTTTAACAATGCTGCTCTTCAATTTATGTGTATTTATGCAGCCACTGTCTCTAGTGGGTAAGCTAAAACATCAATCCTCAGCTTTCCTGTAACATTTGCGATGTACAAGCAGTGTCACACCGTTAGCAGTTGGAAATCTGTTACTATGGATACTGCCTAGAAAAAGGTCACCTTCAGGAAATTACTTCTGTGTGCAGAATAATACTGGGATAATTAAACTTCCTGTAGGAGGGGATAAAGAACAGACTTCATTAACAGGGCTATAATTATCTAGGTGACTTTTTGAGGTCTGTTTATTGAAATTAGCACCACATATGTCTACATTTACAGCTACATCACTTAGATGTTATCTGGGGTAAGAAGGGGTTGTATAACAGTAATAATGTCTTGAGTAATAATGTCAATGTAGTGTTTTTCTCCCATAATAAGTTTCTTTTTTAAAATTGTAAATTCACTTGTCTGATTTTACTCCGTAAATACGAGGCATTTGAATACATTGTTGATGAGTGGAATAACATTCTCTTTTACTTACTAAATAATGCTGCAGTTACATATGGGAAATTCCCAAATGAAAATGTATGAAGTCCTTTGTCTCCCTTTCTTTAGCAGAGCAGCTGCCAACCCAGTCTAAAACGTGAGAGCACTTTAGTTCCCTAGATACTTACAAGTGGGATAACTCTCAGCTGCTACATCTGTGCTTTACGTGTCTGTCAAGACCAGCACTAATTCCAGACTTCTCATGTGTTATATGAAGAGGGAAGTAGAATAAGATTAACTTCTGTCTGGGTTTTGTTTGTTTGTGTGTGTTTTGATGTGCAACTTGTAGATCTGTGTCCTCTTTAAAGTGTCTCATAGTATCCTCATAAAGGCTGTTCCATTTGCACTTCCAATGTTTGAGGAACAGTGTTTTTTTATCTGAATTTTAACTGCAGGGTTATAATTTAATTTGGTAGGCCTGAGCTCACAAACCAAGAGGCAGCGTGAGTTCTCTATGCATGGTATAGCACAAGGGCCCACATATGAATTACAGTTTTAACACTCAATCCTGTGTAATTACATTACTGATAGCAATGTAGAGAACGTTTTTGTATAGCCGGCTTGCATTTAAATCAATCGCCTAGTGGGAGAAAGATTGCAGTGTGTGCATGAGGGTGGTATGTCAAGGAGAGAGAACTTAGTGTGTTATCCCCTGACGACACAGTTGATTGAGCACAGAAAGGATAGTTTTGTTTTGTTTTTTTAACAGGGAAGCATTGCTTAGGCAATAAAATAATCACTACTACTACAATCGAGTGGGGGTGGGCGGAAGGATTATTTTAGTCAAATGTGGTTATTTTTGGTCCTTCTTGGTGCCTTTTCAGATTTTTATCCAGATATCCCTGTAGAATCTTCTTGTTCATCCATTGTCTTCATACCAGTGGCGTTAACCAGGAGGCAAAATCACACATACTGTTGCTTTTGTTAGCATAGCAGGAATTCTCTTTAGTCTTAGTCTGCTCTCTTCCAGTCAGATGTGATGTTATATCTCAAATCTTCTAATCCAAGATTTAGAGCGTGTTTCCAAGGTAAATTTGCCACTACCAGCCAAATCCCTCACGTAGGCTCTTTTTGGGTGAAATTCACCCACAGGCAGAGGGCCAGCACTCCAGGGCCCTCAGCACACAATGACACAAGGTGCCTACCATGGCCTCATACACATGGCATTGCCCCCGTTCCTTCCATTTGGAGTGCCATTGGCAAGGGACCTCCTGTCCTGTTTGAAGTAGCAAGTGTGCCCCCTGATACTCCAGCAGCTGGGGAGTATGTGTGGGTGGGTGGACTGGGTCCATTGTGCTCTTCTCTTGCTGCCAGACACAGAGTGCTCTGCTGATGTAGTTTGGCAGGGTTCCCAGAGGTGTGTCTTGGAGTTAACACTCCGAAGAGATGGGTAGGGTAAGGTCACACCTCATAGCTATTGTTCTCTTCAAGTTTGGGAACATCTCATTGTCTTCCTTACCTTGGGACACGTTTTCAAGCTTTGCTTCAGAGCCATGAGGCCTACACATTCCTACTCTTTCTAGGTGAAATTTTGATGTGATCACATAAGGGCCGCAGCCTGGGTTTATGGTGCCCATACCTTAATCTGGCCATACCAACACAAAGCCTCTGAACTGTGACCCAACCACTCTTCAATTCACTTTTCTTCTGTGGTCCTTTTGGCATTTCTCCTAGTATTACCCACTGTAGCCTTTTGCAACACACCTCACTGGGTGTGGACAACTTTTTTGCCCATGCTCTCTGAGACTAAACAGGTGTCATCTGTCCCATAAACTTTATTCCTTACCCAACAATGTCTGGTGTCAAGTATAACAAAGAAGAAATAAAGAGCTAACTTATAAGGCCAGATTCTGACCTCAGTTAACACCAGTTTTAAACAGGACTTTTAGTGTTTAATGACAATCTGGCCCTCAGAATTGTTTTAAAAAATGCAACAGAAATTGGAATTAGAGCTATGTGCTTGCCAGGAAAAGAACAACTCCAATATTAAGCAGTAAAAGGAGGGAAAAAAAATAAATGTATTAAAACACAGTTGAGAAAGGGGTTTTGATTCAGAGGTTGTTCATGGAATCCAATGAAGAATGAAATATTATTGTACATGCTACAATGTGCTGATGAAACAGTGATTTACTGTCCAAGAGACATCACCTTTGGAAACTACCTAAGATGAGCGTGAGTCATGGGAGACCAAGAAAAGAACTGTCATTAAGAGACATCTCTTTGGAATAAATGTCTTTGGTGTTGTCACCTGGGTATGTGTAACTTTTTAAAATAGCTTCTCTGAAAACTTTTGTTCTAATATTTTAGTTAGGCAAAAAATTTGCAAGTCTGCTAGGATGTGGAATTTGTCTGCAGCTACATGACAAGGGACTATCACTAAAAGTTTACGCATCCTAATGTGTGGGTGGTGATGAGGTGAACAAAGAAATTGTTCCACAGAAAGAGGACTGAATAAGGCATTAGTGAAACATACAACCTACAGCAGATTCATGATGTTCTATACTAATCATAAGTACGGTACATAAATTGCTAAAAGATTAAATTATGGAAACAATGGGCCAAAGTCAGCCCTGATGTAATTGGGTTTAACTGCAATGGTGATATAAACAGTGCTGTAATTTTCACATGAAATGTAAATGGTATAGCATGTGTGATGATGCACCATTAGGGTTTCTGCTACTAGCTTCAGTGAGAGTAAGGGCAGGATCAAGGAATGGAACTTGTACAGATTTGACTTTGAATATCTGTGCAAAATGAATGCAACTTGCATGCAAATGTGGTGAAATTGAATGTGTAGAAGAAAAAAGTAACTAACAGGAGGGTTTAAGACAGTATGTGTGTCCTGCTTTATTTTTAGAGCTGGGCAAATTTTTTGCACAAAATGTTTTTCTGAAATGTTTGGTGAATTAGTGTCAATTTCATTGAATTGTCTCAATCAAAAATAAAATTAAAAAAGAGTGACAGAGTCAGAATATTTTGTTTTGACATTTTTGAAATGAAACTTTTTGATTTTTCAGTTTGACATGTTGACCCTGACCTGATCTTGGAAGGTCTACAGTTTTGGGTAAAATATAGTCTATCTGCTAAGAATGTGTATAGAAATAATAACCAAAATATATGGATTAAAAATAGGCTTGGCTATGGGTCGTAAGCATTAATTGTTAAGGGCGGTAGAAATTGGCATAGGTTTGAATAAGTATTATGTGCTTGACCGAAGTTTATGGAATGATATGTGCTTGACCTAGGGTTATAAAATTTATCAATATAGATCTTGTGATAGTTTAGCAATGCACTGTCTGAATAAACAGGTAAACCACAAATAAACATATGGTAATATTTTAGGGTTTTTTGGGGGGGACTGACCACAATTGACATATCAAAACTATTGGGAAAGAGAGGACTGACCGCATTGACATATCAAAACTATTGGGAAAGAGACTGACACAAATAGTTTGGTTATCTATTGGAAATGTAATGATGGTCAAGGGCAATACCACATATGGACAACTGGAACCCTAAAATTGGTCTTCCAGAATACTGTTTATGAATAGGGGCTGAGACTTAATTAGATATATTCCTAGATATATGTGGGTTGAGTGGAAAAGTTGTATAAAAGATTGTCAAACTCATTCCTAGTTGGGACACTGGGATGACAAATGGGACAACCAGGTAGGAAGCTTGGACCAGTACCTTCCTCTTGGGGGGGTTCCACTGACTGTTTCTTCCTTCTTTGTTTCTAGTGGTCTCCATAAGATTGTAAGTATGAACAATTCAGGAAAACTCTATTGTACTCATCTTATTCTTTTACTTGTGTATATTGATTTTCCAATTGCAATTATATTTGTCTGTATAAACTAAAGTTCATAAAGTTTCTGTGTGTTTCATCAATTCCATCTTTTTAATTAACTCTAAGTAGCTGCCTGAATAAAAGAATCTGTTATTTGTGACAGGTGCAGTTTGCTCTCTAAATTAATCCCAGGGTACTGACAGAACTTTTTCTTTCAAAATTTTGTTTAATTTTATATTAAAAAGACAGTTAAGTGGTCAAAATGAAAATGAAATATTTTGTTGAAATGTTTTGTTCAACCTGAAACTATATTTATTTAAATTGCAGTGAACTAAAAAGTCTGTTATTCAGCCAGCTCTATTTATTTTACATTTTCCTAATAGTTGCTGCACCTCTTACTGTGCCGCCTCAGCAAGTGAACTGTACTGGTTTTAAACACCCAGTTAATGATGATAAATTGGTGCATGTTACATTACTCTACTACTTACAATAACTAACACCTATTCTCTCTCTGACCAATGTACTCCCTTGAGCACAATTCTCGCTGAAGGCTGAGTTAAATTGAAAAATTACGTGTTGTAGAATCAACAGAAAATGTTATGTGGCTTGTGGTTGAGTGAGAGGGTCCACATGGGTTAGTGGAGGACAGCTTCTTCTGTGCCTGCTACTCCAAAAATAAAAATACCTTTGTTTGTGTACCTGTAAATCTCCATACAGAGGCACATAACATCAGATTTCTGAGACAGATTAAATAGAAGAATTGAGTGAGGCAGGGAGAAGAAGAGATGAGTTTTGGAATAAGATTAAAAATTGTAAGAATGTTCTAGCCTGAGGAACTGCAAATCCATGCTATGTTTAAAAAATAAAGGTCAAGTTTGGACTGGGTCCTGAAATAAATAGGGAGCCAGTGGTGGCATCTGAGAATGGAACTGAAATGGTCATGCTTATTGGTAAATATAAAAAAGTAGCTTTATTTATATTAATTTTATTACTTATGATTATTAGCTTCATGCAGAATACTGTAGCCACCTTATGCATTGCACAGGTTGAAACTTATCTGTACCATTCTATACTATTTTACTAAAATCAATTTGGAGCTACCAGAAGATAAGATTGAATTAAGTTTTTAGCTATATTAATGCTCTCCCAAGATTATTGATTATTATAATTATTACTTTTCAATTCTACTGCACCTTTCATTTAGTAACTTTGAAAGCATTTTACACCGAATGATTTAAACCCCACAGGTATATTTATACTGAGTAAAAGAGGGGCGTGAAGGAACATTCGGGCAAGAGCAAACGGGACAAATGCCCGGTTTTGCCAAAAAAAGTCGTGATGTCGCCTCTGGCAAGTGGTGACGCCAGACGGTTCAGGCCAAATCCCTGCGGTGGGGCTCAGGCTGTCAGCCCTGGCTCAGGCAGTCAACCTCACGGCATCAGGGCTCGGGCCCCAGTGATACCAGGTGGCTTACACGAGCCCCACATGGGACTGGCCCGAGTCGCCTGGTGTTGCTGCTTACCCGGTGTCCCATTTTCAGTTTAGGGAAATATGGTCCCCCTATTTATGCTTCATTACTTGCAGTCACTTAATATCTCTTTATTAATTACAAACTTGTTTTATCTAACCCAGTGGGTTTAAATTGAGGTGTCTGGGAAACTCCATTTGTGGTGGCAAGTTGTGTGTATATTATTTCTATTACAGAAATAACAGACAATGTAACCTGTATCAGCCAGGGGAGGGCTGGGCAGTACAGGACATACATTTCTGGAGGAAATTTTAAGACTGGGGTGTGCGTTGGGGTCACCCTGTAGTATAAGCAAGGCTGTGAGAGCCCAAGTGTGGCTGGCCAGCTGCAGTTACACACAAACACTCAGCCCAGGTGGAAGTTACTTCAACAAAGTATTGTAAAGCACTCAAGGTTGCAGGCCAGTGTGACGCAGCTGCTCATTACACTGGATTGTACCCTGGTATGTCACAGCAGCCCATACCAAATAATTGCCATCTTTATACTTTACCACACTTATGTTTTGTATGTGTCACAGGCTAAAGAAAAATCTATTTCAGAAATATTTTAGATAGACTTTAAACTATGATTGGGGCTCTACTTTGTATCCCCCTGACCCTGTTAAGACATAAATAATTCAGAAGAAGCCAGAAATCTCAAAAAATACCACAGCCTGAAAGTCTGACATTTTGGGAGCTTGTGGGGCTAGAAGCAACTGCTATGGACTTCAAAGGGAAGCTCAGACTCTTCCCTTCCCAATGGTTAAGGCATCTATTTCTCAACCTGCAGAGCTCTAGGCTAAAATGTTAAAAGTCACAACTTGTTCTGTATGAAAGAATTGCTGCAGGTGCAGGACTAATCTCACCCACCCCAGGCTTCAAGCAGAGGTAATTCTGAAGTGAAAATTCTGTGTTTGGGCAGGGAAGGGTGTTTTCTCTGGCAGGGTGAGGAAGGGTCACTTACTTGCCAGTGCATCCCCCTCCCCCCGTGTCCAGCTGTAATGTAGCAGCTTCTTTGAATCTGGCAGCACTTATTGATGGCCACTCCAAGCCTTCAGAGGTTTGCCCCTTCTCACAACTCAATCCCTCAACTAGGTTGCTTACAGTCCCACCCCTCCCAGGGTAATAGAGTCCATCAAACAAATATTCCAATGACATTATACCGTTGCTGCTTCTCTCAGCCACTTCCTACCTTCATCTGCCTGCAGGCCTCCCTCGAAGAGCAGCTCCTTCCAGTGGTTTCCTTTTGTTTACAGCCAGTGCAGAGTCCTCCTCAGGCTCCCTGGCAGAAGCCCCTTTCTGCCTGAGCTGCAGCATTTTGTCCCAGATGGTGGTGGTCCAATAATTAGCCACAAGTGGGGAAGCAGCTGTTCCATCCTTTAACCCTGGGGGGCTGTTGCAGTGTAGGGTCTATATGCTCCCTCATTTTTGTTTTAAAGGGTGGTTGTTTGAAGCCGTTCAGTGGCATCAAATGTCAAAAAAGTGCAGGGGAGACAGAGGGCAGCTGGAAAAAGAAACCCTACTGTGATGAAATACACAGGAGGTTCATCAAAATGGAACTGCTCTGTGCTTTATTTCTCCTACCTTAGAGTCAACCCCAAGTTTAAGCCCAAAATGGCCACCATTCCTCTCCCCAACCCTGCTCACTTTCATGCTCCTTCTACACTTCCTTGCTCCCAAGCACATTCCTATTACCACAGGCCTCCCCGCCCCCACATTCTTCTCATGCAGACCTGAACTCTTCCTCCATTCCAGTCCTCAACATGCCGCCCACCCATGTGCTTCACCCTACTAGCATTCACATTATACAGGTTGATCTATATCAAGGCAGCCAAAACATACAAGCCTCTTCTCTCACAAACCTTCACTCCTTAAAACACTAAATGCTGTCAACCAGTTCTCTAGAATGTTTTTCTTATAGGCATTACAAAACCACATTCCTTTCCCTTGGCTTCTAACTACCATGACACTATTCACATAACACCATGGTAATGATATATCATCCTTCTGTGAAACCGTAAAACCACCATGCAAACAATCAAAGTAAACCATACAACTCCCTTCCCCATCCCAAGTACACACACACTCTCTCTGTCTCTCTCTCTCTCACTGATCAGCTTAAGGCAGGCTTTTGGCTACAAGTGACCAGGAGATCTATGCAGCTTATGTGATGTGGGGTGGCAAAATAAACAAATTGAAGGGGTGAGCATAGTGTGCAGGTTTCAATTATGTACTTAATTTGCATGTTTCTTGGTTTTAATTGTGTTGGTAGGATGTTCACTGAACAGTCTTAACTGTACATTAACAAAGTTTGCTAGGGGTGTTCTATATCCTCGTAATTTCTCCATTAATGTCACCTCAAAACCCTACAAGACGCTCAGCAAGACCAAAACATCCAAAGCTGGACTTTGTAGGCAAAGCCATATTAGAGGTAAGAGTAGCCAAGAAGAAAACCCCAAGCCCTATATTTGGACCTTTTTAAAGAAATCAAATGACAGGGATTATTATTATAAACAAAGTGAGATCTTGCAAAAATAATATCTTTGGGGTACTTTATTTGCCTTTTGGTTTTTTGAGCCTTTAGCACCCATATTTTTTAGCTTTTGTCCCCAACTGTGAGGGTCAGAAAGGTGTTATATAGAGGCTGAGAGTCTCACATAATCACATGACTGAAGGAGTTGGAGGTTTAAGAAATACACCAGATATCAGGAGACTCACGATAACATTGAAGGAGTGAAATACCAGAAGGGACCATTAGACTTTGCCTAGATACCCTATACTTAGCTCAAAGACTTTCGTTAGACCACTGCATTTCAGTCCTTAGGAGACTAAATCGTTGTGTGCCACAGACAGAGATCAGGAGAGACCAAGATGCCACTGATGCCTGGGGTCCCTACAATGAGAGGGAATTGATTAGTTGAGATATAACCGGATTAAGTCCTCAAGCAGTGTTAATTTCCCTTCAATTTGGATAGGCTGAAACACAAGATGCTGCTTTCACCACTTCTCCATCTCACTCTATTGCTTCAGAGCCCTCCAGCCAGAATGAGTAAATTAGGAGAACTTCAGAGAGAACTGCCTGTAGTAAGGGGCAGAGCTTGGATTAGAACTGAATCTGTGTCTCTTGATATGCTAATATTTTCACCATACATAACTTCTTCTTTAAAAGGACTACTTCAGGAAGAAATTGAAAATAAAATAATCTTTTGTTGGGAAAATCTAAGGCCAATGGTATTCAAATGTTTTTGTTTGTTTTGGGGGGTGGGGGCGAAGACATCACCAAAATACATCCTGCCTTCCATCCTCATTTTAAATATACCTCCTATTGTTTAACCATGTTTTAAAACAGTATATAATTCCTACACTGAAGACTGTTTTCTCTCAATGATCTGTGACATTTAATTTAAAAAACAATTTGAGTATAATTATTTTAGATGTTTAAATGTACTCATTGTAAAATTGAGAACAGATACAAGAAGATTAACTTAAGTGCTGCTATTGTATTTTCCATTTGGTTGAAATTTTGTTGTGTGCATTATTCCTGTGGGAGCACAATAGATGGAATGGAATTTTCATTTACTTTGGTGTGATAGACAGCTGGTTCTTTAGGTACTTTTTTGTCTACTATGTATTTAGTTATATCACTTGGAGCTACTGTATTGCTGGGAATAAATAGTGCTCTTTTTCTGGTGTAGAGTTTCAAATTGAATATACTAGTGGTCAAAAGGTTCAGTGGTCAAGTGATTCTTATCTTCACAAAACTCCTTACCAATAGCAAAGTCTTCTTCACATGGGACCTTAAACAGTAGCTCAATATTTAGAAGCCATAGCACTTGCAGGATTTCTGCAGCCGACCTGGGTTCTGCAGAGACTACTCCAGATCTAAAGGTGACCACTAACATGGTCACCCAACTATTTTCCCTTCCCACCCTGTAATATTATGAGGAGTCACCAGTTGGTACTATATCATGGTTAAGCAGTTAGATCAGGGGTTCCCAAAATATTTGCCATTTTAATTAATTATTTCCTCCCAGGACCCCAGACAGCATGGAGGATGCCATTTTGAAGAGTAAAATGGCATCCTCCATGCATCTTTATCTTACACACCATACATGAGAAGTCACGCTTCGCAGAGCAAAATGGAATTCTCCACACACTAGGGATTGCCACAACTCCATCTGCTGATGGTTGGGGTGACCCACAGTTTGGGAACCAGTGAATTAGATCTTGGAGATGTGCTTGTGGTTATTTTAGTGCCATTCTTTTTTTTTTAATCCATATCATCCATATTATGAATAGCTTCTTCATTTCTCTCTGTCTGAACTTTTTAAAAGATATGCCCATACAAACCAACACAACTTTCTGTTGCCAAAAACTTTACCCAGCACGTATGGGGAAAGTCCTAATGAATTTAGCAGGACATTTTTCTAAAGGATTTTTTATTTAACCATCCTATTGATTAAATCGAGCATTTTATCCCTGCTATAGAATTTTGTAGAGTGATTCATAAAACTTTGCAAAAGCAGCTCATTTAGTATTAAACTCTATGAGTCTGATTTGCTTTTCACATCATCAGGTTTACACCAGTGCAACTGCATCGACTTCAGTGGAGTTACCCTTATTTACACTGTGGTGGTATGGATAGCTTCTACTGAAACTCGTTGTATTTCTATAGAATCTAATGAGTGTCATCCCTATTAAATTCTACAGGACTTCTCCGTAAGTGGAGGATTGAATTAGTAATTGCATCTTACTCATTGTCTACGTATGGAGGCAGTGCTCTGCAGAATATCAGGAAAACCTGTTTTGTAACTCCCTTTTGTCTCAGAAAAGGATAGGTTCTTCCCTAGCTTTCTGATAGTCAATTGGGGAAGAGACTTTAATGGGTCATAGAAAATAAAGAATGCTAAGAAAATAAAGAGAGATTAGAGTGCCCGTAGTGTAGAAGTAGAGCATTTCCATCTCTAGGTCACCAGTTTAAATATAGATTCAGAAATGGTAATGGAGAAACATTACCATCTGATGTTTGCTTGCCTACTGGTATATTTAATGAGTTGGTGATGGTTTTAGTGTTGTTTTTAATTGACAGCCATCCATGTTGATGAAACAGCTATTATATATGGCAGCTTTGGCAGAAAGAAATGAGTCTTGAGTGAGCATGGAATATGTATTGCCCTCTCATCTTGTGGGAGTCAGAGTTGAGTCAAACTGGTGGGGCAATATTGGAAATCTTGCAGAGTTGCTGTGTGTACTTTTCTAACTCAGGATCTAGTGGATATCAGTGTTTCAGGGTGGTTAATCTAGCATCTTACACAAGTGCTGTTCTTTCAAAGTGAGTAGCTGGAGCTGGAAGCAAAAATGGTCCCATCTGCTCTCCCCACCCTCCTTTTTCTCTCAAGGTTGGCAAGAATTTGCCCTGACAGATGTGTGCTCTTTGTTCTCCCTTCACCCAATGACAGGCAGTGCAATTTTGGCTAGCAGTTGCCCTTGGTAAAGAGTGGTAGAAACTCCTTGTACTCTCCTTCCAAGGCCCCATGCGTCTGTGCAAGCACTACTCATAGACTGACCTTTAATGTATTATGAAATCTTCCCCAAAGTACATTTTTTGTGGAAGGGTCTAGGAGAGGAGCATTATTGGGGGGCTGGAGGGGATAAAGAGAATTTTGTGAAGTGAAAGTTCAGTTGTCTGTAGTACTCTGCAATAGCTGAAGTGCTAAACCACACTAATTTGACAATTGCAGCTTCCAGTTTCTATAGTGTTGTTTTGTTCAGGTTTTTTTTAAGGCAGGAAGGGACTGAACTAAAAAGTAAGAGTTTTATATATAAAAAAAACTCAACTCAGTGTTTAAACTGAGTAGGATTTAAAAAGCAAAAAACCTGAGGAACCAACTGAGAAACCAAACTGAAACCCTCAGGTCTGAACCTGCTCCCAGTTTTGGGCAGATAAGCTCCAGACAGAGCCTCATCTGGCCCTGACCTCTGTTTTTTGGGTAAGATCAGATGAGATCTGGGTCTTTGCAGCTAAGACTTATCATTGCCACCAAGTGATTGGGTTACCTTTTGTGTTTATCAGCTGGCAAAAATGACAGCTAGCAGGTGTGGACTGATCCTAAAATATTCTATCTGCTGGCAAGAATGGGGCAGGAAAAAAAAGAGACAGGGCATTATTAGGTTTCTGAAGAAGAAAAAATAATGCTTGATAATTTTCAAAGATGGGTGCTTCACACGTTCCTGGCAGCTAAATCTGGATAATGAGTGCCATTTAAGATGCTTTTGGCAAGGCTTGCTTGCAAGGATTATCACTCTGTATCATCTGCTCAGCACCCTTAAGTATTTCCGAGAACTCTGGAGTACATATCTGAGAGTCTACAAGCATATGTTGATGTGTATATTGCTTGCTGTGTTCGGGAAGGGGGGGTGGCGGGGGAGGGAGAGGAACAGGGAAGAACTGTGCAAGAAAGGACATGATAATAGGTTCATATAAGGGCTCCATATAATTCAGCAGAGTCTGGATTTTAACTAAATAGGGAAAATTCCAGTCCTCTGGAAGCAAAATAACATTTCAAAGAGACAGACTATCTGCTGCTGGGTTACAGCCTGACATGGATAAATTGCAGGCTGTGATAAATTTGCCAAGAATTAACAACAAGAGATGTACAATGTGCACTAGGTATGACTTAACTATAGGGTAGGGTGACCAGATAGCAAGTGTGAAAATTTGGGACACTTTTTCTCAGGGCTTGGGGGAGGGGAGAGAGATAGTTGCATATCATAAGACAAAGCCCCTAATATCAAAGCCCCGATAATAGTGGGACATCTGGTCACTCTACTATAGGGGCAAACTTGTGCCAATCCTGGTAGCAAACATTACAGCACTGAGAACAGTCTGCTGTATTGTAAATCAGGGAGTTTATGGGAAGTGAATCATGATTGAATGTTACTTACAGCACTTTAGTCTGGGTATACATTTAAAAAAGTTAGGGTTTCCCTGCAGATGAATGCAGGAATGGCACTAAAGCAGGACTGCCTCAGGAAAATTCATGGGTTTCTAGCACTGACAGTTTATGATACCGATAGGAAAACCATGCCTAGGTTGGAAGAAAGAATGGCTATGCCCATCTTACATGTGTGACTCTTTAGGAGTGCATTTATTAGAGTAAATGGTGGTTTCTCTGTAACTTGAAATCTTTAAATCATGATTTGAGGACTTCAGTAACTCAAGCAGAGGTTATGAGACTATTACTGGAGTGGATGGGTGACGTTCTGTGGTCTGTCAAATGTAGGAGGTCAGACTAGATGATCATGATGGTGCCTTCTAGCCTTAAAGTCTATGAGCCTATTTGGTATCCATTGTTGACACATAAACAGACCATAACCCTTTTAATTATAATTATTATTATTTAATACGGAATCCTGGAAAATCCCTTGAATAGCCAAAGTAGAGTTATGTGTAACTCTACACAGTGTTGTTGTCAAGAAAAAAAACTTTTGCAATAAAGAGATATCCTTTCCCATAAAATTAAGGGCTATGATACTCAATAACTGCATCACAATCGGTATTGCAGCTGGAAAGAATGACAGTAGAAATTTTCCAGGACCCAGAAAGGGATCATATAAGAAAGGGTTGCAAATGGGGAAGAGATCCATTTGCTCATGCAGCGAATCCTAATGATAGCCCACCCTGGAATAAGTTTGTACTGGTCAAAGGAACACAACAAAAGGCGGACATAGTTGTTACACCTACATCCACATATTGTGAAACACTGGATAACCTTCATCGGGGTAGAAAGTAGGTGAAACAACTTGCTACATACACTGAGACTGAATAGACCATGAGCAAGTGCAGCACTTGTCTTAAATATCATTATAACCAAAGGAGGCAATACTATTGGAAACGGTGCTTTCATATATATGTTATGGGGCGAGGAATAAAGCTGAATTAATTCTGTTATGAAACAAAACCTTCTATTGTTAAACTTCACATTCAAACCATCCAGACATTATGCATTAAACAGGAACATGAAATCCATGTTCTTTGAACAGAATGCCAGCAACTGTGCTGATGGACAACAGAGTAAATCCTGGCATCTAGGAAAGGATCAAAGACATTAGAAGCAGCCTTGAAGTTCAAACATTGTAGGCTAGCAGATGCATAACTCTAAGAAAATGGAAAAGGGGAAAAGTGGGGATTAAGATTGCCAAAATGCTACTCAAAGCATTAGACAGATATTCAGAGATTTAGTCAAATTTGACTAGTCTACAAATTTATTCTGAGGAAAAATTAATGGTTCCAATTGTATTCCAGCCTTCATGCCTTACACAAGATTTCAGAATACACCCAAAGAAATACAATTGTCAATCAGCAAAAAGTGTTTTCATTGACTTTTCCTCTTTCTCCTGCAGTGACCCAAGACAATTCAGTCTTTGAACCAAATGGTACAGTTTTTCAAATCAATATGGTTACTTAGGTGGGGCTGTGGGGACAGAATTTTGCTTTACTGCATTGGACAGTGTAACTGCAGGCTGTAACTGAAACAAAAGTAGTATATGTTGTGGGAGAAGACATGTTTATTTTGTTAACTCAGATAACTCATAATAAAAATTGCCAAACAGAATTTCTTCCATCTTAAATATGTAAATAAATGAAAACAAATTGACCAGATATGATCTCCCAAACATGCAGAGTTGAGAGAGACCTCGTCTGCTAGAGAAATTTATCATGGTAACAATGAGCGTTTAATCATTCTGTCAGTTAAAATGCACCCATGCTTACACGGATTTTCAGGGAGGTTGTGGTTGGTGCAAATTACTCTTCAGCTTTCTAGGGCTAACCACCAACTGAGTGTAAGGGGACTGTTGCCCCCTTACGAACATTCAGTGGGGGTGTTTTGGTTGGCTAGCTCCCAGGACTAAAAGGGGAAGGGTCTATGGGAAATCAGGACCCTGAGACTGATAGTCCCCAGGAACAATGGGGAAAGGCCAATGCTCCAGGTCAGCCTGAATGACAGGGCGGGCAGGCTAATCAGAGAGTCAGGAGGCTAGGGAGGTCCCGTCCTCCCTGTGAGCTGGAATTTCCTCGGTCAGACAGAGTGGGGCCGACCTAAGGAGAAAGCAGGGGCCCAAGCTGAGCTGAGCTGGGGAGTAGAGCTGTGCCAGATCCAGAGGGACCAGAAAAGCAGCCCAGAGAGAGCAGCCCCTGTCCTGGGAGCAGAGCTGCAGCCCCAAAGCCAGAGGCACAGCCCAGAGAGAGCAGACTTGCCCTGGGAGCAGAGCTGCAGCAACCAGAGCCAGAGGGGCCAGAAAAGCAGCCCACGAAGCAGGTCAGTGCTGGGAGCAGAGTCACAGAAGCAGCCTGCAGAGCAGACCTGTCCTGGGAGCAGAGCTGCAGCAACCAGAGCCAGAGGGGCCAAAGAAGCAGCCCAGGGAGCTGGAGGCAGAGCAGCAGCAGTGCAGAGACAGAGTGGTGGAGCTGGGGCTGGAGCAGTTTGGAGCTGGGTGCGGTGAGCAGCTGGGGAGAGCGAGGGGGACCCTGGGCAGCGGGCCCAGCACAGGGAGACACCTCAGCCAAGAGGCTCTGCAGGCCAGGCTTGGATCATAACCCTGACGGGGGGGGGGCGACACTGGGAAGAAGGATCCTACCACTTAGAGCCTGAGAGCGTGTGGCCACCACCAGAGCAAGTGTCCAAACCACAGCATCCCTGCAGCAAAGCCAAGGCCTGAGAAGAAGGTCTGGGACTTACAAGGAACAGACTGTGAACTGCCCTGACGTTCCAGAGACACTGTTTGTGATGTTCCCTGCCACAGAGCAGGGTGATGTGTTTCCTTTAACCTTTCCCATTTTTCCTTATTCTTTTTAAAATTAATTGTTGATTAAATAACTTGCATTTGCTTTAAATTGTATGTAATGGTCAGTGGGTCAGAGAAGTGCCCAGTGCAGAGAGAGTACCCCGGAGTGGGGACACCCTAGCCCCTGTCCTAGGTGACCACAGCAGGGTTGGGGGTCAAGTCCCCCTGGAATCCAGGACCCAGCCTTGTTGGGGTTACGAGGACTCTGCCAGAGAGGAGAGTGGAAGGGGAGTCCTCAAGGGCAAGGAGGCCACTGGCTAAAGGAAGTGAGAGTGAGGACTCAGATCCTTTCGCTAGCCCACTTCACCGGGGTAGTGCAGAAGCCAGGAAAGTTCCCCACAATAGCGGGACTATTCCCCTGCTTACATGAGTACTAATCATTTTAAGCTAAGCTGATTTAAATGTCAATTTAGATGCATCCCATTGACACAAATGGTGGCATGTGAACTCTAACAGCTGTAATTTGGCAGGTATCTGTGCTGACTGAAGCCTCAGCTGCCTCCCCCACATTATTCCTCTCCCCATTAAATGCCCAATATCTCCACTAATGCCCTCCCCATGTTGCTCACTGGCTGTGATTAGCATAGCAGGGGGAGGTGGAGACTACATAATACTCTTCCTTGGCCAGGCTCTCTCTTCCCCTCTGTCATTCCCCACACTGGCTGCAATCCCAGCTCTGACAAGCTAGAGGTGAGTTCATCAAAGCAAGGCTATCAACTGGTGATATGCTGGGCTTCACTGATTGTAGCTGCAACAGGGAGGAATGGACCTGGCAGCTGTCCCCCTCATAACCGCTCAAGAACCAGCTGCCCTCCCACTGCTGCCCCTCCGCTATATTTGGATTTAGTGTTTAAAACAAAACAAGAGTAAGCCCTATTAATTTTGTACTTTTCTGAAGAAATAAAGATCAAGCCCAGTACTATCTTTATTCCATATGGCTATCCTGAGTCATTTTAATAACCTTTTGAGTATGCAGGTGCTATTGTAACCTCTTTAATACTGTTCTTCTAAAATAAGGACCACTATACATTTTCATCTTTCTGTCCTTTAACATTAATAAATGTGGGATATTTTCCAAAGAGTGCGATGCCTCACAAGAGCTAGCAATGCTGGCTGTGAAGATGGTAATATCTGGCTCTTGAGAGGACTCTGTTCTTATTCTTAAACAAAGAAATGAGAAATGCGATATGCCTACTGCAGATGAGTTTGTTTTTATGTATTGGAAGTTTCAATACTGAACTGTGGCTTCTCCTCTCTATAGTACAACTTTACTATTATAGTAGAAATATATATAGTACTATATAGTACGAATTAACTATAAACAAGCTATTGGGAGAATAGTACCCATATGTCTGAGATCCATACATCCAAAGCTACAAATTTACCATTGTGGAACCAAAAGTACAGCTGTTTTTCTGTAAAAGGTTGCATCTCACATTTCCAAGAGCTGGGATTTAATACACTAAGGCCCTGGCTACTGGTATGTTGTAGAAGCATCTTCTGCTACAGGAAACATGCTAGCAGGCATGGCTTCTGAGGGTGGGCCTGTGTAGTGGATACTCAGTAGCAGAGAAATCATGCCTGCTGCAAACATGTGGTGGGAGAATTTGGGGAACGGAGAAGGTTCCTATTGCGAAGATGAAGGAAGAAGGAGACATGCTTCAGGGCCTTAATTCAGCCCTGGGTGATCACTACTTCCCACCACCCAATACAGATGTAATGAGGTTGAGTAGTGCACGTATAAGACAAATCAAAACGACTAATTATTCCTCAAAAAAGGTTTTTAATGATTTTCGGCTATAAAGGCAACACAGACAAAATAAGAAAAGAAAGAATAAAGACCAGCATTGTATAAGAATTAGTATAAATGGCAGGTTATACTGAAGACAAGCACAAGTACATGTAAAGTTACTACTCATCAAGGAGCTAATGGACAACAGCCTCACATGCACATGCCCTGGCAACTTACACTGAAGACAAGCACAAGTACATGTAAAGTTACTATTCACCAACCACTTACCATTGGTTTTACACTACAGTATCGATACAACTAAGATCAATTCAGCTCGAACAACCAGACTTTTTTACTCCATAATCTTACCCTGCATTTGTCTGAAAATACATTACCCTTCAGTTGGCCGTTTTCTGCACTGGCCAGGTACAGACAGTCGAGAAGTGCACGTCCCTTCGGTTCAGGGGGTGTGGGTCAGGTTTTCCTGGTGACCGAAACACACACACAGAGTCTTGTGTCTTTTCACTTTTTATCTTATCTGTCGGCCATGTTTTAAAACAGACCAACCAATCAGGGTGGGCCAAATTGTCAGTAGGGTTAGATTAGTTGTATAGGTTATGCTTTTTTATCTTCTTGTAGCCAATTGTCTTAACTTATCAAACCCGCATTAACCACATTTATGCCCGGGAGCATAACTTATCTTTACTACACAGAAGTCAGCACAAAGTATTATCTGCTTGCAGCGCATCCTAACCACAAGTTTAAGTTTAATTTTAATTTTAATTTTGTAAGGCTTGCTTTTTGAAGCATCTGGAAGTTTGAGGCCTAACATTGCTAATACCTTTGTTCATTGCAAGCTTGACAATACTTTTGTACAATTTAATCATACCTATTTTATTTTTTTCCTTCAACCATACCATGTCCAGAAGATAGCTGGGTTCAAGTCCTATCATCTTTACTGGTCAGCCACTATATTTGGACCTAGAATGAACAAATTCTCCCAAGTCCTGCACTAGCTGTTCTGAATCTTCTAAAACCTGGGATGGACTATTTTAGGTCATCCTTTCTTTCAGATTTTCCAAAGTCCTCAATAGAAACACTGGATAATAGGGGGGTTTGCCCTTTCCAGCATATTACATTGCACAATGAATGGAGTTATTGGAGCGTGGACCTAGAATATGAGGCCTATTCAAAAACTATGTGGTAGAGAAGGAAATAAAAACAGCCCAAGGTTTGTTTGTAAGTGTTTTACTCGTTATGATTATTCACAACTTATTGTTTGGGCTGGATGGCTACTCATCTAAATCTTATGAGACTATTATTGTTCCCTGATCAGACAACTGGAATTTATAAACCAGGAGAACACCAAATAGTGCACAGCTAATAATGAATGTCCTTGTTCACATGCAATATAGGGGTATTTGTGTGAATCAGTTACCCAAACATTCATGAATACAAAAACTCGTTTGTGTGAACACCCATGAATAGCTAATGAAAGGGGGCGTGACCACAGTCAAAATCAATAGCTCTGTGGAACGTGAAGCAAATGTCTCTGAACCAGAGTTCTCAACCTATTTATTGTTGTGGGCCACATAAGCAGCTCTCTGTGTGTTAAGTGGGCTGCATCCCAATATATGTCTGGCCACACTACATGTCTGGCCCTATGGATGTCACATGGGCTGCAGCTGTGTGCTGATTGGGCCACAGGCGGCCTGTGGGCCGTGGCTTCAGAACCACTGCTCTGAACATGGGTTTGGAATATTCCCTCAGCTCTTCTGGAATTATATGGTATTTTACAGAAGAAAAACGTTGCCTGCTCCATAAAAAGAGACCTAAATTTCTCCAGTTCAATCTTTTCAAAGTATGGGTACAGTCACAATCCAGTTTACCAAGATCTTCAGATCTTGTTTGATTTCTGAATACATCTACTCACATCACTATCCCACTGTTAGCTAAAACCTTACCATTTAATATTTAAATCAGTCCACAGAGACCACAGCTAGGGTTGCCAGGTGTCCGGTTTTAGACTGGAACACCCAATTGAAAAGGGACCATGGTGGCTCTGGTCAGCACCGCTGACCAGGCCATTAAAAGTCTGGTCAGTGGCGCTAAAGCAGGCTACCTGCTTGGCTCCATGCGGCTCCTGGAAGCAATGACATGTCCCTGCTGCTCATAGGCTGGGGTGTAGCCGGGGGGCTTTGCGCGCTGCCTCCGCCCGCAGGCACCGCCTCTGCAGCTCCCATTGGCTGTGGTTTCCAGCCAATGGGAGCTGCGGAGCCAGTGTTTTGGGCGGGGGCAGCGCACAATGTGCAAAGCCATCTGGTCATGCCTCCTCCTAAGAGCTGAGGAACATGTTGTCACATCTGGGAGCCTCCTGAGGTAACCACCACCTGAAGCCCTCACCCCCACCCACGCCGCTGCCGCAGCCCTGAGCCCCCTCCTGCGCCCAGCTGCCTCCCAGAGCCTGCAACCTGCATCCCCTCCTGCACCCCAACCCTCTGCCCCAACCCAGAGCCTCCTCCCGCATCCCCTCCTGCACCTCATCCCCTCATCCCTGGCCCCACCCCAGAGCCCTGACCCCCAGCCAGAACCCTCACCCCCCCGCCCCCGCCTGGAGACCCCACCTGCACCTTGGACCCCCCATTTCTGGCCCTATCATGGAGCCCTCGCCCCCTCCCGCACCCCAATCCCCTACCCCAGCCTGGTGAAAATGAGCAAGTGAGTGAGGATGGGGTAGAGTGAGTGACAGACGGAAGGGGGATGGAATGAGTGGGGCAGGTCCTGAGGGAAGTGGCGGGGCCTTGGAGTGGGGAAGGGTGTTTGGTTTTGTGCAATTAGAAAGTTGGCAACCCTAGCCATAGCATCTTTTGATTTCAAATTCTGTAATGAATGTGTGGAACTCTGCTTGTAAGGATCCTAATGCTAATTTCAAGACTAAGACCAAGACTTTCAAAAGTGGCTAGTGATATGGATGGCTATTTTATTCAAATATCACTGATTTATATGAGACTAGACTCACGTCTTCTGAAAACCCATGTATATCTCTCAAGATAATTATGCAGAGGAAACCAAGGGGCTATAAATTGTTGATTTGAAGAGCCGTCTTTTCCATATTAAAGTTATCCAGGCTTTTCAGAACCCAAAGCATTGGTAACTTTACTGTAATTTTCCTTCAGGCGGTGTTAGGAATAAGAGACACAACTCCTTTGTCTGATAAATGATTGATACAAACCAGAGTGCTTTACCTAAAACTACTTTTTATTAGGTATCAGACACACACGTACACATTGTAGCAGTAGATGCAGAGCATCTTAAACTTTTATATTTACCAAAGTAAAGATGGTTTTGAGGAATCAGCAGCAAGGCTTCTGGGGAGCCCCTCCTTCCATCTAGCTGCTGGGGAACTTAAGTGTCAGATCCTTGCCCAAAGAAAGCTTTCTCGGACTGCTCCAAAGCACACTTTCTAACTAAACGTTTTATAATTTTCTCCAAACAAAGCACATAAGTCATAATAGGCTAACAATTTCCCTAGCAACAGCCAATAACCATTCATTATTCTCCTTATCAGCAAAGCATTTCCAGTCTTAACAACAATAAAACATGTGTCCGAGGTATCTAAAACGAATGCTGTCCAAACATTCCTTCTATTTTCATGGAACCTTAACTCCCTGTCCCAGTCTCCCATTCTGATAGCAGAGCTACTAACATGCAGCTTCACGGCCTCGTCTCTCAGGGCTAAGGATTTCCTAGTGTGATGTTTGGGTTTCAGCTGGCAGTGGTTGAACGTACAAAATAGCTGACTGCAGTGCTGTCACATTCTGGGGTACATGCTGGAATGTCAAATTCAGGGGTTACAGTAAGAATATACCAGATTATTCAAAAACTTCAGCTCCAGTTGGCAGCATCTCTGTACTCTAGTGATACTCTTTGCACCAAGGATTGATGCATGTGGCTGCTAGTGACTTTGTTAAATTTGCATTCGTTGAATTTTTGGAACACTTACCAAGTAGAGAGGCTTCTAGAGTGAGTAGAACTTTAGATGATGTCATTAGTCTTTCAAAAAAATTATTTCACACTTTCATGTTGTTCCTGCTTCTGGCTGGAAGCACACGTACCCAGATACCATGACAGCCTGTTTTGTTTGTAGTTTGGAAGAGGCTAATATAAGTGGTTTTGGTACTTATCTAAACCAAACAAAGGCCAAGCATTTTCAGGTTTGCCCATCACTAGTTTGCATGTTCATAATAGTGTATGTATCCATGACTGAGTGCATAATGGCTGATGCTTTGCAGGTATGGTCCTTGGGCCGCAAACATTGAGGTTGTAAAGTCATACTGGATGCTTTGACTATGAAAGATGTTACATAAAAACCAAATCCTATTAACATGGCTAGTGAACAAAATGATTTCTAATATTACTATCTTTCCCTGCCATTGGAAGGTAAATGTATGTATAGTTAGCATTCTTTGTTAATAGAATAATTGCAGATTTCAAAGTGATGCTACAGCCCCCATTCTTGACAATTCCCAGATAGGATAACGTTGCCATATTGGAGCACTCTGTGTTGGAATCAACAGTTGCGTTGCTTAGTTATTTTTACAAAGGATTTTGGTAAAAAACAAAAACTTATTACCCACTTTGTTTCAAATGAAGCAGGTACATGAAGATTACTTTTGACAAAGCACATGTAATAAATAACTGATGGATAGTTTGGGATTGGTTTTGACTAGACTATGTCATAGTAATTAGGGCTACTCAGAGAAATAATTTAACAAAGCTTATTAATTGGAATTTGGAAGTTTTATTTGACCAATGTATTAAGTAATATACTCAGACATGTTGATTCTGAGATTCTGCTTTGAGTATTTTGTCTAAGCATCTCTGATTAAATTGTGCAGTAATGGGCTTAATGACAACTACTGAAAGATATGACCCCAGTAATAAGAGGCCAGACACAGTAAGCAGAGTAGTTAATGGTAAACCTTCTTGGCTCTTATAAAATTAGAGGATGGCTCATTTGTCCTTTATATTACTGGTAGTTACATAAGAACTAGGTTTAAAAAAACAAAGGTTCCTTGTGGAATATGAATTATACGTTTGCTTGACTTCCATTTCATTGTAATGGCTTTGGATGAGCTTTAAGAGATTCGTAACTTCTCCCTTTTTAAGTTAATTTTTAGTGCTTTTGAAATGTGCTATTCTGACACCTGGAAAATATAAAGCCTTGTTTAGCCACAGAACATGTATGTCAGAAACAGAGGCAGCTCAAGATTCTTTCCAAATGCTCCACCAGTGTAGCCAGTTGCTCACATGGAAGGAAAGCCATTAGGGTTGGAAAGACAGCAGTTCCAGAAGATAAGACTGAATAATCACATAGAATAGGCTAATCAGGGTCAGTGTTGTGATGGTCCCATTGATTTTTTTTCAATAGGACCACTTAAATAGGGTTTGCAGGATCAGACTTTTAATCCTTCGGTGCTGGATGTAGGCATTTCCCAAATTATTTTATATAGCTTTGGAGCCACTGGCTTCAAAGGGTTAATATTTCAATATAGTAAAGTGACCCTTTATCTAAATTAGCTGGCTGAGGTAATGGTGCTGTGCTGTGCTTGAGTTCAGAAGTGGGTTTGAAATTCTTGATCTCTGCACAGTAGGAGAATGTGTATGCTTTGAATGTGAAGCACGTGGTCTAGCTGCATGACCCCGTGACATTTTCTTCACCTCATTCAAAATGGTTTAATTTGATGGTGCCTAAGAGCAAATTTGAACTGGCTTCAATCACTTATCTATCTATATTTGCTTTTAGTACGCTGCTTAATGTTTACCACACATTACAATAGCTATTCCTTTTTCTGAGCTGTATTTGGAAATTGTGGTATCTCCCACAGCACCATATGGTAATGCAATCATATCTAACTCCAAAAATTGTACTTAATTGAAAATATAGAAAATAAAATGGTAGAATTAAAAATAAAGTATAAATTAAGTTTTTCCTTCAGGAAAATTACTCTCAATCAAATCTTTTGAATTATTTTAGAAATACAGTGCGATCCATATGTGCGTTTCATACAGCAAAAAGTGGACATCTGCAGTACTCATCATTCACCACCTGTTACCAAACTGGTATCAGAGATACGACACTTTATTTCCCTTTTTCTAAGTATATAGAGATACTGTGAAATGACAGGTATTGATAGGGTAACGAGTGGTAAATGCTAATTTTTTAATGGTGAGAAAAAGGCATTTCTGAAATTCCAATGCCACAGAAACTCAACTTCAGTATTCTTTGATATCCCTTAATATGTCTTGAAAACTTGTGCTCCCAGTTGGGCAAATAATGTACATAGATTTATGGAGCCCAATCCTGAACTCTTTATTCAGGCAGATACTCCTCCCTCTTTGATCCACCCACTCTGCTCCGCTCCATCCCTCCCCATGCCATTCCCTGCCCTTGGATTCAGGATCAAGCCTTGGACAGCTGTTTCTGAGGGGTTCTCCCCTCTCCCCCAAGTATTTCGAGAGCAACAGATCTTCCATGGTGGGATTTTCAAGGGAACCTAAGTCAGGTAGCTCCCAAATCCCATTGCCATTGAAGGGCAATTGGCTGCCTTAATTCTCTTATCAAATCCCAGCCTTAGTCAAATGCAGAACAAATACCAGACTTCGTGTGGGCCATACTCTGAGGTGATCCTTTGAGATCTAATTTGTCCTGCTGATGTCTAATTAATTCCCTTTGGATAGCAGCTTAAACCTCACAACACTTAGTGTTACTTAGGATATGTCTATACTGCAGCTGAAGGTGTAGTTTCCAGCTGAGGCAGACATACCTGTGCAAGCTCTGATTAAGCTAGCATGCTAAAAAGGGCTACCTAGGCTTTCAGACGGGATTGTACTCAGGGGGAGCTAGCCCAGCCCACTGCTTGTGTGCTGTGGTTATGCTTCTATTTTTAGTGTGCTAGCTCGATCAAAGCTGGAAACTACACCTCCAGTTCCAGCGTAGACCTACACTTAAGTTAAAAATACCTGTGTCCATTGGGCCAAGGAGAAATTTGACTTTCTCTTTTAAAAAAAATCATTAGATAGAGGCTCTACATATAGGGAAAATCTGACACTGATCCAAAGAGTGTCTGTCTTTTACTACCATTTTGTACTGTGCCTAGAATAATTCTGATTGGGGCCTACAGGGTGTTACTGTAATACAAATGAGGATGCTGCTGCTGAAATATTGGAAATGAAATCACTGTGCTGAAGCAGGATTTGTTATGCTTATTTGGGTAAATATGGTATCTTGAAAGAGTTTGGTCTGTGAGTCCAGTAAGCTGAAATTGATGTGCATACGGCACAGAATATCTTTCTGGAATCACTGCCTCCTGACACCTGTGGCTACAATGTTTGGGCCCCTCACCACAGGAACCAGGGTAATGTTCTCCTCCTCCTGCTTGTAAGAGTGTGCGTTTGTGGGAACGCCTCTCAACTGTTTACCAATTTACTCCCAAAGTTATCGACATTCCACAGAAACTTAGGGTCCCCTACCTGTCATTGCAGAACATTTAAATTGGTAATAATCATGAAACTGAGGTAACAGCGCTAGTTACACTGAAAAAATGAACCCCAGAGCACTTAAGTGTTCTGCATGAATTATTTTTCTGTATATGTATAGACTCTGTCATTTTGGGTCTTTGTCACACATTGCCTCCCACATACAACCTGGAAGCAAATGGTGGTGAATTTACTATTTCTAAAACAAAGGATTGGTTTTATTCTGGCCATCACTACACTTTGTTTCTGTCAGAATAACTTCAAAATTATGTTGTTGTTTGTTAATATGAAATGGAAAACCATATGGAAACCTATTAAAGGACTGAGACTTTTTTTTAACCTTTTGGCTTATCTGATAATTCAGAGGTATGGTTAGAAAATGCACAACCTGCAGGTGGTCCCTTCAGAGAATAAGAAGCTATATTGTGTGTAAAATGGATGATGTAGATGTGGTAGATTACATGGCTTGTTCATGATGTGTGACAGCATACAGCAACTTCAGCTCTGCCTTGCATCTAAGTAATCTCTGTTAAAGGTTAGTGAGAAGTCATATTTTGTGGAGTACAAGTTCACAGATGGAATTCTTCCTAATGCCCCTTATGCTGAAAACAACCTATTTTCCCATACCTGGTTATAGAAAAACTGCAATTGCGAGACCTGCTAATTGCCAAATTACCGTTACCAGTGTATCATGGGGTGGCTGGCCCCTTTAAGGGGAGTCAGCACCCAGCCTGCATGTGACAAGCTTCTTTTAGGAGAACAAACCCATCTCAGCCCACCTATAAGTAATTAACTACCTAGATGGCTGCTAATAGGCTAATGGACCTGATACCAAAACTCAGTTGGAGAGGGCTGCTCCTAGAGCTCCTTCCTGGCTGGCATTGTGGTGTTCCTTGCATTACAATGTCTGCCTTCTGTTCTGAACTTTTCATTAATAAATCAGACTCTTTGGCAGGCAAGAGCTGGGAGTGCTGTAGGGGCAGCTCATCCAGTCCCTGAGGGAGTCCTGCTTGTTTTCTGCCACTGATACCCATAATAGTTTAAGTTATCAGTTATGCCCCCCCCCAGCCTTCCACACACCTCTCACATTTCAATGTGTGTTAAATATTTTTTAATGGTATTTGGAAGCTCCTTACTCATGATATACCACTTCTGAAGATTACACTTTGTACACCTACATCAATACTAACAGAAAGACCACTAATTATCCCTCATAGAATAAAGAAAAGGAGTACTTGTGGCACCTTAGAGACTAACCAATTTATCTGAGCATAAGCTTTCGTGAGCTACAGCTCAGAATGCATCCGATGAAGTGAGCTGTAGCTCACGAAAGCTTATGCTCAAATAAATTGGTTAGTCTCTAAGGTGCCACAAGTACTCCTTTTCTTTTTGCGAATACAGACTTACACGGCTGCTGCTCTGAAACCCCTCATAGAATAGTGCCTGTCTTTGACAGCCTGATGCTGCATAGTATCCAAAATTATTTTTAGTTTAATGCACTTCTGTGTTACACAGGTACCCTTAAAAACTTTCCAGTTTTCCCATAGCTAAACCATAGACTTTACTCCAAGTATTTGAATACTATGTTATAGGAAGGACTAAACAAAAGCCTAGATAGCTTTGAAGACTCCCTGTGCTTTGTTATAACATCCTGAAAATACAGATAATTTAATACCTACAGCAATTAACAAGTTTCCAGGGGTGACTGCTGTGGATGACAAAACCCATAAAAACCCATCTCCTTAAAAAAAAAAAAAGGAGGGGGGAATGGGTGTGGGGAAGATATATATTTTCCCTAGGGGGTAAGGAACTAACCTAGCACTGAGTTCTGTTCCCTGCTCTGCCAATGACATTCTGTGTCACCTTGGGAGATTTAAACTTTCATTGCCTCAGTTTCCCTATCTGTCAAATGGTTGCAACAATAACACTCACTTCAAGTGTGAGACTTAATGTTTAAGTATTTCAGGATGCTCATTAAAAATACTATCCACAGAGCTTGCACTTACATTTCCCCATTTTGCTATGGTGAGTGAAGTTACCTAGTTATGTGTGTTTTTCTCCTAGGTCGAGAGAATGCCCATCTGATAATAGTGAGGTAATATTTGGAGCTGAAACTTCTGAAATAGTTAAAATGAGCGTCTGCTCAAAGCTGTGGCCTATTTGCATTGCTCTGGTAGTACAAAGGGCCCATTGAGTGGCCCTAAATGTGCAGGTGAGGGTTTCCCCAGTAAGGGGAAATCTCTTCCCAGCTGGCGCATCTGGCCCTACACTACCTACTGCAATATCACCATTTCTCCTCTTTTCCCTCTACCCCGCATCCAGATGTAGGCTTGTGCCGTGGCTGTGTCTGGAGCACTCTGCATTCCAGTAATCCCCAGCCAGTGTAACAGCCTCAGGATTGAGGAAGCACAAAGCTGCATACAGGCACCTTTGCCTCTCGCCCCCCAGGGTGGTGAGCAGAGAACTGACACAATTGAGGATCTAGGCTGTTAACTCTGAGCTTCATGAGGAGAAGAAAAATAACATTTAGTAAAACTGTTATGTGGTGCTGCTGGGTGCCAGTGGACAGCGGCTGTGTTCCACCCCAGAAGTGGTCACTACTCTGAGTGAAGTGATTCCTATGTGAAAATATGAAAATGTATGCTTTCATCCAAAATATTTTACAGACTTGGATTTCTGTGGCAAAACAAAATGACAGAGGCTGGCATTCCTACCTAAGTCTGAGGGCCAAAATCAACCCTCTGTATGTGCATGGCTTCAGTGGGAGTTGTATGCATACTTCTAGGGGCACAATTTATTTTTGAAAACTGTAGTGGGAACTAATATCTGGCCAGATAGCAACCAGAGCCATCCCTGTTCTGAACTTATAGTTTTTGATAATGGAGAACAAATGTAAAGTATCTGAATGAATTGAGTAGGTAGATAGTGAAAGAAATACTATGCTGTATTTAGTGGGAGGTCAACTGCTGTATCCCCTTACCAGTTAACGTATAGTATAGAAAGCTAGGTGAATTTCTTGGCTGACACTTTTTTCCAGTGAAAATTGCAGATTCGGGTTGGCTGAAATATTTTGTGAATTCGTGGTGATTTTCAGTAAATTATTTTGATTAAAAACAAAAAAAGAAATAAATGTCAGAAATGTCTAAAAATCATGTGGACATTATCAAAACATTTCCTTTTGTGGGGTCTAGTTTCAGCAGGGGATTTAGGCACCATTCACAAAAACAAGGAGGAGGTGAAAATATTTTCAATATTTTTTTCTAGCTTTTTCTAATAACTTGGAAAAATATTTGACCACCTGTCTTTGGATTTCAGCAAAGTTCAGAGGTGATGGTGCTGATATTTTAAAGAAATTTAACAGAGTTTTTCCCCAACTATTAATTATAGACCCTTGTGGAATTCACTCTTTCCTCTTACATTTTTTACTACTCTACTGGTTTTGTTTCAGTAAGTTTTCCACAAAACTAAATTTGATGGAATTAGAAAAAATTATGATGTTAAAGCCAGGTTTTTCAAAACTATGTAATTTACTGACAGCAAACATATGTATCTATAATGATTATGTGGAATTTGGTCAATTCTGTATTTTGAGGAATGGTTGAGAAAAGCAGAGTTACCTTTCCCTGTTGCGAGAAAATCTTAGAAGATGGTAAACAACAGGATGTCAGCAGTTCTTTAAACTCCAGTTACTAACACTATGTCCCCTTTGCTGCCCCTCTGTGGTCTAGATCAGGATAAAAGATTCTCTTCTTGGGAGACTGAAAGCTGTCCAATTACTACTCGGAATTCCACTGGAGGGCAGCCTTTTCCCAGGCAACTCTGCAGAGCAGAGGAGGGAATCATTACAGAAAAATCCATTACAAAAACAACTAAAGGAAAAGAAAGACTGGACAGAATCCTTGAGAGTAAATTCAGCATAACATCTGAAAATCCTCCCAACAGCACTTGCCTCCTTTTTAAGCATCTGATTGATAGGGTATGAAAAGTGAAGTAGAGAATTCAATGGGATGGATGAAAATACAAACAGTTTTTGAAAGTTCTTCTGATTAGGGGAGCTATTCTGAATTTGGAATATGGGCTGATTCAAGTTTTTGAGAAGGTGAAGAGAGTTCCTGGTTGGTTCCATACTTCCATTTCTTTGCCATAAAAGCTGAACCACACAAACTCTAAGCATATGTAATGTCCTTAGAACACAATTGGTAGATGGTGTCTCTATGGTGGGGGGGTTGACTTAACAACTCTTGTTCTAGTGTGTACAGCATAAAAGTATGAATTGTATATAGCTCAATGGAGTCTCTACTTGGTGCTGGTTGTTGGCAGCTGCTGTTCAAATTGAATTATTTGTTTCCTAGGTATGTGCCAAGCATTTGGTTGCAGAGTTTCCCATGGTTTTTGGGAGGCTCCTACTCTTTCAGTGGTTTTCCCAGTGTATACCTACTGGCCTCCTTGCCTGGTGGTTTTCTGTGACGCTTCATGTATGCACACAGTTTGAAAGACAGAGACCAAACCCTGCTCTTGAGACAAGCACCCCTGATTCAAACCACAGCAGCTGCCAAAGCCATTTCAGCCTTCCTTCTTCCTAGTGAGGAGCACTCAGATTCCTTCTCTCCTGCTGTGGCAGTGACTCCTGATTCCTCCTGACAACAAGCACTTCCAATTCATTCAACTTCCAACACCCCCGACCCAAATAGGCTGCACAGGTTACCAAAGTTGTCTTAGAAGCCTGTATGTTTGGCCTATGTGAAATGAATTTTTGGTATCCGTCCACTTCCTTGTGGATCAGAGGCCACATTACAAAACTGCAAGCACAAGTGGTATCAGCATATTACTTGTGGTTGCATCAGAAGGGGGCAAAGACTTGAACAGGCATGGAAATTAGATGGGGTCCTAGTAGAAAACAGGTTGAGGTGCATATGCAGGAAGGTGATCAAGAAAAAACCCTGGGAATAAACTAGTCCGATGGTACCCACAGATCAAGAAAGAGAATGAGGAAAAGAGACCCAAATCTAGTCAGAAGGAGCTTAGTGAAGGGTGAAGAAAATAGATATGTGGTAAATTCCATAGTGTGTAATGTTGTACAGAATTTCCTGCTAGAAGGTTGTGTGGCCAATGATCTACGCACATAAATAGGTGATTGTGTTTATATGGGTATTTATATATAATCTCTCAAACTACGGGCTAGATTATGGTTGTGGGTATGTCTACACTACAATCACAGGGTGTGAGTGTAGCTTGTGTAGACATACCCAAACTAGATTCAATCTAGCTAGTTCAGGTACCAGAGCTGTGAAGATGCAGCAGTGCTCACTAGGTAATTACTTGGATGGCTAGCCCATGCTGAAGTGCCTGCTGCTGTAGCTGCTCCAGTGCCTGAGCTAGCTAGATTAGAGCTAGCTCTGGTATGTCCTAGACAAGCTGCAATCAGATCTGTGATTGCAGTGTAGACAAACCTGTAGACCATCGCTCGGAGCAGGAGGCAAGGTGCACATCACTCTAACCCACCAAAGCAGTTTGCCGCAGAGGTTCAATTCCTTCCCTTCTTGTCGACTCAGGAATGTTTCAACATTTTCTAAATGAAAAATTGCTTTTCTAAAAAAAAAAAAAGAAAATTAACCAAAAACATTTTAAAATGGTCAAAACTGAAACAAAATGTTTGTTTTGTCAAAGTGAAATGTTTCATTTGGCCTCCCCCCACACCCTTCCCCCATTTTTCAATTTGCTGGAGATTTCGGAACTTTCCACTTTTTTTTACCAGAAACCATTTATTTTTTAATTTAATGAATTGCCAGTGAACTGAAAAATCTGTTGTTTGCACAGCTGTAGTTATAATTTGCTGTTGGTACAGATCCGCAACAAACTGCAACAATGCCACTACTACTACCATATCAGCTCATCTGTGCTGGCCAGTGTGTGTGTGTGTGTGTGCGTGTGTTCAGCAGAGGCTGTGGCTCATCTGGGGAAGATTATATAGACACATGTAGTCCACTTACCATGCATGCCCAGACCCAAGATAGCTTGTGCATGGGTGTAAGTGAGGTTCTTCTTTTCCCTTCCCTTTGCAGGTCGCATTCTAGCCCTATGTAAAATGCATTCTATCTGTGTCTTTATTATGCATCAAAGCTCCTTTTTTTAATGGTTTGAAAATATTTAGTCACAAACTGTGTGGCTTCCATTTGTGAAACATTTGTCTAATGTGGTTTAGATGAATCATATTGCACTGTTGTTCATAAAAAACAAGAAAGGTCTTCTAGGAGAAATGCTTCCTCTTCCCCTGTCAGCTGCCACAGAGTGATTTATTACCTTTGTTGTGAATAGATCCTTACACTTCAACTGTATTTTAGCTTTGCCTAACCCACTGTCAGATGTCACCAGCTTCCACAGCTGATGTGCCTCTCCACCAAATATACCACCTCAAATATATTCTGTTCCTTCATTTCTTAAGTTTTATGATAGTTTTAGGGGCATTGTCTCTCTGTCCTCACACTGTCTGCGACAGAGATTATGAACAATAGTAAACATTCATATTAAAGATAACAATATTACAGGTCAGAGGCTCCTCCTACCTTCTCCATTGCTTCTCTGAAATGTAGTTATTACACTGATTCCGTTTCTGTTTCCAAAAGGTGTAAAATGCATTTCTAAAAGTTATCCTCATACGGCCCTCATCTGGGAAGCTACTGAATCTCAAAAGCTGAGAGTTAGTTTAGCTTAAGCTAAACAGAATTAAGGCCACTTTAATACTGAAGGAGAATATCCACGCAGGGGCTTAATTCAGTTTAACCAATCCACTTTAAATTCACACCCTTAATTAATTTGGATTAATTTTCCTGAGTGTCCCCATGTAGACAAACCCTCAGAGAGAACCCGAAATACCTAAGACACATCTGTCAGTAAGAATGTGTGTCTCACTGTCATCAAGATGAAAAGAGAAATGGCTAATGGAACCCACTGTAATGGGATGCCAGAGTGATACATATAATATAGCATGGCTTTAAAAGAAAGGACATTGACAATACATTTCAGACTTCTGAAAGTTAAAAACAAATTCTGATTGGTCTAGAGAAATGTCACTGTAGAAAAGAAATGCTCTGAAGTGATGTGCGCGTTCTGTTGTTGATATTTTTGTTCAAGAATTGGATGACACTGTCAGTGGCTCTACATTCTTTAAATACTGCTGGTCAAATTAAGTGTCTTTCATATGAGTGCTTACTGTGTCATGGTGGATCGTGGTATGGCAGACACAGACTTACTTTCTTAGTAAGGGGTGGGTAAAATAATTGATTTCTAAAGCCAGAGAAGTGAACCTGAAAGCAGCCCATACCCTTGGCAGTTGTATCCTCTTTGGATGCTGGTGAGCTGTGGTAGTGGAGCAATTTAATTTACATTTTGCTCATGCCATTTATTAAAGGTTGTTTTGTGGTGAAAATACAACACGGAAGGAACTGTATTGTAATTGAAAAAATATCTTCTGCAGTCTCGGCACTGAAAGACCGGATGGGGGTTAAAAGAGAGAAAAAAACTGGTGTGGTGGTCCCGTTTTTAGCATAATTACTGATGAACTCTTGAATGGAGAAAAACAAGAGATTAAAACACCACCTTTTTTTTTTTAAAAAAAGCCCGTAATTTGCCCTCCTGTATACAAATAGGAAATTAGCATCCAAGCGACACACATGCTTGCAAACCAAGGGTGTGCAAACAGGTAGTTGAGTGCACAAAATCCCTCCTCCTTCTCCTTTTCTGTGTGCACTTAGCCATGTATCTGAGGCCATGCGCCTCCCTCATGAGAAACAGGTATGTCAGTGTGACGCACTGGTAGTTAATGTGAACGAAAACCAATTTCAAAACCTCAGAAGTGGCTGTAAACAGAATTGTTGTCCCCCCTGACAGCTCGTGTTTCTAACTTTCATCCTTGTGGAGAAAAGCTGGAAAATGTGAACTCTGCACACTCCAGCACCAGAAGGCAAAGCAAAAGAATTCCCAGTCTCATGATGTTTAAGACAATCTCATGATTTTATGGGGCCTGGCTCACGATTTTTGGAGAAGCAGTTTGACAATACTGGGACAGGAAGGAGCCTCTCTTCTGGCACCCTAGCACCCCTGCAGTCCAGACAGCTCGTGTTCTTTCAGCCCCACTTGGGGCATTGGGGAGGGTTCTCCTTTTCCAGAGATAGGGATCTTCCCTGTGCCCTCCCCATACCATGGCTACCTGGTCCCCAGCCTCAGAGTCAGGTGGCTTCTGAAGGCACTGTGAGAGCACACTGCATAAACAGCACCTTCTGCTCGCTCTCTTGCTGCGTGTCTACTAGCTAACGCTCTGTGCACTCAGACTCTGACTGCCCTCTGCTCTGTGACTGCAAGGGAGGAGAGTTCCTTTTGCTCCCCCACCACTAGTGCCCCAACACAGCTCTAGGCACAGTCTGGGCCTGAGATTAAATTAATAATCACACCTGTGGTAACAAACAGCTCTTCCGCTATTCCTTTCATTTTTCTACCATTTATACTGATGGTGTAACATCGCCCTCCTCTATGGCCAGCCAGCTCCGCTGTCCTGCCACCTTCGCTATCCATTTGGGAGGCTAGAACCCATCAGGAGTGCTCCTTTGTACTCAAGGGGATGCAGCAGCCAGTCTCTGCACAGCGAGTACAAATCTGGGATTCTGCTTGAACCTATCCTGCATGTGCAGTAATGCAGAGGGAAGCCGCATGGGGGTTGAAGATAACACGATATTGGTGAAATTTTTAGGCTTGTTTAAATTCATAAGCCTGCAGTATGTGGCAATGACCCGTGACTGATATATATTTTTTCCCAATGATCTTTTTAAAAGCACAACACTTCATATTTATTTTAATGCTGGGGGTGGGTGGAAGGGTGGGTGAGTGGATGGGGCTGGAGAGAGGGATAACAATGGGGTGGGCTTTAGCCCCAAAAGTGTGGTTTGTTTTCTTTAACTATTGCATTTGCCACTGGATCGGCTGCCCTTTTTTCTAAGATGAAGTTACATTTGCAGTCATGGTCTAATCATGGCCAGGATTAGTAGGTTATTGGAATTTGCACACCCTGAAGGAGCATGGCTCTATTGTTATTAGTTTTATTAGGATGCAGTACAATATATCATTTCATTAAATTGCACATGTTATGGTTATTTGCTGTTGCTCCCCAGACCTCTACATAGAGTTTTATCATTCTTAACTGGCAATAAAAATTATAAAATAAAATGAAATAATGTCTGGATAAATGCAAAGGGTCAGGGGATTCTGTATGCTGACTGCAACAATAAATTTATATTCTTTTTTGGAGTGTGAGGAGAGAGCAGTTTCTTCGCTGCATTTTAATTAACTGTATTTCATTGCGTCGTAGTAAAGGTAATAACTATAACATTAGCACAACTGCCACACTATCAAATGCTTGTCACAATCTAATATTCTCTAATAATATGACTCCACAATGGAGGCACACACAACAAAAGAGCAGCCTGTTTTATTAATTTACCAGGTCTCTGGTTTTTGAAATACCAGTATGTATTTCCGAGAGACTGATTAAAATAGAAAGAAATATTACATGGTGGAGAATAATATTTTTACTGGTGTCGGAGTCATTTAACAAAAGTGTTCCTTCAGGAAAACAAAATCAAGATGCTAATGTTAGACCTCATTTATTGCCAGCATATTCAGTGACATTTCATAATGTACATCTGTCAGCCAGAGATATAAATGAATGAGGTGAACCATGCAATTTACCCTCAGGAAGTTCCATTAGAGCCCCCAAAGTATAATATTTATGAGGTCAGAATCAATTAATCAGATAGCTGTATTTGCTTTTCAGCTCAGCATGCAAACTGTTGCATTGGGAAAGTCTTTTCTGTTTGGTAGAAGAATCAGTTTGCATATAATACATGAAGGCTGTTTTGTAAATAAATTACTATTGTAACACAGGTTATATAAAGTATTAATTCAAAGTACAAGTGAAAAAAATGCAAAACGAGTTCTTGTCAGACCAAATGTCTGAATAGGAGTCTTAAATATTTTCTGTTAGTTGCAGGAGTTTAGCCTGAGAATGTGAACAGTGAATGAGAAACAAGTGGGTACGCCATATACCCCTAAGTATAGTAATTCCAGTAAATGGAGTATCTTCCAGGGAAGATAATGATTCAGACTGTATAAAACAATAACCTTTTCCTAGGCTTATATAAAGCCTGATCTTGTGAAGTGCTGAGCACCCTACATTTGAATTAAGGCAATCAATCAGTTTAATCTATCTATATTTTTGTAATGCAATGTTACCTGTCAGGTAACTCAGGGTGATCAAAAGCTCTTGATTTCTAAGAAATGGAGGAAATATTTCCCACAGAGATTTAAAAAAAAACACAAAAACCCCTTCTTTTGTTAATATACTTCTCAAAATGCCATTAACCAAATGTACATGTGGGGCAATTTCACTAACTCCTGTCAAATGGCATAAGGGATGAATATGGATCAATATTGTGATTTTATGTGAGGGGAATTTCTTTTTTTTCTTTTTTGTAGTAAATGGATACAATTGTATTCTGCTGTAAGGGTGCAACTGATGTCAATGTATTTGTGCTGGCATAACTGACAGGAAAATTTCTCCCACTATATCTAGAAAAATATTTTTCTGCTCTACTTAATTTGGATGTAAGGTTTTCTTCTTAGGCCTTTGAAAAGGAGCAGAGAGTTAATTAGTTAATTAATATATGATATGTTCTGTATGGGAAACTCTCTTCTACCCTTGCAAGGAGATGAATATGATATACAGGAATTCATTTCATATTATGCTTCTCTTTTTATCTTGAGTTTCGGTGGTGAAGACTAGAACTTTATGTCAACATATTTTTCCTTAGGGCTGGGCAAATGATTCATAGCAAAACATGTATCCAATAAATTATCTTTATTAATGAATAATGTATAGAAACTGATTACTATGAATTTATTCTTTGTTCATAATTGTTCATTCTCTGCAC
Organism: Natator depressus; assembly: GCF_965152275.1. Taxonomy (NCBI): domain Eukaryota; kingdom Metazoa; phylum Chordata; order Testudines; family Cheloniidae; genus Natator; species Natator depressus. Next base: position 103,807,906 of record NC_134235.1, read on the forward strand.
ATGAACATGTTTCAGTCTAACGGTTGCTTCCAATCTATTCACTTCTACTCTGATTACTTAGAATTACTCATGGTGTTTCATTGGCCAGCTAAGACACATGATATTTTCCTGCCGCTGCAATTGAATGACCAAACCTTTATACCTGAAGGGTGAATATTTCTAGCACAAGAGTGAGTACCCTTCTTTGCATGTGAATGAGTATTTGTATGGGCACCCATTCCCCAGCATTAAAGTGAACAAAAGCTCATGCACAGTAAGATAGGTGGAAAAGAGAACAAAAAGGAGTGCAAAACTTGCTTAAATCATAATGAGATTATGGATTCATGAAAATGTTTTTGAATTATTTTCCCACTATTTTTCTAAATCTTTTCACTAAATAGTTTGACAATGGCTTTGAAAAACATCTGCACAGAGGTCCTGGTGAGAATGTGATTGATTTGGGGCATCTTGTGATGTGATCAGGAAGCAGGAGGCAAAAAGTAGGGGACCAGCATAGCACGATGGAATGAGTACAAATTCAGCTTAATAGCTTCTCAGTGAGTTCTTCAAAGTAACCCTACATCATTTGCATTATGGAGGGAGGGCAGCAGAATGTACTGGATCATTGAAGACTTAAGAAAACAGGTGGGGAAATGGAGATTGTGCATGTCCTATGGATGGACAAAATAAGAGCGTGCTTACAGCCATTAAAGGAATGAAGGAAATGAGATGGCTAGGTCAGGGAATTTTTATCTATTGTAACATATGGAAGCTCTTGCCTAGGTGAACAGAAGAGAAGCTACTGGATTTTTGCCAAAGCAACTTCTGTGTAACAACAGGAACAAAGAAATGAAGGTTGATCACAAGACACTTTTTAAAAAAAGACACCAGGAATTAGGATGATTCCATTCTATTTGAGAGAAAATATTTTCTAACAATGTGCAGAAAAATCATACCAAAAATTGGAAAAGGAAGTCAGAGTGGCATTCCAGATCAGTTTTTCTGCACCAGGGGAAAATGGGGGAAGCCGAACTAGAAGAGTTTGAGGAGCTGGGCAAGCAGAAAGCAACAGTTTCAAAGGATCACATTTCTTGATGTCCGGGGCATGAGAGAGTATAAACAATCACAGAAAAGGAGGATCCGAAGATTGAAGAGTGGATAAGAAATAACGGGAAGATGAAAGTGGATCCAGAAAGTTGATTAAGAGCAATCAAGAAAACCAATCACCCATCATGTCAGGGAATGCATGGAGTAAAGGATGGTAAATAAGAGAAAAAATCACTTTGTTTTTTACTAAGCCAAGTGATAGGAATGGAAAGAATCTCAGATCTAAGGTAATATGTAGGAAGAACTAAGGTGAATAAAGAAAGAGATGGGAAGAATACTTCTGTTATCTCTTGAATAAAGAAGATCCCAAAGTAAAATATAAGGCTGAAATGTCTGCTGTGTTTATTTTGTAAGAAAGAGAATCCATTTGAGAGATTAAAAATTGAAGGCACTAGTACAGTATGGGAACACATTAGCTCAACTCTGTTACCATAGATGATGATCTGGGGGTAATAGAAGATGAAAAATGAAAAAGATATATACATTGTGACTTTATCCATGTGACTTCACCCAATACAATATCATCAGCTTATATACGAAAAGAGGTATCATATAAAATCTATAGGTTAAATAATATCCCTCTATTTTCAGCAGTGATATAGAAAATATTGGAGAATTTCATTCAGTTTTAGAGACAAATCAGAGTTCGGAAAAAGACAGTTAAAATAATAATAAATTGGGGAAACTAGATCTGCAAGGGATTGGGTTAAGGGAACACTGTACATAGTTTGCAGAAAAGATGGCCATTTGTGTGCAGAGGGGGTTTTGGCAGGGCAGGGTGCAGTGCCAGTACTTGTATATATTGCAAGAAGCAAGTGGTAAAATTTATCCTTAAAGAAGAAAAGACAAAAATAAATAAATAAAATAACGGGGAAAATGTTATAACCAAATGATCAACAAGACATCAATGGGAATCCTTTTCATAGAGCTTCATTCTCTATGAATTTTCACCCACTCCTGTTTTGTTTTGAGTACCAAATTCCAATTGACTCAAAATCTCAATGGGAGGCTCAGTCATAACCGCTGGTTTTTCCCTTGCTTTTGTCAAACCACATGAAACTGTTAATATAAAGATTTTTTGGTAGATAGGCATGCTTATTCGAAATTGGTCCCACATTTGCTTGAAATGTCTGTGAATCTCTGTAATTACTTCAGTGGTTCATGTGGTTTGGGGTTTTGTGGTGAACATTTTGCACAGATCTGCTTAAGTATCAACCTTTTGGAGACTATAGATTTTCGTAAATGGTCGCGTGTTTGGGAAATAGCACCATTCTTCCCATTGAGGCAACTCAGAAGTACTGTTTGGGACTATTCCTGATATTCATGCTTACCTTCTTGAAAGGCCGCAGAGAACATAAATAAAGTAGGATACTTTTGTTTTAATGGGAATTGTTGGCACAGACTAAGGAAGAAAATAAAATAAGAAGGACTGCATCCCTTGGAAACATTTCCATGGGGAATCCCTCTGGACACTTGTTAAGGATGAAGCTAAAAGACAGAAGAATAAAGTTAGGGGTAGCAAGAGATAGGAATAGGGTTACCAAATTTCTAGTCACACAAAATTGAACACCCTTGCCCCGTGGCCCCGCCTCTTCCCTGCCCCTTCTCCGAGGTCCTGCCCCTGCTCACTCCACCCCTCCACCCTCTGTCACTCGCTCTCCCTCACCCTCACTCACTTGGTCATTTTCACCGGGCTGGGCAGGGGTTTGGGGCACAGGAGAGGGTGTGAGGGCTCCAGCTGGAGGTGCGGGATATGTGGTGGGGCCAGAGATGAGAGGTTTGGGGTCCAGGAGGGGGTTCCAGGCTGAGGCAGGAGGTTGCGGTGTGGGAGGGGATACAGGCTCTAGGCTGGGGGTGCAGGTTCAGGGGAGGGGCCAGAAATGAGGGGTTCAGGGTGTGGGAGGTGGCTCTGGGCTGGGGCAAGGGGTTGGGGTGCGGGGGGGGAGTGAGGGCTCTGGCTGGGGGTGTGGGCTGTGGTATGGGGGTGGGGATGAGGGGTTTGGGGTCCAGGAGGGGTTGGGGTTGAGGCATTTGGAGTATGGGGGTGGGGTTCAGAGCTGGGGTTGGGGTGTGGGAGGGGGCTCAGAGCTGAGGTAGGGGTTGGGGTATGGGAGGGGATGCAGGCTTTGGGGTGGGACTGGGGATGATGGGTTTGGGGTACAGGAGGGGGCTCTGGGCTGGGGTAGGGGTTGGGGTGCAGAAGGGGGTATGGGGTGTAGGCTCCAGGAGGGAATTTGGATGCAGGAGGGGCTCAGGGCTGAGGCAGGGGGTTGGGGCACAGAAGGGGGTGAGGAGATGGGCTCTGGGCAGCACTTACCTTGGGTGGCTCCCCGGAAGCAGCGACAAGTCCCTTGACTCCTAGGCCTCTGTCCACATGCATCACCCCCACAGCTTCCATTGGCTGCAGTCCCTGGCCGCCCCTATACGTAGGAGCCAAGGGACTTGTCACTACTTCGGGGGAGCCGCGCGGAGCCAAGTAGAGAGCCTGCCAGCACCGCCAAATGGACTTTTAATGGCCCGGTCGCAGAGCACCAGGTCCCCCTTTCAACCGGGCTTTCTGATCGAAATCCAGACACCTGCCATCCGTAGATAGGAAATGTAGGCCTAACTGGAAACAAGAAAACTTCTGCTTAAATGGATTCTGAAAAGAGTGAGCCAATCTTTAACTATTAGAATTCAAGAGGAGACCATGTAGCAGGAGCGAGATTGCCCCACATCCACCTATTTGCAAGTTCTTACACCTTCATCAGAAGCTCGTGATATTGGCCAGTATACCTGAGACTTTATACTGGACTAATGAACCTTGTGTCTGATTCACTATATTCCTTGGGAGATCATCTCTCCAATTACAACAACCAGTTTCAAGGAGGGGAAGCCACATGTAGTTTTCCAGAGTAATCAAGAAAGCAAACACAATGAATAGTTTACAGAAACTGTTCAGCAAGTACACAACTTGTCTACACATTCAGCAAAGCACATAAGCACCTGCTGAAATGATGATGAAGTCAGGAATCAACTTCAACTAAATGGATATATGACACTATTAAATAAGAAAGTCTACATGTGTCCACTAAAGAAAATGCTTTAGTTAAGTCAGTAAAACTTCTCATGTAGACGAGGCCTAGTATGAGACTTAGAATTCCAGGCTGCGACTAATAAGAGAACTTATTGACCTCGTAGTAGCAATAGAGAACGGGTAAGAACTTTGCAAATTTTATAGTGAACTCTCTTTACGTATATATTCTAAACAACTCAGAAAATGTACCATCACTTGTTAGCAAAGTAAGTGCAATAATGTACTATGATTAAATAAATTTGTAAAAGTTTGGTTGGCTCATGAGCACTGTTAGGGAATTTCATTGGCATTAAGTGCTAAGTCATTTTTTTCAGTTAATTTTTGCTAACGTTATAGTTTAAGGGAAAATTCTGCTCTGACTCATACTGAGGTAGGGAACAAATTTACTGAAGTCAATTTTCAGAGTAGCAGCCGTGTTAGTCTGTATTCGCAAAAAGATGAAGTGAGCTGTAGCTCACGAAAGCTTATGCTCAGATAAATTGGTTAGTCTCTAAGGTGTCACTAGTACTCCTTTTCTTTTTACTGAAGTCAATGACATTTATCCTGTGTGTCTATTCTGTAATTATGAAAGCAGAATTTGGCTCATACAATAATGGGTCTGAATTTGTGCATTGGTTTTCCCCTGATGTAACGCCATTGATTTCTGTTGGGTTTCTCTGATTTGCACCATTAAAAATCAGACTAGAATCAGCCCCACTATGTAAATCTATCAAAAAAAGGGAAAAACTTTTGAATCTTAACAAATATTTCCATAAAAAATCAAATAGAGACGTGTTTTCGTGAGATCACATTTCCAAATGCGGGGTGAGCTTAAATCAGAGTGATAGCTGAGCAAGCCAGAAAGGGGGCAAAAAGCTGTGTTTTAAAGGGAAATAGAGATAAGGACATAATGTCTTAAGAAAAATTACAGGTACTCTTTTTTGACAAAACAATTTAAGCTTTTCCTTAACTGATCTTTTCTATGTGTTAGTCTTTCTGAGAATAGTCGACACTTCCTACACTTGTAAAATACCTTGTCAAGTACAGTACAGTAGAAGCTCAGAGGGAACGGAGGTTGTTCATAACTCTGAACACAATGTTACGGTTGTTCTTTCAAAAGTTTACAACTGAACAACACTGACCTAATGTAGCTTTGAAATTTTACTATGCAGGAGAAAAATACTGCTTTTAACGATCTTAATTTAAATGAAACGAGCACAGAATCAGTTTTCTTACCTTGTCATTTTTTTAAACTTTCCCTTTATTTTTTTAAGTAGTTTACATTTAACACAGTACTGTACTGTATTTGTCTTTTTCACCCTCTTCTGCTGCATGATTGGTTCCAAATGAGGTGTGTGGTTGATAGGTCAGTTCGTAACTCTGGTGTTCGTAACTCTGAGGTTCTACTGTACGGAAAATCACTAACTACTTACTTGTTGGTCACTTGGGGCTGTTTTTAATTAGACCTTTGGGGAAATGTCACAGAATAAAGATCTTTTGAGACTTACCACTTTTTCAATTATTTTTATTTACTAGTTTGTTTATTTTTGATTCTTGTCACTTTTCTTTGCACAACTTTTCTCCCTTTTTCCATATCTCCAATCACCGCTTAATAAATGTTCCACTTCCGACCCCCAACCCACCGGCAGTCATTTCCTTTTAAATTACATTTTTAAAATTTGTGCCTTAAATATTGTCTTTGAGAAACTGTCAGCCCTCTTGAACTCCTTTTCCCTTAGATTATTTTTCTTCACATGGAACCCTGCCTACCAGTTCTCTGAGTTTGTTAAAGTCTGCTTTTTTGACGTCAATTGCTATTATTCTGCTGCTCACTTCTTTCTTTCCTTAGAGTCATGATATCCATCATTTTGTGCTCAGTTTCACCAAAATTTTCTTCGACCTTCAGATTCACAATCAATTCCTCCCTGTTAGTCAGAATCAGGTCTAAAATGGCTGCCTGTCCCTCTCATCCCTCAGGTGCTTCCTCCACCGTCACCCTCCTGTTCTCTGCCAGTAGCACAGAGTAGTTTTGTCTCCCATGTGCTGTAATACTTCGGTGTAAATCCAGTTGTTGGATTTACTAGTGTGCAGGTGCTGAGTAGTGTTGGTGACCTGTGATATACAGGACAGGCTAGATGATGTGGTGGTCGCTTTTGGTCTTAAACTCCAAGGCTCTAAGAAGTTGTCCCAACACATTCCAAGAACTTACTGAGGCTTTTATATCTGGAGTTGGGTGTTACACTGTGTTGATCATTCAAGTTACTGTAGCAGCAAAGAGCAAGGAACTCTTTCCCAAGAGGACTAGACAAAGAAAGATGCACAATAAAATAACCCCACATTTCTTCATCTTTTCATGCAATATGCCCCCTAAAAGGTTAATACGGGTCTTGCTTACACTGTTTTTTTTAAAGGCAGCTATTTCAGATCCCTAATGTATACTCAGAGCTATCTCATAGTTTTGGATATTATAAAGTGAACTCTAAGAGCCAAAGCTCTTGTGACAAGTAGCATCACTTTACTATGAATCTTTTAGAATTTGAATTAGCCAGTGTTCAGTACATTCATTCGTTTCTCAGGTTTATCCCTTTATCAGGCATTCATGAACCTGCAAATGGACTTTGCTTTATTATTTCCTTCGAATCTGATAATTGTATCTCTCTCTCCTGTGCTTGCACCACATTAATAATCTTCTTTTGCTTTAATCAGACTCCGATAGCTCCAGCTTGTTATTTATCAGCCACTGCTAATCCTCCTGGCTTCCTTTCCTTAAATTCGAAATGTAAGCTTCAGTGGCAAGGTAAGATGGTACGTAATAATAACATGTAATGATACCTTCATTCCCCAATTATCTTTTTTTCTTTTGCCATCTCTTTTGTAGGACTCTACTCTAATGAATATTAATGGGGGATGTTCACACTAGACCAAACCTAAATAAGAGCGCATGTATGCAAAAGAGTAATGGCTTTTTCCAGTATTTTGTTGAGTTCCCTTTATTATCATTGATAAGATAAAGGTTAGATTAATGCTGGACCCTGCATTTGTGCTCAAGGGGTCAGGTTAGAAGCATTCATAGCTTTATTTAAGGCCACAAGAAGGACCATTATAATCACCCAGTCTGACCTTCTGCATAATAAAGGTCATGGAGTTCCTGGATGAAATGCTTGCATCTAGTCCATATCAAGAAGGTGAACTAGAGCATATTTAATATTTTCAGAGCCTAGCTTCCTTATTTAATTCCCGTCATGGAAGGGCCAACACATAACTGCAGTCAGAATGTTCTCTTCTAGTGTCCCCACAGAACAAGACACCCCAATGGGGATAGAAAGGGACAAACAGGAGGAGGGGGCCAGTCCTGCTTCACCTCCAACACAGATAGCAGGCATGGCCTGCCATTGAAGGAAGCATGTATGGATAGAAAGGGACAAACAGGAGGAGGGGTTCCAGTCCTGCTTCATCTCCAACACAGATAGCAGGCATGGCCTGCCATTGAAGGAAGCATGTATGGCAACCCTTACTGACTGGCACCTCAAGAGAAGCACAGAGGTTCCCATGCTTTCCTGGGGGTAGTGCAACTCTACACTGCTCCCAAACTGGGACATTCACTTTCCTCCCTTTCAGCCCAACTTCTCCTGACAGTGCCAAAAGGATAGGGGCCTTTAAAAAAAACAAATCACTTATGCAGCATTGACTTCTCTCTGCACCATGACCCATACCTATTGTACCTTGGTGTGAGAGTGAAAAGCACACTAAAAAGATAGTCAAGGTTAGGTGGGAGCATTAAACAACCCTACTTATTGTAATAATAATGCTTTAGACTTATGTGATGGCTTCTGTATGAGGATCTCAAAGTGTATTACAAGCAGTGAATAAGACCTATAACACTCCCATGGCAGGTTATGTTATTTTCAAGAGCAGGAATTATATGGGAATGCTCTATAAATGGCACACATTTAGCACTGAACTTTGAGATTTTATATGAATTATGAGTTCATATTCTGACTCATCTGAAAATGGCCCCTTTCTCATATTAAAGTCTGCACACACCATTTACATACCTAAAATGACATCTGTAAGGAAACGTTTATCTTTATTAATCAATAAGAGTAATAAAATGCTGTGAAATTTCAACAAATTATTGAATACAAATGAAAGAATATAAAGAAGATGGCTTGTGCTTCCTGGTAGGCAAATTTGGGGTGGGTTTTCCAATATGAAATAATGAACTATACAAGCCTATTCTGTATCAAAATGACAAACTAACCTACATAGTTTTTTTTAGTGGTTCATATGAAAACAGTTGATTGTCTCAGTCTAGTTTCTGGATAACAAATATGGGCTCAGACCAATTCATCATAGAGGAAAAACTGCCAGGGTAATTGGCATCCTCAGTGGAAGTGTCAGCAGAGGTCAAGGATTGAGTGGGCCATAGAGACTGAACTTATGTCTCACTTAAGGTGGTCTCTCTGAGGGTAAAAAGCAAGTTGGGAGCTACTGCTTTTAGTTGTGTTATATCTGTTCTGACTAAAGGACTCAGCCTGAATCTTTCAAGAGCACTACATTAACTTAAAAATAAATTATGTAGCTTATAAATAAAATAACTATGTGCTTAAATACCAAGAGGTTGGAATAGAATTCAAGATGGATGACAATTTCCTGCCTTCACATATCTATCTCCAGTTGGCCAAACACCTAGAGCCACAAATAGCAGTTGACCAACAGAGTGGTCTAAGACTCAGTATTTTAAGTGCAGGGATCATTGACCAATTGTAGCATATTTATATTTCCTGTCAATAAATCTGAGAGAGTTTCGGATAGCAGGATTATCAGATTTGGATATATACACACTTCTACATATTGTGCTACAGATAGGAAAAGGAGTAGCTCAATGAAGGTCCTGGTCACTCAGTGAAGGCAGCGGTCTACAATCATATATTATTGTGTTTTTCAAATCTGGTGTTGCATTGTTTGTAAATGAAGTCTTTATTCACTGAGATTTACAGAATTGTTTGAGTAAATAAAGCATTTCATTTCTGAGCGATGTAATTGCTGACTGTGGAATGCTATTTGCGCATTACAATGTTTAATTACGTCTGTCTAGTAGTTGTCTAGCAAAGTCTCAATTTGTTCTAACTCTGGCAGATATAAAAAGGCATTTTATTTTAATATAATTCACAGTGTCACAGTTGTGCAATGCTGTAAATGGAGAAGCATGTTGGTCCATTTTGATTTTCTTTGACAGTGCCACAACAATACAAGGTAGGAAAATTCCATTGAGCTTTCCCCAAAGGTTTTATGGTTCTCAATGGTAATAATTTATAATCTGAGAATGGTTCAGAAAACCAAAGGTAATGAAATATAAGCACGCATATTCTCTTCATTCCCCCAATAGAGCTCTTAACACTAAAGTAAGTTATATGTGAACATAAAGGGAAGAATATAAGCAATTAGCTATATTGTGTCCTTCATTCAACTGCTGCAACTTCACTATGACAAGCAGAACTTGTCCTTTGTTTATATGTAGCCCAATGTAATTTGGAATTTTCAGGTTTAATTCTTCATTCAACTAAATTTTGTCCAGGAAGAAAAAGACAGCATGCTCTGTCTCTTCAGTAGATTGTACTCTCTGATTTTTTTTTCCTGATTCATTTTTCTCTGTGTAAAAACTGTCAAAGGACAGAGTTGGGACTGGGCATGGAATGTACCTTGTTTCAGGTGTATGCAGTTACAAAATCCTGCAGGCTTCTAATGTCTGTTTGATTTAATATCCCATATAACATAATTCCAACCCTGACAGTCATCTAAAGTCTCAGAGAAAACACTTACTTACTCAATTTAAAAAAGAAAAAAAGAAATTGGACCTGGAAGTCTCCCTGGCATTGCTGTGATCTATCACATTCTTCTGTGGACCACTGTCTCTTGTGACTTGGGAGCTTTGTTCAGAAGATTGCAAATTCTGTGGAGAAGGCAATGTGATTCTCCCTTCCTCCCCCTATTTTTTTAGCAATACCAGTGTGGCATGTGGATCTTTCGTATATGACCTGCACGTGTAAGGGCAGAGTACAATTTGTATCTAGTTTTTTTTAAATGTTAAAAAACTCCAAAACTTCAGCTCTGAGCATGTGTACCTGTGCTGAAATCTTACCAGAGTCACAGTTTGATGTTTCTTTTGGTGTTTCTCCCTGTGTTGCGAAAACAAGAACTAGCAGAAACATGCACACTGATGCATGTTCCCTGAAGCATCTTTAAAATGTTTATGCTAGTGGCAAAGATCCTCTTTGACATTTTAACACAATGGAGTTAATACAAGAGCTACAGGCAACTGTGCCCTGCATGCAGCAGAAATTCAGCTGCCTGAGCCACCTAGTGAGGAGAGGGACGCAACTCTCATACTGGACGATACTGCAGCTCCTGCTTCAAATACAGGGTGGGATTTGCAAGAGCACTCCATATTGGTCTGACTCTGTTTCCATTACCCTCAATGGTAGAACTTTCCAATTACTTCAATGGAAGACTATTTAGACCAAGATTTGAGTGCCTTTGAAAATCCCACACACAGTACAAGAAGCAGTTTAGCTGGGCCACACTGTTTAACTCAGAATTGTCTCCTGTTCAGATCATTTCGAAGGGTCCCTCAAAACCCTTCGGCTGCCACCAACACTCTGATCATCACTTCTAGAATATCTGCTAGTTAACCCCATCTATATGTGAAAACCTTCCATTCAAAATTCAAGTACAATTTGAAAAGAAAAGTCATTTTGAATAAAAAAATAGACAGGTTTCCTTTAGAACATGTTGAAACAAAATGTTTAGATTTTTTTTTTAAATTTGGGGGGGGGGGGGGTTGACTGAAGCAATTCTGCAAATTCGACACAAAGTCATGAAATGTTTTGATCAACCAAAATCTGCATTTTTTTGTTGCAAAAAATGTTTCTGCCAAAAAAATTCACCCAGCTCTGTATTAGATCTTCACTGTAGTTTTGGTGTGATAGATGGAAAGAGGTCTCTTTCTTCAACAAGTATTCATTTAAGCACATCCCACTAGAGATGGGTAAACTAGTTTGGACAAATTAAGAACCTTTTTCTCTTTATGTCTCTCCCCCCTCCCCAGTTTGAAATCTTCCCCCAAAATGTGAAAGGTTGTGGCTTTCAACCTTTCAACTAACATCCTTTTCTCTATCGTTTTTCATTTTTATGATTCTCTGATTCAGTCAGGACAGGAAGAACTGAAATACAGCATGAGGACATGAAATTATCAACCTTCTTTTGTAGACTCAAGGTTCAAATATTGTAGATACTCTAATAACCACCTGACATTTTGGAGGCACATCCAAACCTCTACATCATTTGAGGTTAGTTTCTTATTGGAGACCACTAAATAAGAAACCTTTAAGGGTTTAGTCAAGTTGATCAATAGAGCTAGGTGAATACTGCAAAATGTTAACCGGAAACATTCACTTGACTTTTCAGACAAATTCAATTTGGCCAGTTGTTCTCAACTGTTTTGTGCTCAAAAAATTAAAAGCAGGAATATTTGTCCAAGTCGCTGCTCGTCGCTGTTCACCACTGCTGCTGTCGCCATGGCGTGTTTTGAGGTTCCTTCACCTAGCCCAGTCCTGTGATTTCAGCTCTTAATGATTTCACTGGAGAGTGGGGGACCTCACTGCTGTGGCTTCCTCTGCATTGTCTTTCATCGCAACACTGTCTTCAACCAGATGTAAGGCTCAGCCCCCTAGACCAGTTTATCAATGACTTCAGCTCTCACGATCACAGAGAAGAAACAATTACTCTCAGTTGCATTTATTCAGCTCCATCTTTAAACATTGGAGGGGGCAGGCAGATATCAAATGACACATCAGAGTCTACACCCACCAGATAGGAACACCTGTCGCCAGTCTCTGATTTTCACTTGGATTTGGCATCACTACCCCCGCTTAGTGAGTGAGGTTAAATTTGGGGTGACTCCTTCCCCCCTGCCCCTGCCCACAGTTACTGCCTATTCAGTACAGTTCTGCTACCCTTTAGTCATACAATAAGGATAACAAAGTTTCATTACCCCTGCATCCAAGACTTATGTGAATCTTAACTCAAAACAGCACAAGTTGATAAATTTGGCAAAGCAGGTATGTCTGCTGATCATCTACACAAAGTAGGTTAATCCAACGCAATTACTGTCTAGCTTCTGAAGTGTTTTATCCCAGTTCATCAATAGATGGCAGGGGAGAGCTTATTCAGACCACTTGCTTTCATGGTATATGTATTTTAATTGTTCTCACTCCTACAGAGAGCGAGCTTGATATTATTACAAAGTATTTGTTACATTTTTAAGGGCAGTTTCCCTCTAGAATTGGACTCTGAGTCCTTGATTCAGCAAAACGTGTAAACCCATGCCTAAAGCAAAGCGCGTGTATAAGCGCTTTGTTGAATCAGGACCTAAAGGCTTGATCCTATACTATTAAAGCCAATTAAATTTATTTTTATTGACTTCATCTGGAGCAAGAGCAGACCCTAGATTTACATAGACTAAACTATTGGGTGTGAAATACTTGACACCTAAAGAATCATAGAATAGAATCATAGAATATCAGGGTTGGAAGGGACCTCAGAAGGTCATCTAGTCCAACCCCCTGCTCAAAGCAAGACCAATCCCCAACTAAATCATCCCAGCCAGGGCTTTGTCAAGCCAGACCTTGAAAACCTCTAAGGAAGGAGATTCCACCACCTTTCTAGGTAACCCATTCCAGTGCTTCACCACCCTCCCAGTGAAAAAGTTTTTCCTAACATCCAACCTAAACCTTCCACACTGCAATGTGAGACCATTACTCCTTGTTCTGTTATCTGGTACCACTGAGAATAGTCTAGATCCATCCTCTTTGGAACCCCCCCCTTCAGGTAGTTGAAAGCACCTATCAAATCCCCCCTCATTCTTCTCTTCTACAGACTAAACAATCCCAGTTCCCTCAGCTCTCCTCATAAGTCATGTGCTCCAGTCCCCTAATCATTTTTGTTGCCCTCCGCTGGACTCTTTCCAATTTTTCCACATCCTTCTTGTAGTGTGGGGCCCAAAACTGGACACAGTACTCCAGATGAGGCCTCACCAATGCTGAATAGAGGGGAACGATCACGTCCCTCAATCTGCTGGCAATGCCTCTACTTATACAGCCCAAAATGCCGTTTGCCTTCTTGGCAACAAGGGCTCACTGTTGACTCATATCCAGCTTCTCATCCACTGTAACCCCTAGGTCCTTTTCTGCAGAACTGCCACCGAGCCATTCGGTCCCTAGTCTGTAGCAGTGCATGGGATTCTTCCGTCCCAAGTGCAAGACTTTGCACTTGTCCTTGTTGAACCTCATCAGATTTCTTTTGGCCCAATCCTCTAATTTGTCTAGGTCCCTCTGTATCCTATCCTTACCCTCCAGCATATCTACCGCTCTTCCCAGTTTAGTGTCATCTGCAGACTTGCTGAGGGTATAGTCCACGCCATCCTTCAGATCATTAATGAAGATATTGAACAAAACTGGCCCCAGGACCGACCCTGGGGGCACTCCGCTTGATACCAGCTGCCAACTAGACATGGAGCCTTGATCACTACCCTTTGAGCCCGACGATCTGGACAGCTTTCTATCCACCTTATAGTCCATTCATCCAGCCTATACTTCTTTAACTTGCTGGCAAGAATACTGTGGGATACCATATGAAAAGCTTTGCTAAAGTCAAGGACTAACATATCCACTGCTTTCCCCTCATCCATGGAGCCAGTTATCTCGTCACAGAAGGCAATTAGATTAGTCAGGCATGACTTGCCCTTGGTGAATCTATCCGGCCTTTCCTGATCACTTTCCTCTCCTCTAAGTGCTTCAGAATTGATTCCTTGAGGACCTGCTCCATGATTTTTCCAGGAGTGGATTCAAAGGAGTGGATTCAATGGGATAAATATCATTTGCATAAAAGAATTGGGTGGTTCGATATCTTCTACCTGATTTTTATCAGAAATTTTTGTGTGCCAAATTTTTATGTGCCAAAATTCAGACATGCAAATTTAGAGGCTACTTGTGAAAATGGAGTCTTTAAAATCTAATATTCTCCTCCCCACCCCGATACTAAAACCAGAAAAACTTTTTTGTGACTTGGGAGTTTAATGCATTGGGATTTACTCAGGAGCGCTGTTTTGTTTTTGAGAAGAGGGTGTGGTGGAGGGAGAGACAGACATCCCCGTAGGTGCCCCAAGGACATCCCGATGTCTCTTTAAAATCACCAGCACTTTAGATCCTAAAATTTCAACCATCACTCATCAGGACTTGTTAGTGCTGCTCCTTAATCTGTCAGAAGTTTGCTGTTGAGTCCTTCAATACACTTATCAAGGCTGTAAGAGAAACTTGGAGAACATGAGGCTGGTCTACTCTAGAAAATTAGAGCAACCAAGTTAGGTTGCTCGGGGCGGGGGAGAAATCCATACTGGTGAGTGACTTATTTATTGTGACCTAAGTTTCCATGTAAACGTGCTAGGTTGATGGAAGAATTCTTCCGTCGACCTAGCTACCGCTTCTTGGGGAGGTGGGTTTATTACAGCAATGGGAGAACCCCTGCCATCACTGTAGCTTGTGTCTACGCTGAAGCACTACACAGCCATAGTCTAGGTGATGTAGCTCACTCACTAGGTAGATCACTCACTAGGTGAGTCATAGTCTAGGTGATCTAGTCTAGGTGATGTAGCTCACTCACTGTCAATAGCCCATCAGTGATCACCCAGCAGTTTTCAGAGATTACATATTTCATTCAGAAACGTTTTGCACTTTCAGTTCTGTCAGATCTTGAACTTTAGGTTGAAGTGGGTATGTCACTTTAATGATACATCTAGTATTTATTCAGTGTTATGTTACCAGGCCTTTACTCATCCCATTCTGTGTTACATAAATGGTATGTATGGTTTTGTTCATTGTATATTACATCTAATCAAACTAAACCAAGTCTCCATTATGTAGAAATGTTCCCAGTTTCATTCAACCAAGAGACTACATAACGACAGGCTGAGATTTTCAAAGGAACCTAAGGGAGTGAGGCATTCACTTCCAATGGAAATTCAATGGGACTTGGGCACTGAACCCCTCTCAGCCCCTTTGAAAATCTCAGTTAAAAATATTGGCATCATGTCTGAAAAACACAGAGCTGTCTCTTAAAATTCTTGCATTAGATTATATTTGATGTATAAAATCAGGTGACTATTTTTGGTCTCTGGAACAAATTGCATCAAGCCTTCCTTTAGCACAAAGAAGGTTACCATGATATTAAGAGTAAGGGAGGGAATAATTAGATTGTAAACTCTATAGGCATCTGTCCTCTCCTTTGTTTGTATCAATCATGATACACAGAGTCACACATCTTAAGCAGGAGGTGTTTGTTGAAGAAAACAGCTTGAGTTCCAACTTTGTTCTCCTTGTTGTTTACCAGGGACCATGCCTTCCTTGGAATGCTTATACAGCCCACAAACATATTCACAGGCTGAATAATATATTGCAAGGAAACTTATTACAGTACCTAGCATATTGTGAACGCAACTGGCCAGGGCCAAATGGGGGAAGGGGTTCACAACTCCCCACTGACTTTTGAGAAGTAAGTGTTGACAACAGATCTAAGCTTGCTTAGGTCTTGCACTGAGGAGAGTGGAAGATCTGTGCTTAGCTCTGACACCCTCCTTCCTCCCCATCTGGGATAGAGGGCCGGGCAAAATCTTGCCCTTAGTAATTTCATAACTATGAAAAGAAATTAATAGAAATTCATCTGTGCAGCAGGGAAGCACCAGGAGAGCCCAAGACACCTGGATCAGACTAAAAATAGAAGTAGGCAGGTGAAGCCGATGGCCAGGAGGGGAGTGCGAGACAATCATATTTAAGGTCACTGCAGATCTCTGAATAAGAGAGGCAGCTGGGCGGGAGGAGTAAGTTCTGAGAATCAAACACTGTCTGATGCTGGGGAGCATCTGAAATCCAACATCTGACTTTTCTAATTCATTTTGTGCTTCTGGGAAATGGGTAGCTGCAGAGATACAATATTGACTCCTGCTGCCTTATTTGAGATACATAGGTCATCATGGCTCTAATGATCAGGAAGGCAACAGACAGATCTTGGGCATTGGCAATAGAAGCTGTATTTTGTGAAGTCCTTCAGCCCTCAGGGGTGTGGACTGTCCCTATACTGAATGTCTCTTCCCTTGAGTTATTTATGCCTGGGCTGCTGTGTTTTGTTGCACAATAATAGCCATTGATCCCTTAATTGTCCCCCTTGACTTTTGCTTAGCCAAACAAGGCAGCAAATTTGATTGTGGTGGTTATGGCCAGGATCTCTTTATGCTTCCTGTAAGTACAAGTAGGTCCAGAACAACTGGTCTTGTCTAGACACAAGTCACAGAACGTATTTCTTGAAGATCTGTACCACGTGAAAAGTGTGGACTGCAGAACTTCATAGCAAAATTGGCACGATGTTTGGCTGCATTTTTTTCTCCTCTAAGTAACCGTTTGCACAGGAAATAAAAAAAAAGTGAGTGTAAATATTGGCATATGCCTGCAGATGGATGACTTAACGCAGCACCCTTCATCTTTCACTGTTTGGTAGGTAAACGGAAGGAGTAGAGCAATAGAGTTTAAAGTTAACTATTAGCTAAGTTTAAATGCTTGCTGATGAATGATGATCTGTGTTTCACTGGGCTGAGAGTTTTATCATGGTTCCAGTGAAGCAGGTGTTTTCAGCCAATCATAGGCTTCTGATAGAAGCTTTAAATAAACTCATATATCAAAAGTACTAAATGTTTGGGCAGCAATTGCCCAGCTGCACTTGGGATTGTGGCAGCCAACATGTCATGGTGTAGTAGGTGCCACCTTGCACAGAAGAGATCAGCACAAAGTTGTAACAGCATTGATTATTGCTTCATCCAAGTGAACAGATGCTCTGTGACAACTTAGTACAAAAATAATATACCGTATTTACTAGCCTATGAAGTCAGCATACACCTAAATCACTGTAGATATTAAAGTAGAACCAGTGTGTGAGGAAGATTACAGGTGGTCTTTTGGTGATGTAGTATGAGGGAGATGAGCATCTGACAGGGTATAAAGACTACATCAGATGCTTCACTTCTGCTGAACAAAAACTAAAACAAGATTTAATTAACAAATGAGTTATGAAGAAGCACAGAGAGCTTCTTGTGGGATATTCTGCATCTCTCTGTGTGCTTTCTTTATCTCCACAGAACAGACATTTCTTTCATGACAAAGCTCAGGAGATGTGCACTGACTACATTAAAATGTCATCTCTTAACTAGGGGTTTTGAAAATGGGGCTTTAACAGAGTATTGCTTGGTCAAGCCAAGACCACTGAGAAGAAATATAATGTGAAAGGAAGCCACAAAACATTAAATGAAACAGATTTCATTTGTCTTTCTTGAAACACAGTAGTTACAAGTAGGCTTAAGTTATGTATATTAATAAGTTTGTTTTTTCCAGTGATTCTTATTGCTTTTTGTGTTACAGGAGCTGTTCATCCCATCCCACTTAATTCAAAATCTTTAGGGTCTATTCTAGGCTTTGGTGAATGAGTACAGAATCAAAATTGAATTAACAATTTTTGGGGGTTGGGCAATGTGATGTGTGATAGGAATGTTTCATTCTCTTTATTACTCTAAAAAAAAGAGAAACTTTTAAATTTAAATTTTAAAGGCTATAGTCATGTTTCTTTGTGACTGTTTGCATTATGACATTTTTTGTAATTAAAATAAAAATTACACTGAAGTTGATGATCTTATGTTTTCATTCAAAACTCAAACTTCAAACTGTGTAAACATTTAAAAAAAAATTATGCCACCTTTGGTTGTCCTTTAGTTATTTGATTTGTTTTAAGTCTTATCTGTTTCAGAAGGTGTTACTTGTTAGTGGTGATGATGGTCTTTTTACCTGTGTAGCACTGCAAGTTCTTCTGCAAGGGTGTTTTTACAAGTAAAATTGCAGTTAAATAAATAAGTACAATTATAAGTAATAAGGCAAACATAACATGTACTTCTTTGAAGTGCTGAACACCATCCACTCCCACTGAGACTAATGGGAATTAAATTTGCCCAGCATTTTACAGGAGGCATTTAGCACCATCCAGGATCAGCCCTATGATACAAATGAAATTCAATCTCAAATGGACTTAGACCAAAACTACATTTAAAGAAAAATTGAAAATGATCCTGAGGCTGCATTTTCAGGCTTCTTGGAACCGGGAAGTCCAAGAATTCTTGGGAGAGGAGCTGGTCAGGAATGATTCTCATTCTTTCTCAGTCCATGATAATTTGACAGAAGTTAAGCTTTTCTTTTAAATTTTTTGGATTTTCATTGAAAAAATGTAATGCCAATGGGAGTTACATTCGGGCTTTTAGTTGAAAACAGAGGCCAGACACCACTGTTTGCTAGTAAACTAAATATAATTCTATATGCTGAAAAAGCAGGGGCCTAGATTTCCATTATTGGGCATGCGACTATGTGCATACATGTAGTAACCTCTCCTCTGACACTCTCATCACCCTCATCAGCCCATACAGAACTCAGGAGCTAAGATTATCTTCCTAGTCTGTTGCACTGACTGTGCCACTTCCATCTTCACTGGCCCTCTTCCTCCCTGCCTTCTACATTGGGTCAAGCTTCTTAGCCTCACCTTCAGGGCCCTTCGAATCTTTGTCCCTTTTTGCCCTTGTCTTTTACTGAATTGCCCCCATTCCTTCAGCCTCCCCAACGACGCCAGCGATGAAAGACCATTTGTCTGCTTTCCCCCAACACTCTTCTGTGCTTTCCTCCACAGTGCCCTTTACATGTGGAATGCCCTTGTTGCATTAATCTGTAAGGTTGCTACCTTCTCCTTTAAATCCTTCAAGATTCACTTCTGCTGTGATGCCGAGAAGAAAAACACCAACTATGATGGCTAGGTTGAACAGCAGTCGAAAGGTAGCCAATTTTATTTATTTAAAAAAGAAAATGGACAATCAAACTCCCAAATGATTGACAACTATCTAACGATGGACCTAGCTGGCCCATGTGAACTATATGATCTTACTGTTAATTTCTTTGTCCTTCCTCCCCACTATCATTTGTTACACTTCATTGTTGCATCTTATTTCACTGTAGATTTTAAACTATCTGGAGCAGGGAATGTGTCTTGTTTTTTACATAGTAAGCAGCTCAGTAGAGTTCTGATCCTTACTGGGACACTTTGGCATTAGCATTAACTAAATATATAATTATATTGCCATGGATGAAGGAAGGATGGTGTTGTGTTAAAAGCAGTGGGCTGAGATTCAGGAGACATGGGTTCTGTTCCCAGGCTTCCTGCGCAAGTCATTTAATCTCATTGAGCCCCTGTAAAGTGGGGGTAATGATATTTTTCTATCTCACTGGGTTTTGTGAGGATAAATTAATTAACGTTTGTGATGTGCTCAAATTCAGTGATGGGAGCCATATAAGTACCTAGGAAAAGTCATAATCGCTATGTATTTCCTGAATAGTATGCACAATCATAATAATGAACACAAATGGCCAGTTAGACCTCTAGCTGGTCACTTCCGCATGCAGTTACTACTTTCTTGAGTATATTCATGGTGATTACACAGATGTAGTCATGAAAATCTAGGCCCAGCTATGCTGGGTTTCACAGCATTGCCTGTGGAGACATTCACTCATTTCTGCTCCCTCTCACAGACCTTTCACGCTGTACTTTTTTTTGAGGCACTTACCACTCTAGTATAGATGTTACTAGGTGTCAGGATATGAACGGTTAGTTTTTCTGATTCAGATAGCACCATCAGGACATGCAGTGATGTACAAAGGAAAGTTGTGCTAACCAAATCTTAGCAAGCGGTCCTTGTGCCGAAGACTTTATGGTTGAATGGAAATCCAAAAATCTACTTGAGATTTATCTGCAATTGCCACTGGTCCAAAGTGTGTGTTAGTGCATTATTCTAGGGTGAATTAACAGACAGAGCACAAAGGGTCTCTTCCACTTGCCATGCAGATTTGCTAGCTACAGCTAATCTGATTAATTTGTGGTGCTCCTCTTGGATTGCAATTATCTGGCCACTCTAAAATAGACTCTGTTAGTACTTTTGCCTTGCTCAGCCATCTGTCTGTTCAGTTATTTTAAAATGTCCCTCTTTGGCTGTACAAATTAAAGTGCAACATCACGTGGGTGATCGTGTGAGTTCTGGCTCTCTGAGGGCTGCCACTTGCAACTGTTTCTTATGAGGTAGCACTGTAATGTAGTCTGTACTAAAATCATACATAGGGATCTTTGTTTCTTAAACTGTAGCTCGTTACAGTGTGTGTGAACAGAGGTACTATCTGCTTCCTGGTGTGAGCAATTGTCTCCCTTCCAGGGCAGGCCTTGAAGTATCTTCAAAGCTCAGAATTTTCCAGACTGGATGCCTAATTTATTGTGTTTTCTTAGAAATTTATGATGACATTTTGGATCTGGATTCAAACCATCAACATTTGGGTCTGTTTAGAGCTGAGGGTTTTGTTCGTCTCACTCTAAAGAGAAGGGCCACTGGCAAAATTCAAATCCAGCTTTGGTTTCAGATTTCAAACACTGGCAAGATGTAAGGGATTCAGATCTAGAGTTTTGGTTGAGAGCTAGCTGTGGTTTTAAACACATGTAAGTATGTTCGTATTGACGAGAATGGCATTTTTAGCTGCCTGTGCATCTTACAACTATACTTGGGGTGAAAAGTATAGAATTAAAAACTTGAGTAGAGGATCCTTACTCATTTAAAGAGCAATGTCTGCCACAGTTGCTTCGGTCAATGAGAATTTTGAACATTGGGAAAATACTTAACAGAAGAATCACTAAACAAAAGGAAAGGAACAAAAAGAACAAAAGGAAAGGAAAGACAGGTGTAAGATGCAATTAGCGGCACAACAAAAGAAAGTGTAGACTGGTTTCAAAATCTTACAGATGTAGGAGAGGAAAGGGTTCTTCTGGCTGAGAAGCACCTCTTGGAGTCAGGGGATCTATGGTCCATTCCTGTGCCACTGACTTACTGTGTGGCATTTATCAAGTCACTTAGCCAGTTTGTGCCTACTTGTATTCTTCTATAACATGAGGATCTTTAGAACTCCTTCCCTGCAGTGAGCATGTGGGGACGCTCTGAATAGAAGAAGCGGAAAATCTTTAACAGTGCCTTCACCCCCTCCATGAGAGAGGCTGGCAAAAATAAATGTATGAAAATAGGAATAGGTTGATAATATTTTTGTTTTATCCAACCAGTCTAAGAGCAAGAGCAGGTAAGGTCACAGTGTGACCAACTTACAATTTTTATCATGAGCGTTTGCAATATCTGAAGTATTTTTCAGCCTCATTTATGAGAGTCCCATGAGTATATGAGAATCTCACTATTTTTTACATTTAACCTAAGTTCCTAGCTCTCATGATTTCAGAAAAAAGCTTGAAAATGCAAACCCAAAAGGCTTAAAAGCCAGAATGCCAATCAAATTACCCCATTTTTTTTTAAATCTTATGATTTTAAGCCAATCTTGTGACTTTTGGGGGGCTTGACTCATGATTTTTGAATGTGTAGGGTTGGTAATACAGGGGTCCCCTTTCTTTCAAGTTCTTGAGGTTTTCACTCCTCTCCCTCTCTTTTGAATTGTTTAGCATTCTCCAGGCATTTGAAATAATGTCTGCCCTGAAGACTAGACCACTGAGAGTAGCAGTGGGAGAAGGGTAAGGAAAACATTGGAGTTTAGGAGAAAAGGGACCCTATCTCTTTCCAGAGAAAACAGTTCTTCTTTGCCTCTGGATCTCTTTCTCCTGAGCTCCTTTGTTATGTTTCCATTTTCCCTCTGTTGCTGTGAGTGGCCTAGCCTGCAGGGCAGGTTCATTACTTTGTCCCCCTGATCATTCAGAGGAGGTCTGATCTAGCCTGAAAGCTCAGGGTATGTCTCTATGACAATTGGAGGTATGACTGCAGTTCGTTTAGAGATAGCTGAACTAGGTATCATCTCACTAACTGAAATAACTATAGCGGTGAAGCTGCAGCACCATGGCTGGCAGCACAAGGTACAAGCCCGGCCAGGATCTGGGTATCTATTTAAGTGGCTAGCCTGCTTGCCGTGCTGCTGTGACTTCACTGCTGTTCATTCTAACTAGATCAAAGCTAGCATGGGTATGTCTACATATGCTGTAGTCACACCTCTGACTGCAATGTAGATATATTGTGAGAACCCAAGAAGCAAGCCTGCTTGACATAGGGAAAGCTCCACCCTTACCCAGCCTCATATACTTTCAGACCTACCTCATCAGTGAGACTGATCACAGTCACACCTCTCTGTTTTTTCTGTGATGACTGAAATAATACGCCTTGCCAATGGTATAGGATCTGACATGAGTTGTATCCTGAGAGAGCTGGATTAAGAGGAGGCCTGAGACAATGGAGGAGAGTTCATCCTCTGTTGTTTTTCACGATAGCTTAGCAGCCACCCCATAAACTCTGTTGAGCTCTGAAAACATTCAGAATTGACCTCCCTGTTATTGCATAGTTGTACACATATGGGGCTAGATTCTCCGCTGGTGCAAACTGGCCTTCAGAGAGTGCAAACTGATGCAGCTCCATTGACTTCAATAAAGGTATGCCAATTCAGACCAGCTGAGAATCAGATCTATGTTGCCTGGTTTTGAATGCACACTAGCATGACTGCCTTGGATTTACACTCATGCAAGAGAGATCAGAATCCAAGTGGCATATGAGAAGATGAGTCATTCTTTTCTCACACTGGGATAAGCCAAAAGTAACTGCATGGAAGTCATCAGAGTTACAATGCTGTAAAAAAGTGAGACAAGAATTGGGCCCTATGTGGGGTTAATGGAGCAACAGCAGGGTCTATTAAAAGCCAAATTCTACTTTTAATTGCAATATCCTGAGTAATACCTGAGAAAATAAGAAACCCTATGATAGGTGCCCAATAAAACTATGGTGAGCTAATGGTAGTTTGTATGTAGGTACTGTTAATAAGATCTATTGTCACAAGTAAGTGTGTGTGTGTGTGTGTGTGTGTGTGTGTGTGTGAGAAAGAGAGACTAGTGTTGTTTTCAGAGCTGAAACTATAGACAGGAGAAATCCTGTTTTTCTTTTAGGAGGTAGGCAGTGATACAGTATTGCCAACACAAATTATTCATAAATCATCACTCATGCCTGAAAAGAAAATAATGTGATTGGTGTAAAAATCATACGACTTTAAAAATAACTTATAGCAAATATATATTTGCCTTGTGGATTTTGAGCCTTTAGGGCATACACCTCGGTCACGTTTTCAAGGTTTAATCCTTAACATTGAGAGCGAGAAATTACCTTAAAAAAAAAGAAAATGTGATATTCTCACATAATCACAGGAGGCCAGGGTTTGAAGGAAAAACACCAAATACTGCGAGGTAATTGCTAGAGTTGGCAACAGTATCAGGATCAAGCCTTAAAAGGATAGGGGCAAATCTTGCAGGTCTAACTCAGGCAAAACTCCCCCTGACTTCAGTGGAACCTCCAGAGGGCTGATAATTAAAAAAAAACAAAAAAAAACCTCCCTCCAGCTCAAAAATAAAATGAATGCTCACAAAAAAATAAAGAAAATAAGGGGGAAATGTGGCTTGTTGTCAGCTGCAGCCTCTCTCCCATCTAATACAGTAATTGCTAATTCATTAAGATAAGCTCCGAGAGGATTATTATGTATGAGTCTATACGATGGTAAGAAGTGGCACTTCGTTTCATGTTGCTGCCAGCCAACAAAAGCAGCAATGATTGAAGTAGGGTCTGGTTACCACGGTAGCCATGGTGTTGAGGCGGCCATCTGAGGCACTAAACAGATTGGGCTGGTCGTTCTCTTAACAGAGGCTGCATGCTGCCAGTGTCACCCTGGGATGAAAAGACTAATATTTGGACCTCCACAGAACATGGTGGAGTAAATGAGCCGGATGCATGAAGTCTCTCACTGCACCTGCTCTCAAATTCTAGCTCCGTTGAGGATTGATATGTCCCTTCCTTCCCCCCTACCCCCCCCCACTCTCTTTTTAAATTAGATTTAATCCCTGAGACACCTGTCTTGGCTTTTGGGAACCTCTGATAAAGGGGAATGAAAAGACCTCTTTGCATCCTATCAAAAACGAACACACAAACACAACAGGCCATGTCTGATTAAACAGGAAGCAGTACATGTGTAACAGGCAGGTGTTTGAGCATGTGTGTATGCAGTGTCCCATCTGACTGTGTAAACAGTACATGTGTGCATGTTTGGAATGATAAAATGATCTATTTGAAAGTTCACGGCCAGAGTCTGATTTAATTTACATTGGTGTAAATCCAGGAGGACTACCTTGAAGTTTAGATCAGAATCTAGCTTGCTTTTATTCTTACTTCTTTGATGGTTTCTTATTTGAGCTATTGTGTTGGTCTATTTTTCTATCTTAAGCACTTATATGGGTGCCCATCATCATAGTATTTGAGCACCTTGCAATCTGTGTAATGACTTTATCCTCACAACACCCTAGGAAGTATTATTGCCATTTTAAAGATTGGGAGTTGAGACACAGAGACACTAAGCAATTTGCCCAAAGTCACACAAAAAGTCTATGGCAGGACATGGAATTTATTTGAGGTCTCCTAAGCTACAGGCTAGCACCCTAACCTTTGAACCATTTTTCCTCTCCCCTACATACGTGTGTATTCATATATATTATTTGTCATACATTGGTACATGGGGCCCAATGGAGATTTTGGCCCCATCGTGCTATGTATTGTAATATAGGGTGAAATCCTGGCCCTCACTGAAGTAAACGGCAGAACTCCCATTGACTTCTCTGGGGCCAGGATTTTGTTCATAGTAAGAAAGTGTCTGCAGGAAGCACAAAGATGGCACACAACCACCCATCCTTCCTCTCATCCTGGACTGTGCCTTTTTCTTCTGAGACATCTTGATAGGCACAATAAGATTATAGCCTGAGGTCACTGAGATAGGCTGCAGTAAATCCATGGAAGGTTTTAAGTCAAGCCAGTGGAGTTATCTGAGGAAGAAGAGTGTGATAGCATTTTTTGGAAATGAAGGTGAGAAAGTGGACATCTGCAGATGTAGGAGTAGAGAGGATTGGAACTTGGTGAGGTGATAGAGAAAACAGCTACAAGAGTCAAGGTGAGGGACAATGGCATAATGAAGATTTCAGCAGAGGGTGAACTGAGAAAATGCCGTGGTGTGGACAGTGTGGCATGCATAGTGCGGGGGAGGTGATGAGCAGACTGTCAGATGTAAGAAATGCAGGAGAGCAGGAGCTGAAGATCAAGGATTATCCCAAGGTTAAAATAATGGACACAATTTCTGTTTGTGAATGTGAATGCAGATTTCAGGGCTGGGGGAGTGCATACAGAAGGCCAGGTTGAAGCGCCTTTAAATAAACAACCACCGTCTAAACTCTGTGGCCCATAGAATGTGTTCCTCTGGCTTTACACTTTTACATAGAATGGACTAACACTGATCCCAGAAATGAAAGAAGTGGTCAATGAGATTTTTTTCCAATTTTTCTTTGTTTTGGAGTGAATAAAACCCTAATGTTACTCAAGAGGAAAAGATCCCAGTCAAGTAATCAGGTTACTAGCTGTAAAGTGAGTTTTACAGTTGTGAGTTGGTGGGATTATGTGTTTATAGCAGGCAATAGCTATTTTCTGAGGGTTACAAGCAGATTACAAGCTTCTTACTCCTGGTCATCTGCGACAGAAGCCTAGTGCCATTTTGTATCATCTGAATGTAGAAGAATGGCTTTTCTCTGTGGATATAGACATTTGACAAACATTTCCCTTTTTCTCTCTCATACAGTAGTCTGTAGATTATTTATAACATTAGCAACACATTCCTGGCAAAATATCGCTCCTTTTATATCAGCAGGAAAAGTGAGAAGCAGATAAGTGTTTTGCTAATACAAACTGTGCATATCTAATTCGAGAACAAGCCCCATGACTCAGTGTCTGGATTCAATTTTAAAAGTTGCAAGTTTTATTATATTTAACAATAAAAGCTTTAAAATAGCAGGTACTCTACACCTCTTGGTAGCGTCATCTGTTATCACAGAAGCAATGTGATCCTCATGCTATGCACCCAAACTGGTTCTTGCATAGGCTCCTGTTTCCTGTTCTCTTTCAGATACCTCCTACTGATTGTGGTCATCTTTCTTCTCAGGAGAGGAGGTGTGTATATAAACCAGCCCTCCCACCTCCTCAGTGCCTCCTTCCCCTCTTTACCAGCACTGTAAATAGATCAATGAAATGTTGCTTGCTGATTTCTGCATTTTACAGCAGCAGGATGCTCTAGCTTCAGCTGTTAATTCTGCTCCACTGTTTTTTTACATGAGGTGTGGGGAATAGGGGCTGGCTGTGGTGCACAGAGATGCTACTTCCCTGTTAGTAATGGTGGGAGCACTAGCACAGAACAAGAGTGGGTGTCATTACTATTCTCTCATGCCTGTCCTTCTTTTAAAAATCAGAACTGGCTGGGTAGTCTTTTAGTTTTGGTTTTGATCTTAACAGAACATGGCTTGTTGTTCATATCCATTATGAATACTGAAATCCTGTACCTATACTCCTTGGACAAGTGTCTGTGGAGCCAATTTATTTTACTATACATCTGGTTACCACATCCTACTACATTCAAAATGCGAGATCAGATCCTTTGCTACAAGGAGCCTTTTCCAATTGTGCTGAAACCTAGTGTAAAAGTGTCCATATTGTTGTCATGGTGCTGTCCATCCAAGAAAAATCTGCATGAACTTAGGGTGACCTGAAATATACCAGCAAGTATTACAAGCTGGGACATATGGTGGACAATAAAAGTTGGGGTTTTTTATTTGTTTTTACATGAAGCAGCTGTACTTGAGCAGATGACCAGGGGCTGTGCAATCAGTGTGTGAATAGCTGAATTAGTAAATTATATTAGGCTTCTTAGGCACTTATTTAAATGCTGCATGCCCCCTTTTTAATTTTGCTTTATTAAGGTCTACCAAAAACACAGGAGTATTGGCATTATGGTTATTAGTTACTTGTTTGCTTCATTAAAATTTACAGCACGTTTTATGTTCACCATCTGGGACAGCTTCTCCCGAGTTTATGGTTAAAATGTAATTTAAAGCCAGGCCTGGTACTGATGATAGCCTAAAATAAAATATTTTATAGATAAAATTCTTTCTTCTCATGCCAGGGTTACCCCTTTTCTTGTGCACGCATCAGAACAATAAAGGCAATCTTTCAGTAAACCCTGTACCACTCAGTACTAGGAATAGGCCAGTATTTTGGTTTTCAATCAGAAATGGTGTTATATGGAAGGAAAATGTCAACCATAATATTACTATTAAAGTCATAGCTTACAGTATATGGGGGAGGGGAGAAAATTACTTTGATATACATATACTGCATGTGAAATTATGCAGATATATTTTAAATACAGAAACTCCTCACTTAAAGTCATCCCAGTTAACATTGTTTCGTTATTAGGTTGCTGATCTATTAGAGAACATACGCATTTAAAGTCATGCAATGTTCCATTATAAGGTTGTTTGGCTGGCCCCGCTCTGCCCGCCCACCTGGAGCTCTTGCTGGGGCACAGGGTCGGGGCGCGGGGGCTTGCCCCACTCCGCCCACCCGGCATTCCAGCCAGGGAGCGGGTAAGCCCCCAACCTCCTGCTCCCCAGCAGGAGTGCCAGACACATGGAATGGGGCAAGCCCCCGTGCCCCGACCCCACTAAGCCCCTGCCTCAACCAACCTTCACAATCATCATTGGTGAGTACAGTATTAAATTGTTTAAAATTATTTAAAACTTGTACTGTAAATGTATATCATGTCTTTTGCTTAGCAAAAAAAATTTCCCTGGAACCTAACCTCCCCCACCCACCAATTTACATTAATTCTTATGGGGAAATTTGATTCGCTTAACAGTGTTTTGCTTAAAGTAGCATTTTTCAGGAACATAACTACAATGTTAAGTGAAGAGTTACTGTATTGGAACACTAGTAAAATTTTATGACAGCTAAAATACATAACCTAAAGTAACTCTCTCTCTCTCTCTCTCTCTCTCTCTCTGTGATATATCTGTAATTAATTTGTTACAGTAGGTCACAATTTGAACCATCATAACAACTGGCCAGTATGGTAATATTTAAAATATATCTTGCATATCTTCATATATCTTCAATATCACATTTAATAAAAGTGTTCACTTTATATGTGCAATAAAATAAACAAACATAGGCTGCTCAAAGGTACCTTTACACATGGAGAATGACTGACTAAAAACCAAGGAAATTACAATTAAGGCCTCCTTCATTTGCACATCTTAATACGCAACTATCATACTACCCAAACAAGGTCAGATTCCTCACCTCCACAGCAAACTCCCCCTTGTTACCATCAATATGTCACCAGCCATAAAGTGCAACTTTAGTTCTGGTCTCAGATTAACATGTATAGTCTATAGATTTATGCAGTCTGGTAAAGTGCATGGTGTGGCGTTCTGAGTTTGGCAAACTGTGTTGTCATTAAGATGTTGTCAATAGAGTTTTTTCCACAGGACAACTTTTGTTTGTCCAGAAGATTTTTGAAATGCAATGAAAAAGCTATCTCTTTTCAAAGTGTCAGTTCATAACAACAATTTTTCATTTAGTTTAGAAATATAGCTTCAATACATAATATAGACCCAGTTTGGGGAGTTGGGGGTTTCCCTCTTTTCCTCCCTCCCCCCACTTTTTTCCACAGAAAAGGGGGAGGTGGAGTGTTTAAAAAGTGAGAGGAACTCACTCTCACTTCTTTATCTCAACTGGAAACAACTGGAAAAAGGTAGCATGTGGGGGGTGATGGTGCACACTTTTTCATACTTACTTTTTTGAACTGGAAAAGTGTGGAAATGATTCTTTTTAAAAAATGAGAAAGCAGCAGGAGAGAAACTATCTTTTCTTAAATTTTGAAATGTCAATTCAAAATGATTTTTTCTTTTTGATTTTCCCAATCAGAAAATTTAAAAAACTCTCAAAATTGAAAATTTCCATGAGAAAATTGAAATTTCAACAGAACAACAATTTCTGACAGGTTTTTTTTTTCAGTCAGAATATTTAGACCTGCCCTTTGTATAACTCAGATCAAAATCTAACCTATAGTCTGAAAGAGGCTCTCGTTTGGCACAGGCTGCACCTTTATTTATCCCTTGATCACCTTGTAACAGCAACACACACAGTGACCAGTTTTTCTGCCCACTCTCTATCCTATGTAATGGTGGATTGACTTTAACAGACTTTGTAGAAGTCCATAATGATGTAGGCCCTTGTATATTTGAGACCTCCTACTTATATTCATTCTGACAGATGTTTGTGCTCTCACTATGAATCTGCTTGTGATTCCACTATGATGACGTGATGGCCACTAGTATGTGAACTTTCTGCTTTTTGGCATCAATATCAAGCCCATCCCACCCCATTCTTAAACACAACCTAACAGCTTTTTTCAAAGTTGTCTTTTATGTTAAGTTGCTTATATCTTAGATCCTTCCCTTTTCCCTACATCTTTCCATTAGTTCTTTTTTTGTTAATGGCTTTATCAGGGTTCATGTTTATAATGAAATCATTGCAGGTTGCCCATAGCAACTTCACAAGGGAGAACTGAATAAACAGAAACTATTATTATTATTAATCTAATCAAAATTCCTCAGATTTTTCCCTTTCAAATAGATGCCCAATCTGACAGCCCTTGAAAATTCATACATGGTTATGAATAAACATCAGCTGGTGGGAAGAACTGTGTAAAACACCATATAGCAAATTTATAAATGTCAGGTCAGCCTCTATCATTCTTTGGAGGGACTGTAGCCAATGAAAAATGGATATTGGAGTTTCAGATTTCACCCAGGCCTAATACAAAATTTGTGGTTTGAGATGTGTCATCAATGTATGCTTGGTACCTGGACCATGGGGATGCTTGTTTAATGTTGTCTGACACTTACCTGTTTTGGTACCATTTGTACTGGTCCCAAAATGGTTATAGATCCATATGCTTTGCTTTATAATCTTCGTCTTGATCCTGTTCTCATTTAAATCAATGATGAAACTCATCCCAACTTCATCCAAGATCCAGGTTCCTTTCTCTCCAGTCCACTGTAACTGCTCTGCTCAAAGTCTTTAAGGCCTTTTCTTGGCCATATCATCTGGTCAAGATTCCTTCTTCATTCTCATCCTTTCTGTCACGTTTGATGTAGTATATTATACCCTCATTCTTGAAATCTTCTTATCCCTTGGCTTATGCAGATCTGTCATAACTCTCCTTCGGCACCAGCCTTGGAGAATCCTCTTCACCTTTCTCACTTGCCTTTGCCCTTTCCTCTTATCCCTCTGCACACATTCTTTAGTTGATCTTTTCTGCTCATGTGGGTAATAACTATCATATTTATGCTACAGACCTCTTTACCCTGACCTGTCTTACTTCATCCAGTCCTACATCTTGTCCTGTTTCTCTGACATCTCAGGAATGTCTTGCCGATAATTAAAAAAAACAAAATGAAAACAAACATCTTTTCTTGGCCAGCTCTGTAAATAAGTGTGTGTGTGTGTGTGTGTGTGTGTGTGTGTGCGCGCGCGTATATATATATAGCAATATAGCCAGAGGTGAAAGTAAGCCGGTATGGTCCAGTATGGCATACCGGAAAGAAAGTGGCCGCCGGTACACAGCCGACCGTACCATCAGGGCCACTGATGGCAGGAGAGGGGGGAATGGGGCAGCTGTCCCAGGGCCTGGTGATTTAAAAGGGCCTGGGGCTCCTGGCAGCGGCCGGAGCCCTTGGCCCTTTAAATCGCTGCCGGAGCCCCAGGGCTCCCAGCCGCCGGTGCTACCCCAGGGCTCCAGCGGTTATTTAAAGGGCCCAGGACTGCTGCTACCACTACTGCACCAGCGGCTGGAGCCCCAGTCCCTTTAAATCACCGCCGGAGCCTCGCGTGGCATGGGCCGGGCAGCGCTGAAGGGCTGGCTGGGGGGACTGGCTCTGCCCCTTCCACTTGAGGCCCCACCCCATTCGGGGGCCCAGAGCCACTCCCCCAACCTTGCCCAGGATCCCAGCCACCCTGTGTACCTGTAAGTCCATTAAGTTACTTTCACCCATGAATATAGTGTGTGTGTGTGTGTGTGTGTGTGTGTGGACAGATATGAAAAAAATTGGATAATTGAATGATAGATTATTCAAGCTTCTTATTCCTGCTTGTGGACTCCCAAACCCTAGTCACACAAAACGCTGCAAGGGCTACTGTTAAGTGGAGGTCGAAGCCTGATAATGCCCTGCTAATTTCCTTTAACTATGAAAATCAATACGTGCATTAAAATGCATTAAATTTGACAGTAGCTTAGAGAGTTAAATGCAAAACCTAAATCGGGACAGGTTCACAGTAGAAGTAACTTGGGTATTCTTAGAATATGAAAATGTAATTCTTCTTACATATTGTGCAGTCTTCTGTACTGCTTAAAGCAATATTTTTAAGCACACCATCATTAGGGACTGTTCTCCACCGTCCTGGCCTCCAGCCCTAATTCTGCCTTAGGCTTGGCATAGTAAGCCTTTGGTTTCTGTCACCTTGAATTGAATTTTGTCTGATCTTGATTAAATTATACGACCCATTATTATTCACAGTAGATGAACAATTCCTATAGAATCTCTATTTTGAAACATTTGTTTTAACAAATCCTGTTGCAATAATTGTCAATATCACAATCATATTATGTGATATTATTTTTCCTGAAAATGAAACTGTACATTATACAAATAAAAAATAAACATAACATTTTTTCAACTAATTTCTAATCAGCCAATTTTCACTTATGATAATTGATTTCCCATGATTTCTAGAGAAAGAACTACAATTGTTTCACATATGCCTCTGTTAGAGAGGAAAACTACTTCTTACTGATTGCTAAACATACTAACAGTTTAGCAAAAGAGCAGTAAAATTAAATAGTGGCAAATTCTGCCCTAACATGGTGCTTCTAATGGTAGATGAGCATGTACACGTGAGGTTAGAATTTGTTCCCCAAAATGAAACTACAAATTCCTTCTGGTCTACCTTGTTGGCAAGTTCTGGATCATATTAGCAAGATCCTAGTGTGTCAACTAAATCTTGATTCACACAAAATATTGCAGAATCTCAGTAAAAGGCTCCCACAATTTGGAAGGTGATCCTTTTGTAAGGATGTTGAATTTTGGCCATTTCAGTCAATGAAACTTTGCCTGAAAGACTGGTGAATAAAACAAGAGGGCCCAGCAGTTCCTCCAGATCTGCATGTTGAGGGTCCATCCCCTGCATTCACAGATCTTCCCCCAGTTCTCATCAAAGGAGGTTCAAGCCACCTCTTTTGTGCTCCCTTCCCTCCCACCCGCACTATGAGACCTGTGCAGTGGCAAGATCAGTGGGGCTGTGTGTCTGTCATCCCATCCTGCCCCCAAACCAACTAGGGAATTAGTTTCAAAGTTAATACAGCCCCAGGCTGTGTTGCCCTGTGTGAAGCCACTCCATTCTTTGGACTCTCCATTAAAAGAGGGTTTCCAAGACTTGTTAGGCATTCCTGAAAGCTATCTGTTATGTGATGTGCTTATCCAAAATGACTGCCTGAACTGGAACAGTCTTTAGAGCTCATTACTATTGATTTGCCTTAAGAATTTTTCTCTTAAAATATTAAGTGTGTGTCTAGAGTAAAAGGATCCCGATAAGAAAAAATTAGAGCTTAATCTAACTGGAATGAGTTTACTTTAAGGAAGGGATCCAGTCTTTGTAGGTAATTATAATTGGATGAAGCACCTAAATCCAGAAGGAGAAGAGACAATTTGTGAGAAGGAAGAAAAGAGGGAGAGAATATTCTCCTTTTGATCCTGGACCTTGTCCTTCACCTGAAGAGAAGTTCTTTTCTGTGCATGGAGGGATGAACTGAAAGATCACAGTGTTGTCCAGCTGTGGATCAAAATATCATTTCCTTTTGTTTTGTTGATTTTGAGCTATACCATAGGGACGGGTGATTAGAATGAAAACCGACAAGGAGAAGAGGGCACAAAAAGGACATATTTCTGCCTGCAGTTGAATTATTCCCTCAGGTTCTTAATAAACGTTGTGTGAGAGGTTTCCATAATATGCATGCTGAGATGTTGAATCTCCACATTGCTCAAGGCCAAACATCAAAGGTTTTAATTGGGATTCTCAAAAAGTCTTCATGTGAAGTGGATCAGCTGAGTCCTGCTGTGCTTCTCCAGGTTGTTGTTTTCAGTTTTACAATTTTATATAGCGTCATAACTTTGCATGCTGCTTTAACTTAACAATAAAGCACATGTCCCCTGCCCAGAAGAGCATACATTCTAAATTGGTGTAAACTGACCTTGTGTAATTGAAGTCTTACAAATAAATGATCACAGCAGATATCTTGGAGAAAAAGAGGGAGGTACAGAGTGCATGTTGTGATAACCAGTAACTGCTGCTACAGAGGGTCTTGTTTATTGAATTGTTACTGAAAATCTCATGTAAAAGTCTGGATTCAGTGCCGCGTGCTCTTCTTTGTTAAAACAGAATGTAGTCAACTAAAACTTCCTAAAGAGTGAGAGAACTTGTAGACCATGAAATACTTTCTCAAGGGAAATAATGGAATTCCCATCACCTGAGACATTTAAAACCAGTCTGGACGATGCACCGGAGAATATAGTCCTTGATTCAGAAAAGCACTTCAAGTATCTGAGTAATCCCATTCCTACTCAGCAAAGTACTAAAGCACATGCTTAACTTTTAGCATGTGAATGGTCCCATTGAACTCATGTTAAAAGTTAAACATGGTTGAATGCTTTGCTGAATTGGGGCCATACAGTTAAGAGTGAGAGATCTAGATTACAATATTTCTAATGTCTATAGTCCTATGACTGGCTTTGGCTTGCAATGCCTAAATGTCTGACAACAGAAACTAACCAAAGCCTTGCAAAAGGAAAATGTATCTTAATACATGAAAGACACAGATTTACTGTTTTCTCACATCCTCCCTAGAGCATCTTCTTGGTTTCCCTAGTAGATTTACTCCTTGTTCTTTTAAAAATAACATGTAAGCTCCCCAGTTACTCAGAATACTGCCTCTGTACTGAACACTCTTTTTAAGTGCAAGGGTAAGATGGTGCTTGGCCTTACATGGGTACAAAAATTGAAGGGAGATGATATCCATTTTATAACACATTCAGTCCCACTTTATTAGACACTTGTAGAAAACAATTTCTTGATCCATGCTGCAGTTCCTATACAGTAAAATGCTTTTCAATTTTTACTCAAAGGGTAGAATTCTTCTCCTAGATGTGTTGCTCATGGCATTCCATGTCAGGTGCGCAAGTGCTCTGTGCACTGTTGCCGGAGATTTTCCCCCCACTGGTATCCGTAGGGCCAGCTCTAGCACCCCCTGGAGGCCTGCACTCATGCACTGGTATAAGGGGCACTGCTGGCCCTGTGCCCTTCCAGTTCCTTCTTATGGCCTGTGATGATTGCTGGAACAGTATTCTCCCTTGCTTTGGCAAGCCTTCTCCCGTGGTTCATTCACTGTATTCTTTAAAGATAAGGTCCAAGTGCGTCCCCACCCAGCCTTTTTATCCAATTTAGTATTGCAGTTTCATGTCAACCAGGACATTTTTCTGCTGGACTACTTCCCAAAGCCGCATAAGTCAGAGGAGGAAAGACGCCTGTACTCTCTGGACATTAGAAGGGCTGTCAAGGTTCCTTCCCCACTCTGAACTCTACGGTACAGATGTGGGGACCTGCACGAAAGACCCCCTAAGCTTATTCTTACCAGCGTAGGTTAAAACTTCCCCAAGGTACAAACTTTTACCTTTTGTCCTTGGACCATATGCTGCCACCACCAAGAGTGTTAAACAAAGAACAGGATAAGAGCCTACTTGGAGATGTCTTCCCCCCCCCCCCAAATATCCCCCCAAGCCCTACACTCCCTTTCCTGGGGAAGGCTTGATAAAAATCCTCACCAATTTGCATAGGTGAACACAGACCCAAACCCTTGGATCTTAAGAACAATGAAAAAGCAATCAGGTTCTTAAAAGAGAATTTTAATTAAAGAAAAAGTAAAAGAAAAACCTCTATAAAATCAGGATGGTAAATACCTTACAGGGTAATCAGATTCAAAACATAGAGAATCCCTCTAGGCAAAACCTTAAGTTACAGAAAGACAGAAAAACAGGAATATACATCCCATTCAGCGCAACTTATTTTATCAGCCATTTAAACAAAACAGAATCTAACGCATACTAACTAGATTGCGTACTAACTCTTTACAGGAGTTCTGACCTGCATTCCTGCTCTGGTCCCGGCAAAAGCCACACACAGACAGAGAGAACCCTTTGTTTCCCCCCCTCCAGCTTTGAAAGTATCTTGTCTCCTCATTGGTCATTTTGGTCAGGTGCCAGCGAGGTTATCTTTAGCTTCTTAACCCTTTACAGGTGAAAGGGTTTTTCCTCTAGCCAGGAGGGATTTAAAGGTGGTTAGCCTTCCCTTTATATTTATGACAAGGGCCTTAACCTTCTATATTGACCGGACAAACCCCTTCTGCAGGTTGACACAGCTGTTTGTTGCAGTCGTGGATAGAATGAAAGGTCTTCCAGTGTTCTCCCTGAGGATCTCATCCTGGATCACTGTTTGTATCCGGGCATGCTATGAGCTAAGGTCCCACCTGCAGCCATTGTGAAAGCCCATTCTATGAGGGCACAAGCATCTTCAGCAGCCTTTTTGGAGCACATACCTATCCAGGGCATCTGCAAGGCCAGCAAATGGTTGTCGATCCACATGTTTGTGTCCCATTTTCAACCACCCAATGGGCCAGTTTCAGGAGAGCCCACCTCCAAAGACTCTGCTTATGGGTCACCTGACATGGAATGGACATGAGCAAGCACTTGAAGAATTAAAAACGGTTACCTACCTTTCATAACCGGTTGTTCTTCAAGATGTGTTGCTCATGTCCATTCCATGACCTGCTTTCCTGCCCCGCTGTCAGAGTTGACAGCAAGAAGGAACTGATAAAAGACAAAAACACCATGTCACTGGTGGGTGAACACTTTTCACAAACATCAGATACAGAGCAATGGCTATCAGTCCTCATCCTCAAAGGAACCTGCACGACGCTTTCAAAAGAGGAGCCTGGGAGCTTAAATTCATTACTCTGCTAGATACTGTGGCTAGGGCTACACAGCAGAGCTTACAGCAGTGCATCTGTGCTTTCAGCTGAAATACTGAGATTCTACCAGTCGATATGATCTTCTCTGAATTTCCTAGAGCAGGGGTTCTTAACCTTTTTCTTGCTGAGGCCCCTCTCAACATGCTGTTAAAAACTCCATGGCCCAGTGGGGGTGGGGAACTCAGGGCCCCGGGTTAAGGGGGTGGTGGACCCTTGGGCATAGGCATAGTTTTACTTCTATTTTGGTGGGGCAAGGGCTGGTGGGGCTTGAGCCAGCTCCACACAGTGGAGTCCAGAGAGGGAGCATCACCTCCACCTCCCTGACTCACTCAGAAGGACACCCAGCTGGTCTGGGCTGTGGCGGGACGCAACCAAAAAATATAACTCAAAGAGGGGACTCGGATCAAAAAGTTTGAAAACCACTCAGGGTGCAGTCAGGAGGTGGCTCGGGGCTGTGTGTGGGCCGGGGAGTAGCTCAGGGTGCAGGCAGGGGATAGCCAGGGGCTGTGTACGAGCAGGGGAGGGCTCCTAGTGCGGCTCCCAGCTTGGGGCGGGGGGGTGCTGGGGCTCCAGGCTTCAGCCCCCTGCTGCTCCTGGCTTGGGGGGGTTGGGGGAGTGCTGCTGTAGTGGCACAAACTGCTCCACTACACCGACATTAGCCTGTGCCGCTCCCAGCTTCGGGGAGGGGGGGCACTGGCTTCAACCCTGTACCGCTCCTGGCTGGGGTGGGGCACCAGCTTCAGCCCTGTGCCGCTCCCAGCTTCAGTGCCAGGGCTCGGGGTCCCCCTGGAAGGACTCACAGACCCCCAGGGGGCTGCAGACCCCCAGTTGAGAACAGCTGTTCTAGAGCTAGTTGGGTGTTAAATAAGATAGATTAATTATGGAATTCCCAGATTCTATTTACTCACAATGAAAAGCATAGCAAAAGAGAGATTTGTTTAATTAAGAGAAGAAAAATAAACTACTCTAGAAATGTGTTTCATACAAGAGACAAAATGTGGAAAATGAATAGAGTGAAATATTCAGAATATATCAGAAATGAAGCATTGGGAAAAGCTGCTCTAGCAATTCATCTGAAGTCCAGTTTTCTTTTTGTCTATGATGATGTGAGGCTTGTGGTGTAGAGAAAAGTAAGGTTGTGAGATTTTCAGCAGAAATTCCAAAATGCCAATTAATAGTGTTCTGATACGTTGGCTTTGGCCTTTTATGCTGAGTGCTGTCATTGTGTATGTAGTGATAAACAATCGTGGTGATAGACACTATTGTACAGAGAAACTTTGCCATGGGACTTGTGAACTTGGCATGGGTCAAGAAAAGAGTTTAGAAAAGCATATTACAAAAAAACAACCCCATATACCTGACATGATTCCTATTTCTTTGGAGTGGTAATGGGGAGATGTTAGTTCAATTACACACTTAAAACCAAAAATATACTGTAAAGTGCTGAACCTCAGAGTTGAAATGTAAAGCATCAGAGGAAGAGGCTGTAAATTTAGGTCTTAACTCTCACACAAAGATTCTTCACTCAGCTCCAGACTGCAAAGGTCCCATTTACTGCATCACAAAGGGAAAAAGCTTATTTATTTTTTAAGAGGTTCATAGAGAACTGAAACTCCAGAAGTTTAATGGTCTGATTAGCCACTAAACTGCTAAAGAAATGTAATTTTTTTACAAAATTATTAGCTGGATTCGCTCCAAAGTGTACTAAAGATGCTCACAATACTGTAATATACACAGTGAGGGGAAAGATCTGCCTACTACAACTTATGGTGAATGATGGACAGTGAAGAACACTTTCCATGTGCATAATTTTGTAGGAAAATGTTTCTTCACTGCTTTTATAGAATACTATGGAAATCTAAAAGGGAAAAGTGTAGGTCATGCAGATATTTTTTCCTGCATATGTTGCCAGATTCACACGTCCTTTCCATACTCCAGTGCTGAGTTCTACAGGGTTGAGGGAAGAAAACAGTAAGTTGTTTGTGGGTTTTTCTTTTTTTACATGCCAACTGCTTCATGTTCCACAAATGGTTCTGTAACTAGAAGTGACCTTGAGACCAACTGTACTTTTAACTTTTCTCAACAGATAGTTTATATTTCTGTCTCACACATTTTACTCTTTGCTGTAGGGCATTTGAGATTGGGTGGGGGTGAGTGGGGCGCCTGGAACTCTTTATATTGTGACGTTCTTTGCCATTATTGTAAAATGAAATCTTGGAGAGCTTTAGGGGGTCTACTGGCAGCTGTTAATGAGGCTGTATTAACCTCAGTCACCACACTATGAAATAGTATAGTATAAAAACATATAGTGCCAGGACCAAGCTGCCTAATAAATGGCATGATAAGGGGACTAAATGTCTTAGGGGATTGCGATATAGAACTTTTCACCTCTAGCTCACTGTTTTAAATCCAGCATGGGTTGGTAGTGAGCAAAGGCCATTATCATCTGATGGCTGTTAAATAGCCTATGTGAAATGAATTGGTGGTCTCATTTCATTTCCTAGGGGACAGATTTCTGTATTATAGTTGATGATAATTGGCAACCTAGGTCGAGGCTCAACATAGAAACCAAAGACTGGAAGGACATGGAGATCAAATGACTTTCTCATCCCTATAGGTGGTCCCTCCAGGTCAGCTCTCCGTCACATTGCCACAACACAGTGTGGGAGTTCACATTGTCAGGTCTTGTACAAACTTGTTCTTTCAATAGACAGCACACTTCATATAAGCGGTTCTGCATCTGAGGGCTAAATTCTTCACCCTTAATCATGCTAACTAGTACTGTACTCCATTTATTCAAATTAAGGGACTACATATGTCATAAGATACTACTCCCATAGTGAGTAAACGTGAAGAATTGGGGCCTCTAAAGTTATAAATTAATGGGCTAATTATTAATAATAAAATAGTATGTCTTTTAAGTCTCTTATTTCATACTAAGGAAGCAGGCAAGCAGAATTTTTAGTTTATTTTATTACTTCTGACATCTAAGCTGACCCTTGTCCATATGGTCTAATTAAAATGGCACCATACTATTTTAATACTGTGGAGAAGAGAAACTTCTTCAGTGGCAAAACAATTGACTAGTCATTCGTTCCCCCTCAAGATCTGCAAACAAATTAAAAATATAGTACTTGTGGCACCTTAGAGACTAACAAATTTATTTGAGCATAAGCTTTCATGAGCTACAGCTCACTTCATCGGATGCATTCAGTGGAAAATACAGTGGGGAGATTTATATACACAGAGAACATGAAACAATGGGTGTTACCATACACACTGTAAGGAGAGTGATCACTTAAGATGAGCTATTACCAGCAGGAGAGTGGGGCGGGGGGAAGAAAACCTTTTGTAGAGATAATTAATTCCAATTCAGCAGTCTCTCGCTGGAGTCTGTTTTTAAAGTTTTTTTGTTGAAGAATTGCCACAGAGCCAGAAGAGTACCCAGAAGTCACCTACTACTGGACAGGCCCAACAAAGAAAATAACAGAACGCCACCAGCCATCACCTTCAGCCCTCAATTAAAACCTCTCCAACGCATCATGAAGGATCTACAACCTATCCTGAAGGACGACCCATCACTCTCATAGATCTTGGGAGACAGGCCAGTCCTTGCTTACAGACAGCCCCCCAACCTGAAGTAAATACTCACCAGCAACCACATACTGCACAACAGAACCACTAACCCAGGAACCTATCCTTGCACATGTCTATTCAGGGGACACCATCATAGGGCCTAATCACATCAGCCACACTATCGGAGGCTCGTTCACCTGCACATCTACCAATGTGATATGTGCCAGCAATGCCCCTCTGCCATGTACATTGGTCAAACTGGACAGTCTCTACATAAAAGAATAAATGGACACAAATCAGACGTCAAGAATTATAACATTCAAAAACCAGTCGGAGAACACTTCAGTCTCTCTGGTCACTCGATTACAGACCTAAAAGTGGCAATTCTTCAACAAAAAAACTTTAAAAGAGACTCCAACGAGAGACTGCTGAATTGGAATTAATTTGCAAATGAGAGACTGCTGAATTGGAATTAATTTGCAAACTGGATACAATTAACTGAGGCTTGAATAGAGACTGGGAGTGGATGGGTCATTACACAAAGTAAAACTATTTCCCCATGTTTATCCCCCCTCCACCCCCCACTGTTCCTCAGACGTTCTTGTCAACTGCTGGAAATGGCCCACCTTGATTATCACTACAAAAGGTTTTCTCCCCCCCCCCCGCTCTCCTGCTGGTAATAGCTCACCTTTCCTGATCACTCTGGTTACAGTGTGTATGGTAACACCCATTGTTTCATGTTCTCTGTGTATATAAATCTCCCCACTGTATTTTCCACTGAATGCATCTGATGAAGTGAGCTGTAGCTTACAAAAGCTTATGCTCAAATAAATGTGTTAGTCTCTAAGGTGCCACAAGTACTCCTGTTCTTTTTGTGGATACAGACTAACACAGCTGCTACTCTGAAACCTAAAAATATAGTGATACAGTTATCAGAAGAAGTAAATTACAAACAAACAAACAAAAAAACCAAACTCCACAACAGTTACAGCCAAACAACTCTACAGCACTAATGAATAGGATAGCAAAAAGGGCAAAAGTGTTTCACCAAAAAAAAAAAAAAATGGGGAAAAATTGTTCATGGTTTTTCATATTTTTGTTTTTTTGTTTTTCAAAAATGTTAATTTCATTTTGGTAGGAAAATTTTCACTCTCTAATATTCATATATATTTTTTCTATTTGTTTTTTGGTGGGTTCCCCCCCGTCGTTATTTTGAAACAAAATCTTTGGTATATAATGTCCTAAAAATGCCTGTGCATAAATTGTGGAAGAAATTTCTATATTTCTATGCACAGCTGTGGTAGCTTTAAGTACAAATGGCTACATTAGTGCCAAGATACCATGCCCTTCTATTGGAAGTGACTGTTATTAAATAATATTTGAAAAATTGTTTTAGAATGTAGTAGACTTAGCTGATGGGCTAGGAAATAGGATGAGGCATCTCTGGATTATACCCTTCCTTCCTGTTCTTCCAGGAGGCTTGAATTAGTGTACAAAGTTCCAGTAATCCAGCCTGGAAGTCAGAAAGTCTTGGACCATTGTGTTGATGTCGGAGATTCTGGAGGTGGACACCTGTCTACTAGGAATGGTATTCAGGCGGCCAACTTGTTAAAACAGGGTACTGAACAACCATCAGGTGGTAGAAACTGATATTCACTGCTAACCTGGAGAGGACTCAAACTGGTGACTTAGATTATTTTTAATTTATCCTTGGAAATCAAGATTATAGATGTGAACTGAGGGCTCCAACTGGGATTTAATTAGTGTATTTTGGACTGGGAAATGTGTCTCCATGCTATTATGCAGTCATGCCATAGCCCTAATTCAGGGGTGGGCAAACTTTTTGGCCTGAGGGCCACATTGGGGTTGCAAAACTGTATGGAGGGCTGGGTAGGGAAGGCTGTGCCTCCCCAAACAGCCTGGCCCCGCCCCCATCTGCCCCCTCCCACTTCCCATCCCCTGACTGCCCCCCTCAGAACCCCTGACCCATCCAACCCCCCCTGCTCCTTGTCCCCTGACCGCTCCGTCCCGGGACCCCCCGCCCCTAACCACCCCCCCCGGGACCCCATCCCCTATCCAATCCTCCCTGTTCCCTGTCCCCTGACCCCTATCCACATCCCCACCCCTGACAGGCCCCCCCGGGATCCCACGCCTATCCAACCGCCCCTGTTCCCCGACCCCTGACTGCCCTCCCCCACAGAACCTCTGCCTCATCCAACCGCCCCCTGCTCCCTGTCCTCTGACTGCCCCCCAAAACCCCCCACCCCTTATCTGACCCCCTTACCATGCCGCTCAGAGCAGCATGTCTGGTAGCCATGCCGCTCGGCCGGAGCTAGACGTGCTGCTGCTCTGCCTGGCAGTAGCTCGCAGCCCTGCTGCCCAGAGCGCTGCCTGCGTGGCAGTGTGGCTGCTGGGGAGGGGGAACAGCAGGGGAGGAGCCAGGGGCTAGCGTCCCCGGCCAGGAGCTCAAGGGCCAGGCAGGAGGGTCCTGCGGGCCGGATGTGGCCCACGGGCTGTAGTTTTCCCACCTCTGCCCTAATTTCCATGTCTGGAATGAATATATAATTAATATCCTGTACCTAGTTTTAATAGTGACAGTAACTCTAGTAAGAAGGGCTTTATTGCTTCTTGGCCCAGATAGAGTGCTCATGTATTTCCATGCTTACTGTTATCTGTCAAATAGATTGGCCTTGTCTGTGTGAAGGGACATCATACTCTCAGTTAAATCAGTTGTTCCCATATGTCTTGTAGGAAAACTATCATTTTTCAGAAATACATTAGGTGTGTGGACTCTTTTTAGTGCACACGCCTACTCTCTTTCTTCCCATACTAACTAGTGTTCCATTATGGGATTTGCAGTTCCTATAGTGGCCACAAGGAATGGGTTATTATGTCTTATAGGCTACATTATCTTTGTTAGGGACACAAAGGCAGAATGTCTGCTTCCTGATGTGGAGTAGCAGCTGCAAAACACCTGCCAAACAGTAATACATGACAACATGGGAAGAGCTAGCATAAAAAAAGGAACAGTCACCAGGAGCCAAATAAAGCTCTCCAATGATAATGTGAGATTTAAAGACACTGTTGCTAGTGTCATCATGTCCTTGCAGAAGGCATTGAGTTATAATTTTCTGTTTGTGGTGTACAACTCATGCCAGGCAACTAACACAAAATTCCTACATTTCAAAGGATTAATGGGCAAAAAATCTTTTTTTTGCTTTAAAGAGACAGATTAATACAAAAATGTGAAGATTTTTAAATGAAGGTGTATTTTCAGTGATAGATAGGGACCAGAGGGTCTCGGTGTGGACATTCCACACTGGTATGCCTCATTACTGCATCCTGGGGAGAAAAATACAGAAGGGGAAATTGGATAAACAAGAAAATAAAATGGATTGAAGGGGGGAAGGGGAGAATGCCTTCACTCTATGTATTGATTTCTATTCCCACACCATTTAAGCACTCTGTGTCTTTTAGTGAGAACAGGATTAAAGCACAGTGGGTGTTCAGTGTAGCCAAAAATCAGTCATTTTCATAGAAAAATTACCTTATTGCCCAACTCCCACGTAGGCTAGGTATATGATAGGTATGATAGAAAAAGTACACACACAAGGTGAAAGCTATGGTAATGATTCCGTGCCAGGTAACAGAGAGCTTTACTGGATCAGGCTTTCATAACTGTGCATGTGCAGGTGCATATTCAAAAACATAAGTGCATGAAATTATTGCATTTGTATGCATACTTGTGGTAACTCTATGTAAAAATGGCTGAAGTAGGTGTCAAGATACCCTGCTGAGGAGCACAGGATAAATGCATGGATAGATCATATCAGACAGAACGGGATGGGAAATATGGGCATTGCTTCTCCTTCAACATCAAATGTGGTAACAGCTATTCTTTTTTGTGTTTCCGCAATTCTGCTGTTCATATTGCATACAAAATGACCAATTAAATACTGTACAGGCCCTATTTAGCTGAAATATATACCCTGTATATAAGAAATATTTTAATTTCTGATGATGAATAAACAAAATATAGTTTATTTAGTCCAACTTTCACAAATATACTTGTCTTTAGCTTTTGGTAGGAATTTGGGAATACCCTTTGAACTCTCCCATCTATTGAAACTATATTATATTTTTCTTTGCATCGTTCAGTTAATTTCAGTTGCATTCATGTAGCAATATGGCCTCTTCTGCTAGACAAAACAGTACTGGTAAATTCTCAGGGTGGAAAATGCTATCGGTAATCAAAGTCTGTCTTTGCAGACAGTGCGTCCACCTTATTTCTTAGTAGTATTTAGTCTGAATAATTTTGGGCTGTATTTTTAAGAAAAAAACTCCATATTTTTTCTTCACAGTTAAATGAATCACTATAACGCTTCCTTATTGAAAGACGTAAAATATTATTTGAAATATTTAACTTCTGTTGAAGAAACAAAACACATTTCAACCCTGTTCAACTGAAACATGATTAGCTGGAGCTCTTGTATTTCATCGAGGCCTAGTGAAGAACGGCTGGCTTGCTTCTCCAAGGCCAGATGATCTACTAACTAGTGTCTCCAGTTCTGCCAAAGCTGAATTCTAGGTTCCACAAGCCCAGATCAGTGGCTAGCGTGTCAAGTAAATTTGCAAGCCATCTGGCTTTAAAGGGAGCACACTAGTTGAAGAGTTCCCCAGGCAACCACATCTTTACTTATCCCAAATTTTCTGTTCTACTCTGAGATGTTTAGCTCAATGGAGTTGTAATGTGTATAATTATCATTCTAGTTTTTATTATGTTTTTAATTAGTTGATTACCAAGCATTCTATGCATCTGCAACTCACCTCACACATACAGAGCACCCAAAACCCCCTGTTTGCATTCACGAAGAAACATGTACATGTGTTTCATTTGTTCACACTGCTAATTTTTGTATACATTTGAAATTACTTGATTTGTGCATGCAGTTCCTTATGTATGCATGA
The DNA here is from genome assembly GCF_965152275.1 of Natator depressus. Lineage (NCBI taxonomy): Eukaryota > Metazoa > Chordata > Testudines > Cheloniidae > Natator > Natator depressus. Next base: position 103,852,849 of record NC_134235.1, read on the forward strand.
TAATGCATGTATGTATCTGTTGCACCTTTTTTAGAATGTATGTTCTCAACCTGTACCAGGCCCAAAACCAACTTGGAAGATAGTATTTGAGCTGAATAGTAGAAAAGAGGTTTGTGAATTAGTTATCAACTCTTGAAACATAGCCTTGTTGTGATTTTTTTAGAGCGAGTGGGTGTCACATTCTGGGGTGCAATCCAGACCAATGAGGGTTGTGTCACCACCACCTCACAATGCTTTGCTGTTGTAGCTCTCAACCAGGACCATTCACAAACAGCCTAACAGCATGCAGATCCTGAGTGTCTGTGAATAGCTGCAGTCCTGTCTAGCACCTCTGACCCCAGCAGCCTGTCAGCAACACTCCAGTCACACTCTGGCTTCTACCAGCCTTGGTTCCTACTTGCAGGGTGATCCCAGAGCACTCCCAGTCCATAATCTTTCCAAAATATGTGTTCTGCACTGTCTAGCCCTTTTTAGTTCAGATATTACAGGTCCACTGCTCCTGTAAAGGGTCCTTATTCAACAGTTTGCTTCTTCAACTGGAGTTACCAAATGGTTCAGTTTAAACACAGCACTGGATTGGCTTAGATTAAAAAAAATAAAACAAGTTTATTAAGAAAAGAAGATAAGATTTAAGTGAATTCAAGTATCAGGTATTAAAGTCAGAAATGGTTGCAAGAGAAATAAGGATAAAACACTTCCTTGTAGCTAAAACTCAAGAAGCTAAATTTGGTTGAAGGTAAATCCTTACCATGTGTTTCCTGAAACAGGGCTTACCAAATTCTTAGGTCAAGACCTCACCTAGAAGTCAAAGGGCCGGGATCTTTTGTCATTTTAGGTAAAATTGAGAGAGACAAGGAGAGAGAGAGAGCTTTGGGTTTTCTGCCCCTTTCTTTTATAATCCAGTTTACTGTTGAAGCCTCAAAGCAAACTTTATTCAAACAGTAAAGGAGGTGACATGAAGTCTGATGGTGAAGGAGGTTCTATATTGTTTGCTAAAATGAAGATTGATCTGTTTCTACCCCACTTCATTGCCAGAGAATGGCCATTTGACTTTGATGACACCTGGCTGGAGCTGTTAGCTTGTCCTTTGTCTTTGAGAAACTGGTTTCCTCCTTTCCACACTTTGTCTGATAAACACATTGTAGTCATGATTTCAGCTTATGTGCATAACTCTTATTACCTATTTCATACATACATTACACAAGAATATTAATGATCAATGTATTATTAGTTTTCAGATGATAACTCACAAGGCATAATTTGTGCAAAGATTATTATATAGTGTGTAGGGTGTGAACACAGGGTGCTTTTGGTCACAGTGGGTAAGTCTGAGCACTTGACGTGACATCCTTTCTAAAACAACTCCAAACTATACTACATCTCAACGTCTCCTACTTCAACCGTTTTTTGGGAATATTTCTTTATTTAAATTTTCTTCTTGACACACACCCCTTCGCTTTCATCCTGCCAAAACAGTGATGATCACATGGCAATACTTGACTCAAAACAGTCTGAATCTGGAATATGGCTACATTATTTCTTTAATGTCTAGCAAAATTTTGTTGAAACGATTTTGTCAAACTGCCATTTCTATTTTGCTGAAAAAAAGAAAGAGCAAGTTTTCAGAAGTCTTTTTAGGAACTCTTTTTATTTGTGGTTGATGAAAGATTCTCTGTCCAGGTTTTTATGTAGGTGCTTGTAATGGACCTGCTCTGTCCCCATCCTCAGATGCCCCTTTGTCCTTTCATACCCCTCTGCTGCTGGACTAATTGGCCTATCCAGTCTGATTGATGCCTGAGTGATCTGAGTGCTGGCTCACCTGCTAGCTCCCAGCATTGTTGCAGTGCCCATCTCCTTAGTATCTGAGCATCCGCAGTTTCAGGAATCTGTCTGAAGTACAGGTTAACTAGAATATTGCCCATTGCTGAAAAGTTTGTCCTTTTGCTCAGGTTAGTAAATCTACACTATTCAGATTATATTTAAATAACCACTAACTTGAACTTAAGCAACTATAATGATATTTGCTCACTTTTTATTCATAGATTAGAATGCCCCAGATATGATACTGTTTGTAGTCGAGGACTGGGAACACCTTAGTTTTGATACATGTGCAGGTATTTGCATATGTGCACTTAATTTACATCTTTCTATTCTTCCACTTGTGTACTTGATCCAAAAGTAGCTGAATGGAATACATCAAGTTCCTTTAATTACCCTCTGAATAGAATACACCCTGGCTTTTGTGAAGTGGCTTCTCTGTTCCATTTTTATTCAAATTAAACATCAATTTAGATTAACAGAATTAAAAGGCACATTATGCATGCTACAAAAGACAGGTCATTATGAAACCCTTTTGGATATAAAAACGTGTATAATATTCATGCCTGGCTGTGCTTTATCCAACAGCATGCAAATACTGAAATAAACTCTCTGAATACTATAAAATCAAGCTTCTGTTTAAGTGGTTGGCCATAATTACTTCATTTAGAATTTATCCTGCTGGTGCTGATAATGAATTGAGCAGGTATTTATGTGTTCTCACTTGTCCTTCCAGAGGCATTGCGTCATAATTCAGAGTCAGTTAAGCAACACTGTAAAATACAGTGTTGTACAGGGCTATAGTCGTCACTGCTTAATAACAGATTTTCTGAGTTAAAGTAATCTGATTAGACAGATATTTCCATTCTAACTGGAGATAGCTGCATTTAAGAGTGTGTCCCCCCTCTGCTGTAGTGTCAGCAAGTGGATCTATAATATCATTCAAAAGAGACAGCTGCTAAAAAGCTATGGATTAAATCCAGACAAGAAGTATAGCTAGCAATCCTGAAGACTCCATAACGTCTCAGGGAGACTGCTCTGCCTTACACACACTCAGCAGAACTGATGTCAGAAAGTCATTATAATTTGGAGCCACATCCATCCTTGCCACTTCTAGTGCTGCATCTAAAGGATAGATCTATAGCTCCTCTGCAATGACCAGAAGTGGTGGGGTGGAGGGAGGGAAGCCCTTTGGCGGTAATGGGTCTGCCATCAAGAAAGGTTTGGTTTTCTATGTGTTTGTGTCACCAGGGAGACTAGTTCTTGTCTATAATGAACTCAGGGACTGACATCATTGTTCTCAACACATTAGGGATCCTGACCTCAGATGAGGGTTTTCTTTAATAAATCTCTCCAGCCAGAGCTGGATCTCTGCCGGCTGGCTCATTGCACTTCTTCCCAGCCCACGTCATAGTTTTATAGGGGATAATTTTTGCTAATTTGAAAAATATGTGTTAATTTGCATAGGAACTCTCCCTTCCCTACCCTGGTATGTCACACTCCATGGTGAGCCACTGGTTTTGGGTGGGGTGTATGCCAAATAACATAACACATGCAAGGCCCCATTCTGCTTCTTCCCCCTGCTACGACTGGGTACCTCCCACCTTTGTCTACCCAACTGGGCACATCCCGCCTGCCTTCCATGCTCCTTAGGCTGTGTGACTGTCTCCTCCCTGGTTTTTGAGGCGACAGGGTCTCTGGTTTAAGCCGTTCCATGAGTGAAGCAGCAATAGAAGATGGAGCCCAAGCACAGCGTTCCAAATGAGAGACGGTTTGGGAATTCAGTCTCCGCCATGGCCCATTGTTGCTGGAGTCAGAGGACACTCTGGATGGAGAGTTGGGGATGGTGCATTGACTGGCAGGTCTGATATGTAGTGTGGGTTCCTATTAGGTCGCACAGGCCATTACTTTCCCACCCCAGTATATAAGGTGGAATCTTTTCAGAGTGGTTCACTAAGAATTGTCCTGGATAATTGCTGACATTTTGAGACATGAAACCATGTTGTCATGTAACTTTTTTTTAACAGGGAGACAGAAACACAGTTATTCTAATGACCAATAGGTGACAGCACATAGTGATGGGAACAGGCAAATGAATCACTCGCAACAATGGCAGAAGCAGGTAAAGGGTCATTGAACATAAATGTTTTCTTTTAAACTATAACTGCTTTTTGGGAAAAGGTGTGTAGAGGGTTAACAAGAGTGGCACTAGTCAAAGTCTAGTTATCCAAAGCTTCTTGGGCCCACCCAACTGGTCAGGAGTTCTCAAAAGATAATTGGAATCTAATGCTTCTACTTGGGCCAAAAATAATGCAAGGATAGCTCTTTTCAGCATATTTTGATGTTCCATATACTAGATCAAGCCAAACCCAGAAAATGTAGAGACATGTAGAAATTAAAAATAGTGGGGAAGAAGAGAAATGACCAGAAGTTCAATAAAAGATTTGGCTTCATGCTTGGGTTAAAGATTGGGGTCGGTTCTTATTTTATCAAGTTTCCCCTGCCCTTGTTTTGGTTCAGTCCTGATCTCACTACTTAGATGAAATGCCAAACTTACTCTAGCTATGTGATCATTATCCTTGTATTTTCTGGGTACTGCACCATTCAAGTTACAGGATCCTACCGTCTGTGAAGGCAGCTGCTATTTTTTTGAGACAGTGTTGATACAACTTGTTCCAGGTGCTCTGCCATGGAGACTTTACTTTTGTTCATTCTTGTGTTAGTTGTACTCCTTAACCTAACTCTTTGGGTATCCTAACAGGAGAGTATTGCCTTGCCAGAGAGAAAAGCCCACTGTGGAGTGGAGTGCCAGAGGACAACCTGACCACACAAAGAATTAATCTGATAGAGCTCAGGGAAGTGAAGGAGTAGGAGATCTTGTTCTACATGTGTCATTTTGAGTGGGATGATGGATCTTGTTTAGTATATTAGTGACCCTTTGCACTAGCCATCTATATGTTATGGATAAAAGATTGTGTACAGATTGTGTGTTTATCACTAGAATTGACAACATCTCAACAGAGGACAAGCAGTGGAGGACTTGGAAGGTTCTACAACTCCTATGACAGCATCCTCTGAAGCTGGCTTGGGAGAATCATGAATTTAGTACCTTTCTCTGATTGTGACACCTTTTGTTGTAGGTCAGCACAGTGAGAGAGATTCACCTGTGGCCCTTCTTGAAGTATATCCTTAAGAACTTATTCTGATCCATGGATTTAAATGGATTTCAGTCTCTTCTCTGGAAACCCATGGCAGTAGATGAAACATAGTAAAACAAGAGTGAAACCCTCTTTCAGAGAGGATGCAGCTGGAGGTACATCTTATAAGCTGAATAACAAGCAAAGTACAACAATGTAAGTCAAAGACATGTCAAAGATATATGGATTTGAAACTCCAAATAAACAGATTAGAGGCCTTAGGCTCTAGGTAAGTTGCATTGTGGAAGCCAAGAGAAAATCCCTATTTTTTCCCTGTGTGTTGTATAAAGAAGTTCTTATACACAAATGCAGGGGTTCTCAAACTTCATTGCACTGTGACTACCTTCTGACAACAAAAATTACTACATGACTCCTGGAGGGGGGACTGAAGACTGAGCCTGCCTGAGTCCTACCACCCGAGCTGGGGAGGCCAAAGCCTAAGCCTGAGCCCCACCACTTTGGTGGGGAAGGGGTCAAAACCCCAGGTTGGGAGGCCAAAGCCTATAACCTGAGCCCCACCGCCCAGGGCTGAATCCCTCGGGCTTTGGCTTAGGCCCCGAGCATCAGCTAGTCTAACACCAGTCCTGGCGACCCCATTAAAATGGGGTTGTGACCCACTTTGGGGTCCCAACCCACAGTTTGGGAATTGCTGCACGAATGAAACAAGTAGATACCATACCTTCTGGAGAGAAGATTTATAAATCAGTCAACCGTTCCCCACAAAGAAGGTTAACTATTTCCCACAAATAATCTACTTGTATTAATGATGGAATCACATAGCCCACTCTCAGTAATTATGCAGGAAAAAAAGACAGCAAAAAATAAATTATGCATTAATAAAATGACTTGATGCATGTAGAAGAAGTTAAATACCGCTGTTTCAGTACTGAAGCACTTCTGTTTTCTGAATCTAAATGGATAAATTCAAGGGGGGAGGGAAAGCCTGCTGGATATAATAATAAATGCATTTTCTGTATAACTACTTTTCACTTTCATTTTGTTCCATATTGTATACATCTTTTTTCCTCTTCATCAGAGTAAATGACTGCATTTTGACTGTAGCCTGGAGAGCATGCATTAAAACAGCTCTAATGAGAATGGCAGCCAGAAGCAAGGGCATTTACAAAAGATAATTATTGCTTAGATTATGACTATCAACTTTCTATTGACATGAAAAATTTACATCTTACAGAAATATTATATAAGCATTGTCATTCACAATGAAGCATGACAGAAATGAATTTACTCTCAGCTGCTTGTAGAATCAACATATGTGGGTCATTCTTTCAGCACAGAGAATTGTAAAGTTGGAAATTAGAAAATATGAGATTCCTGCCCCCACCCCCACAAACTAAATGAGAATCGTACTGTTTATCTTCCTAGAATGTGACCTGAGGCCAACATGGATAAATACAACCTATTAACCAGGGGTGGGAGATGGGAAACGCACAGGAAATGTGAAATTCCCACATGCCCTCAGTCTAGTAAATGGACAATACTTCCAGAATATCTTCTCCAGCAATGGAAGCAGGATTGTGGAATGTAATTTCTGCCTGGCATGATCATCTTATGAAAGGAGTAATGGCAATAATTATGGCAATCTTAAACCGTCCTTATTTCTGAAGGACTGAATAGGAGAGGAGCTGTGTGCCACAAAATAACTTTTATTTTTATTTTGAGGCTATTATGGGGAGAGACAGATAATTTATCTATCTGTGGCAAATACACAATAAGGGCCACAATGTTGGCAGCCCTCATCTGTCTAAGATACTTCTATGGCCCCTATTGCTGTGGTATCTGAGCACCTCGCAGACTTTTATGTATTTATCCTCATAATGCCCCTGTCAGGTAGGGACATGCTATATCCCCATGTTACAGAGGAGGACTGAGGCATAGACACATTGCCAAGGTCACACGCGTATCAGGAAGCAAAGAATGCAAGGATCCTCTGCCTATCTTGTGACCCTGTGCAGGGTCCAGCTGCTATGTAATCCTGCTCTTTCCTAACACCCCCATGGTCACTAGCTGCCTGAAAAAGTGTGTGTGTGGGGGGGGAGGGGTTGTAGGGAAAATACCCTTTTCTTGTGGCATAGCTGCCATGCAGTGTATGGTGGCTGAAGGCTCACATGAAGAACTCTGGCTGATTCAGCCAGAATTTCTCCTGTGGACTATTGCTGTGGTACAGCTTCTTTGCCCTCCTGGTGCCATGTGCATACTCTGAAGAAGTGCAATCTTCCCTTGAGATTATAAGGCATGATTCTTTAGCCACCATGTAAGGTGGGTATTAGTCTATTTATTAAATGGGGCAAGTAACACTCAGAAACCAGTGGAGAGAGTAACTCTGACCTGCACAGCAACAAACTCCATCAACTCAGAGATGCAAATGCAAAGTAGCAAAGGAAAGCCTCTTGTTGTAGTAATGGCTCCTTGTGTATCCATGTTAGTAGCAATTATGATGGAATAAATACATTCAGGACATTGTACCTACATCCCAAATCCAGGACCACAACAGGCTATCCACGAATGTAAACAGACATGATAGGCCAAATTTTGCTAAGAGGGCCACATGTGTATAAGTCAGGGCTGAAGCTGGCCTACAGTATTAAAACTATTATTATTCCCTCCCCAACCATTCCTGCAGCAACTGGTGCCAGAAGTAAAAGTACAGACAAATGAGTTGGAGGAAACTGTAGTAATGTTATAAGAAGACAGAAATAGGGAAAAGGCAAGGAGTTAAAAACAGAAGTAGGGAAAAAAGAAAAAGTAGAAAAATGTGAGATATGTGATATTAACTAACTCTCGGGTATGTCTACACTGCAGCTGGTAGCATGCTCCCCAGCTTGAAAGACGTGCTGTCTCTTGTTCAAGACAGCACACTACACAAGGAGCGTAGCCAGGGGTAGCACAGACGATGGCTTAGCACAGACGATGGCTTGGGTTAGTCATCCAAGTACATACCCAAGGGTCCAGGCAAGTGTATATGCAGGTGGTAAACCTGAGCTGCTGCTAGTGCTACCCGCAGCTATGCTATGTTTTTAAAATCCTAGCTAACAAAGTCGTTCAGCACTTCTGCCATTTCCATATTTTCTGTTATTGTTCCCCCCCACTCATTGAGTCACGGGCCTACCCTGTCCTTGGTCTTCCTCTTGATTCTAATGTATTTGTAGAATGTTTTCTTGTTACCCTTTATGTCTCTAGCTAGTTTAATCTTGTTTTTTGCCTTGGCCTTTCTAATTTTGCCCTACACACTTGTGTTATTTGTTTATATTCATCCTTTGTAATTTGACCTACTTTCCACTTTTTGTAGGAGTCTTTTTTGAGTTTCAGACCATTGAAGATCTCCTTGTTAAGCCAGGGTGGTCTCTTGCCATATTTCCTGTGTTTCCTACACAGTGAGATAGTTTGCTCTTGTGCTCTTAATAATGTCTCTTTGAAAAACTTCCAACTCTCTTGAACTGTTTTTTCCCTTAGACTTGCTTCTTACCTACCAAATCTCTGAGTTTGCTAAAGTCTGCCTTCTTGAAATCCATTATCTTTATTGTGCTGTTTTCCCTCCTACCATTCCTTAGAATCATGACCTGTATCATTTCATGATCACTTTCACCCAAGCTGCCTTCCACTTTCAAATTCTCAGCCAGTTCCTCCCTATTTGTCAAAATCAAATCTAGAACAGTCTCCCCCCCCTAGTAGCTTTCTCCACCTTCTGAAATAAAAAATTGTCTCCAATACATTCCAAGAACTTGTTGGATAATCTGTGCCCTGCTGTGTTATTTTCCCAGCAGATGTCTGGGTAGTTGAAGTCCCCCATCACCACCAAGTGCTGTGTTTTGGGTGGTCTTGTTAGTTGTTTAAAAGAAAAACCCCTATCCACCTCTTCTTCCTGATTAGGTGGTCTGTAGTAGACCCCTACCATGACATCAGTCTTGGTTTTTACCCCTTTTATCCTTAGCTAAAGACTTTCAGCAAGTCTGTCTCCTATTTCCATCTCAACCTCAGTCCAAGTGTATACATTTTTGACATATAAGGAAACACCTCCTCCCTTTTTTCCCTGCTTGTCCTTCCTGAGCACGTTATACCCTTCTATAACAATATTTCAGTTGTGTATTATCCCACCAAGTCTCTGTGATGCCAACTATGTCATAGTTGTGTTTATTAGCTAGCGTTTCTAGTTCTTCATGCTTATTCCCCATGCGTCTCACATTAATATACAGACTTCAAAGGGCTTGTCTACACTTACCAGGGGTTTGACGCATGGCAATTGATGCATCGGCGGTCGATTTAGTGGGTCTAGTGAAGACCCACTAAATCGACTGCTGATCGCTCTCTGGTCGACTCCTGTACTCCACCTGAATGAGAAGTGCAAGGGGAGTCGATGGGAGAGCGTCTTCAGTCGATATCACATAGTGTGGACCCCACGGTCAGTAGATCTAAGTATGTCGACTTCAGCTATGTTATTCATATAGCTGAAGTTGCATAACTTAGATCGATCTCTCTCCTTAGTGTAGACAAGGTCTTCGATATTGATTTGATTTCCCTCCTACGTTCTCTTGTGTCTCTCTCTTATTCCTACTATAATGGTCACCCCCTGCCCCCCAGCTTCTGACCCTTCTCCCATGTCTCCATGTTTTTGACACCTGTGGGTTTTTGTCTCCTGCTCCCATTGAACCTAGTTTAGAGCCCTGCTCACTAGGGTAGCCAGTCTGTATCCAAATATGCTCTTCCCCTTCCTTGATAGGTGGACGCCATCTCTGCTTAGCAGTCCTTCTTCCCGCAACAACATCTTGTAGTAAAGGAAACCGAAGCCCCCATGGTGACACCATCCTTACAGCCAGGCATTCACCTCCAGGATGCATCTGTCTGTGCCTGGGCCTCTATCCTTGACTGGAAGGATTGAAGAGACCACCACCTGTGCTTCCAGCTCGTTCACCCTTACTCCCAGAGCCCTGTCATCACTTCTGATGTGCTCAGGGTCATACCTCACAGTATCTTTAGTGCCCACATGGATGAGTAGTATGGGATAGTAGTCAGATGGCCAGATGATTCTCAACAATCCCTCGGCAATGTGTCAGATATGGGCCTCTGGCAGGCAGCATATCTCCCGGGATGCCATGTCAGGCTGACAGATGGGTGCCTCCATCTCCCTCAGAAGAGAGATGTACCTTTAGTGATTTCTCTGGATATCCGGCACTTTCCCTTCAGCTTGATGCAGTTCAGCTAAACTCTTACTAAACACAACCAATTATCACTCAGGTTCCCAAACCAATGGCTTTGTTGGATCCCCTGCTGCTTCTGAATGTTCAGGGAGCAGCAGTGACCAAGAGAGTTCCTACTATCTGTATATGGTTAGACTGACCTTTGCTCTTGGATGCAGACAATGACACAGTTATACATGCCATGCCACCTCACAATTGGATGTCCGTAATGTGCACCTAAGGATGGTTTGGTGACTTTCACCTCCTCTATGCATTGAAATCCTGTGTAAATATTTTCCTTCGGCAATGAGCAAGCAACTCCCACTGATGGCAATAGGAGTTACTCATATCCTGCAACAAGAGAATAGGCCCCAAGATGTATTCTTTGATCCAATTATGAAACAAATATGTGAACCATTTCTTTCTTTGAACAGTCTTGTAAACCTTGGTTCAAAAGCAGACTGGGAGAGCAGGGATATGGAGTCATACTTCCCTTCCTTAAATGTTGATTATTGCAACTTGTTTTAATTGGCCAAGCTACCTTCTAGCAATTTCATCTGATTCCAAGTTCTATGGCTTTTTTACAAGGGCTGGAAAAATATGACTCTGTTTTGTCCTATTTATGGCACTCATTAAATTTTTTTTCTGGACTTCATTACCCTTAGAGACTAAGAGCACAATTTCACACACACTTTACTGCTTTTGATGTGTAGATGAGCAGAACCCCCAAAGGGAAAAGAGGAAGGTCTGTTACATTTGTTGGATAACTATTTCTCTCTCTCTTTCTCTCCATCCTCTGTTTCCTTCTGCAAATATGACCTTTATAAGTTTGTCATCTACCTGTATGAAGTCTTTTATGCAACAATCAGCCATTAAATCTTCCTCTGTGACAAATTGATCTCTTCAAGTTTGCATTTCAATCACAACATGTAACCAAAGTGAGTTAGGCCTCGATACTGTGTCCTTTTTACATTTTATCTCCATCAGATATGGCTGTTTTCATGTTCTGTGTTTTGTTTTTTTGTCAGGAAAGACAAAGCAAATTTTTTCTAATCAAAATGGCACAGATTATAGGAATTTGCTTCTCATATTTCTGGTTTTTGTCTTAATACAATTTATCACTGAGGTAGTGGATACATATTGAGGAGCTGAAGGCCAGAGGATAATAGCATAAACTGCCTGCTTGAAAAACTTCAGGGGGAGAAATAATTAGAGAGGAAGTGAAGTGAACTCTGGTGCAATGAAGTTAAGCAACTTCCGAGGAGGATCTGCGACCTGATTTTGCTCTGTTCCATCAGCGTAAATCTAAAGTTACTCCCTGGCTTCAGTGGCATTATGCCACATTTGCACCTGTGAAATTGAGTAGATTTTCAGACAACAGATGTAAATTAAGATAGAATTTGACCACCACGCTGATAGGTATAACAGCACTCTAATTTCTGAGTAATATGCTAAAGCTCCATCCTGCAGCTATGGAATTTGATGCAAGTTTGACGAGGGGATGTTTTTAGAAATACTAAAGAGCTGAAAACAGACTTTTAATGTTGATAAGATTTTTAATAGCAGAAGAACTAAAGTCAAATCAGAGGAAGCAATTTAATGTTTGAAATCATGATAGTAAATTGCCTTAATATCTCCAATTACCTTGTCATAACTTTACATTGACAAATATGTTCCAGTAGAAAAATGACACACGGGAGTTTTGGGGAGATGTGTGAAGAATTATTTCAAATAATAAACACATTAAAGAAAACTTCCGTTTAAAGTTTCAAGCTGTTTGAAATGCTAAGTTCTTAAATAACTGTAAATGGTTCTGCACTGGGGTAGTTTGGAACAGTCACTGTATATGCAAAATTAAGGCAAGTAAAAATATTAAAGTTCTTCATATTGGTTTGTGTTTGAGCACTAGAAACTGAAAATAAATCATTAATGGTTGTGCCTCAGTATCTGTGTGTGTTTTTTCTCCATCCAAAGTCTCCAAGTGAATGAAGTGTTTTAACAATTATGGGTCAGAGGGTGTAAGTATGGGTGGTTGAAATTTCATATGAAATATGAAAAATACCTTCTTGTGTGACCTTGGACAAGTCACTTATTAGTCACGCTGTGTATTGGGGCTCTACAGTAGATCTGTTCATAGCCCATTGTGAGCTGTATGAAGCAGGAGTAATTTAGAGCAATCTTGAGGCGTCTCTAATTTACACTGGGGCTGAATAGGCTCCTTTGTGGCTCCAGAATATGGGAAGTGCTACGATGTTTTTAAGCTACCTTTGTCCCCATGCCCTCTATCCTTGTCTCAAGAACAGGAAAGGGGGGAATTGGGCCCAGTATGTTCAAGGATACTTTGGTGTGGTCATGTGAAGTTGTGTGGTGCCTTATACAGTTTACACTTTATTTAGATTGAGATTTGATTTCTCCCAACATGGATCCTGTATCCAAAAGCCTCTCGTACTTCTGATCCTTCTTATCCTGACCTTTGATTGTTCTATAGCTATTGCCCAAGGCCCTCATCCTACAATCCAGACTACTAGCACAGACCCTTGTGCCCTCAGTGGGTGAGCTTCATGTGCAAGAAGACCAGAGACTTGATTTCCTTTTTACTATAGTGATTAAAGAACTGGAATATAAACAAACACACTTTCCTTTGCCAGCTCTTTTAAAGCTAAACATATGACCTAATACATTATTTTCAGGCTTAGTAATGTGCACTGTATGTTTGTTAAGGGTTAGGTTTAAACATAGCTTTATGTCCCTGCCCAGAAAAGAAGCTTGAAATTAAATGCTAAAAACTGGAGCTATGTCTGTAGGAATGATGCAGCAAGGACATTACACATTTATTTTCTCACAGTCTGCTGCACACAAATTTCCTTTTCTAATCAGAGACCTATTACAATCCGGTCACTTTAAGGAAACAGAGCAGCTATAGTTGCAAGATAGCAGCAATGCTCCTAAAAGGCAGCTATAATTCATTAAGCTACAATATTAAAAACAGAAGGATATTGCCCTGAAATGTTTGAATATTTGCTTTTGAAAACAGGGAATATGAGCGTTGTTCATCTCAACGATGTTTCTCTTCAAAAAGAAATTTGAAACTCGGCACAAAAAACTCGTTTCAGGGTGGTGGGTTTTGTTTGTTGCATATTGTTTCTAATTTGGGGCCTGACCCACAGTCCGTTCAAGTCAATGGAAAAAAATCCTCATTGACTTGTGTGGTCTTTGGATCAGGCCTTTGGTGCGGTTTCCTTTTTATATGCATTCCTTGAATCAAAGCAGCTGCCATGGCTTGGGGAATATGCTGACTGTCCTCAAGAACTCTGGAAACAGCCACCAATGGAACCGATTCCCCTCCGCTAGCAGGCACCTCTCTAGAGATGCGTGGTTGAAGGGCTGGTCTACACTACTAAGGGCTGGTCTACACTGCTGCACTAACTCGATCTAAGTTACACAACTTCAGTTAAGTGAATAACGTAACTTAAGTCGACATAGTTAGATCCACTTACCACGGTGGCTACACTGCGCTGTGTCAATGGGAGAGTGTCTCTCGTCGACTTCCCTTACGCTTCTCGGGGAGGTGGCGTACACAAATTGATGGGAGAGTGCTCCCCCATTGATTTACCTTGTCTTCACCAGCAGTGCCGATCTACTGGTAAGTGTAGACATGCCCTAAGAAAAATGTTTGCTGTTTTGTAAAGTTAGAGTTTAAAAGCTATAGAATAGCTCTAAAGCATGTTGCACTTCTGAGCTGGAGTCAGCAGCATTCCCAGAGACTAGAAATGTAAATGAGAAATCCCATTTTGTTATACCGAGCCGTGGAGCCGTGTTCATTAGCTCCAGTGCCCAGCTCACTTTCCCCTTTGATTCATTTTTGATCAATCACTTCAAACTGCAACTTTGCAACAGCAGAACAAAAGCTTAAAAGGTAAGGTTTAGCTTTTATCGCTTTCATGTCAATGTGAAATACTCTGATTGCATTATAGCCTTCCACTACAAAACACACCAGTGAATAATGCAACATAAGGTACATCTTTGAAATGAAAGCCGTTCCAAGCTAAAGTAGGAGCTCTCAAATCTGCATCAAATGTTTCTTAGAGGAGCAAATGAGATGCTGAGGAGCAGCAGCCAATTGTAGCCTTTGTTCTTGCCCTGGAGAGCTTTGCTATTTCAAATTGCACATCGTGGTTCCTGGGGAGATTTCAGAAGAAATGTATTTTAACTCACCATGTTCTTTCTGTCACGACACAGAGCTTCCTCTGGTCTGATCTGGCATTGGGTCACTTGTTGAACTACCACTTTTTAGTTTCTACAATTCTGAAAATTGTTTCATTTTACTAAAAGTATTTTTTTGCTGTGTAGTCTACATATTTCCATTACATTCAATCCTCTTGGCCAAGAAACAGCTGAATTTGTTAAGACTTGCACAGAGGGAGTCCTCAAATGACCAGGCGGGGTTAGCACTGTACACTTGCTACCACCATTGTGATAAATGAGAAAAAGATACTGAGGTAACAGGAGGTATATGGTGAAGGTGGTGCGGTGTGTCAGAAAGAGTGTGTGGGGTTGGGGGGTGGGATGAGGTTGTTTTGAAGTTAGTTAATTAAGTAAGCCAAATCTTGCTCACTCACGAGAGTAGTTCCATTGAAGGCAATGGGACTGCTTGCATAGATAAGGCATGGCAGATGTATCTCTCCCTGCCCCGGCATTCCAAATAGCAATGAATGTATGTTTCAATAGGAATAAAGTAAGGGCTAGTTACAGACAGGTTTTTTTGTAGAAGATTAGGGGCCAGATTCTCAGCTGGTGTAAATCAGGTTTGTTCAGTTGAAATCAATGACTTCAGTGGAGCTCTGCCCATTGATAACAGCTGAGAATCTGACATTCTTTCCATGTCTCTGTAGAGTGATGCCCTAGTTATGTGTTTGGCACATTTTGCATTACTAAACATCTTAAAAGGAGTGTTTAATTTTACCGTAAAAATCAGCTCCTAGAAAAGCTTGACAGAAAAAGCATCTGCCTGAGCAATTTCCTTCTTCCCCTTGGTGACTAGATCACTATATCAAATCCACATTCATCGGATGAGTTCCCACTGTATGTTAAGAACAAAAAAAAGTCAAAAAGAAAATCAGATATTGACACTCATTAAAAGAAATTGTGTATGTCAATAAATGTCAAGATAATTAAGAGAAATGTTTTCCTTTAACTAGCTTAAGTTTTCAGATTATATATTAAACCAATCTAACTTTAAAGGCTAATTTATCAAGATTTTAGCCATGATTAAAATGTTATTTTCTGTAGAATCTTGCTTTGGAATCATAATCATAATTTTCTGGGCTATGGGCCTGATCCGAACTCCTACAGACTTCCGTAGACTTTGGATCACAACCTCTATGGGTATTTTCAGAGGTGAAAATAAGCCGGTACAGTCCAGTATGGCATACCGGCAAGAACCAGTACGCCATGCCGGTACCGCACCGGCTTCCCCAGGCTGGTGCTTTAAAGGGCCCGGGGCTCCCTGCAGTGGCCAGAACCCCAGGCTCTTTAAAGCGCCGCTGGATCCCTGCTGCTGCTACCCCAGGGGCTCCGGCAGTGGGGCTTGGGGGGCGCTTTAAAGGGCCCGGGCTCTGGCAGCTGTGGGGAGTATCCGTGAGCACCACCCGAGCCCCACTGCCAGAGCCCCTGGGGGTAGCAGCAGCAGGGCTCCGGCAGTGATTTAAAGGGCCCAGAGCTCTGCTGCGGTAGTGGCAGCTGGAGCCCGGGGCCCTTTAAATCACCCCTGAGCCCTGGGGCTCCCAGCCGCCTCTGCAGCTGGCAGCTCTCGGGGTGATTTAAAAGCCCCAGGGCTCCCAGCCACAGCCAGAGCCCTGGGGCCTTTAAATCTTGATTTAAAGGGCCCAGCCCACCTCTTCTGGTTGATGCCATGCCCCCCTGCTCAGGACTCCAGAGTACTGGTAAATTCTTTAAATTACTTTCACCCCTGGGTATTTCTGAGGTTTGATCTTCATTGACTCTTATTTTTGTGGTTGAAACTTTACCAATAAAAAGGAATTGGAGTGCCACTAAGGAATGTGAGTATGATCAAATAAATACAGGGCCACATCATCAGTAAAACCTGTTGGAAGGGAGGTAGACAGAGTCCCAGGAAACTCTGAGATTCGCTTCTTAGATGGTCTGACTGATACTCCCTTCAGTAAGAGCGGTATAGGAAGGGGCAGTGCCTTGTGATCCACAGTGAAAGGAAACAGGATCCTCACAAGGGCTGCCTTTTCCCCTCCGTTCCATGGTGGTACCTGGCCTCCTCTACCTTAGGTAATGCAGCTTAGTACTTGTGCTGCCATTAGGTGCCCTCCCCATGCTGATGTAATCTCTCTCTCTCTCTCTCTCTGAGGAGATGTGCATTGCCCAATGAGATTTAATGCTGAGGAGTTCTGAGGAAAGCATGCCTTGGACAGCAGTTGCTTAATAGCCTGCTCCCCTTTTCCCCTCCCTGCAGACCCCCAGTCCTGTAAGTGGGTATGGAAGGCTTCTGGGGGCTCCTGGAGAAGAAGAGTACTGCTGCTTCTTTGCTAGGCTTCTCACTTCATTCCTATTTTCTTTCACTCCCCATCATCCATGAGGGAAGAGAGGTGGCATCAGATCCCCTTGGTAGGGACGATTTGGCATCCCTAATTTTGCTGTGCATGTAAAATATTTCACACATCAGACCATGCCAGCCAACCATCCTGACAAAGAATGTGTGGGAAAGAGGAGGAAGAGGAATCACTCCACCATCCATCCTTTCCTTCTGCTTGTAAACCAGAGGACTGATAGCCCATAGAGTAAAACTAATGGTTTTAAGAACTAGCAGGGAGGAGTTTGACCCTCAAATTAGACCCTTCTGATTATCCACTATAACAGATGGCAGTGCACAAAACCACACAGGTCCTTGTTTGAAATGAGTCTGCTGGGAACATTATATGCCTTGACCTACTGACAACATTTGATCTGATCTTGCCTTCTTCTCTTGACAAAAAGGCTTTAATCTCCTGCTGTGTAAATGCTGTGGGAATGATGTAATTGAGGAAGTCTGAGACCTACTCTGCGTTGGATAAACAAGATTGCCTGAGTTCAGAAGCCAATGTGTGGAACATTTGGTTTAGCAGTTGTGCTTTGGGTTTTCACTCCAGGGGTTAGTGCTAAACTCTCAGCCACAGTGGTGATGGTTGTTTGTGTAGCAAGCCAAATGTTTCCTCTACTGTTTAGAGATGAGGAGACTTTCTTCCACCACAGGCTTCAACTCAACAAGCAGGTGATGTAGTAAGAGACAATGAGGGTTTTTCCAGCACTACATTAATATGGAACAAACCTTATTTGAACAGTAGGTTTTTTTTTATTCAGGAATGGCTGTCTCTGAATGTATCAGACCGACTGTTGGAAACTGTCATTTATCCTGAAGTCTCTACTTTAGATGTTACAATGTTATCACCCCAGATAAACATGGCTTGATCTTTCTGAAAAAATGATTTCTGAATGGCAGGGTCACTCATCTCAATAGCTCACCTGTTGGTCTTCCAGATAGAATTAATATTTACTAAAATTCCTGGGAAGAAGAAGCTTTGTATTCAGAGCAAATATTTTCCCCTTCTTTAGTCACACCGATATAGTCTAACCCTATTCTAGTTGTGGAATAGCACACCATAAATATTATATATTATTAGTGATATCTGTACATCATAGTCAGGCATTGTTATGGATGTGCCCCAGGGTACCATCAGATTTTTGTAGGGTTTCATCAAAATTTACATTAAACCCTATTTTTCAAGGATTTATAAATGGACTATAAATATTTAATCTAGGGCTGAACCTCATTATGCAAGATCAACACAAAAATAAAATTGGTCTAATTATTATGAAGTGGACAATAACAGTAATACAAATAAGGAGAAAGATTTTACTCATTTGGTATTTAGTAGAATTTAGAAATGACCATTTTTTTTAAAGAAGTGAAAATCCTGGCAGGCCATTGGTTCATAGAATGTTCAAATCACTTAAATAATTCGGAAACCCCATATATTAGGCATTGATGAGAAGCTGAGGTTTAAGAACTGGCCGCAGTACTAATGCTGCTGATAATGAGGGTTTTCAGCCTGTGAATTTAGTGGCAGTACCTGGCAGTTGGATTGATATGAGAAATTAGAATAGAGCATCTGTAATTGTGCTGTAGCTATGAAATGGAACTATAGAGATATACAGGGTCAAGAATCTTACGTTTAGAAAACATTCCTAGATTCACACACGAACTACAGTGTCAAGAAATGTATGGTAATTAAATCTTACACATGTACCAGAGTAAGTGTTAGGAATGAAATTCATACTAGTGCAGCAGGCTCACACAAGGTCCTTAATATTTAAACCTTACTTAAACTCCGTGTCAAATTTTTTTTGCAGAGGGTGTGTGTGTGTGTGTATGTGCGTAAAAGTGTAAGAAGGGCAGGGAACACCCTCTTACAGCAATAACCTCACCATTTCTGCTGTACAAAGAAGAGCATGGCTTAAGGAGGTTGCACAAGAGATATATATACTCTGCTTACCCCTGAGCCAATAGGGAGGCTTGGAAGAACTAGATTTTTATCAGGAACCATCAGTTTCACCATATACACAAACAGACTAAAAATCATTTCCATTGAGAATAATTGAAGTTTACAGATAGGCAAAGAAAAATACCACTTAAGAACTCATTCAAGTTTGATTTAAGGATATTTACTTTGCAGATTTTAACATGTGATGTTGACAATGTGCCTTTTAATAAGTATAAAGCTTTAACTTTTTAAAATCAATGCATATGGTCATTAAATAGTAATCTGACCCCCTCCGCCGCCATAATTTCCCACAACTGTGAAAATTTCAATAGAGGAAAATTGAAAAAAAATGCTTAAATATAAATATTGATATGAGCTGTCAAAATGTGTATATATACAAGTCGGATTCTACAAAGACTACAAATAGGGAAAAACCAGGGGTGATAAAGAAGCGAGTGCATCTCGCATTTCACCCACATTAGAGAATATATCTTCCAAGGATGCACAGCATTTCTAGAGTTCCTTTAGTCCTAGGGTCTCAAGGAGCTTTGTAAACAAGTATTAAATAATTCCCTCAACAGCCCTGTGAGGCAGATAATTATTGGTTATCCCCACTTTGCAGATGGGAAAACTGAAGTACAGAGATGCAATATGTCTAAACTTTCAAAAAGCAGCCTTTGGTTTTGCTCACCTCAATTTTTGGACACCAAACCTAAGACACTTCTTGCCTGATTTTTAGAGGGATAGCATCCTTTCTCAAGCTGGGAAAGCAAAATGATGCAATGGTTCCCAAAAACACAGCGATTTGAGTGAAAAGGTTGGTTTTTTTAAATTCAAAATGTTAAATTTGTATTTTTTCATGACATTTATAAAAAAATCAAAATAGTTATTGAAATTTTTAGTTCCTGAAGATGAGGTTTTTGGCAAATGAAATTTTTGATAGGATTTGTGAAAAAAATATTTCATATAAAATAGGCCTGTTTCAAACCATGCAAAGCTTCAAACTTTGTGACCCCCCACCTCCAGATTATGACCAGCTCTAATAACAGCTGGTATCTTGGTGTTCATAGCAGTGTACTTATTTTCATACTGTTTTCTGAGAAATGAAATAAAATATATTTTAAAAGAAAGCAAGACACAAGGCATGTGCTGAGGGTCTGGCATTACACACAAGGGTAGCAGGTCATCTAAGTCCTGTTCAGTATATCATCATTCTAATTACCATCCACAGGGCCCTGATCTGCTTAGGTTTATGCATGTGCTTAGCTTTACACACTGCTATTAGTCCCATTAACTTCTGTGATGCATGGCCAGAAAGGGTTAAACATCCTGCAAAATAAACAACCCTCAAAAGAGATGGGGAGATAATGTTTGTGTTTTTATGTATTTACATATGTATGAGTAGGGTCAACAATGTAATCAACAGTTCCTGTCTATGCTGTATTCTGATAATTTAGAGATCAAAAGAACATCCTAGCGATTAAATGAATTGTAAACACGGGATATCTCTGTATTCATGTCTCTTTGAAAGGTATAGCAAATAATCTGTGAATGGTGGAGGAACAAGCAAATTGCCTTATATTAATTCTATAGCTAAGTAACCGTGCTGGACCTTCTTCAAAGCTGTTCTAATTGCCTTTTGTTCCTTGAGGAACTCCAACTTGTCAAAGATAACATAAAATTGTATAAAAGATCCTTGGGTCCTGATTCTGTCATCTCAGGTTCTGCTTAGGCTCCATCAGGGGAACTTTGAGTTGCAAGACTGAGGTCCCAGTTATGCTGGTACACCCTCAATATGATACTTGGACATTGGACTATCACCTATGAACTATTTTTAAAGGAACCCTTTGCAACTACAAAGCTCACCATCTCTGCAATAAATCTGCAACTAAATGAATTGAACTCATGTCTGTATGTATATTGATCTTTTAACCATACTCTCTTTCTCTTTTGTTTTTTAAAATAAATTTTAGGTTAGTTAATAAGAATTGGCTGAGGAGTGTATTTGGATAAGATCTGGAATATTCAATAACCTGGGAGGTAATGTGTCCGATCCTTTGGGATTGGTAGTACCTTTTATTTTATATGATGAAATAAGATTTTCAGAAATCATCATATTTGACTTAGGTACCTGGATGGAGGCCTGAGGCTGGATCACTTTAAGAGAACTGTGTTGTTTGGACTTCTGAGTAACCAGGAAGGTAATAAAGAAGTTGCTTTATGCTGGCTTGGTAAATCTAAGTATTGGAATATCCACCAGCTTTCTGGGGATTTTCTGCCCCATTTTTTGCAGTTCACCCTAATTGAGTGACAATAGATGGCCCCCACTGGGACACCGGTCACAGCTTCAAAGAGACTACTCGCAGTTTGTAAAGGTAAGCAAGTAAGGCTTTGCAGGATCAGGGCCTTACCATATAACTGGATTTGACAAAGACTTGTACTGTACTTACAAAACAAACTTTTATCTGCAAGATTCATTAATATTTTCTTACATTCTTTCATCCCAGGCCAGTCAGTGTTGCTGATTTATTATGTTTGTGGTAACATTTCATGAGTTTATATATTTTTGTTTTGTCTGAATGACTACAAGGAGTCTCAGTTACATTACATTACCTTGACTGTCACAAACAGAATCAGATCCAGATACAATTATGTAAATGTCAATAAAATAAGTTATTCTATTTCTGCAGATGTTCTTCGTCTGGATCAAATATGATTGTGGAGGCTTGTCTCCATGCATAATGATCCGGAGCTAAAAGGATGAAAGTGGCTCTCAGAGCAAAGAAAACACATTTTGAATTTTTACTGTAAATTATACACTATACAAAAATCAGTCCAAATTGTTCAAACCCTTGGACAATTACAATGTTATTATACTCACCATGTTGAGTATGTTGTAATTACCATGTTTAGCAGCAGTTTGCTTGCACTGAACCCTAAAGGGAGAGATGCAAGCTTGTCTGAACAAAAATAAAAGCAGATGTTGGACCCGGCTTTGTTTTCTGACTCAGCAAACGAAAATAACCACATAATGTGAGACCTTTTTTATTTATTTAGGTGATATAACATAAATGAAGTATCAGCATTGATCAAATATGCAGTACACTCTATAAAATGGATCAAATGATTACTCACATGACTAAGGAGCTTGCAGGCTTTTGACATAGGGCTCAAGTGTGCAATCCACATAACAGCAATAGAATTTTTGAAGGGAAAAACTCACTAAAGAATCATTCCCTTCTTTCACATGGAAGAAAATTTTCTGGTTTGCAACCTAGCTGTTGTTCTATTGAAGTAAATGGTAGATTTGCCACTGACTTTAGTGGGATCAGGATTGTTACTTGCATAGTGAATTGTGTGTGAAATATATTTCAAAAATCACTAGTAGGGTGATTTTTTTTTTCCAGGGTTAGCTTACCCATTCTCTTTAAAGATGGTCATTCTTCTTGATTAAATATTTCCTTCCATGAAGAGAATTAAGTTCTGAGAAACACGTTTGGTTGTGATTCACAAATGTGGAAGCCTCTGCAATTCAATTAGTTAATTGCAGACCCTATACTGAGTGCTGAATGCTTCCTACAAGGTGCTGGGTGCTCTTAGATGCCATAGGCATCAGAAATTGGGATGCCGAGGGTTCAGGAGAGCAGTAATAGATTACAATAGAATGGTTGGCTAGATAAGTAATGGAACACATTTTAGCCATCAGTTTAAATCTAGCTCAGGTCTGTTCATACTGAAATTCACTACTAGCTGGGGTACATTTTGTGGCCTATGTGAGTTCTCTCTAAAATCTGTTTGATATAGGTATTTACATTGTGCCCACCAGCATTTTGTCTGAGTACTAAGGAACAACCTTGAAAGGCAGCAGCCTGTGTTTTGGCAGGCATTTTAAGATACTTCTCCTCTGTCATCCACCTTTCTCCTCCTCCTCTCTTCTATTTTCAGGGCTGAGAAATTGAGCCATTTTTGGAGTGTTGCTCTGGGAAATCTATTGCTCAGGGATGGGTCCTACATCTTGGTCTGCACCTGGTGAGACCTGTGATCATTCTGATGTCTGGTGGAAGGGAGTACTAGAATCCGCACTGGTCACCAAGAAGCTTCAAAACCCTGGTCCCCTGAGTCTCACACTGAAAGCTGTTAATGCCATTGTTCATGATGATCACAATTGTGAAAGTTCACGTGGGGAAACGTGGTCCCTGAGGTTGCTAGGTCCTAGCCTAGTAAATGTCTACGGATTAGATTCGGAGGCTAAAATTAGATCTAAATTAGATGGAGTCAGACTATAGCATGTGGAGCAAGTGGTTAATGAGTTTTCTTCATCCTGAGTTCATCAAAAGCTGGACCACTGCATTTAGGTTTATCTAGAGCTTCTTCAGCACTTCTGGGCCTAATAATTGCAGTAACTTAGCCTGGACAGGACAAACAAACAAACAAACAGATCACTCCGGTTTGGTCCTTATCTAATAGGAAGCAGCCTCTTGGCCAGCTAAAGGGGGTAAAAAGTAGAATGGTTTGAAAATTTTCTGACAGAATACTTTCTGTAGAAAAATGCTGATTTTATTAAACCAGAATGTTCTGCAGCAATATGTTTATTCTGACAGAAACCAGGCAGGCAGCCTTCCTTGTTTCCTGCCATCCTGGTCTCCCCCGGTCTCCAGCTCCGCAGGCAGCAGGTTCCCTGGGGAGTTGGGCAACAGAGAGAGGCAGCTGCTGGGGTAGCCCATTTTCCTACTCCTCGTGCAGCTGCGTATTTATGCTACCTGATTCCCCAGGGAGTGTGTGGCCCTGGGAGGCACCTCAGAACAAGCAAAAACCAACCAACCCAACCACTGTGGTTCTCCTGAAACAGAATTTTCCATTATTTTTTCCCCTCACACACAAATTTGACTTTTTTGACCCCAAAACTTCTTGGGGAAGAAATGCTATTTCCTGACAAGCTCTATTTTAAAAACAAACCCACTGGTCAGTGAAGAAGCCAGAGGAATCCTGAAGCTCTGCACCATCTTAATCTTCTAAAGACAGACCCCAGCGTTACATCTTTCTTGCCAGGGTTGAGGTGTTTTTTTCATATTGGTGCTTATCTACCTTAGAGACTGTGAAAGCTGAATTCTGGTTCTCCCTGCATTCTGACGTGAAAGAATGTAGATTTGTATTTCATCTGTATACTGCTGGCACTAAACAGCATATTGTTGCATGATCTGAATTTTGCTGGACTGGGTTCACATCCTAGTGGACTGCTGGTCACATCACAAAACTTCAATCACAGATGGACTTTTTGTTGACAGTTTGCTGAGATACCACGGACTCATCGGACATGAGGAGAAAGCCACCAAAAGCTGTTTTTTCTTGGTTAGGTCATGGTGGTGAGAGGAAGCTGCAACTGACATTGGTCACCCTCCTTTTGTTCTGTAATAAATGGCTTCATTTGCCTGTGTTGTCACTTTTTAACTATTCATCTAAAACGTTAAAAATAGGAGAAAAACAAAACCTCCTTCCCTCTGTTGTCATGTTGCAGTGGTTTCTCTTACAAGTGGGAAAATAGATGTATATGGCAATGAGGGCCATATTACATACCTAGATTGATTATGTATTGCCTTGAGTCAAACTTGTGACTAATTTTCTTTTTTAAAATCAAGCCCCTCCAAACATTGGCACCATATATTGCACCTAAGTTACCAGCTGCCTTTTCTTCCATTTACATATGAATGGAAGGAATCCAGCACTCCCCCTCTGCATCCCCCTGTGATTTCAAATGTGTTGGAAGTGCTTTTTTGAAACTATATACATTGGTAAAGCAGCCTGTGCCCCTGCAGGAGTGCCATCTTCTACAACAGTTACATTCTCCATCATCTGTTGGGCTCCTCAGGAATTCAAGTTACTTATATTTCGTAAGTGCCACTTCTTACACACAGACTGACAAATGTTTTGTAAGGTAAAGTAGCATAGATGGTGCTTCACACCATCTAAAATGCTGTGGTACCCCCTGCAGCTATTTTTTTTTCAAACTGATTTACAGAATAGCCTCTGGGTAGAATTGGGCCTAGTTATTTTCTTGCCAATCCTGTAAGTATGGCTTTTTTATTATTTTTAGTGGCCTCTGCTGCCTCTCTGACTTTGCAATCTGTTATGCAATAATAAAGCTGGATCAGCTACTGGATTCTGTCCTACCTTGGTGGTCTGGCTCACTTCCAACATTTACTGTTTTGGGAATTACTTATGCTGCCCTTCTTTCCATTCCTTTCCTTCTTTAGAGTCTGATTCAGAACCTATTGGAGTAAATGGAAAGATTCCCATTCCTTTCAATGGGCTTTGCAGCGGGCTCTCAATTCTGTGACCTTCAGATGTTAGATAGGAATTTCCATATTGGATCAGCCCACCAGTCCATAATCCTGTCCTCATCACTTAAGCCAGTTTTTAGAGTATGTCACTTGAGTTATTCCTGTATTATAGCAGTATAACCAAGAAACATCTGAAACTACCAAGCACATCGTGCAGATGGCAGATAGGAGTGTCCACTTGTGAACAGCTCCAAATAATGAATAAAGAGCCTGGGACTTAAGGTATGGGAATGGTAACCCCGCCATATAAAGCAAATTTACCACAGAAATGAAAACCAGGTGCCATATTTGTACACAGCTGGCTGAAACGAGAGATCAGTTTCAGACAAAGAATATGACAGGGATTGGTCAAACCTGTAAGGAAACCAGAGACCCGAAAAGTCCCTTTCTCAAGGCCAGATCCGTAATGAAAACTGGATTTTTGGAATATAAGAACCATGTATGAAACTACAAACACTGCTCAAATAATTAGAGAAATGGATCGATACTGTCTTGATGTCCTTAGAGTCAGTGAGTGCACGTGGACGGGTTCAAACAAACCACACTTTAAAGAAACAAATAAGAGCAAAATCAACTCTGGAAATGTGGATGGTAGCCATGAAGTTGGCATAACAATTCTCATGTTGAATGAAACAGAGCAAGCACTGACTGAGTGGGCACCAGTTAATGCAAGAACTTTTAGTTTAAAATAATCTAGTCTGAAAGCAAGTCCTAGCAGATATACAATGCTGTGCATCCACCAGCAAAGAGCCAGATGAGGAAAAAGATGATTAATTATTTGTTACAGGATGTGTTAACCAAGGTCCTAGCTTGATATAGTGACTATGGGTGATTTTAATGCAGAGGTTGGAAACAACAAGGATGAGTTGGATAAAGTTATGGGCAAGTTTGGAAAAGGTTTGGACATGCACCAAAATGGTGAGCGTAGAAATTGGTAGTGTGAATAACATAGTGATAGGTGGAATAATATTTCCTCTAAAGAAATCCATAAAGAGACATGGTACTTCCCAGATGGCACTACAAAGAACCAGATAGCTCATTTCTGCATTTCAAGAAAGTTTTCCAGCTCACTGGTTGTTGTGTATGTGCATACAGGGAAGCCGACATGGTTAGCGACCATCACCTTTGCACGGCTGAATTGAAGATTGAGTTGGACAGGATGAAGAAGGTTAAAAGAAGACTGCACATTAACAGCACACAATTAAAAAAATCTAAACACAAAAAGTGCTTTTCAGATTGAACTGAAGAACAGGTTCAATGTTCTGATGGAATCAAGTGAAGAAAACCAAAACATTGATACTCTATGGGAAAAACATCCTACCTAGAAAGTGCAAATACATTCCTAATAACAATGAAATCTAAAAGAAAGAATGGATTAGCGATGCTACTAGAGCAGCAGTGGAAAAGAGAAAAAGTATAATGCAAAAGCACATGAATGCTGGGATATATGATGAGATGAACAAGAGGCAAGAAGAATACAGAGCTCTAGACAGAGGTAAAAAGGAATCCTAGAAGGGATAAAAGGGCATTTATTGATAGAATATATTGAAAGGCTGACAATGCCAGCCAAAGAGGTGACCTTACAACCTTGTATAAGACAAACAGATAACAGGAAACTTTAGCAGTACTAGAGAACATAAGAATGGCCATACTGGGTCAGACCAAAGGTCCATCCAGGCCAGTATCCTGTCTTCCAACAGTAGACAATGCCAGGTGCCCCAGAGGGAATGAACAGAACAGGTAATCATCAAGTGATCCATCCCTTGTCGCCCATTCCCAGCTTCTGGCAAACAGAGGCTAGGGACACCATCCCTGTCCATCCTGGCTAATAGCCATTGATGGACCTATCCTCCATGAATTTATTTAGTTCTTTTGTGAATCCTGTTATAGTCTTGGCCTTCACAACATCCTCTGGCAAGGAGTTCTACAGGTTGACTGTGCGTTGCGTGAAAAAAATACTTCCTTTAGTTTTTTTTTTAACCGTGCTGCCTATTAAGGCCCTGTTAAAGAACAAAGGAAAAGATGGGCAGAACATTTTCATGCTGTTTTAAATAGATCAAACCTAAGTTAAGTACTAGAAATAAGTGATGAAAACTTGCCACCGGAGCTTGATATTGATTTAGGAGATATTAAAATGGAAGAAATTAGAAAGGCCATCTGTACACACAAAAATGGGAAAACAGAGGGATAGGATAACACTACTGGAGAGATGCTTAAAGCAAGTGATAAAAGAGCCTTCCAGACTTTCTTTGAATTTTTAGATAGAATATGAAAGGAAGAAAAGAACCTAATCAGATAGAAGAGAGGCCTTATTGTAAAATTGCCAAAGGAGGGGGTGACCTTAACAAATGGAATAACTGGAGAGGAATCAAATTACTCTCAGTGCTTGGGAGAATCATGCCCATCATCATCCTGTAATGTATCAAGAAACAAATCGTTCTTCTACTTAGAGAGAAACAAGCAGGTTTGAGACCACTGTGTACAGCCCATATTATTCTCAGAAATGTTATAGAAGAGAGTGTGGAGTGGCAAGCACCTCTTGTAATCAATTTCATAGGTTTCATAGAAGGCATTTGACAGCATACACAGAGAGAGTCTTTAGAAAATGGCATAGTATGGAATACTAGCAAAAATCATTAGAATAATCAAGGATCTATACGATAATGCTGAATGCTTTGTCAGAGATGATAACATCACCGGTGGTTTGCAGTGACAACTGAAGTTAAGCAAGGGCTTATTATGTTCCTGCTACTGTTTGCACTGATCATTGACTATGTCATGAGGAAAGTAACCACAAGAAGGCAACTGAGGAATTTTATGGACAAATAATAAAGGACAATTGGATACCTCATTTTTGCTGATATTATATTGCCTAGTTCAACACATCACTCAATGGAAGAAAAAAACTCAGCTGTTAGACACAGCAAAACAAGTTGGTCTGTTTATCAACAAGGGGAAGACAGTATATGGCCATCAATGTTCCAAAAGCAACTATCAGAGCAGATGGAGAAATACTAGAAGTGAGTTAGTTTTACCTATCTGGAAGTGAGATGTACAATGATGGTGACACCATGCTAGATGTCAAATGATGAATACCAAAAGCAGAAAACAACTTTCATAAACTTGAAAAGGTTTGGAAAAGTAGCATGATTGGTGCTGAAAAAAAGGCTAATTTTTAAATACCTTTATGGAGTAGAGTTATAAGACCAGCCTTACTGGGTCAGACAAGTGGTACGTTTAGCTCAGTACCCTATCTTCTGACAGTGGCCAGTGGCAGATATGTCAGAGGGAATGAACAGAACAAGGCAATTTCGAGTGATCCATCCCGTCATCCCATCCTAGCTTTTGGCAATGAGAGGTTTAAGGATACATGGGGCATAGGGTTGCATCCATGATCGTCTTGGCTAATAGCCTTTAAGGGACCTATCCTCCATGAACTTATCTAAGTCTTTTTTGAACACAGTTATACTTTTGGCCTTCACATCATCCCATACAATGAGTTCCACAGGTTGACTGTACATTGTGTAAAGTTCTTCCTTATGTTTCTTTTAAACCTGCTGTCTATTTATTTGATTGGTTAACCCCTAGTTCTTGTGTTAGGTGAAGGGGTAAATAACACATCTCTATTCATTTTTTCTACACCATTCATGATTTTATAGATCTCTCTCATGTCCCTCTTTAGTCATCTCTTTTCTAAAATGAGCATTCCCAGTCTTTTTTAATCTTAGTTTCAGATTGGCTGGTTTACTAGGGGAAATTGTCATTGGTTACTTAGGGCCGGTCTACACTGAAGCTGTAATTCGACCTAAGTTACGCTGCTTCAGTTACGTAACTGAAGTCCGTGTAACTTAGGTTGACTTACAGCCGTGTCTTCACTGCGGTGTGTCGATGGGAGATGCTCTCCCACTGATTTACCTTATGCTTCTTGGGGAGCTGGAGTACAGGAGTCCATGGGAGAGCACTCTGCCATTGACTTATCGGGTCTTCACAGACCCACTAAATTGACACCATAGCTGATTTAGCTGTAAGTATAGACATGCCCTTAGTCTTTTATAATAATAATAATAATTATTATTTATTTGTATTATTGTGGTGTGTAGGAGCCCCAGTCATGGACCAGGATGCCATTTTGCTAGACACTTGATAAACACAGATCAAAAAGACATTCCCTGCTCCAAAGAGCTTACTGTCTAAGTATAAGGCAAGAGATAGCCAGATGGGGGAGTACAAGGAAACAATGAGACAATACTGATCAATTGCTAGATTGTGGTCTCAGTCCACCAGCAGCCTAACAATTGTCAGCTTTTTTTTTGTAGGCATCACAGCAAAGGAGAGTTTGTTACTTGGAAGCTATCATAAACTCCTTTGGCCAAATTCTGATGCCCTCTCTCATACTGAGTAGCATCTTTGTCCTCAAGTAGTCACATTGAAGTAAACTGAACTACGTGTTGAGCATAGTGCTAACTCATACTCTGCCCTATGTTTTTCTATAGCCATAGTACCTTGACTAATGTAGATAATTATTTAAAAAATTATTTAACTTTATTGCTAAATAAATATTAATTAATACACTAGGTTCTCTTCTCATCAACCTGAGACTTGCCAGTACTTTGATTTATATTAACATCAGTCTTTTGTACATATTTTGTCTTCTCTGCCTTCTGCAAAGAGGAAATAGTTTCCTTTTCTAAATCACAGATTTAAAGAAAAGAACTGCGAGGAAGCACATTGGTAAACTTGTCCCCTGCTTTGAATGAACAAGAACATCTTTGTGGTTCACATTTCCCCTGCAATCTTTTTTTGTTTTGTTTTGTTTTCCACAGCAATATATGGTGAGTTACACAAATGCTGCTTATTTCCCATCCATCACTGGTCTCTGCAGGTGACTAGCCAGCCTGTTGGTGCTGGATTAATGACAGAAAACAGATTTTATTGCCCGAGTCAGCTGTGAGTGATGGGGTTCTCTGCAAATTCCCATGAAATCCAACGTACCAATTGAAATAGTACGTTTATAACCCAGGCTGCTCGCTGTGAGCAAATTAAAAACCATATAAAATCTTTTTACAGATCTGCACAACAAAATGATAATTTGTTCTGTTTTCCTTAATTCCACACCACTGAGGCCATTTCTCTTCAATCCTAGTGTAAATATTGGACCCCCCCAGAGCAGTCCTTTTCATGGACCACATTAGCCTCCCCTTTCCCCGGCCGTATCAAACCAAGGAAAAATTAAAACATAGGAAGGGGTTCTCCATGAACCAGCTGTGCAAGAATTATTTTACTGTTGGATGCTAAGAAGTTAGCACCAGTTGACATTTTCTCAGCAAAAACCATTAGGCACAATGCAAAATGTATTCTCAAATAATACCTCAAACCCAAACTTCAAAACAACCCTTAATCTTAGTTGTTTAATCTTGACAATGATGACAGGTTAAAAACCAAAGAAACATGCTCCAACAGATCCATAGACTCATATAGTTTGTTTATATATTATCCTTTTTAAAAAATATGTAAAAGGAGAAAACTCTTCCCATGCCTAGCAAAATTCACTGTGTTACTTCCTTCTTCACTCAGACACAACTGGTACCTGTTTGGGCATTGTTGGCTTGATCCAATGCCTATTGAAAATCAAAGGAACAACATCCTTGACTTTGATAGGCTTTGGACTAGATCTTTAAGGTTTTGGTTTTTTTTAAAGTGCCACGTGTAGGGATGAAAAAATGTTGTATGATATATAAAACAAAACAAAGCATAAAAACACAAAGTTCATTGACAGCATGGCCTATTGCTATTTAACAGCAGGGGTTCCTGTTGCTGAGCTGGAATGATTTCAGTCTTTAATTGAGCCTGACCCTCCGCTTCTTACTCAGGCAGTACAATAGGAGCTCTGTCTGAGTAAAGAGGACAAGTTCAGGTGCTTTAATGCTCCCATGGGCATATAAGACCAATGGTCCATGTAGTCCAGTATCCTGTCTTCCAACAGTGGCCAATGCCAGGTGCTTCAGAGGAAATGAACAGGTAATCATCAAGTGATGCATCCCCTGCCCATCCTAGCTAATAGCCATTGATGGACCTATCCTCCAGGAACTTATGTAGTTCTTTTTTGATCCCTGTTAGTGTCTTGTATCCTACATTTACATGTACAATATTATTTGGCCACTAGATGTATGTGTGTTGCACAGAGTTTTGGACAAGGGGAGGTCTTTGATAAAACAGAAAACCAAAAGGATTAACTTGAACCATTGGGAAGCCTGCTTTCTAGCTGTTTTATTTTATAAACAGATCCTGCTTAAGCTAGACTGTGGCTGTATATCATGACAGCATGTAATTCACTATCACAAAAATCAAACCTGTGTAGCTCGGATAGGGGTCTTGTAAAGTCAAAATGTACCTCTGATCCAAAGGGTGAAGCCAAAGTTTTGGGCTGTCAGCATGCTGGGGAGTTATTGTTCTTCAAGAGCAACCCTGATACCATGCTTTACCCACACGTACATCTCAGTGTAGCACAGAACCACACCAGGTAAACTACAGGATGTTACACATCATTCTTTATTCTATTCAGGTTTCTAAAGAAGCAGCAATAGAATCTTTAAGTACATGCTGTTTAATCTACTCGTGGTACTGATTTTTGTGTATGAGTCTTAAGGGGAATCTTTATTCGATAGACAAAACCATTATTTGGGGTGAGGGACTCAAATTGACAAACTCAAGATTCCCAATAATCAATGTTATACAAGGTCAAACCACCATTTGATTAAGTACAGAGCCTACTTGTTCAAATGACAGCATGCGTTACAGAAGGAAATAGTACCTCTCTATAATGAGGGCAAATAGGTGAGGATTTTTGTTCCCAGATGTGTTGTTTACTGGACTTGTTGCAGTATGGCAAGTATTTTCCATGAAAATATTTCATTTTGTTCAAAATATTGTAGATGTTTCTACATTTTAATAAAATTAATATTTCTGGTTTAGTTTGGCATTATACTAAAAATTGTGTGGGATTGCTACCCTCTCCCCCTTTCTTTCTCCTTTCTCCCCCTCTCATTTCCAAGTTGGGGGGAGTGGGGAGAGGAAAAGGAAGAAAGGAGAAACATTGACATTTTCTGTCAACATTTTCATTTTGGATGAAAAGCCATTTTTTTTGTTGAAAAAGAATGTTCGGATGAAGCTCTTTTCAACCAGCTCGACCTACTTCTTTCATGTTACAGATGGGAAAACTGAGCGATAGACTTTAAATGACTTGCCTAGGGTCAGACACTGTAATTTAGTGAGGCGCTTTATGAACAGGGGAAATCGGGGGCGAGGGAGAAGTGAGCTCTTGTTTTAGCGGAATCAGTTCACCCATTTCTACTTGTATCAGTTCTTCCAGTTCCGCTTTTCATTACTGTGGTTGGATCCCATTTACAGTATAATGTACACCACTTACAGCTTATAAATAGAATGGGTGTATTGGGTATGTATGTTGTTGAGTGTAGGGGAGCTACTTTGAAAATCTATCTGTTCTCCTAATCACAAAATGCTCACTAACATTCTAAGGACTTGATCCTGAGAGGTGGAGAGCTAAGGTCAATTCACTGAAGTAACATATGTGATAAATATATTTTCTGTATGATTAATGCAAAGGTACATTATCAATAAATGTTTAATTACTCCATTATTAATAGATGAAGCTTGTAAAGAACATTTGCATAATTAACAAGCTAATACACCGTATACAGATAATTAGCTATGAATCATTTAAGCCCTAACTAATATTTAGGAAGCATGTTAAGTGCTATGTAACTTTATAAGCTATCCTTTTAAATGCCAATCAGTCATTTACATTTCTGCATTAAACCAAAACCAACCAAACAAAAAAAGCAATTACAAGGGGGACTGCAAGAACTAACAATGGCAAGATGAATGAGCCTTTTTTCTGTGGATTATCTTCCTGCTGATTCAAACCCAACTCAGAGGTGACCAAAATGTGTCACTATTTAACAAAGTGAAGTATTTGTGGTTTCAGTTCATTTGCAAAGGGACAAGAATCCACATCACAAAATAAGTACTGTCACTGTTGTTCTTGCTGGCAGTCTCAGAGGGGCCAAGGACAGAATGAGCATGGACCACTTCTAGCTACTAAAAACTAGTAAGTCACTACCCACAAAAGTCTAATCCTGCACCACTGCAGTGAGTGGGAGTTTTCCCCTTGACTTCAGCGAACTCCGGATCCAGCCCTTAGCTGGGAACTCTCCACTAAGAAAACCGCTGAGATTATGCTGTAACTACCCTCTGATGCCCAAACTGCTCTTCTCTCAATACAGTTAAGGGTTGAATCACATTGGTAGGGCAAAGAGGAGAATCTTGCATTGTCACTCTACTGTGGAGAGAACGGTATATTCTTCAAGGCATTTCACAAGCTCAGCGTTCTTTCCTCAAGAAAACAAGGTTGTATTGGTGAAAGTGAGCATTACTGTCAAAAATGGTTTTGAGATAAAGAATATCACTTCAGGGATCCCTCAAGCTTTAAGTCTGCCCCTAGGACATTCAGTACCAAAACACTGAAAATCTAAGTACATAAATGGCAGGTCATCAGCAGGTGTAAAATGTCACAGCTTCACAGCATTTACACTTGCTGAGGGTCAAACCCAAAATGTATTTATTATGGGTTATGGTGATATCGATGCTCTTCAGACTATTTCCATTCTGTTCCTCTCTTCCATTCTGTCTATCTGGTTTTCCCTCCCTTCAAGGCATTGATTTTGTTCTAAGATTACTTAAAACATGTGAAATTCAATTGATCATTTCAAAATTATATTTTTTCACTACAAAATGGCAAAGTAGAAGATGAATAACACTATTTATGGGAGAGAAAAAAATCCAGCTGAAGATATATTAGTACTTCCACTGAATGGGATTATTTTGTTGAACAGAATATATTTGTCATTCATCTACAGCAGTTAGCCAGAAGTTTGACTCATGATGTGTCCATTTAGCGTGTCATACTTTACAACTTTCTCACATTTTTGATGCGCTTTATACTTCATGCAAGATACATGAACTTAACTGTATTTCCATATTTCCACAGCAGTCTTCCCATGAGAGCTGTGTGTGAGCCATTCCATTATATTGTTATTAGGCCCAGTCCTGTGAGGCACTGAATTCCTGCAACTGCCTCTGAAGTTGCCAGGAACTAAGTGTGTTCAGCGTGTCACAGGATTGGGCTCTTTAATTTCTTACCAAGTTAGATAGATATTAGCTCATTAATGATGTTGAAGTATGGAGTTCTTGACAATATGACATTTGTCCATATATCCTAGTCCCAGTATTGTATATTTCTCTAATTCTATTTCTTTCTAACCTGCTTCATATTGAAGTGAATATTTAAAATAAGTTCTTAGTCTGAGAGGAAGTATAAAGGGGCACTCACCTCCTGAATGCCTCTGAGTGGGTGGGTGCGATACCACAGTCTTTTTCTCATTCCTAGTGCCCACTGCAGGCTGCCAGCCAATCTTGGAGGGTCTCTAGTGGCATGGCTCTCTGGTTGAGTCACAATGTCCAAATGAGCCCCTTCCAGGTCATTAAAGAGTCCAATAAATTAATGGTCTATCTGCCCTTGCTAGGATCTTCAGCCCCAGCTCTGGACCTTAAAATTCAGGTCTTCGTTCAGGCTCTGAAACGAGCCCTGACCCCTTCTTGAGGTTTACATCACTTTACCTGTGGCCGGTAGGGGAGCCCAGGCCCACCCACTACTGCGGGTTCCAGCCCAGGTACCCTGTACACAGCAGCCACATTCTGATTACTCCAATTCATCACAGCTATTTCCATGGGCCTTTTCCTACCAGGCCCTTTTATTTCCCAGCCCTATCTCATGCCAACATCCTCAGGTTCTTCTGTCTCTTCAATTTCAGCTATGTAGGTTCAGCCAGCCATAAACTCTGGTTACTTGCCAGGCTGCTTTGGCCAGAAAGGAGCCGCCTCCTTAATTCCTTTGGTCTCACCCAAGACCTGCAGTGCAAAGGCCAGGCAGCTTCTTTTACCTGGGCCAGCAGGACCCTGATTAGCTATTGCTAGCCCCCCTAGCTTCTGGAGGACCAGGTCTCTGTGGTTTCCATAATGGCTGCTGTGGAGACTCTTCTCTAGGTAAGCATGGAGGATACACCTTCACTGCTCTTTTGGCCTCAGCTTGCCACCTCTTGAGGTTGTGGTATTGTAGGAGTGTGGGCCCCTCAGCAGGGAGCCACAAAGGCTAAATATATCCATCACAGGAAACATTTTGTTCAAAAACTTCTTTGTATAAAGGGGTGCCAGGGTGTGGTGCTGGATTTAGATGCCTGTCTGGCAAGGGAAGTGAAAGTTTGAGGGAGGGAGGTGGAGAATAAGCATTATTTTTCAGGTTTCAGAGTAGCAGCCATGTTAGTCTGTATTCGCAAAAAGAAAAGGAGTACTTGTGGCACCTTAGAGACTAACCAATTTATTTGAGCATAAGTTTTCGTGAGCTACAGCTCACTTCATCGGATGCATCTCTAAGGTGCCACAAGTAGTCCATTATTTTTCAGTTTTAATTACATGTATCGGAATGCCTTTCTGCTGAGTAATGACGCTGAACTCCTCACTTCAGCCTGTCTCTTCTACTATAAAGTCTATGTGCATTCAGTAGCACTGATGTGTATGATGTTTCAGTGAAAGTGACTGATTGTCCATTGGATTTTGCATATTTCTTTCTCTCATCCACTCTCTGCTCTGGAGGCTATCCATCTTTCATTGTCCAAACCTTTAAGACATGTAGTTAGGTTGGATCAATTTTGAAGATTATCTCTGGAGGATTGAAGGACTTTTCCGTGCCAAAATTTTCAGCTATGCAGTAGACCCCTTCCTTTCAAAAAATCATCTTTATTTCCCTTACCAACAACCAGATTTTGCCTTTCTGCTCTGACACATCATCCTGTCCCGTTTTCTTCTTAAAATATAAATATTGCAGTATTCTATGTTGATGGCCCCAAACTCAATAGCTTCTATTGTGAGTCCAGTGGTTTTTGGACTATGATGGCAGAATATTGAGATACTTTTTATAAATGTTTAAACAAATAGGATCTTTGCTCATAGTTTCAGCAAAGGGAAAGGAGAACAGGCTGGTATGTATTAAGTTGTACTCATTGTGAGGATCAGATTCTGATCTTGGTTAGTTCCTCTGGGTTTACACTAGTGTAACTATAGTGACAATCTGGCTCTGCATGTTTTAAATTCAAGCATTAGGGAGAAAAAACCTGTATACTAATACCCCAATCCAGCGGAGTACTTTAGCAGGTACTTAACTTTAAGCATATGAGCAATCCCTTTGAATTCTTTGAAATGAAAACCAGGAACTCAAACTGGACAATGTAATCAACTGGTAAATTTCTGTCAGTGGATCCAAAACATGATGAGAAACATCAGATGGAAAGACTGTGATGTTGGGAGTGGGAATATGTCTATGACAAGACCTGTATCTCTAACGAAGAGGTATGCAGAACCCCTGTTCTAAGAGGTTGGCTTCAGCTTCTTGTATGAGTTGATCCAGATTCTAGGATAATCTCCTGACAGACAGAAAGCTCAGTGGTGAAATCCATGGTGCAGTGAACTCCCTCTTGAGTAGTTCAGTTACAGTATATCATACCAGAATAAAATATAATACACTAAAATAAGAAGATTGTGTGTTTTGAGTGTGCAGTATTAAAGCACAGAATTTCTGAGTTTCCCTATATAATAATTTTCCATGTTCTATATTTATTTCTTTTTTAAAGGAAAAAATCATATTGCCTGGCCCTCCACTTTATACATTTTTGGTCTCATGGGTTTATCTTTTAGTATATTTGTGTAACAGGGCATGATTGGGAAAAATAATAAAAATTGTAGAAATAGTGGGGAAAAACTCTTAAATTCACGATGGGTAAAATTTTCAAAAGTGCTTGGGTCACATAGGTGCTTTTGAAATTTGTAAGCACCTAAGTTGCTTAGTCAATGAGCTAAGACCTCTAAATCACTTACACACTTTAGAAAATGTTGTCCAATGTCTCTAACTGCAGACTTTTCTAGAGGGGACTGACATCTAGATATTAAGGAAATCACAGCCAAAGCTGGGATATTAGGATATATTTGGAGACTGTTTTCCAATAAATATGGTTGAGTGAAGCCTATTCAGTAGCTGGAAAGTGAATTGGCTGTAATGCTGAAAGGATTTGCTTAAGGTTTATCAGTATGATTGATTTTGACTTTTGATATTGTTATAGTAAGATGACGTCCTGTGCCTTCATGCCCCTCATCCTTCTGCTTGTGCCAACCTGAATTATGGAGGCTAATTGCACCATGTAGCCTGAAACTCATTGTTATGCATGTGTGATAGAATTCCATTTATCCAGACTAGCTTTTGCTAGGCCTCCTTTATTTTGTGTTCAAAGGCTTCCTTCCTGATCTGTCAGTTTCCTAGGTAGGCAGAGGTATTCCAGATAATGTGTGCAAAGGCAATGAGTGCACAAAAGTGGAAAAAAGAATTTAAGGGTCCCATGCAAAAGTTCACCTACTGCATAGAATCACATTCCAGGGATTACAAAGCTATCTGTCTTCTGGATGCAGACTCTTTCAATTTGGTGACAGTAATAATTCCACTCATAACTCTTTGCTAATGCATTAGCATTAACTATAATTTTTGCCTTTCGACAGGCTCTGCAGTATGTGGCATGATGGTTTCTACCCTATAATTGTAGGATCCTCATTAATCAAAAAGAATATTATGACATTGTGAGCTCACAAGAAAGACAATTCATGACTGACACAAGAAAGGCCTAAATTATGCTTCTTTTGATGATTAGAGGTGCAAAATTGCCTTTTTTCCCTTGCAAAAATAGGATTTAGCAGCTGTAAGAAAAATCACAGTATAATGAAAGCAGAGGGTGTTCAGACACAACCAACACAAGATCTGCTTACAAGAGACCTTTATTTCAGAGAGAAATTAAAATTTCAAAGCTGTTTTTGGTGGCATTTTTATGGATAAACCCGCATTTAAATCAAGATCTTGAAAAATGTATGAGATTCACATTGCTGGAACATTGGGTTTTAGAGTTCACTGTGGTTAGCTTTAAAATTACAGAATTTTATATACAGCTTTGGACAGTTTCCAAGATCTGTTTTGACATATATGAAATAATTAGCACTCAAATATGCCTAATAAGAGATATTCTCTTATACATATTCCCCTTTGTTCTTAAACAGCCAAAGGTTGTCTATCACTTTTGAATGACAAACTAGAGAAAAAACAAAAAACCTGCAGAACTAAGTATCTTCTACTGAAATTCCATAGAGTCAAATGCAAAACAGCTGAGGTAAACTTATTGGACCTAATGTTCATTTGAATAATGAGTAACTCCAATGAAGCCAGTAGAATTACATGCATGTAAAACTGTTGTCTGAGGAGATTCATGCCTATGACCTACTTTCTTTGGGTGACTCAGCAATTACCTACATGTGCCATAACTGAGTTGGGAATAACTCCCCCGCAAAGAAATCCATTTTTTTTATTCTCACTCATTGCAGTGCCAGCCAGGTTAGTCAAAATGATGGTGTCAACCCCACCCCCCAGCTATTAATACCTACTCAATTCTGCCCAGACATGTATGAACTTTAGGGCTGTCGATTAATTGCAGTTAACTCAATTAAAAAAATTAATCATGGCTAATCGCAGTTTTAATCACACTGTTAAACAATAGACTACCAATTGAAATATATTAAATATTTTGGATGTTTTTCTACGTTTTAAAATATATTGATTTCAATTACAACACAGAATGCAAAGTGTACAGTGCTCACTTTATAGTATTATTATTTATTACAAATATCTGCACTGTAAAAATGGTAAAAGAAATAGTATTTTTCAATTAATCTCATACAAATACATATTTACTGTAGTACAATCTCTTTATCGTGAAAGTGCAATTTACAAATGTAGATTTTTTTTGGTTACATAGCTGCACTCAAAACCAAAACATTGTAAAACTTTAGAGCCGACAAGTCCATTCAGTCCTACTTCTTGTTCAGCCAATCGCTCAGACAAACAAGTCTGGTTACATTTATGGAGATAATGATGCGCACTTCTTATTTACAATGTCACCATAAAGTGAGAACAGGCATTCGCACGGGACTTTTGTAGCCGGCATTGCAAGATATTTACATGCCAGATATGCTAAACATTCATATGTCCCTTCGTGCTTCGGCCACCATTCCAGAGGACATGCTTCTATGCTGATGACGCTCATTAAAAAAATAATGCGTTAATTACATTTGTGAATGAACTCCTGGGGGGGAGAACTGTATGTCTTCGGCTCTGTTTTACCCACATTCTGCCATATATTCCACGTTATAGTAGTCTCAGATGATGACTCAGCACACGTTGATTTTAAGAACACTTTTGCTGTAGATTTGACAAAACGCAAAGAAGATACCAATGTGAGATTTTGAAAGATAGCTACAAGGTTTAAGAATCTGAATTGCCTTCCAAAATCTTCCAAAATCTGTGGAGCATGTTTTCAGAAGTCTTAAAAGAGCAAAACTCCAATGTGGAAACTACCAGAACCTGAACCACCAAAAAAGAAAATCAACCTTCTGCTGGTGGCATCTGACTCAGATGATGAAAATGCACATGCGTCAGTCCGCACTGCTTTGGATTGTTATCGAGCAGAACTCGTCATCAGCATGGACGCATGTCCTCTGGAATGGTAGTTGGGCTACAACAGTGCCATGCGAACACCTGTTCTCACTTTCAGGTGACATTGTGATCAAGAAGCGGGCAGCATTATCTCCTGCACATGTAAACAAACTTGTTTGTCTGAGCAATTGGCTGAACAAGAAGTATGACTGAGTGGACTTGTAGGCTCTAAAGTTTTACATTGATTTATTTTTGAGTACAGGGTTTTTTTTGTATATAATTCTACTCTTGTAAGTTCAACTTTCATGATAAAGAGATTGCACTACAGTACTTGCATTAGGTGAATTGAA
The DNA here is from genome assembly GCF_965152275.1 of Natator depressus. NCBI lineage: Eukaryota > Metazoa > Chordata > Testudines > Cheloniidae > Natator > Natator depressus. The sequence continues at coordinate 103,892,949 of NC_134235.1, forward strand.
AAATACTATTTCTTTTGTTTTTTACAGTGCAAATATCTGTAATTAAAAATAAATATAAAGTGAGCTCTGTACACTTTGTATTCTGTGTTGTAATTGAAATCAATATATTTGAAAATGTAGAAAACATCCAAAAATATTTCAATAAATGGTATTCCACTATTGTTAAACAGTGTGATTCATCACACGATTAATCGCAATTAATTTTTTTAATCTCTTGTCAGCCCTCATGAACACTGAAATATCTTTCTATCTTTCCTTATGAAAGGAAGTTGAAAATATATGCTTTAGAAGATTCTTCCTGAAGATTTTTTGAATCTGGGGAAGAGATTGGTTCAGCATATAATGTGCTGTCTATGTCCCTAGTGTGTGGTGGCTGGTTGGGTCTATTATACACTGGAATAAATTGCCTAGGGAGGTTGTGGAATCTCCATCATTGGAGATTTCTAAGAGCAGGTTAGACAAACACCTGTCAGGGATGATCTAGATAATACTTAGTCCTGCCATGAGTGCAGGGGACTGGACTAGATGACTTCTTGAGGTCCCTTCCAGTCCTATGATTCTATGATGGGAGAAATGAATGGTTTAGATAAATTTATTAAAAAATAGTAATTTTCATTAAGCTTCTATTTCTAATTTATTGAAATTATTAAAATTCTTATTGCCTTTCATTGAGAATTAGATGCCTAATAATTCACTTAAAGGGCCTGTCTGAACTTTGTAAGTACCTAAATATCTTTGTAAATCTGGTTCTTAGCATTTAATTGGCTATCACATGCTGTACACATTTTGCTCTTGGGTACTGAATCCCAGGGAAAAGGCTTATCTAGGTCTTCTCTTGAATAAGTGAGCTCAGCCATTTCTGTGGTGAAACAGATTACTTTTGAGCGATGAGACCAAAAATGCAGAACCCCTCTAAATGCAAGAGTTTTATGTAAATACAAGTAGCATCTCAGCACTTACAGTGATCCAGCTATGGAGGCTATTCCAAAATATGGATCCCTGTGGTCTCCCAAGCATGAAAGAAGCACGTGGAATGGAGAATTCCTATTAGAGGGCAAGAAATACTGGTTCCACTCAGATTTCAATTCTCGATCTTTACATTGGTATCAGACTTCTCTTTAAGGATTCCTCCTTGACTGTCGTCATAATATGGTTGAAAGTGTTGTACCCCTAAATCATTGCTGTGCTTTATCACAGTGTTACTCTGAGTGGACTGTTTTGTTTTCTCTTTGTTAGTTGGGAATAAGGTAAGATTACTAACCGGACTGACTCTTTTGTTCTATTTTAGGGCTGAATGTTGTTTTCCTAATGTATTGGTATTAGAAGTAGTTAAAATTAGGTTGGTAAAAGAAATTTCACGCATTTACTGTACCAAGGTAGATCTTATTTTTTGTTTTGAGGTTTTCCAATGTTTGGAGACTTTGTGTTTTGGGTTTACGTCCTTGTCAAAAGTGCAAAAATGCCACAAGGAGAGTTGTTGTTTGCAGTATTTGTGGCCAGTCCTGAAGTTGGAAATTATTATATGTATTGCTTGTATTGCATCTTCTCCTAAGGGCCGCAGTCATGGACCATTGTGCTAGACACTATAGAAACACGTAACAAAAATATGGTTCATAGGAAAAGCTAGGATCATGAGATTTTCAGGCCAATTTTGCAATTTCAGGAGGTTTGAACAGTGTAGATAACAATGCAGAATGTTGTACGTTTATCCAAATGGAATAGCAAACCCTTGAAGTTTGCCCATTCATGATTTCTAGCACTGTAACAAAAGTCTTAAATACTCCTGATAATATGTACAGATTAAGGCCAGACCCTAATGATCCATGCCTCATAGAGGAGCACAGATGGAGTAATGAGTCTGAGATAATTTAGCAAGCAGTAGGCACAGCTAAATCAGAAAGCACAGCTCATTTCTGCCAACCACCTGCTTCTTGGTGTCTGTCTACCTCGCTGAAGCAAAAAATGAAGGACCCAGAAAAGGGAGGAAGAATGAAATTCATCTGCAGAGTCCATTTTAGGGGCAAGAGAGTGCTGGTTTAGGAGGAATTTTGTTTTAGAGATGGCGAAAGTTACCATTTTTAGGAAGGAGACAAACGTTTGGGTATCCAACCTTTCTTTATGCTCAGGACACCTGTTCCTGACCCTGCTGTGACACTGTTGTGCTTTCACCATAGGAAAACCAGGAGATATAATTCTTCCCTTCTGTGGTAGGAATTGTATGGAAATGGTCAACTCAAGTGTTGATTCAGGAGAGTTGACAAAATAATATTTCTAAAGGAGACAAAGTTATTATAGAAGTGGCAGCATCAGTTCATTTATCCAAGTACAGTAGGAGCAGCTTACAGTGAATTCTGATACAAATATACTTTTAGAGGACCAAACCCACTGTCTGAAATAAGGGCCATAGAAGGCCTTCAGTGCAGTGGAATTGGAATGGCTTTTATACAGGCCTAAAATCATTTACAGTTAAAATAAATGTCCACTCAAATGTTAAGAAGATGAACTTTTGTGTCAGGGAAGAATTACGGCTTTCTTCACTCTTAAACAATTATGATGATAATCACAAACTCTCCCCCAACCCGTCATATTCTATGATGGAGATGGCCACATTTTGTCTTGGTCCAAATTTGCAATGACTCCCAATTCTTACTAAAATTTTCCAAGTGAAAATCTAGCATTTGGTATGGGCTGCTTTGTGTGTGTTTGCCTCTCTCTCTCTCTCCTTTTTTTTTTTAGGGGTAACTGATCGCCTATCACTGTCTGCATTATCTTAGAGAACGCTAAGGTGAAAAAACTTTGCCAAAAAGGCAGAAACCTGAGCATTCAGCAGAAGGACTGGACCCATGGGCTCTGGGAGCTGAAGGTAACATCTGAATGACCATCCTTGGCTGTGGGAGGAGGTTTTGTTTCATTCTTTCTTTCTCACTTTGGGCTTAATCTTGATCTGGGTATCAGAGGGCCAAGTTCTAATGTACTTGTAATGATTACTTTGTAAGAAAACCCATTGACTTAATGAGACTGTTTGTGGAGCAAGGTGCTTCTAAACCAGGAGGAAAATTTGATAAGCTGGCCTGGACAGATTCAGTTGCGTGATTCTTTTTTGTTGTTTTAACAAATGTTTCCTCTTCCTATATTGTCCTCCCAAAACATTAAACCCAAACTCTTAGACATTGTACACCTTCCTAATTATGATTTTATAGATAAGATAATATATATTTTTATAATCTACATAATAATAATAATTAATAATAAATAATCCCAATAATATTTTTTAAAAAAATAAACAAGTACTCAATTCCTTGTGTTCCATCTGGAAAAGACTTTTTGTTCTAGAGCATCAAAGCGGTCTCACAGCATCAAAGAGATGATAATGAAAGCCTTTGGTGACTGACTTGTCCTTGGGGGAAAAATTGTTCCATTATACACATTGCAGAGTTAATCCAGTTTAACTACCAGACACTCAAATGCTCAGGTGAATTGATGATACTAACCTACAGACATACAAGTGTCTCACTATGTTTAAATAGATGTTTATGCCTTCTGGTAGACTGCATATCCCTATTACCAAATTTAAAAGTGATTTTATAAAATGCGTTTCCTCCACCTTCTAAAGGGAAGGACACAATTGAACAATGATTTACAATATATACTAATGTAGGTAGAGCTATAGCGTATTAGTCCTTGATGTTAGTCTCCGTGTACGAGGACAGCATCTGATTCTTTAAATGTCCTCCCAAACAATGGCAATTGTTACAGTCCAAGGTTTGTACAGACACGAATCTTTATGGTAGGCCTGCTATTTTGAGATAGTTCCAGTCTGTGATTTCTGTTCTTTATTATGTAGAATATCAATTTTATGTGCATCTTCAAGTCGCTTTCATTCAACAGTGATGCAATCCATCTCAGCTTTAACCTTATTTTCATTTTTCTGTCCCAATTCTTCTTTGTTCCCTGCCACAGAGGGGCTGAGTCTAATTCTGATCAGTGACATGTATCCCAATTAAAGCTAATCCTATTAAAAACTCCGTTATATGCAAATGTGCTCATAGGCTAAGGGTTTTGAAATGTAGAAAATCCTGCTCTTCAAATGTTGTGGAGACTGAGTTTTTTGCTTTGTTCACATACACATTGTAAAGCAGACATATATACTAGTAACCTCTTGTGTTATTTTTCTGGGTCTTCATGACTCCAGCAGGAAATTCTTACAGCTTGTTTTGATCCAGTTTTTTGAAGTAACTTTCCTCTCTTGTCCTTGATTGTTTCCTCTCATTTTTGGAGCTCCTGAAGTCCAATATGCTAGCATCAGCAGCTGTACGGATGCGTCAAAACATGTCTGCCTGTTCATCAGACTAGACTGATGCAGAATAATTCAAACTCCTTCCTTTCCTATTAAAGTTATTGGTGTTCTCACCACACACAGAAATACATTTTTGTATTTCTGTAATGGAACTAAAATAACTTGGCAAAAGATTCCTGAGAGCTGAGGCTTTCACACTGCGGTATGCTGTGTTTCTGTTGGCCAGAGAAGTGGTGATGAAGGCATGAATAACTGATGCCCCCTCTTCCTTGATGGGATGACTGCTGGTCAACTGGAGATGATAGAAAGCATTACTGGTGAATGCTGCTGTGTGAGAGCTTAGCATCAGTGAAGAATCAAAGCATATTCCAAAACTATGGGCTGAATTGACCAATTGTGGGTGTCTGCCTTCAGCCAAAGCAGGCTGCACTGTGGCTGCAAATTCCTCAAAGTGCTTTCCCCTGCCCACCAGCATTGCCTCTAACTTGCTTGGGTTCACCCTCAACCATCTGTTTTTCATCCATGAGCTGATCTTGTCCAACCACTGGGCCATATTAGTGGCCGTGGTGTGGTCTGCATGTGGATAAGGATAGGCAGAGCTGTGTATTATCATCTTATTATTGGCACTTGTGTCGTCGGACCAGTTCACACACTTGGCTACATGTAGATGTTGAATAGGACCAGAGAGGAATTGATCCTCCACAAGTGAGAGCTCTAGTGGAGGAGGTGCAGTTTCCTATTACTACTGTTGGTTGTGTCCCTCCTGGTACGACTCAAATCATTTTAATGCATTGCCCTGGTCCCCTGCCACCTTTTTCAGGCAAGACAGCAATATCACATGGTCAGCAGTGTCAAATTCTGCAGAAAGGTCCATGAGGATGAAAATGGATGCCAACCCTCTATCCAGTGACCAAAGGAGATCATCCACCAGTACCACTAAAGCAAATTCAGTTCAGTGTGCTGGCCTCCATCCAGATTGCACTGAATCAGGATACAGAGGGCCGTAGACAAATTAGGGGATTGGGCCAAAAGAAATCTGATGAGGTTCAACAAGGACAAGTGCAGAGTTCTGCACTTTGGACGGAAGAATCCCATGCACCGCTACAGACTAGGGACCAAATGGCTAGGCAGCAGTTCTGCAGAAAAGGACCTAGGGGTTACAGTAGACGAGAAGCTGGATATGAGTCAACAATGTGCCCTTGTTGCCAAGAAGGCCAATGGCATTTTGGGATATATAAATAGGGGCATTGCCAGCAGATCAAGGGACGTGATCTTTCCCCTCTATTCGACATTGGTGAGGCCTCATTTGGACTACTGTGTCCAGTTTTGGGCCCCACACTACAAGAAGGATGTGGAAAAATTGGAAAGAGTCTAGCGGAGGGCAACAAAAATGATTAGGGGACTGGAACACATGACTTATGAGGAGAGGCTGAGGGAACTGGGATTGTTTAGTCTGCGGAAGAGAAGAATGAGGGGGGATTTGACAGCTGCTTTCAACTATCTGAAGGGTGGTTCCAAAGAGGATGGATCTAGAATGTTCTCAGTGGTAGCGGATGACAGAACGAGGAGTAATGGTCTCAAGTTGCAGTGGGGGAGGTTTAGGTTGGATATTAGGAAAAACTTTTTCACTAGGAGGGTGGTGAAACACTGGAATGCGTTACCTAGGGAGGTGGTGGAATCTCCTTCCTTAGAAGTTTTTAAGATCAGGCTTGACAAAGCCCTGGCTGGGATGATTTAGTTGGTGATTGGTCTTGCTTTGAGCAGGGGGTTGGACTAGATGACCGCCTCAGGTCCCTTGGAGGTCAATCCTGATATTCTATGATTCTATGAATCTAGAATATTAGCTGCAATTAGATAAACTTGTAGTTGGCCTTTGGCTAGCTTCTGTATGTGCTTACTCAGGACACTAAGGTTTGATATTGGTGGTAAAAAGAAAAAAGAAAAGGAGTACTTGTGGCACCTTAGAGACTAACCAATTTATTTGAGCCAGAACTGATGTATCCAGAGTTTGTTCAGTGTTGGTCAGACTATTGTGTGCTTGAAGGAGAAAGGAAAGTTTCCTTCCCTGAATGAGGCATTGACTCTCTCAGTCATGAGTGGCACCAGTTGCTCATGACTCTCTTCCACAAGCCAGGAAGGCCATGGGTTGGATTCACAGGTCTTGGGTCAAGAATCCTTCAGGTTGTCCAGAGCTCCAGGAATACACATGGGCACCTGTTGGTGAGCAAAGAGGGAGCAGATAAATGCTGTTTGGGAAGACTTCCTGAGTATGCATGGTCTTTACAATGAAGCAGGATGATATTTCTTTGGAGCAGTAGGTGCTGGGTTCAGTGGAGTATTGCAGGCACTCTGGATTGATGAGGCTGTTTATCAGCCTGGATAGCTCCTTGGAACAGGATTCAGCACCTTCAGTGGAGGATTTTTCTCTTGGCCTATAATACATCCTAAACATAGCTTTGGGAAAATTCTATGTCTCCCCCTCTCTGTATCAGACTTCATTGTCCACAATAGGCTTTCCAGTTTCTACCCCTCTCCATCTTGCACATGTCAGAAAAAGAAATCTTTGTGGGCTATGGGAAGAGATGGGCCATTTGGAGGCCAGCATTGTCGAGGCTAGCGTACAGTGATGATGATTCACCAGAGCTTCAACTCCTCATCCTCTGAGTGGGGTGCTGCTGGCTTTAGCATGCTTTAGAATGTGATAAAGTCCATCATTACTTGCCATCTAATCAGGACATGGGTCTGTCTGGTTGCCTGGGAGCTGGGAAAGCTCTGACCACTGCCTTAATGAGGTGCTGGTCTGCCCAAGATAGTGGGTGAATTGTCATTGCCTTGTTATTGACATATAATTCAAAGACCAGATCCAGGGGTTGGCCAGCTGTGTGGCTTGGGCCAGAGATGACCTGTGAAAGAAACAGAAGGGACCTTAGGAGCCTGTGCCCCATTCAACTCCATTTGAAAACAATAGGATTATTTCCAATATCTTTAGTGGGAGATGGATCGCTGCATGCTTTAATGATTTATATGTGATCATTAGATATTTAACTTCCCAGAGTATTGTTTAAAAACAAGGAAACTCTAGCAGAACATCCTAGGAAAAGGTAAAGGGCAGAAGCCTCAGTGAAGTCCACCTGGATCATTTTTGCTTGTTTGGCACGTAGATACTCACAGTAATGGGTGCTATAGAAAGGCCTGTGAGATATCATTGCTGCACTGGAAACACAGTATGAAAATCACAACCTTTTAGCCACACAATTACTGCTCAATAGCAATTTCCATTTTCCCTTGCATGGTAAATATATGTTTTTGCATTAACATTACTGCCGTGATGAATTTGTTTTTATTAAATGTCATGATGATAATGGCACTTTCTAAGATAAGAGATTTGTTAATATCTTGTTTTACTGAAATGACTAATTGAGTTGGATTATCATCTTATATTAGCAGCATTATAGCATTCAGGAATTTAACTAATGATCCTGTATCCAGGCTATTATAGCTCTTTTTCCGCATTGTCTTCGCATGAGCTTGATTGTCTGTCAAAATGTTTGAGCTTCTGTAAAATAATTTTAACATCCTCTCCTTGTCCCTTTCTCCTTCCAGGGTGAAATGTGTATGGGTTGGAGATGGGATGTATTTAACAGAGGAGGGAGCATACCAGATGTATCCTTCAGGGCAGTTTGGAAAGGAAATAAAGTGAAAGAGCTGTTACTATATATTCAGTATTGGACTCTAATTGGGTGCTCTGATTATTAGATTTAAAAAAAATCTTTGATTTCAGTGTGTTAAATGTGGAATATTTTAATCTATAGATATTTCTGATTTATTTTATCTGTTTTGGGACAGAAACATATGGAAAGACTTAGGTAATGATGAAAGTTTGCTGATGACATCTTAGTCTGGTGATAGCCACCCCAAAACACAGCCAACTTGAAGTCCCAGTAAATCATGAAATTGCAACATCTAGTTTATTTTGCTCTCCCCTAAGCATTAAAACTGTTTAACACAAATCTAATTTCCTATGAAACAGCTTGAGGCAGTTAGTACTTAGCTTAATTCTTTAGAACCAAACTAACTGTGATAAATTGTGTTATTCTGTGTGACTATAGATAAACCCATTTTATATTATACATATTCCGAGTATATGAAAATAAAAAAGATACCATTTTATGGGGTTGAATTACAATGGAGTCTAGATTAAGAGAATATTTGTTCCAGGACTAAATAATAATTAATAAGAAAACCGTTCCTTTAAAGCTCAGATACAGAGAAAGATAAATCCAAAGAATTCACAAGGATAGAGCATCTCAAGGTGTTTTAAATGACTGAAAATACTAAATGTGTATCACAATAGATGGAAGAACCAGAGTTTACCATCCCCTCAAATCTAAGTCTGCACTATCACAATGGTTTGTTTTGGGGACACCTTAACTTTCCAAATTAAAGGTATTCCCTTCCTAAAGGTTATAGTCTGGAATTGTCAAGGCGGGTTTTGGTGACTTAATGAGTTAATATAGATATAAGAAGACTGAGGGGGAGACCTGAAAAGAATAGCTGGGAATATGAAGAATGCTCTGTGTGGAATGGAGAACATGTGAGACTTTGGAATTGTGCCCAAGGCATGTACAATATTTGCCTCTGCACAGGGGTGAATTTTACACTCCAAGAAAAAGTGTTTTCTTTAGCAAGTTTTTAAATGAATTGAACGTGCCCTTGTTCCTTCTCTCCCCACTCTATCCCATTTGCTTTGACTATGCTGTTTAATAGCATCTTATATACCTCTATTGTGTCCCCATAGTCTATGTGTGATGCTTGATACAGCCTTGCAGAGACAGTGAATTTTGCTTGTCCAGAGTGTATATGATCAATTTATCAACTTAAAGTTTGTCATAAAACCCAGCAAGTTTCATATGCTTTCAGCTTTTGCTGCACACATTTCATGCCTGTTGATTCTGACAGTAAACTGCAATTACTAATGGACGTCATTAAACCTTATATTCTGGTGTTGACACTTGCCCTGGCCAGATGGCTACAGTGGAATATGGAACCTCATTGAGTAGACTGACACATCTCTGTTTGGGGCCCATTGAATGGAAGGCTGCTGAAACTGGGTACCAAGAATAATCCTTAAAAGCACAATTTTTTCAAAGGCTGGCGTTCAGGCAGTTTTATCACAAATCATATGAGGAACCTGTTTCAATGACGGTTTTATTACAAGCTCTAAACTAGCTTGCAGTATGAGCTTCCAGATCCTGTAATAAAATAGTGGTATTTCCGAGAGAAAAGCATAACAGAAAGTCAAGGTTTTATTAAAGACACAGACATGAAGCTTACAATTCCTCCCTCGTTCCCTAATATTTATCTCCTCGGAGCTTTGCTCGTGCATAGGAACGACAAAGAGAAGAGAGTCTGCTTTGCTGGGGAATATCATGTCTGGCTCCAAAAGGGATGTACACACGTTCCATTTTAAATCCAGCCCAGGTTGTCATCCAGATGATTTACTTTCATAGATTCTCATTTGCTGGTATCATTACACATTTTAGCCATCTGCTTCTTTAGAGGGAGCAAAGAAACTGGCTGAAGGCTGACTTCTGCTGTTTGCTAGTGTGATGGACCTGTAGCTGGAGAACTGTAGGATCTGGATACTAAGTAGAAGTAGATGTTTTCCTACTATGTGTGTCATGGGGTATGTTTTTATTTGGTTGTGTTGCAATTTTGAAGGATATTTACTTTCTTCCTTCATTGCTGAGCTGGAGAAATAAATTCATACTAATCTGTGAATCTGGAAAAATTGTCTTATTGTCCTATTGTATATTATCAGGCCCATAATAATCTACTGATACAGGGCTACATTTTCAAGAGCTCAGCTCCTGCCTAGACACCCAAATAAAGGCCAGATTTTCAAAAGAGCTCAGCACCCAGGGACCGTTAGGGCAATATTTTTTAAAGGGCTCAGCACCCAATGTGCCGGGCTCTTTTGAAAATCTAGCCACTGAAGGCTGGGCTGGGGTCATAATGATTTGCAGGATGTCACTTTAGAAAGACAGGCAGGCTACTGTGTGGGGTACCAATAACATTCAGAAGAGATGGGTAGGCAGAAGGAACACTGAGCTTTATCTGGCCGGCTAGCACACAACTGCAAATGTGCCAGCTGGACTAGGAGAGCCGTTGCAGCTGTGTGCTGTTTGTGCAATGTTGGGATGGGGAGAAGGAGAGGCAGGCCTTGGGGAAGACGGAAATTGCAGAGCTTGCAAACGGGAGCCAGTTCCATAAATAGAATGAGTCTGAGTCTGTTGAAAGCACTGCAGCTTGTGGCACATTGGATTAATAGATTAAGAATACAGGGCATGTTAGGGTTTACGTGTGCTCATGGATTGATCTTTCCCTGTATGTTATGAATCTGGTTTTCAAACCAGTTCTTTTGCAGGCATGTTTTTTTCACCTCCACTTAACTGTGTTTTCATTCTTATGCCTGCAGGAAATGTTAGATGCAAATCCTTCTTTGTAGACAATTAATTACATGACTCTTAATGGTAGCCTTTGTGCCCGCAGTGAATTTTGGGCATACAAATGCAGGTGCCATTATTTTAAGGAGGCAATATAGTGGCTGCAAAAAAATGGAGACCCAGCTTGAAATTCAGGCCCTATAGATAATTAAAAGAAGGACTATGCATTTTTTATTTGTGGAATTTAGTGGCCTCTTGAAATTAAAAATAAGTGTGTATGGGCATGGGGGGGGGTATTTTGGGACACTGATCTTCTCCAAACACACATTGTACGAGCTGAAAGATCAAAAAATCATTTTAGAAAGTGGTTGATTCTTTGAACTTCACAATCCAAAGGAATAAAGCATGCTAGAATACTACTAATAAAGGCTTTTGGAAACTCTTTCTTTGAAAACTTTTATTAACAAATATATACTTAGGTCCCCATGTCTAAGTAGCTAGAATCCTCCTAGGGGACCACTGCTTTATTCCATATGATTAAGCACCTTTTGTGCCTGCTTCCAAACTATCTTTCTCCATGCAGATATTACACAATGCTACTGGATGCATGTTTCTATAAAACAGATAACGTTAACAGGATACAATGTTTGTGGGGTTTTTCCCTCTTTGTCCTTTTCTGTTTTGAGTTTCTCTTTTTCTAGCAGACATATTTATCATTTCTACCACTGACAATTCCAGTTTTGCTGCCCAGGCCAGACTTGTTCTCCTTCTCTCAGTAGATTAGTTTGCATTCGGATGGATTAAAAAGGTTTAGAAAGCAATAGGGAGTTGGCAGGAAGAATATGAGTTGTTTAGAAATGTCAAAAAGTGTCAAACCAGCAGCCATTTGGGGGACAGCAGCACTTTTCAATCAGTCTGCACCAGAAAAAGCATCCCTAAGAAAGAGCCATGGAGCTAATAAAACTTACATGTATTCTGAGCAGAGAAGGAAGAGAGATTTTTCATACTCCATAAGGCAATTGAGGCCTGATAAATCAGACAACTGAGCACACAATATCACGTAGAGTCAGACTTACTAAAATGGCTCTATAGGCCTGGATGTTGGGGAGGGCTGACATGGGGGGGGGAGAAGATGCCCAGCTGGACTCCTCACTGTTCTCACACTTCAGTCCAGTTTTTAGATCCTTTCATAAGCAACTTGCTTCCTTGTGCCTGAAAATTGTCCACTGGCTAAGCCTCTGCCCAGTTGCACTTATTTACAGGAAATGGCTGTCGGCAAATTCAGACCCCTTGTTACTTGTTTCAGGCAAAACCCTCTTCTCAAGCAAAGCAACTCCTTTATATTTATATGTCCCCTCTCCCTCTCTAAACAAAAAGGTGATACACAAATAGGAGATTGTCTCCGATATGCCCTTGGGTAAACTGAAACAACCAGAATGCTGTAGGAATTTGGAAAAGAAAAGGAATATCAGGTAAGTCTCATTTTCACTTCCTCTGTGTCACAGTCCAATGTATATTCATTTCAAGAGAGTACCCCAGAACTTAAGAGACTATAATTTAAAGGAAATATTTTCCCTGGAGTCTTTGAGAGGGGAAGCAAGGGATCTCCCATTCACCCTTCCCAGGATTACTGCTTTAAAAAAGTATAGCAAGAATTCGCCTCAGACTGCCACAACTAGACAACTCAACAGCAGTTTCTCAAGCTATTTGTTCTGAATGTTATTCTTGTTTTTGATTTGCTAATGAGTCAGAAATCAGTCCTGGTTTTAGTGGATGTTTTAGTTCTTCCTAAGTAATTTGCCAAATAGTTTTAGTAAATACTGTGTAGCTTTCTGGGGACTTGTAAACAGTTTGCATCAAATATTCATCATTTGTAGTTTGTTATTCATGTTGTGTGATTGCTCACCTAAGTAACATAGGATTGTTTTGTCAGTGTTTTTTTAATGTCGAATGCTTGTTGACAAAACTGTACATAGTTGGCTGTATGGTGGAACAGAAAATTAGTCATTTGGACTAAGTGGGCTTCCTTTCTCACATGACATTTTGGATGGAGGGGCTGCCTGATGGGATGATTCAGAAGAATGCTGAATAATGGCTAACCAATGTTCATTACACATTTTCAGAGGAATAATTGTTCAGGTTAAAATTTGTGAAACTTTCATGATTTGCAAACATTTTCCTGAATATTCGGCAGTCAGCCACATACTCTCATATATCAACCTACATATAATAGCAAAACAGGCTATGACTTTAATTTCAAAATTAGGGTCCTGATCCTGCAAAGACTTAAATACCTGCTTAACTTTAGCTCTGACTTCAGTGGGACTATACAATGCAAAGTTAAGGTATGTTAGTCTTTGCAGATCAGGCTTAAGTGTTAATCAGTTGTTGGGTTTTTTTTAATCTTTGACCAGCAGTACTAAAGACTCCTTCCCTCATAAATACCAGAGATGAACAAAAGAAAGAGGAAAATAAACAGCTTCTAAATGGACAGGTCACCTTGCACCTCAATGTACTTGTCTCTGAAACATTCATTAGCTGAGATTCAGACCTAGCAGCTGCTGTTCTCATACTGTCAAGAGAGATGAATTTGAACAGTCAGATAATGCTGAATATATAGAGTAAGAACTCAGCAGACACTAATAAAGAATAGACTTGATGAAGACTACAAAAAAGACCTGAAAATCCTCATTTTAACATGCTAACAAGATGAGTCATGTGCTAACAGAGAAGATGCATTAAATATTTCCCACTTCATTGCTCCTCACTGGCTGTTCATGCAAACTGGATTTTACATAGTAATTCCACCAATGGTTTTAGGGTTTTAAAAAAATGTCTTTAAAATATGCCAAGTGTCTCTGGATCAAGATCTGAGTATATCCAGCGCTCTCTGTGGCAATGCTGCCTTGGTGTGCTGGGAGATGAGCAGTAGTCCTGGGAGGGCCCTTCAAGTATCAGGGCCTCAACATGAAGGCCCTGGGCTCCTACACAGCCTTGGTCCAACACTCCCCCAACCCTAATCCGCTTCCTGACATAACCTCCTGCCCTTCCCAATCACCCCCCATATTTCCCAATGCCTACATGGGCATTCAGCCTCCCTACCCCATGTAGCCCTGATAAGCCTTCAAAGCCCCCACATAGGATTGCCCATTTAATAAAACGATGTTTGGTGTGCATGAGATTGCTCGGAGATGAGTGTGAGAAAGAGGAGATTGAGACAAATTCGACACGGGGCATGTGAAGAGAGGTGTACACCGTCTCTGTGCTGAGGCATTGGTGCTGGAAGTGTTCTCTGGGGGCTGCCCCCTTGTCTCCCCAGTACACTGAAGAGCCCTACAAGTGCTGATGTCTCAATCCCAGGCATTCAGTGCAGGAGCACGTGGAACTATATGCACACGAGTTGTGCTCTATTCAGTGTAAGTAAGCATGACAGCGCTGCATGTTAACATTAGTATTTCATCCTCTCTGAAATCCCAGTAAAGCCATAGGTATGTGTTTTGTTTGGTCAGTGTTTTTTTAAACGTCTGACGCTTGTTGACAAAAACTGTACAGTAGTTGGCTGTATGGTGGAACAGAAAAGACACCCTTTGGGCTAAGAGGGCTTCCTTTCTCACATGACATTTTGGGTGGAGGGACTCTGAAAGGAAGGTTGCATTTCACTGCTTTCCTAGACAGAACTGAATTAGCTAGCAGCATTTGGGCTCTGGGGTGCTGCTGATGTCTCCTGTGACTGCTCACATCTAATGTGCAGATCAGTGGAATAAGATTATCATCCAAACTGGTTACTGTTCTTTGGTATTTAATATGTTCCAGAATTATTATCCCTACTACACAGTGTTTTCTACTGAAGTAGTTATGTCCATACATTTATTGGTTCTGTGTTATGAGCTCTCCAGGTCACCCTGAAAATTACTTTAACACAGACTGTGTTCTGACCCTTGTGTAGATTTCACTGTGGAAAATAAACATTTTTACTATGTTCTGTGAGAGACGGTAGAAAATTGGGCTTTAAAACTGACTATTTGATTTCAGACTGGGAGAATGATCCGACACTGTGTGGAGTGTTACTTATCAAAAAAATCCCATTAACAAAATTCACCTCAGATTTCACTCTTCTTAGTTAAATTATTATTATTTAAATTTGGGAAAGGCACAGAAGTGGCTTGCTCCTGTAACTATTATTCTTCCTTACTAGATTCGCTGTGGCAGATATTCTTTCCCTTCCCCCACACTTTCAGCTTCAGGTCAGATTGCCTAGTACAGACTTGTGAATTATTGTTGTATTGGGTAGCAGACAGTCCGCTAGATGGCAGTAACACCCCAGTTTATGAAATGGTCTGTTGGGCTTCTCCCCTCCCCCAGATTCTTCCTGAAACAGCATGGTTAAAGATAAAATCAAGTCAAATCCCTCTTCTCTGCAGTACATGGCTCATTCAGAAAAGTTGTGATACACTAAATTCTGCACAGCTTCATTTTATATATACATATCCCCCCACCCCCCCAAAAAAAATTCCTCATGTTTTTCCTTTAGCAAATTTTAAGTAGGAAATGGTTTGTTGACTGAGACAGAATCTTACAGCACCATGGTAAAGGATGATTCATCCTTCTCTGAAGAGTGAGATGCATTCATGCTGCTGATTGGCCAAGGTTTTAGCAAACCTCATGCTCTTGCTTGCAAACACACCAGGTTTTACACGTCAACAATAACATTAATGGCCTGGTGTTTTAGTGGATAGTATTCTCACCTCTGATTGAGTTAGTCACACAGATCTGCATTTCTGTCAGGGATCTAGTAACCCTCTTTCTGCACTGAGGGTGGATGGGCTGTATTATGCTTCTGGAAGATGACAGTGTGGTTGAATATCTGTGGTAAGAAGAAATTAGAGACCCAAAGGCACTGTTAAAGAAGAAGAATGGGGAAGGAAAGCCCTGCATCCTGCTCAATTTCCTTCACTGGTTCATAGGGATGTATCAAATACCCCCCTCCCCTAATTTATCCAGATACCAAATTTGAGGTCATAAGTTTAACCAGATACTGGAATCAAACTGAAGGGGGATAGTAGCATTTTTCCTACTTCATGCTGTCTGTGCCCTTACTCCCCTAATGGCCAATAAGATCTGGTGAGTAGGCCACTCCCAAACCTTCTGCAACAGGGAGATGGAAACATGGTAAGCAGCACTCACCATCCAAAGAAAGAAATGGTGTGGAGAGACAGAAGAATTAGCTGTCATCAATCTTGCATGAGTTTTGTACACAGCCACATGGTGCAGCTAAGGGACATATAGTTTTCTCTGTAGTAAAGCTAATGCCAGGACAGAAGGTGGGCCTGTGAATTACGGCAGCTGTGAGGCTGCCTTTGAGTGAAGCAGTGATACTTCAATATTTTTTAATGTCACTTTGCTGGTGGGGATAGGGGAAGGATGGAGAATTTTAAGTGAGAATTTTTCTCATAGTAATGTTGCTGGCTACTCTGGATCATGTAGATAAATAATCAGAAAAAACAAAACAAAACAAAAAACTGAGAAAGTAACTCCAGAGTCACTAGAACGCACACTCCTCTCCCCCCTGGATCTGTCAACTCAGCTCACTTTGAAAAAAATTGTCCCGTGATGCATTATTCTGTTGCTGATAACTACAGTGTGCCTGGACCCCTCCAACACAAGCAGATAGGTTTCACTTCTCCTGCAGCACAAGGGGCTGCTGACAACCTAAAGATTCCCCTCTTTATACAAAAGTAATCAGTTGAATTTGATGAGGGACCCAAAAGAATAATCTCTTTGGATGCCCCCACAATCCTACAGCCAAAGTTTCCATAGAAGCTGCCATGTATGTTGCATCTGTAGCAAAGGATGTGAGGAAAGACATTGGGCTATGGTAAATTGATACCTTTTGCCAGAGTAAACTTCTCACTGACCAGTGTCACTATTTTTTGTGTCTATACCAAATCATCATTCTTCTCGTTGAAGGAGGGGGGGAAAATATGACTGGGGCAACAGTCTGAGGGCTGGTAGGTGCACACTTTATTTGGGTGCATGTATGTAAAATCACAGGGCCCATTTTTGAATACATGAAATCAGCTGGGAAGTTTTTGCTCACATAACTATGTGACTAGTCACAATGGCTTCAATGGGACAGCTTACCTGAGGGTGATTTGAAACCGTGGCTGCATATCTTTGAATGAGTACTGATGTTTTCAGGATGTGGGGTGAAGAAGTAACTATGTTTTCACCTTTATTTGTACTATTTTGTAAAATAAAAAAATATTTTAAACACACACACACACACACATATAGAGATATATAATAAAGCTGTAGACTTTTGGGCCTTATTTTTATTGTATGTGAGAGTGAATTATAGTGAGCCAACAGCATCACTATAGTTAAGGTTATGCCACTTTATTTTAACAGGAGTGAAAAAGGTCTTTAAAAATCTGTGTTTTTAGGTAGAGGCTCAATTCCAAATGCTTATTGCTGTTTGTGGACTGCTTGAACTTTTTGTAGAGGTTTGTGGTTTAAAAACAAAGATTTTTTTAATGACTGTTTTTAAAAGTTCCATGTGACTAAAATTTTTCGAGTGTCTGACATTTCTTCAGATTCAGTTTTGAAAGTAATAGAACAAGCTGAACTATGAAATTAAATGTGTTTGACTCTGGGTGTGACTAGATTGAAAGAACACTTGTTAAAAGTTGCAACGATGTTTTGCATAAATCATTATTTAAGGATTGAAAAGTTGAGACAATGTTGAAGACAAATATTGAGATAATGTTACTGATCAAGATATTGTACTGTGTTGTTACTGATGACATCATGCTTAGGCTGCCCATTTTACCTTATGTTGACACAATGGCAATGGGTTTAGGATGACCATGTATTGAACATATGGCTTACTGCCATACTACAGGACTTCATAAGATGCAATTGTAACCTGGCATGTCCCACTGGGGCTCTTTTGTCCTCTTGTCAGAGCAAGACCATAGATAGAGGTTTTGGTTTCTTGCCTTTGAACTAATCTTTTAGTGCACATACTAGAGGCTTGTGCTTCTAGATCCCAGATTAAATCCTTGCAGATGTGTATGGGGATTTGAACTGCTGTGGAGTTAAGTCTGGGACAAGCTTCTCCAGCTAGGGACAGAGTGTAACCCTTGCTTATACATGGCTGTCTGTTACCCACTATTGACTAGACTATGTATATTGGTTTATGAGTCTGCTACTGCTTTTGAGCTAGTCACCAGGCCTGTGAACTAAAGCAGTAGTGGCTCATGCAGTATTAAAGCAAAATAACTTTCCAAATGAACAGACTGCTTCAGACCTTCCTTTAACAAGTGATTTACAAGCTCTTAAGGATATGAGTAGATGGGGTGGATCCTGACACAACCTTAACTGTCACTAAATGTAGTTTTTGTTTAATACGTTTACCAGGATGGCAACGGGGGATCTCTCTGGCTGAGGGGGAAGAGTCAGGGAATGGGTGGGGAACTCTGGATCAGTGAGTCAAGTGGGAGACGGGTAGGGGGAGGAAGAGGGAGAGGGTGTGATGGCTCTGTACCTCAGAGTAGCGCCCTGGAATCCCCATATTCACCACGGTCATATAATTAGGATATGTTTTGTACAAAGTCTGCCTTGTGAGGAATCATTTTAAAAGGCGTGATCTGTTGAACATTAATATGCTGTTGGATTGTATGTGCTATTATTGTATGCGAAGTTATGAAGTTTTGCTGTGTGTGTGTTATTGAAATATGTTGTGAGGTTGGGAACACACACAACCAGCCTTTTCAGGTACAATAATGGAGTAGCCAGACATGCTGATGGCCAATTAAAGGGAATCCACTCTCCCAGCAGCCATCCCAGAAGACTTGTCAGAGAGAGCATGTGGACAATGGATACTGCTTGACCAATGGGGACAGACCCCCCCACATCACAGGCATAGATCTATAAAGAGGGGAAGTGACATCATAACTTGGATTCATTGCCCCCACAACTCAACACCTGGCAGAAACAAGGACAAAGACTTTGAACTGGGGAGGGTGGCCCTGGGCTGGAGGAGGGGTCCAGCCTGTGTATTGAGAATCTGTGACCTGTTTGAACCATCTATCAGGGTGAGACACTGCTTGATTCAAACCCTGTTTAGCTTTAGTTTAGAATTTAGACTGTGAATTTATTTTATTTCTTAGGTAACCAACTTTGATCTCTGTGCTTTCTACTTATAATCACTTAAAATCTCTCTTTCTGTAGTTAATAAATCTGTTTTATATTTGATCTAAACAGTGTGTTTTGGTTGAAGTGCTTGGGAAATCTCAGCTCAGGTTACAAAGGCTAGTGTGTGTCCTCACCACATCGATGGAGGGGTGGAATGGGTAATGAACTTACTCTGGTCAGGCTGCCGACCAGTGCAAAATGGTACAGTTCTAGGGTGCAAGGCTGGGGAGCTGGAGGGAATTTCCTGGAGCCTCTCTATTGTTGGTTCATGAGTGGCTGGGAGAGGCATTCATGTAACTCAGTTGGATGTAAGTGCAATACCTACCAGAGCTTTGTAGCTTGCCAACAGCATTACAGTGTGAGAGGGAGCCCAGGTTGGTGGGACAGAGGGCTTAGGGGTCCCACAGTCCAGGTTGTACCCCGGAACCCCATCACAGAGGGTCAGAGGGAGATCTCTGGGGCTGCTCACAGGACCATCGAGAGAGTAAAGCAGTAGAGAGAGATGAACGGGGGATCCCTGGGGTCAGTGGCAGTAATACGTGATGGAGCCAGTCTTTGGGAGGTAGTGGGTAGAGGATCTCTGAGGCCATGGATGGGATGAAAGAAGGTGGTGAGAGGCAGGCGTGGCAATGGAGAAGAGTTGGGAAGGAGCCAGTACGCTTATTGATAGAGGCCTAAATTTTCAAAATGCCCATTGATCATGTGTGCATCCATTTTGGGTGTCCAGCTTGAAGCAACGAGGGCCTGATTTTCATCCACAACTAACACTGGCTTGAGATGAAGTTGTGTGTGTTCAGCACCTCTGACAGTCAGGTCCTAGGTATTTCCAGCTGAGGTCCTGAACATGTGTGCACATGTTTGGAAATGTTGGCCCCAGATTTTAGGAGTCAGATTTACAGAAAATTAGTTGGCAAAATTTCTAGGCTGATATGTAAAATCCATTCCACTTCAGGGAACCAACACACCCAGATCCAGTAATAACCCCCAGATCAAATATATAGTTCTAGGCCTGAGGCTACATCTAAAAAGTTACAGAGAATGTGATCATTACTGGGTTTACCAGATGAATGTTACATCCCTACTTGTGCATAATTTCATATAACTGTATTCTGTATTCTTGTGCATGTTAATTACATGCTTTGTAAAGCACTTTGAAACATCAGATTACATAAAAGGCACCATTAAGATGCAAGTTGTTGCAGAATAAACAGCATTAAGAAAAGAAAAGAAAAGAAAAGAAAAGACATGAAATGAAAAAGCAGTAAAGTTGCCATCATTTTTTTCTGATATCCTTAAACTGATTTTTTTTAATTGCACCTACCAACTGTTGTTTTTCATATCATATTTGATGACAAGACAAGTCATTATTAAAACAATATATTTAATGAGGGGGTAAATCCATAGTAAAGCAATTAAAGCAAAATGCACATTAAGAAAGCATCTGAAAAGTGACTTGGAAGAGTAAAATGCAATCCTGCCAACATGTAAAGACACTCCTAATGCATTATTTATAGATATCATTTTACCAGTACAAGCCCTTGAGATCAAGGTCACCCAGTGGACTCCTGGGCAATGGGTCAAGACTTGAGAGGTGATATTAATAACGCCCGCTGACAGTTTCTTGGATACAGCTGGAATGTCACTAAGAAGAAACATTTTCTAACTTTTAATGAACAATGAAAATCTATTTGCTGTGAAACTGCTCAGGTCTGTCTTGATCACAACTCATTAATTATGGTCAGTAAGAGTGCCAGCATTGGGGTAACTGCTATCTCTCTCTCCGCAACAGTCTGTAAATCCGCCAAGGAAATTCAGAGAATGAATACATGCAAACCTAGGCATTTTTTTTCTTTTTTTTTCTGCTTGAGACCCTGTTTTTCCTCTCTTTGTCTCCTGCCAATGACATTTTCCAGCATTTAAACTCACTAAGTTGAAAAGTTGCATTGTGCTGGGGTTGACTCTAATAAATTGTAAACTGTGATTGAAACAGACATAAACAGTGTCCACGACTCCTGGCACACTGATTCCCTGTTTGGTAGGAAAGGTTTCCACTCATCTTTAGAACCTGTTCTTTTTATTTATTGCCATGAGCTTCGGCCTTCTTCTTTTCTAACTCTGTTTAGCTTTGCATAATTTCTCCCAAAGGAAGAGGGGAAGAAAACCCGCTTGCCCTCTTTAGGTAGATCACACATTATCAATGTAACATCTCATATTCTGATATTAATCTGACAGTTGTACCATGATATTCTTCAGGGCCCTGAGACACTGCCCTTTTCCCACACTGCCTTTGCTTGATAAGATCTCTTGGCTGTGTAAAAGACATCCTTTTTTCCTCATGCTGTTACTATGGGACTTGCAAGACCCTAACTTTATTCTTTTCTGTCACTGCGCCTGCGATAATCTGTGTTTAATGCATTTCTACCTCTAATGACTCATGCTATCAACAGTTAACATCCTACTGATGCCTTATGGGAAGTTTTGATCATAAAGTTGTATTGATGTACATTTTTGCTTGTCATGTATTTTCTGTATTTCTTTTACTAGTTTTTTAGTAGCTTTTCTCAAACCACCACTGCGTAGGCATTCAACTGTTCCTCATCTTCTGTTTCAGACATCTCAATCATTTCCGGAACAACCAACTGTATTGTCACAAACAAAGGATGATGACTTGAAGTGAGAAAATTAGCAGCAGGAACAGATAAGATTTTTTTTAAAAGCACTCTGTTTTCTTACTAGTACACGCACACAAAACCCCAAAACCACCTTCTAGGATTGATCTGCAAACAATAATTCTCCTTCTTCTAATTTTTGAACTGAAAATATCTTGAAAATAAATATGAGATAAGGGACAAGACTCAGAGAAAGAGCCCTTTACAAAAACTAACAATAGTGAGGTGAGGATTAGCTGGCTATTAATGACCCTATTTTACAGGTGAGAAAATCAAGGCAAAATGTTTTAAAGAGTGACCAGACCAACAGAAAGACAACTACTGTCAGGGCTAGGACAAGAACTCATGAATTCCCAATCCTTTGTGATGACCATTAGACTCTGTGACAACTTTTGCTCTCAGTAACACTGGTGAAAATCTGGAGGAACTCCATGGAGGCTGATGGAGTTACCCTAAGATTAATTTGGAGTAATGTGGGGCAGAATTTATCTCATCCCTATTTCCCCCAAGCAGTTTGATGCATACAATTTATATACAATGATTAATTTTCACCTAAAACATGGCCTATGACAGGATTTGGATTAAGGGTCTTTAAAGCCAGTTTTCAGTGTGACTTCTATTTAAGCGGTGGAACTTTTTATAAAAAGGGAATGATCATGTGGGACGGACTCAAGAGAAACCTTCTAAGATGCAGTCCCAGCAAAGAATTTGAGTGTTATTTTTGAAAAGCCTTTTTTGGCCAAGGTTTTGACCAATTCTTTTGCTGAAAGAATTCTGTCCTGTTGTTTAGCTAAATCTTTGGCACTGAGCAGTCATCACCCCACAGTAGTAGTCATGCTAAAATATATGGATCTAGTAGGAAACCATATCCATGTGTATGTTCTCCAGAAATCTGTGTATGTGGAGCTGTTCATCAATCAGTGGAATTACTCTGTATTTCTCTCTTCACTCCTCTCTGATGCCTTTTTATTCCATGCCTTCCACTTTTGCCAGTCTCTTGCAGTTATCTGGCCATTCTCACATCATTCTGATAATGTTCAATTTTGCTTCTATTATCAATTTCCATGTTATCTTTGGTTTATCTCATCCACTCTTGCTCTGGGCATTGCAGTCCAGACTTGTTATGTTCTTTGTGCCTTTCCTCTACTCTGGATTTATAGTAGTGTAAATAACATAAATATCTGGTCCAAAAAATTTGCCCCCTGTAAAGCATTAAGGGAGGGGTAAGATCAAACTCTGCCCTGGTTTACACTCGTACAGCTAAATTATGTCATTGGTGTCACATACATAAATAAGGTGAGAATTTGCTCCGAATTGCTTAGGGCTGAATGAAATCCTCTATTTTTGGTTTTGTGACAATTGTGCTGATAAAGCAGAGAGTTTTCATGAAAATTTGTGAATTTGGAGCAAGCTGAAATGTTGCCATTTTCTCTAATGTGAATGGTGATATTTTGTGTGCACAGTCCCTCAGCTATTGTTAAAACTATAAGGCTGGGGTGTTGTGGAAGGCAGCCAATGCTTAGGCTTCAGAATTTTGCTCCTTGGTGGGGGCAGGTGCTACTCACAAATAGGAAAGAAAAGAAAATTATTTTTTGTTATGAGGAAAGATGTGGTCCCAAACAATCCAGTTATTTTCCTTGGAAAAATATGTATTTACAATTAGCCATGCGGATTGAACAGAGGTGGGCAAACTATGGCCCACGGGCCACATCCGGCCCATGGGACCATTCTGCCCGGCCCTTGAGCTCCTGGCTGGTGAGGCTATCCCCCGGCCCCTTCCCTGCTGTCTCCTCTTCCCCGCAGCCACACCGCTGCGTGGGCAGCATGGCTGGCTCTGGCTGCTCTGAGCTGCATGGTAAGGGGGTGGGGGAGGGATAAGGGGCAGAGGGTCCTGGGGGGGCAGTTAGGGGACAGGGGGAGGTTGGATGGGGCAGAGTTTTTGGGGGCGGAGGGCGGTCAGGGGACAAGGAGCAGGGGGCAGTTGAATAGGGGTTGGGGCAGTCAGAGGACAGGGAATGGGGGGTTGGTTAGGGGATGGGGTCCCGGGGGTCCTGGGTGTGGATAGGGGTCGGGGTAGTCAGGGGACAGGTTGGATGGGTTGAGGATTCTGAGGGGGGAAATCAGGGGGCGGGAAGGGGGAGGGGGTGCATAGGGGTGGGGGCCAGGCTGTTTGGGGAGGAACAGTTTTCCCTACTGGCCCTCCACACAGTTTCACATCCCGATGTGGCCCTTGGGACAAAAAGTTTGCCCACTCCTGGCCTAGAAGTGTCTTCTGTGAGTTGGATTGGTGACATAACAAACCATGTGCTACCTAGATGTGTAAAAGGATTCTTTCTTATCTGCCAGGTCTGAGAGACTTTACTCCGTATGTTGCCTAAGAAATCATGAGTTTAGAGTAAGGTGCAGTTGATTTCTTAAGAATTAGCTCTCTATGGGCCTGTTCCCAAGCCTTATTAAAATCAATCCCATTGACTTCAGTGGTCATTGGTCAGTATTGGTCCTAATTCCGTGGTCTATATCAAACCACACCTAACTTGCTAGGTGCCCATGAAGATTTAATAACATTTGGAGCATTAAAAAAGCTCCACAAAATGATTTCATGAATAGTAGCTGCATATATAGTAACTGCAGTAATCATTTTATTAGCCTCTCTTTTAATCCATCTGTGATATAATACAACCTGGTATTCACACCTTACACAAAAGGAAACAGCTGTTGAACTTTTCAGGAGGGGTCCTGACATGAAGCGTTTGGTCAGTAATCTACTGGAGAATGTGGTGAGAAAGTTTGTTGGGCAACTAAGTTTGTTTCTTGAGTAGATACTAGTAAGCATTTTATCTTTATTTTTCTTGTAACCATTACTGACTTTTATGCCCCATTACTTATACTCACTTAAAATCTATTTCTTTGTAGCTAATAAACTAAGCTAATACTGCTTTATCTAAGCCAGTGTGTTTAAGTTGGAGTGTCTGGGTACTCTATTTAAAATAATAAACTGGCTTATTATTTCCTAAAGGAATAATGGACTTAATATATTTGTGCTGGGCTGGGCAGTACAGAAGAGGGCTGGACAGTACAAAATATACATTTCTGGGGGAAGATGTGGGACTGGGGGTGTGTTGATATATACCTGCAGTATAACCAAGGCTGGTGAGAGCCAGGGTGTAGCTGGCAGGCTGCAGTTACACACAGAGTGTGGCTTGCATGCTGGAAGATTGTTTGTGAGTAGCCGAAGTGGGAGCTACTTCAGCAAGGCATTGTAGGGCAGGGGTGACACAGCACCCTCACTAGTCTGAATTGTACCGCTGGTAGGCCAAACCCTCTGGCTAGACAATTTGTTTGCTCTTATTTTGAAATTTTAATCTCTGCATATAAAAGTATCTGAGGGGACTGACTGACTCAGGAGATCATTCGTTTTTCACTATATCACCTGTTTGAATCTACTACAGGTCAGTAGTGAATTCATGGTATTATAAGTTGACTGTTCAAATGGACTATATGAAATGAGTTGCTGGTCTTAGTCAAGTTGCTGTTTGACAGGTGCTCATATCACAACCAGCACTGCTGGATCTACTTCAGTGGTTTTCAAACCGTGGGTTGTGACCCACTACTGGGTCACAGCATGTAAGGTGCTGAATCGCCTTTCTCTGGGCAGCACCACTGACTGGGATGTTAAAAGTCCTGTCGACATTGCTGCCCAGCTAAGGCAGGCTAGTCCCTACCTGTTCCGACACCACGCTGCACCACAGAAGCAGCCAGCAGCAAGTCCGGCTCCTAGGCAGGGGGGCCATGGGGCTCCATGCATTGCCCCCGCCCTGAGCACCAGCTCTGCATTCCGGCCAATGGGAGCTGGGGGGCGAGCGTGTCTGCAGGCGAGAGTCACGTGGAGGTGCTTGTGCGCCTCCGCCTAGGAGCCAGACCTGCTGCTGACCACTTCTGGGTCGCAGCATGGTCCACAGTGCCAGGACACGTGGGAAGCCTGCCTCTGTACCCTAGCTGCACCGCTGATTGGGAGCCGCTGGAGATAAGTCCACGCCCCAATCCCCTGACCCAGCCCTGAGCCCTCCCCAAACCCAGAACCCCTTCCTGCACCCCAAACCCCTCATCCCCAGCCCCACCCCAGAGCCTGCACCCCCAGCCCAGAGCCCTCCCACACCTCAACCCCCTGTCCCAGCCCGGAGCCCCCCCCCCACACCCTGAACTCCTCATTCCTCGCCCCACCCCATAGCCCTCACCCCTGCACTTCAACCCTCTGTCCCAGCCCTGAGCCCCTCACACACCCCAAACCCAACTCCGTTGGGTCATGGGCATCAACAATTTTCTTCAACTGGGTCCCCAGAAAAAAAGTTTGAAAACCACTGATCTACTTATTACCTCATTCAATCTCTGGAGAAAGGCAACTGGACACAAAGATTAACTTAACTTCTCACTGCTAGAGGAGGGTCCCTCCAGGTTACGGATAGATCAGGAAGCTTACAATGCTGCTGCCTATACTGTTCTGGCTCTGTGCTAAATAAAGGAGTGTAGTTTACAAGGCTGTCAAATCAACCTGTTTCCAGGATCACTAAATTCAGTCAAATAAAATCCTCCGCTGAAGCAGTTTATTGGAGGGTAGTTCATATTGAAGTGTTAAAATGCCGAAATGTCATATCAATGAGTCACTAAAAGAGGATATTTTAGGTGGCAAGCAGGATGTACTGACAAGTGCTAGCAGGTAATTTATAGTAATCAGCTCTACAGCATGTGTTCCTCCTACCATTGATTCACCTACTGTAGAATGCTATCTCTGATTCCCAATGCAACAGGAAATTAGATCATCTGATATTGGGGATCCTTTCTGTGTTGTGACTTTCAGATCTTAGTTACAAAACAGGCATATGCCAAAAATTAACATCCGATTTCTCTTCCTATAACTTGCACACTAGAAAGGATCTGTCCAAATCTTGAGTGTTAGTGAATACAAAAGATGTGATGCCTGAGACCTGGTGTGTAAAGAAAAGGTGAAGCTAATCTTTTGTCTATTACAATCCTCCCTTCCCCCATGATTATTTAAAGTGATCTAACTCATTTTAAACTCTAATATTTCATACTGTATCTTTTCAATATTGAAATACTTGAGAAAAATGTAGGTTTTAAAAATGAAAAATCCTTAATTTTTGCCTTTAATTTCTTAGGAAGATTTTCTTCCTGAATGCAAAGAAATCTTAGGTCAGGTCAGCCAGGACTGGGTAACTTAATTTTCAGGTCACCTCATATACAAATATCAGATCTTTCTCCACCACTTGCAGGGTGATCCTGGTGGTGAATATTTCCACGCCACTGCCTCTCTTCTTAAAACTCACGCCCATAGCAAGCACTCTAAAGTGTAACCATTAACAAAATCAAAAAAATGCATGTCAATACCATAAATGGTGAAACTTACGTACCTGTATATGACTTCCAAGAGAAACTTTTCTGGGTATAATTAATTTAAACAAAAAAAAATTCCAAATAAACTACACTTATTCCTGAAATCATAATGAAACAACACAACATGAAAATATAAGGCTAACTCACCCAATCCTGTTGAGCTGTGCTTAACGGAAGATGGGGTGGGGGCGGGGGGGAGGAAAAAGTGGCTTTAAGCCACCTTTATGCGCCTCTAATCCCAGGGCCAGCCAGGAACCAGGTCAGTCCCTAGCATCAATTACACCAATCTCAGGGCTCTAATTTATGCCTTAATGCCTTCAATTCCCAGGGAGATGTTTTTGCAGCTGGGGAATTGCCAGGGTGTAGACATGTTCTGGCTTATGTCCATTTTCCCTTAATTATGTCTCCTACAATGGGGGCCAAAGGAGAGGCTTTGTGCCACCTGGAGATTCTTGTACATGGGGGTGAATCTTCCGTTACCCAGGTAAACTGGCTTAACATCTGCTTTACACTGCTGGAGTAGCACAAAGCAGCTGGATTGGGCATGATGATGGGGTCATGGGGTGCAGTGCTGTTACGTATATTTGCTGAGTGTACCATGCTCTACTAACTATGTACATAGACTGAAACCATTCTGAAAAATCCCTGGTAGTATGTGAAATAAAATTCCTGCAACCCCGATGACACTGAAAACAGCTGATAGTGTTTGTTGAATTAATTCATTTAGATAAGAAAATGCATTTCATTTTTTCATCCTCTCTGTGGAAATTATGGAGGAGTGAAATGGGTATAAGTAGCACTCCTTCTGCTAAACACATTCCCTCTCTACTGCAGCACATCATTTTGCAGAGGCTAGAGATACGAATAGTTCAAATATGCGTCAGATACCCATATTTATGTGTACTTATCTACACCAAATCTCTCAGCTTTTTTAGGTACTTTCACAACCAATTTTTGTACCTTGATGTTTCAAACACTCTAGAAACTTCAGCTTGCTTCAAAGTAATGGAAACTAATGTAAGAAGACTGGAGTGCAGTTTGAATTGGAATCATCTAAATTTTGAATCTGGATTTGGATGTTGCAACTCAGGTCCCCCACTAATTGAGTCACCTAGTTCATTCCTATTCCAAGGCAGTTCCTACGGAACGTTTTTCAGTGCTTTGTCCAGTTTAGTTTTAAACATCCTAAATGATGGAGCCTCCACTGATTCTCTGGGAAGGTTATTCCACAGGCTAATAAATTACATTGCCAGTAAATTTTTTCTTGACAAAGTTTTCATTTAATTATTTCACTTAATTTTTCTTGCACCTATCTAAATAACTTTTTACCCTCCTTAGTGTTTACACTTGGACATGGTAATCATGTCCCTCCTTAGTCATTAATCAGCTGTTAGTTGTTATAGATGTTTTCTTTTATAGTAGAAAAGGCGCTGTATAACCACCTTGAACAAGTTTCTCTTATCCTTACAATGGGGAAATACTGCTAGAACAGTTAATGTCTTGATAAAAGGTTAAATCAACTTTTAAACTATGTCCACTGTATACATATTTAGCTCTTTTAATCATTCTTTATACTGTCTGTTACTCACACCAGCCCCCCAAATATTTTTGGTGGCTATTGTCAGAACTCCCTCCAATATATCAGCCAATATCTATATGGTAATGATATGCCTACTACTTAACATACCACTCCAGAGTCAGAGTCATGGTGTGATGACTGTACCCGAGGCTTAAAATTGCATTGGCCTATTTTGGTGTGTTGCAAGCTCATGCTTTGCTTGTTTTCCAGGTTTCTGTATTTCAGATAATTTTCCCTCAAATATTATTCATTTGCATTTTTCCAGAATGAATCTATTCTGTTCATAGTTCTAATCTCTCGAGGGTGGTCTTAACTGTTCCTCTCCTTGCAGATAGGTGCAACACTTGTCAGTTGGTCTGATTAAAATGAGGTTTGTTTACTTCTTCAGGATCACTCCATTACTTATGATGAGCCCCTTGTGACAAAACCACACAAGCTGGGTGAATATAGATGATACAGTATCCTTTTCCATCAAGAACAATTGTCTGATTCTTTCATATTGTACTGTATGTTGAATATATGACTTCCTCTAAGTACTAGTTATTTCAAGTATATATTTTGCCATCCGAAACACTTTATTTCTGTTTCCTTGGTAATAACTGTGTTCTCTGTCTTATGGATTTTGCATAAAGTTATAAGGAGTCAATAATATATTCATAACCATGGTGCCAGTATTGTGCAGTGACATAAATATATTACAAATATTTTACACTGCACTAAACAGAACATGACAGTTATAACACATCAAAGATTATTGCAAATACATGTACTTAATTATAAAAGTTGCCTTTTTTATTATGAATGGCTCAGACATGCTCTGCAAACCATTTCTAATCTAATGAGTAGCCCTTAATCACATATGTGCACTTTTAGGGGCTTCTGACAAGTCGAAATTCTTTACCAAGCCGTTAATAATCAGTTACATTATTGGTGGATGCACAGTGAATGTTCTGCAGCTACTTGTTACTATTTGTAAACAAGGTGTCAAGGAAATTAGAGTTGGTGAAGTAATAAGAGGTCATCCATCCTCCTGTCAGCAAAGAATTGTGCATTGGTATATTCTTAAGGGGCTTTGCCAAGTCTAATGTAAAATGAATCAGAAAAATAGGATTTTCATTACCTCCTTTGGGAAATTGTTCCACAGTCTAGAGCTCACTATTAAGACTTTTCCCTGATATTTCTAATGGAAAATTACAGTAATCCTGAAATAAATGTAATGGAAGCAGTTGCTGATTTGGAATAGCTGCTTTGTGGTGAAATATACATTGTTTTGCTCATATATGAAGGTCTTACAAATAGCTGGAGCTGTTCAAAATGATAAATATGGTTTGCAAATTTTTTTAAGTAAAAATTTTTGTTTTTAATCTTTTCATGACTTTTTTTGTTTTCTCACTGAAAAATTTTACACTGAAACCGCTCTCTCTCTCTCTCATTTCAATTCGAAAAAATACTTTAAAAATCCCTCCCACTTCTTTTCCACTGGTCAGCCTGCTCATGCCTTTGCCTGTGCTCTGTTCCACTTAATCTGTCCCTGTATGTATTTTAATGAAATCAAATT
This sequence comes from Natator depressus, assembly GCF_965152275.1. Lineage (NCBI taxonomy): Eukaryota > Metazoa > Chordata > Testudines > Cheloniidae > Natator > Natator depressus. The sequence goes on from NC_134235.1 coordinate 103,923,103, forward strand.
TAGACAGGGGGAGTACTTCTGTATTTGGAAGGCCCCAAGTCACTTTGGCTCATCATTATTTTTAGTGACTTTGTACCATGTTGTGTGTGGAAAAATTACATTCCATATAGGAAAAAGGTAGATAATACCTTAGAGGAGACCTTCATTCTTGACTTTTTTGGGGGGGAGAAGGGGGAACATACTCAGGCAAGGGGGTCCTCATTATGGTTTCTTAGAGACAGGAACAGCTTTCTGTTTTTAATTATTATAAGTGGTTTCTAAATGGCTGGAACAGCTTTTGGTATAACCTGATTTGAATATATTCCAGGCCCCAGATAGACACCCATTTTAAAGGCACAGCATGCTTAGCATGGCTTCCTGCCAATCAAACAGTTGTCACTTGCTAGACAGTCCTAAACAACTTCTGCTTTCTTCCTCTATTTGCTGTCTGTTTGACTGACTGAAATTACACGTTTTTTTCCTGTCTCCTTTGTCCTGCACCAGTATCACCAAACACATGGGAAATTCAGTGGTGAACACCACACTGAACATGCTTCCAGCAACGAGAATTGAATTAGGGCTCTCAAAAATAGATTAAGGAAGAATATAGTATTAATTCCCTGAGTTTTCTCTGTCACAATCCTCAGCCCCTTGAAAGATAGAACCATATCACTGGGGTTCTTTTTTAATGTTTTTCCCCCCTGTACTACTGCTAACATTTTTAAGCTCTATATAGATTGTCAAAAATGAAATCCAGCCCTGCTTTTTCTAGCTACAAGCAGCCAGATGATGTACAGTTTGCATTAACATGGTGGTGTGGCCCCTTAACATAATGCTCAGAGACCTAATCTGAAGCGAAGCTAACATGATAAGTGTAGAGAATGTGTTTATTCTTCTGCTTTAACTACATGACACAGATACCATGAAGAGGCTTTAGTACTGTAGCCAGATCAGCAATGAAGCATCCACAATAGTTCAGTAATCCCATTAAAAAAAAACCAAATTGACCCATATTTTCAATAACTGTGGTATCTCCCCCAGGCCTTAAGTTTTGCTGGTGTGAAGAACATAAATATTTACCACATGGTCCAATGCTCTCTGGAGCACTGGAAAAAAGTTTCATTTTTCCTTGTGAACTCACAGACCATAATCCTCCCACTTCTACAAGCAAAAGGCTGTGTACAAGATCATCTAACTGAAGCTAACATTCTAGACCCAGCACAATCTGGATTCGGGCCAGTACCTCAGACTGAAATTGCTTTAGTGGCACTGATGGATGATCTCCTGCTGTCAATGGAGAGAAGGTAGATATCCATTCTCATCCTCCTGGACTTTTCTGCAGCATTTGAAACTGCTGACTATGTAGTTCGCTGTCTCTCCTGAGAGATGTGACGGGCCCAGGGTAATGTGCTAAAATGGTTTACGTCCTTCCTGAAAGGACTTTCCCAGTCAGTAGTGATGGGAAACTGCACCTGCACTAGCCAACTGCACCACTAGACCCCTCACTTGTAGAGTTCCACAGTGATCACTTCTCTCTCTGGTCCTCAACATCTTCATAGTGAACTGGTCAGGCAACACAGTCTCAAGTGCCAGCAATATGAAGATGATACACAGCTCTACCTATCCTTCGCCACATATGGCCACAGCACCACCCCTGAGATGGCCCAGTGTTTGGATGAGATCAGCTCATGGATGAAGAATAGCTGCCTGAAGCTGAACCTGTGCAAGACAGAGGTGATGATTGTGGACATTTATTTTAAAGAGCTTGCAGCCACAATGCAGTCTCCATTGGTTGAGGATTCACACATACAATTGGTGAGTTCAGTCTATAGTCTAGGAGTACTCTTGGATTCCTTCGTGACTCTGAGCTCTCACATAGCAGCATCCACAAGTAGGGCTTTCTACCATCTCTGCTTGGCTAGGAAACTCTGTCCCATCCTGGCATACCTGGCCTCACCTATTCAAGCCTTCATTACCTCTTGGCTGGATTACAACAATGCAATATGCCTGAATATGAAGCCTTTGGCACTTAGGAAACATCAACTAGTTTATAAAGCTGCAGCACACCTTCTCAACCGTCCAGGCTACCGTGAACATACCACATGTGACAGAATTGTAGTAGTCACATGGCTTAATGCACGACTGGAAAGTGTTGAGATACTGCATTGATGAGTATCTTGTGTTTTGTATGCAGTACAAAAATCTACCTAGAACAGAATTGAATAGAATATTAGAGCTAGTTGGGAATTTTCCTTCAAAACTTTTTTTTCCCATGGAAAATGCAGGTTATACAAAATAGAAGTTTTCCATGGGAAAATTTCTTTTAGCTGTTTTTTGTTTGTTTGTTTTTTAAATTCCATCAGGAAAATAAAATGAAACATTTTATTTCATGCTAGGTAAACCTGAACTGAAACATTTCATGCAACTGAATTGAAACATTTAGTTTCAGGTCAATTTAATATTAATCTGTGTCCCCTAGTAATGGGGCGTTCACCCCACACTGGCATGTAAAAGGTTAATAGAGGACTAGGGAGGCTGAGCTGGGAAGCTGCCAATAGGAGAGAGGCTGTGAGGAGCAGCCAATCCAGGCCCAGTAGGTCCATATAAAAAGAGCTGCAGGGCAGAGCAGGGTTAGTAGTAGCCTGGAGCTCAAGGAGGGAAGTTTGTGCTCCTAGCAAGAGGAAGGAGCACCAGTATCTTTGGCAGTGCAGTGACTGAGGGCCCTGAGGTGAGGGAAAAGCAGGTGCTGTGAGTCAGTGGAAGAGGCCCAGGGAAGCATACCAGCCATAAGGGTAGCTAAGGAGATGCAGCTCATGGCTGCCATCGACAGGGTCCCTGGGCCGGGACCTGGAGTAGTGGGCAGACCCAGGTCCGTCCCCCCCCCGCCCCCGACTCAGACTGGTGAAGTGTTTGGACAGTTGGAGTACAATACTAACCCCCGGAAGGGGGAAGCACAGATGGTGACACAGCCAGAGGGCCGTGTAATGAAGAGGATGCCACGGACCCTGGAATGATGTGGGTCAGAGAGCAGATGTGACTGTGGGTGAGGCACCAATGGGAGAGGGCATACCGACCTGTGGAGCCAATCCCCAAGATGACCATCATGAGTCACACCCTGTCATGCCCCTCAGCTGCCCTGGTGAAGTTCAGGTGCGTCTTGCCCGCATTCTCTTTGGCTGGATTACAGTTCCCATGATGCTCTGCAGTCACAGCCATACAGAGTAGAAGTTAAACCTCTCTTACAGGACATTGTACCTTTACTCCATGCCATGCCATATGCCTCCTGTCATTCTCTGGTCTCTCTCCTTCTCTCTTTTTATCTGCCTTACTCCTTCAGTCTTTGGGGGTTCTCCTTTCCTCTGGGGTGCTTTTCTCACATTCCACATGTGGTGAAGCTTTAGACAGTGAATTCCAACAATTTAGGCAGGTTTCACATTCCAGAACCTCCTACAGCAAAGGAATCTCAGTCTTACTGGGTTGTTTTTTTTTTGTTTTTTGGCCAGATGGCTGTGTCACAGGGGAGTCATAATCCTTACCACCACTTAAGTGTTCAGTTGTTTGGAACTCAGACAGGCCCTCAATTAGATAAGATGCCCCAGTGACAAGTCAGCAACAGGTTCTGTCTTTATTACTATTATTATAGACTTTACAGAGAGACAAAGTTAAGATGCCTGATGCTATCCCATGATTTTAATATGGGCTATTTATTCTGTGTAAAGTCTAAAAAAATAACAATTCAGACTATTATTAGACAAAAATGTTGTCATTAAAATATTGGATAGGATTCTGTTTTGAAAAACACCAATCTCTCTCTTTTGGGGAGAATTATTTTTACTAAAATATCCCATCACCCTGTCTCATATTGTGTTTGTAACAGAACAACTGGGCTTAGACTCAGCCAGCAAAATTCAATCACTGCTCTAACCTGGGATAGATTCCCCCTTTGTCCTAAGCAGGACATGTGTACATACTGAAATACACATAGGGATGACTGAAATATTCCATGGCATTGCAAAGGAAAAGGAGAGAGGAGGAAAAGAAAATCAGAATATTTAGATTTGCAATAATAGATTCCAATTTATACTATAATTTATTCCTTAATATGTCCCATAGTATACACAAGGCTCATCTTCTATCTTATTGCCTCCTGGTGTGTGGAAATATATTCCACTGTAACACAGCTCACACTGACAGATTTATTATTCAACTCCGACCAAACCAGGCTTTAAATTCTGTAATGTTTTAGTTTCCTTTTCATTGTTTATTTATTTTAATGAATATCCATGAGCTGGAGTCTGAGTGCAGACCTGTTTTACTCCTAGCGTTAGTATGACAGACTTCAAAAGAAAGGATTTTGTTCTTTTAAAGGAGCAGAGCTCATAACTGGTAGTGATTAAATGCCAATTTTATTTATCTCCCCTTTTCTGCTGCAGAGCTAGTGCAGCATATTGCACTTTGAGAAGTTACATCCTTTAATATTATTATTCAACAAACGATGGAAATTTTAATTCCGTGGATTTTCAGTTCAATATATGTAAAGGCATGAAATTCCCAAGAATAAATATCTCTCTTTAAAAGGACACTAGCAATATAAGACATACAAGACTCAGTTTACTGGTGTATGCGAGTGTGTGCACAAAGTGGTAAGCACTGCGCTTCAGAGATGTTCATCCAAGGGCATGGGTGTTTCCACCGTCACCCTTCCTTGAGGGTTACACCAGGGGAAAGTGGTTTAAAATTGCAGTCAAGGCTCCATAAGAGCCTTGCCAGCAGGGCCAGATTAAACTGCAGATTCTATGGGTATGCCTACACTGCAATTAAACACCCATGGCTGGCCCACGTCCACTGACTTGGGCTGTGGGGCTGTAAAATTGTGGTGTAGACATTCAGGCTCAGGCTGGAGCCTGAGCTCTGGGACTCTCCGAAGGCTTGGGTCCCAGAGCCTAGGCTCGAGCCTGAGTCCAAACGTCTGCATCTCAGTTTTATGGCCCTGCAGCTGGAGTCAGCTGACATGGGCCATCCACGGGTGTTTAATCACTGAGTAGACATACCTTGTAGGTCAGTGCCTATGGCTCTAGCTCCTGGAGTCCCATAGTGAGATTGGCATAGCAGTTTTCACTTTAAAAAAATGTTTCTAGGCATTTAAAATGAGAGAGAAGCTTGAAAATGTGACCTGATTGTAACCAGTGCTTGTCTGGGTCTGCAGGCATGCTAAACCAATATCTCCGAGAGGTGTGAACTTTTCCATTCATCAGAGATCTGAAACCTGCTGCCACTCCAAGGAGGTCCAGGGGAAAGGCCATGGTGTGGGGTGGGGCCAAAAGGCCCCATGTGGAATGTGCTCAGGGTCCCAGATTGCTTTAATTTGGTTCTGCCTCATAGCAGAGGATGCCTGGAGATGTGTTGAATCAATGTATTGCTGGAGCTACAACTAGGATGTATGGCACACTACATAAAAGTTACCATTACTTGCTTTAGAATTATTGACAATTCAGAAATGCAGGACCTGGAATGCTTCAGGAGGATGGTGGGGGTCTGTTATATATATTATATATTATCTTATCAAATTAGAGAACAAGGTGAGCAGCTCCTTTATCATCTATAATGTGCTGTTATGGGGGATATCAATCTGGGGATGTATGTTGGAAGTCTCATGCTGCCACGAGTAAAACACCCTTAAAGCTTCTAAAAATTATAAATAATTGTTTTTTAACACAAAAAGTGTTACACCTATTTTGGGGTACTTCTGTATTAGACATCATTCTGCCCGATGAAGATAAATTGATCACTGAATTACAAATTAATGGTTGTCTAATTCAAGTGCTCATGACCTAATTAAATAATTATGTACAAATGGAACACAAGCCTGACTCCATATCGATATTTGGTGCTTTAAAAGAGTCAACTGTATTTCCTAAGTTGAATACAATGATGAGCAAAATTGAGTGGGAACAGAGAGTTAAACAAAAAAATGTGAATGTTAATTGGAAGTTATTTAACAACATTTCTAAACATGTCCCCCTACCCTCCCTACCCACAATTCCACAACCAGTGCGGGGTGGGATGGGAGTATTTGTTTGTTAAAATACCATTCCTGGTTAAGAAGGAAAGTAAAAACAGAAATAAAAAATAAATATATAAGAAATGGGAAAAAGGGGCAAGCTGATAGCAAGACCTATACATTAGCAGTTATGAAATGCAGACCGGTGAAGGAAACTAAAGATATCAATGAAAAATCTATTGTCAGTAAGGTTAAGGATAACAAGAAGGAATTTAAAAAATTTATCAGGAACAAAAGAATTATTAGTAGTGCTATAGATGTGTTTTTGAAAGAGGATGGAAAAATTCCCAATAATGATGCAGAAATGATGAATAATATTTTTATTCTGTATTTGGAAAGAAGCAGGACGATGCATTGACCCCTTTCAGTGACAATGAAATACTTTCTATTCAAACAGTAACTAGAGAGAATGTTAATGGCAAAATGACTAAAGATAAATATTTTTAAACCTGTAGAATTGGACAGCTTGTACCTAAGAGCATTAAAAATAATTTGCTGGAAAACTCTGAACCACTGATGTTGATTTTTAAAGAAATCTTAGGACAAAGGGGAAGCTGTAGAGGACTAGAAAAAAAGCTAATGCTATACCAGTATTTTAAATGAAAAGGAAATGAGGTGACTCAGGTAATCATAGGCTGGTTAGGCTGACCTCACTGAGCCATGGAAACATCAAGGAAAAGGTGATACTGGATGCAATTAGTAAGGAATTAAAGGATGGTAACACAATCAATGCTAAGCAGCATGATTTTATCAAAAATAGGTCTTGTCAAACAAAGTAGATATAATTTTTGATGAGATTAACAATGACAACAAAAGTTACCTTTACTAACTAACTGCGTAGACTACTGCAAAGCATTTGAGTTAGTACTACTTGACAGTCTGACTTAAAAATACGCATTATACAAAAACTATGTGGTATCTATTAAATAAAGTAAAAATTGTTTGACTAATATAACTCAGGCTATAAATGTGGAATTATAATGCATTGGGAGTATCTCTAGTGATGTCCTACAAGGATCTGTTCTTGGCCCAATGTTGTTCATTAGCTTTATAGATGTAGAAGAAAATATAAAATTGTTGGTAAAGTTTGCAGATGACATAAAAATTAGTTGAGAAGTAAATAACAATAAGGACCGGTCAGTTCTATAGAGCAAGCTTGGTGACTCACTTGAACAGCATTTACTTTAATACAGTGAATTATAAGGTTATACATCTAGGAAGAGAGAATGTAGGTCAGACATACTAGATAGGGGACTGTATCCTATTAAGCAGTGACTCTGAAAAGGTCTTAGTGCACATGGGGGATAACCAACTGAACATGAACTCCCACTTGAATTCTTTAAATAAAGCTAGGCTCTGGTTCAACGAGAAGTTACAGGCTTGATGCAGGAATTACTGGGTGAAATTCTATTGTCTGTGTTATGCAGGAGGTCAGACTAGATCATCAGAATGATCCCTCTGGCCTTAAAATCTATGACTCTCTTTCCAGGACTATGCTCTTTTGGTGGCTATATTGGCCAGTTGCTCAGTCCCTTGCTGAGTACAGGCTGCACCACGTTGCACTGTCACAATTACCTTCCAACCAGATTTTCTGTCCCCTGGGGCCATGATCCTTGGGTGACACAACAGCAAGTTGAATTAAGTCCATATAGTTCCTCAGATCTCTTGCTAATATTGAAAGCAGACTGATCACTTTCATTTTTACAGTTCTCCTGCAATACCTTTGTTGGGATTCACAGCCAGGATTGGGTAGGCCATTTCTCCTTAGGCTGTTAAATATGGATTTAAAAGAATCTAGATTTGAATATTTTGGCCAATATATGTGCATTATTCAGCAATTAAGAGGTTTAAACACCAAGTACACAGTATAAAGAGAGATCAGTACAAGTATGGAAAGAACATGCTCTATAAGTTAAAATGTTCATCCTCTGTGATGTCAAGGCTAATGATAGCAGGCCCACAAGTTGGTAAAAGTTACAGGCTTTATTTACAGTATGTTTAATTTTTGTTATTGTAATGCTAAAGAGTACACGGATATGAATAGGTACTAAAGTGAGATGAGCTGGACCAAGCCCTGATAACGTGACCATCCTAGGAAAACTGGGAAAACATGACTGCAATCAGAGAAATAAACAATGGGGAAATTGGAACTGTACCTAAGACAGACTCTGAAAACCAATAGAAGCTTGTGTGAGCTCCCCTGATGTAAACTCAATGTTCTTATCAGGCAAACTCCAACTTGCCTACCTATTGCAAGAAGTCCCATTGAAGTCAATGGTCTATTGATGAAAGACACAATATGAAAACTAGATGTTTATTTGCAAGAGTACAGCAAGAAAGATCTGGCCCATCCAATGACTTTTTGCATTGTGATGAGGAATGGGAAAAGGCTGACTCTAGGTACAATGATGAGTTACTTACCTGGGTTCTCCCTGCCTCCCACAGATAACAGTTGTAGAGTAGATCTTCATTTATACTGAGAATCAGTACAGAATAACTGGTATATACTGACCCAAACAACCCTTTCTCTTTACTGCCCCCAAGTACATTTCTGACTCCACTCTGGCCTTTTGAGGAGTTGTTGAAAAGAGGTCCTTTCCTGCCTTTCTTTTGTAATTTTCCAAGGGGAAGATAAAGCTACTCCGATTCTTTTTGAAGGGATACTAAGGTCATGGCCAACATTGTTCCTAAAAAAACAAAACCAACCCCTGCCCTCCCCTCTCTCCCACTGTAAAGATTGTACTGGTTGAAATTTTTCTGCCAAAACTGATTTTTCAATAGAAAATTGGGTTTATGACTAAATGAAATTGTCCATAAAAAGTATCAATTTTTGGCTGTAAAGCTTGTGGTCATGTTTTTTTAATGTAAAATTTCCCACAAAAATCCCCTTCCATTTTCCAGCCACCTCTTGTGATCAGTACTATATAGAAGGGCCAGATTCTGCCTTCTCACATGTGCAGCCCCATGGACTTTATTGACGTTTTGTGAGTTGAGGGCAGAATTTGGCCCATGTCTGTATGGAAAAGCCTTTTATAACAGATTTGGGATCAAACCAAAATATTTCTATGGAAACGCAATAAGCTTCTCTAGCAATTAGAATTAAAATAGCTTGCATTTAATAGAAAATGCTAATATTTCTCTTGTTGTTTAGTCATCCCACAGAATGTTCCAAAAAACCTCCAGTCTTTCAGAGTAGCAGAGAATCTCATCCCTGCTTTTTATGAACTCACTCAGCACACAATCTAAATAGAAGCCAGAATGTTGGTTTTTCTCAGCACAATCCCTAGGACCTATGATCAATGGTATTTAAATTGTCAGTAGCTATTACAGATGTAGAATGTGTGTATGTAAACGTCATACACACACAGGACTGGCTATAGGCACCAGCAAAGCAAGCATGTGCTTGGGGCCGCACTTTTCCAGGGGCGGCATTCCAGCCATCCTTTTTCTCCCCCGGCCCCGCTCAGTCAACCAATGAGCCCCTGCGTGGGACGGGGCAGCGGGCTCAGCATGGGGGTCCCGGCCCCAGGGCAGTCCCTGCCCTGGCCCCCTGCTGCCGGGGGAGCGGGGCGATGCAGCTCCTCCCCCCACCTGCCGCTGCCGCACGTGTCACAAGCAGCGGAGGAGCTGGAGCCAAGCGGAGCGGAGCAGGACCCGCGGCTGGTAAGGGACCCGCTGCCCCGGGCGGCTCAGTGCTGGGCAGGTGCCCCTGGTTCGCCCCCCTCCCTGCGGCTGACCCACTCTCCAGCCACCCTGTCGGTTACGCTCTGCTGGGGGTGTGGCCGGGTCTGAGATCAGGCTGGGTGTACAGGCAGGATGTACAGCCCCGAGCACCTCACTCCAAACACTGCTATAGCATTAAGCATTATTTTAACATTACCAGTATCAGCGGCTTCTGGTGAGCACAGTTTCTCAAAACTGAAATTACTAAAAAATTATTTGAGGTCCACCATGTCTCAAAATCGTTTGTCAGGACTCGAATTAATTTCAATTGACAGTACCATTGCAAAAAATGTAGATATCACTGAATTATTAAAAGACTACGCAAATATAAAAACCAGAACAATTCAGTTCATATAAATTCTTTTAATTTGTGAGAAACTGGGTGCCACGGAAGACATTAACGTTTTTCATTACAGTGTATAGTTGAACCCAAATTATTTGTAATTGTGATTTTGTTAAAATTAAATGAGTACACTAGTAGGAAATTGTTTTATTTCACTAACTACAAATTCTGTTTTCATTTTTTTTGTTTTAAACAGTCAAAACAAAACAAAAACATTGCAAAGGGCAAACATGTGTAAAAGCCAAAAAAAAAAAAGTGGTGGGGGGGGGTGGGGGGGGGGGCAAAAAACCTAGAGCCGGTCCTGTACACACACATGAATATAAAAACCGCATAGAAAAGTCAACATTTTTCTATTACATTCTGTAGGATTTTTTTCATAAAGGTAGTTGCTGACACATTGGTAGATATGGGTGAGAGTCTATTCTGGCTTTTATAGCCAGATCCCATGTATATGAGGAATCCCTCAGACAGCCTCTGACAGCACACAGAGTGGGAGCTAGTCCCAATGTGCCAGTGTGGATGGGTGTGACCCTAAAAACCCCACAATGCCAACTGAGAAAGGGTTCACTGTTCTGTAACAGTAATTCCTGACAGACCTAACAAATTCATTACACCCAACACATTGTTTTCATAGTGTGATGCCGTATGATTTAAATATGACCATTTATAGTAGGACCTGAGAGTTACAAACCCCTTGGGAATGGAGGTTGGTTGTAACTCTGAACAAAACATTATGGTTGTTCCTTCAAAAGTTTACAACTGAACATTGACTTAATACAGCTTTGAAACTTTACTATGCAGAAGAAAAATGCTGCTTTTAACCATCTTAATTTAAATGAAACAAGCACAGAAACAGTTCCCTTACCTTGTCAAATTTTTTTCTTAAACTTTCCTTTTATTTTTTCAGTAGTTTATATTTAACACAGTACTGTGTTGTACGGTATTTTCTTTTTTGTCTCTGCTGCTGCCTGATTGTGTACTTCTGGTTCCAAATGAGGTGTGTGGTTGAATGGGCAGTTCATAGTGCTGGTGTTTGTAACTGTGAGGTTCTACTGCATAACACTGATATTGCCACTGTTAGACAATTGCAACAAATCTTGTACAAAGTATGTCATATGAGGTGTTGATGGAAAAGTTATGACTGATAAATAAGATGATCTTGTTTAAATCCACATATCACTGTATCTGAAGATATGAATATTGGCTATTTATCTATATCTCAAATGTCTGTTCCTGGGGTAATACTCACAAGGTAGTTTATATCCAGTCTAGCCAGCCCATTTTGAATGGATTATTCAAGTTTGATGGCCAATCAAAGACACTTAGGTCTCACAATGGGCTTTGGAAGAAATTCATTCCACCCAGATCTTCCTGTGGACCCTTCAGCATGGATATGGGCAATGACTGTCCCTGTGAGTCATCAAGCCATGTAAGGACATGATCATGTGACCCTGGACTCCATCTTGCACCTGTAATTTTCCACAAACTGGGCTGTGAGCTTTGTTTGAAACAAGATTTCCAGGCACATGACAAAGGGTATAAAAGACCCCTGGGACAACTCCGCTTTGCCTCTTTCCTGCCTGATTCTCTGATCTATGGATTTACAACTACACAGAGCATATTGAACTATGGACTGAGGACCTCTACATCTTTTGGAAGTTACCAGAGACTTTACAAGCCAGCAATCTATAACATCACTGCCACAAACCTGTTATAAGGACACTGCAATTACTGTATGTATATGATCTATTAACGATTTTAACTGTCTTCTTTTCTTTATTAGTAAACCTTTACATTTTAGTTACTAACGGATTCACAGCAGCATGATTATTGGATAGGATCTGAGTTATATATTGACTTGGCTAAGTGGCTGATCTCTTGAGATTGGAAGGAACCTACATTTTATTAAATTGGTTTTCAATAACTACTCATCATAGAGTCCAGTGTCTCGGTAATGAGACAAGGGCTAGAACGCCTTAAGGAGACTGCATCTCTGACTTCTTGTTAACTAGTGTGGTGAGACAGAAGTTTGTTTTTGCTACTGGCTTGGTATGTCTAATGATAGAATAACCACCATTTTGGGGTGCGTCTGCCCTATTTTTCAGCACTTTGTCCTGAATTTGGCATTCTCAGCAGTGACCCACTGAGGTACAGAGACATAGATTTATCCAAAGCGGGTCAAATGAGGTCTCTAATAAAAGCTCATGTCATACTGAACTTCATAATAATTGTGAGATGTATGTTTGGATGATATTTAAGGGGTGTGTGTGTGTGTATGTATATGTGTGTATATATACATACATATATACTGGAAAATGTTTTAAAATCTGACTCAAAGCAGGGTTGACAAGTAGGGTTTTGGCCAAACAAAGGGTGTATATTCACCTGTCAGTTCACATGTCAAATAAGCATTGAAGTCTATTTGCATATGATGTCAACATGAGGATGTGAAGACAACATGGAACCAGCACAGCAGGGAATAAACTCTGGGGACAAAACAATGACTTTGGGAAATATTAAGGGAAGGCAAAAAGATATCCCTTTATCCTTCACTGAGGGAGCAAGAAGGACAGCACATTCATGGAAGAGGGGTTCCAGCCATATTGACTGGAGATTGCATTAGTGAGAGAAACTACTTTAGATGAAGGTTTAGCTTGTTAGTTAAGTTTAGACTCTGGGAAGTGTCTTATACTTTTTGTTTGATATGTAGCTATTTCTGTTTCCATTGTTATCCCTACTCACTAGCTCTTAAATCTTAGCCTTTAATGATGAATGTTGATTGTTTTCACTATAAAAATCTTAGTGCTGTGATGTTATACTGGAGCTGATCCTCACTGAAATCAACCAAGCGGGTGTGTGCACTGTTTCTTTGTTGACAGCTTACCAGGTAATTTCTGTGAGTGGCCTGTGGGAAAGGGCTGGACGCATCAAGGAGACTCAGGGATTGGGGTGCACCTATTGTTAGCCTGTAAGGCAAAGTAAGGGCTAGTGGAGGCTTGGGTTGCTAGTGTTTGGGTTGCTAACAGGCTGGTGGTGTCAAATCTGACACCCAGTTAAGCACAAGCAAATCTTCCTCTTGCTGGAGGCTGGGGGTCACAAGGTTACTCAGAATCCTGGGCACTCTGAAAAGCATCACAATGGGGCAGCATGGCTCTGCTCTCCCTTCACTAGGATATCAGTTCTGCTGCTGAGCGACCTCAATTGTGGTTGCCCCTTGTGCAGATAAGCTTGCACAGTACAATCTACAGTATGCCCATAAGATTAGAAGGGCATTTCTTCAAAGGGACATACATACTACATGTTCCCATCAGACAGGATCGTCATGATTAAAACTGTGTAAGGAATGTCATAACCAACAGTATCATTCTTGGATTTATCTTACTTTGGTAATAGCCTGCTTACCAAGGGTTTTTTAGATTTGTTATGTCTGTCTTCTCACCACTCAATCCTCCCTCTCAAAAAGGGCTGGCTTCTATGCCCACTGAAATGATTGGGATTCTTGCCAGTGATTTCAGTAGAGTCAAGAGTGGTCCCCAAGCTAGCTAAAAGCTGATTAACTGGAGATGTTCAGCAGTTTACAGCACTGATTTGAGGATTGCCAATAGAAAACCAAATTGCCAATGCCTGGATCTTATGGTGAGATTCACCTTAGCCCCCGCTTCCCCTGGCTGTGATTTCTGTGCTGTGCCTCATAGAGATTCAGTATCCGTGAATCTTACTTTCTGTGAGCTCACACAGTGCACAACCCAAATAAAAGGCAAAACATGGGCTCTGCTCAGCACAATCCCTAGGACCGATGATCAGTGGCATTTAAGTTGTCAGTAGCTACTATGTATGTACACTGTGTGCATGTAAATGGGCATACACACATTAATATATGTCTATATATGTGTATATATAGTATCTAATATATGCTATAGAGGCAACATGGTCTAGTGAATACAGCTAATATTTAGGACAGTGGTTCTCAACCAGGGGTATGTGTCCCTCTGGGAGTACTCAGAGGTCTTTCAGGGGGTACATCAACTCATCTAGATATTAGCCTAGTTTTACAACAGGCTACATAAAACGCACTAGCTAAATTTAGCTAAGCTAAATTAAGACTAAAATTTCATACAGACAATGAATTGTTTATACTGCTCTATATACTATACACTGAAATGTAAGTACAATATTTATATTCCAATTGATTTATTTTATAATTATATGGTAAAAAGAGAACATAAGCAATTTTTCAGTAATAGTGTGCTGTGACACTTTGTATTTTTATGTCTGATTTTGTAAGCAAGTAGTTTTTAAGTGAAACTTGGGGGTACACAAGACTAATCAGACTCCTACAGTGGGTACAGTTGTCTGGAAAGGTTGAGAACCACTGATTTAGGAGAACTGGGTTCTGTTCTTAGCTCTGCCACTAACCAGCTGTATAACCTTGGGAAAATCACTTCACATCTGTCTGTTGTCCCTCCCACTTACTTTGTGTTTGTACAGCACACAGCACAACTGGGCACTGATCTTGGCTGGAGTCCTTAGGTGTTAGTGTAGTAACAAATAATATATAGTTATAGTTTTATGTACAGTACATATAAATGTTTTGAATAGACTTCACTAAAATAGAGACATTAAAAAGCTCTGATAGACTTAAGAAAGAGTCAAGAAGTTTTAGCTGAAATGGAAACAAATCATTTAATGTGATTTTTATCCAGTGCTTAAAAGTAGGTTTCAGAGACTGAAAAGGAAACCTATAAATGAGTACTAAACATTTTCTACTGACCTCTGGATATTGCAGGCAGGCTTTTGAAAATAATGAAATTGTTTTTTTTAGAAGTCTGATTTCTTTCAAGTGTTTTTTTTAGAATTATTATTTTAACAGATGCTTTCATTTGTAAGATAGGAACCTTTTTTATATTCAATAAAATACAAGCCTTTAGTGAACAGAAAATGCAAATCTAAAAATCACTCATCTCCCCTTTCTCACTCTAAATAAGATCTTTTGTTCCTAAGCAGAAATTAAATGGGAATTCAAAAAAAAAAAATCCCAGCCCCATTACTTGAAAGAAAATGTACTAATACTTATTGAGCTCGCTCTCTTTTCTCAGTATCTAGAAGGCTCAATTATATTATCTTGTTGGCATTAAGGTTCTTAATTATGCAGTTGTCTGTTTATTTTGAATAACTGAAAGACTGTGCCAGGGACCAGGAGGGGGAAGGGGAATGAGAGAAACAGAGGAGGGAAAGATAGAAACTCATTACCTTTTGCAAACGGCTAATCATTGTAAATGGCCACAAAGGCCAGAGGAGATTGCAGAGAATTACTATCAAGCGTGGAGGAATAAAAATACCCTAGACTATATTAAAAAAAAAAAAAGAGTAGAAGAAAGCTTCTTGGTAATAAAGCAACTAGACTGGAAAGAGTAATGGAAATGAAGCACAGTGAGGGGTCTTGGCAAGTCCCATAAGCAGAACGGGGGGGGGGGGGGGGGAAGGAATGGATTTTTTCATTTCTTGCTGAGTACATTGGATGAACCAATTTCAAATACCACAAAGTGCTCTTGGCAATTTTTTAGCACAACTCTTTGATGTCTTGCTATTATTCAGTTTCTCTTTTTAGTGCCACTGCCCTTCTTGCCTCCACACTTGCCTGCTCCTCTCCTGGTGCAGTGGATGCAGCGCGCCTTCATACTCAGAAGCAGCGTGTATTTTAAAAATAAAATCAGCTGTGGCCACACCGATTAGTCAACCGGACAAAGCACCCAGCCCACCAACCTGAGAGAGAGACTGCAGATGATTTTTAGTTTTGGCTTTAACCTCAGGTTCAAACTCTGAGCCCACTGCTCAGATCTCAAGGATAGATCAGTGTCAAGGGTAATGAAAAGGCCGGGCCAGATGCAGATAGAGAGCTTCAGGCACTGAAAATCATATCAAGATAGCAGGCCAGTGCAACTCTACTTCATGAATTCTTTACAAAGCTGAGCCAAGTGGTCCCCAAGCTATTTAAAGTTTTTATTGCTTGCCTGGCAAGCTGGCCAAAAGTAATGAAGCTGCCTGGCAAATTCAATGCTAAATATTAGCACTGTAGCAAGGAAAGCTTTCCCTCACAGGTTTTTATTGTTACTAATATTAAAGAAGATTAACTTAAAGTATGTCACAGATTGAAAGTACTGTGCCGCGTGTTTATAGTAGGAAGAGAGCCTGAGATATAAGCCCTTGTATCAGAGGCCTGGTATGAGGCCTGAACTAAAGTGGTCAAAACTTTACTGAAATAAAGCAAAGTCAGGTTGTGAGCAAGAGGCATGCCCTGCTCACAGAATTTGGCAAGCATAGGGCTGATATTGCAAAAATACATATTCCTAAGAGATGCAAGGCACAAAGCTCTCAAGTAAGCACATTCCAGAGGGGTGGCACCAGAACACCTCCATACCAGTACATTCCCCCAAAATAACAGGAACACACTAACCCATCTTAAGGACAAGGTCAGGATGACAGCATGATGAATAGAGATGTTTTGATCAAACCTACAGATACAAGGCAATGGGTGGCGCCCTGTTACGTCAAGGCTTATACGTAACTTGTTTGTATCTGTGTATAAAGATGTATCTCAGAGGGAGTGTCTTTGTCCAGCTGAGGGGGCAGTGGAAAGTCCCGCCATTGTCATGATCATACGTGTCTTAGTATCCTCGTTGAGTCTGCCAGGTACTATTACCATGTTTCATCGACAATAAACCTGGCCGGGCACCTTCGCTACTAAACCAAGTCTTGTGGTCTTATTGGGCAGTTCGCTCGAGATCTGCTGTGCCAGCTATCTGCACAGAGCTGGGACAACACACAGAGAGAACATACGCACGCAGCCGAACACCTGACCACAGTGTTCAGTACTCAGACCTGCCTAATCAGAATAACACCCTTTAGTGATCTATATTACATTAGAAAAATATGCATCCATGAAAGTGAAAGGAAAAATGAACTAATTTTTGCCAAAAGAATTTAGAGGAGAAAAACCCACATGGTAGGAAATTTATGCCTTCTGGGTTGTTTTTTATAATCAGAGATTTGTGTTTTTCTTTCTACATTTACAGTCAGGATTTCCTTTTGGTTTGGATTTTGAATTTGAAAATGTCAGGTCAATCTAAAACAAAATTTGAAAATATCAAGTCAAACAAAACTAGCTTCTCTGTAAAAATCTATTATTTTGGGGTTCGGAAGTCGAGCTGATAATTTTTCAATTTTCACATATTGAGCCTTTTAACAAAAAAAAATCTAAAATTTCTGTGGACTTTTTTTGTGTGAAAAAATTTAGTTTTGTTGACAACACAATTTTCCATTGAAAAATAGTTCTGACAGAAATTTTTCAACCAGCCCTATACATAACTATCTGACTTGCATGTGAAAATGCAGTTGGTTACTAACAACTCAAAGTTTATCTATTCTATTTCATCTCTATTCTCTTTAGGATCTCCTACCACACCCATTACTATGTTGTCTGAACATCTTTTCTCATTGGTCATGAAATACTGTTTAGCCCAAATACTGGGTGTGCAAAACTATAGAGGCCAAGTTAAGATACTTTTGACTTTTCCATCTTTAATCATCATTGTGAAAGTGGACTTGCTATTTCAGTCCCTCGTGACAGTCTGCTGCATCTACCTCGAGATGGACATGAGATAATTTTCCAGTAAGCGTTTAAGATTAATTCTCAGTGGTATCTTTTTGAATCGGTGGGAGGGAACCCCTTATGCCTCATTTCTTTTGTGGAGGATTTTCTGTAGAATCTTTCCTTTCTATAGGGAATGGATATTTGGGATATTCATGTGGCTTAAGCTGTTTTACACAGAATAGAAAACTATGCATTTAAAGTCTTATGTTAGCAGAATAGATATCTTGTGAGGTTCTCTGTTCTCTTTTCTAGTATAGGCCCAACCCTGAAAAATGTTAAGTGCCTTCAACTCCCAGTGCACCTCTGTAGCGGGGTGGCTACCCCGCTCCTAAAATAGAAGGGGTTAAAAGCAGCCCTGGAGAGGGCTGTGGCTGGGGATGGCTGATTGTGGAAGCAGCCACAGCTGGGCCACGCCCCAATCAGGCCCCAGCTGGCCTGTATAAAAAGGCTGTGAGCCAGGGGCCCATGGAGTCTCTCTCCAGACTGGAAGAGAGCAGGGCCTACCTGGGTACTGGGAGTGAAGCAGGGCTGGGGATGGCCAGGGGAGCTCCAAGCTGGCAACTCCCCAGGCTGCAGGGCCTGATCCAAGGCCCATAGAGGTACTGGGAGGCAGAGGAAGGCAACAGGTCTGAACCCCCTTGCCTATGATGAGTGGCCTTTATGCTGCCACTCCCCAGGGAGCGGGGGCTTGGTGATGACTGACAGTAGCCCAGACTGAGGCAAGGTGGGGCTAGTGGGTTGGGGGTTTCCCCAGGAAGGGGAGACCCAGAGGCAGAGTGTGGGGGTACTGCCAGGGGGCAGAACCCCAGAGAAAGGGACACGGGGGCCAGAGCTGTGCAGATCACGGGCCTATAGAGGGTGCTCGAGGCTGGAAAAGAGCTAATTCCCAACAACCAGCAGGAGGCACCGCAGGAGTGAGTCCCGCACTCTCACAACCTCCCAAAACTGAGTCCTGTAGAAGCATCTTTAGCTGCAACATAAACCAGAGATCACATCAGACTGCTGGCCTGACTCAATGCCATCACATTGCTACTTGAAAGATCTAGGTTCAGATCTAACCTCAAGCTCTTACACATCATGCTGGCAGAGCTTAGGACTGTTGATGGGGTCAAGCTCTCAGGCTCTGGGTTGGTGGGTGGGCAGAGTTTCCTGTATGCTGCACTGTGCATAGCCATATTAGACCCCTTGGAGGAGAATGACTTGCCCCTTAGTTGCAGGGCTTTTAGAATGGATGGCTAGGGGGAGAAAAGGTTTAAATGGGGAAATGATTATAATGGTGAAGAGTTGGTTGAAAGCACCAGAGTGTCCACTCAGACCTGCCCTGATTGTTGTGGCCCCGCTTACAGGAGGTGAAAGTACATGCCCCAGAGGTGTGGGCATTTTCATTTGACATTAATATTCAGATTCAGGGTTCTCCCATTCATTATTTGTTTGTGTGTAAATGGGGGAATAGTCCCGCTATTGTGGGGAACTTCCTTGGCTTCTGCACTACCCCGGTGAAGTGGGCTAGCGAAAGGATCTGAGTCCTCGCTCCCACTTCCTTTACCCAGTGGCCTCCCTGCCCTTGAGGACTCCCCTTCCACTCTCCTGTCTGGCAGAGTCCTCGTAACCCCAACAAGGCTGGGCCCAGGATTCCTGGGGGGCTCGACCCCCAACCCTGCTGTGGTCACCTAGGACAGGGGCTAGGGTGTCCCCACTCCGGGGTACTCTCTCTGCACTGGGCACTTCTCTGACCCACTGACCATTACATACAATTTAAAGCAAATGCAAGTTATTTAATCAGCGATTAATTTTTAAAAGAATAAGGAAAAATGGGAAAGGTTTAAGGAAACACATCAACCCACTCTGTGGCAGGGAGCATCACAAACAGTGTCTCTGGAACGTCAGGGCAGTTTACAGTCTGTTCTTTGTAAGTCCCAGGCCTTCTTCTCAGGCCCTGGCTTTGCTGCAGGGATGCTGTGGGTTGGACGCTTGCTCTGGTGGTGGCCACATGCTCTCAGGCTCTAAGTGGTAGGACCCTTCTTCCCAGTGTTGCCCCCGCCCTGTCGGGGTTACGATCCAAGCCTGGCCTGCAGAGCCTCTTGGCTGAGGCGTCTCCCTGTGCTGGGCCCGCTGCCCAGGGTCCCCCTCGCTCTCCCCAGCTGCTCACCGCACCCAGCTCCAGACTGCTCCAGCCCCAGCTCCACCACTCGGTCTCAGCACTGCTGCTGCTCTGCCTCCAGCTCCCTGGGCTGCTTCTTTGGCCCCTCTGCCTCTGGTTGCTGCAGTTCTGCTCCCAGGACAGGTCTGCTCTGCAGGCTGCTTCTGTGACTCTGCTCCCAGCACTGACCTGCTTCGTGGGCGGCTTGTCTGGCCCCTCTGGCTCTGGTTGCTGCAGCTCCGCTCCCAGGGCAAGTCTGCTCTCTCTGGGCTGTGCCTCTGGCTTTGGGGCTGCAGCTCTGCTGCCAGGACAGGATCTGCTCTCTCTGGATCTGGCATAGCTCTGCTCCCCAGCTCAGCTTGGGCCCCTGCTTTCTCCTTAGCTCGGCCCCTCTCTGTCTGACCCAGGCAAATCCAGCTCACACGGAGGAGCTCCCTGGCCTCCCGACTCCCTGATTAGCTTGCCCGCCCTGTCATTCAGGCTGACCTGGAGCATTAACCTCTCCCCATTGTTCCTGGGGTCTATCAGTCTCAGGGTTCTGATTTCCCAAGACCCTTCCCCTTTTAGTGCTGGGAGCTAGCCAACCAAAACACCCCCACTGAAAGTTAGTAAGGGGGCAACAGACCTCAAAGATCAGGTTATGTTTTTTAAAATGGACCAACCCCGGTGATCAACATAGATATAGTTTAGCTGCACCTCCGCATTATGGCATTTGTCTACATAAAATCAGTGAAAATGATGAGAAGCTAATTTTATAATGTGATGTTCAGTGTTACTGTAACCCTTGAATGTGAGATCTGTCCACTTCCTTTAGCTGCACTGTTGGTAGAGCTAAGTTTTTGCCCTTCAAATATGGAAGCTTTGCGGGCCTCTTTATCCCCTTTCCGTTTCTCTACTTTTACACTCTCTCTCTCTCTCTCTCCATCTCTCTGCTTGATCCGCTTTGCCTCCATGCTTCATTTCAGAAACATGGTTAAATTGAACCACGTTTTGCTAATAAAAAAGAAAGGACAAACATGAAAGGTAGGCACTCATTTTTCAAAAAAAGGGATCATGTTTCAATTTTTTTTCTTACCTTAGGTCAGGAGGGCCAGCTCACTCTGTGTTTTGTTTTATTTTTTGGCATACAACCTGCCATTCTGTTCCACTGGTAGGAAAAGAGTGAGAATGTACCAAGGGCCCAATGCTAAGCTCTAAAATGGACCCTGTGCCCCAGCTCTCTTGCTCTTCTTTTCTCTAAGTTGAACTATATGACTAGCTTTATTATTGGTACAGTATCAACTAGAAAAAGCCTTTCTGATACTGACAACCCTAGATTTCTTCTCTTCTGCCCCTGTTCTTCTCCCCAAGCCCAGGGTCTGAATACAGTGTGCTAACCATGGCATGAAAACACTGGGAAAGAAAGTAATTATACAACAAGATAGGAAAGCCAGGCCTGCTAGTTCTGGAACACACACACAACACTGGGGAAGAAATAAATTTATATAGCAAGATAGGATAGCCAGGCCTACTGGTAAACTCATCTCCTAGTACGTCCAAAGATTGATTTCCCTAAATTCATCCACTATAGGCTCACTTGACAGTTTACAAACTTAATCAATATAGTAACACATAGGTAATTACTCATTAGGAGGGATCCATCCACACTGGGGCTTGTGTGTATCAATTCATCATTTAATTTTCATGCATGTCAGAAAAGTAGATTTACCTTTCTGAAGCATCATTTGCACAGACAAGGGTAATACTAATTTAATTCACTTTAACCATAATCTAAATGAAATGCCTCCATGAAAATGAGGAACTGGACAGACTTGTGATTAAATCCAATCAAAATCCTGCTCTCTCAGCAGTATAACTTTATTTTTGATAGACAGGTAGTGATATTGCTTTTGTTATTCCATACTGTAAGTTTTTGAGTGTCATCTTCCATAACTCGACTAAAATTACTGGAGCAGCCAACTAGGATTTTATTTCAGAATTTTGGTTTCGTAGCTACCAGCCATACCGTAAAATTGTCTGGAGCTGCTACAGACTGGCCAGTAGGTCTTTATGCAGTCAATCCTGAATGGTGCTACAGTTTGCCTCTGCAGGAGTTGAGCACCTTGCCAGAATGGGTGCTTAAAAAAGAATATTTGAAACTTCTTAATGGCCAACCAGAAAAGATGGTTGGCAAAACACACACACGCACCACACAACAACAACTGCAAACAAATGTTGATGAAAAATGGAAAGAAACATTTTTCAATCAGTTCTGCCCAACAGGTATTGCCCAAATTTCTCCACTTAGCTCACCCAAAGTACCTTAAACCCAAATGACAACACACTGTTATTCTTGCACTTGCACTTGGTCTCTTCTGTGCAGAACAGGCTTTAAAACTGCAGCAATAAATTATTTGTGCACTCATAGAGTTAGTTACTATTTTGTACAGTCATGCGAAAATTTCTTACATAAAGTGAAACTAGTAAGTTTTTAGCTTGATCACAGTGGTTGCCATTAAAAAGTCAAGGACCAAGATTTTCATAAATCCATGTAGGCACCCAATGAAGTGGCCTGATTTTCTGAAATATACTGAGCACCAGTAACTTTCACTGAAGTCAACAGGAGCTACAGGTGCTCGGCACATTTTATGAATTTAAAAGCCTAACTTCAGGCACCCAGGTTTGAATGTTGTGGCTTAACTTGTTACTTACCACATAAATCAATCTGGAAAATGGATCAGCAAGTTTCTAATCATATACCATCTCTTTATATTAGATGAAGGGTATACAAAATGCAGAGTTTTTATACGCATGCAGCACCTACATATTGCAAAATATTTCTATAAACAGCTTCCCCGTGACTTCTAAAACGGAGTAGGCATTTACCTATAAATTACAGGATATAGTACAAGATTTCAGAGCTTCTGTCCAAGTCATCGCTCCGGTGCTGAGGCAAATCTTTGTTAAACCTATTGTTAAGTCTTCAAAATGTAAAGTTAATTTTTTCCCTTGAATCTTTCATAAAGCTTCATGATCTGAAAGACAGAAGAAAAAGAGGTGCTGAAAGTAGTCTATACATTGTTTGCTGGTAGGCAATAACTTCACACTACAGGTCTACTTTTGCTTGCCAGAATTATTGGACACCAAAGATACAAAACCACCCACATGTAATATAACTATAATACACAATGGTAAAGAGTGGTATAAACTGTTGCTTATGTGGCAGACCTAATACAGCTCCCTTCGAGCTCTTGCTCCATTTCTTAAGGACACAGGAACGGCCATCCTGGATCAGACCAAAGGTCCATCTATCCCAGTATCCTGTCTTCCAACAGTGGCTAATGCCAGGTGCTTCAGAGGGAATGAACAGAACAGGCAATCATCAAGTGATACATTCCTTGTCGCCCATTCCCAGCTTTTGGCAAATGGAGGCTAGGGACACCATCCCTGCCCATCCTGGTTAATAGCCATTGATGGACCTATCCTCCATGAATTTATCTAGTTCTTTTTTGAATCCTGTTATAGTCTTTCTCTTGCTGTACTTATGGTCATCTCAGCAATGACGTAGTTTTGTTCCAGGATGCAAACTATTTTCCAATTTTTTTTCATAGCCCTGTCCCTTCGCCCTTCCTCCCCTGCAAAAAAAACCAAAGAAATGCTCCACAAATGAGATAAGTTACTATAAGATAAGATCTTGCAAAGTCTTTGCTTCTTACTTGTGAGCCCTACTTTGCACTGTGCAGTGGAGTAAGGGGACATAAGGAACCTGCTTACTCCACTGCTATCTGCATCTCTAGAACCTGTGTGGAGGGGACAGCAACTGCTTCTGGGGCGCTACTCCCCTTCCTGCTCAGGTGGATGGAGAATGGACAGTCAGGTACAGAGAATGGACAGCTTCATACACCAGTACATCAACCAGCTCACCAGAACAAACCTAGACAGGGAAATAATCACAGTCTGGTTCCTGCTCTGCTCCTGGGACAGCATAGCTATGCACTGCCTCTTATGTGGGTTGGGTTGCGATGCTATCATCCCACCCTTACTTGCCAAGATAGTGAAACAAACATTAACCCTTATAGTTTACAAAGACGTAGATTTCAGGGTTATTCAGAAAGGAGGTATCACATTCCTCTCTCACAATCTTTTCTGACTAACTGTGTAATGTGAAAATTCAGGCAGTTGTATTTGTGCCTGCCTACAGGGTCTATCTGGCATGCCTTACTCAGGGAAAACACTCTTTGGACCAAATTCTAATGTCTTTACTCAATCAAAACTCTCATAGTCTTCACTCTGAATATGAGAAAGGACTGAGTAAGAACCTCAGGATTTGGCCCTTACAATATCATCAGGAGGTTTGCTTGAGTAACAAGTACAGGGTTGGGGCCTCAATAGATGTTGATAATTGAAAATCTGCACTTTCAAAAGAGTTTAACTACAAGCTCAGCCTTTCGTATTTTTTGAAATATTGCGATCCTAAAAATATCTCTATTTTGTGTCTGTTTTTGTCTCTTCAGTTATCTTCTGGTTGCAGGTGGATGTGAGCTGGACACATCATCCTCAGGACTGTCTGAGTGTTTCCGAACTCAAAATACCACTTTAACTTCAGCTAAGGGTCTGCATGGTTCTTTCATCGCATTCTTTCTCAGTGACCCTCCTCTGAACCAGTTCATTGGACCTAGGACCTGAAGAAGCTAAAGGTGAAAGGCAATGGGGATGGATTTCCTGTCGTCCTGTTCCTTTGCTCCACAGATCAATGATCCTTCTGCCCTTTTAGAAGGGAAGGCAGGCTGTGTAAGGCCCAGCTCTCTTAGTTGGGAACTGCCAAAACCTTCAGCGCAGGTGCTCCGCTTCACAGATTTCCTTAATATTGCAGGTTCCAGGAAAACTCAGAGTTGTCAAAGGGTCCAATAAAAAAGGGAGCAGTAAAACTGTTTTAGAGGGAAAGCAGGCCGAAGAAGGAATGATTTTGCTGAAGATGTGCTTTAGTCACGGTGGATTGGATTAAGAGGACGCACAGATGAAGGTTCCCCTTTCCCTCCTAAAGGTGCAGAGCAGGAGTCCATGATCCAACACCATGACTATCCCAGGCTTCTGGCTCAGATTCTCCCAGTTGGACTCTCTCTCGCCTTCCCAGCAACATTGTACCAATAACTAGTATGACTCCTGTGGGATTATAAACACTTTTGACTTGTCCTAAATAGCAGCTGACACCTTCCATGTGCCACTTTAATAATTTCATGAGATTCTGCTTTTCAGCGGCTGTAAAATAACACTGAGATGAGGCTCACACACCATCAGATTAATTTCTTTTAAAGTGTGATTGAGTCAGAATGCAGAATGTGAGGAATTTTTCCCCCCTTTTGATGTGGACACACAACCCCATTAATTGGAGATGCACAAGAAGTGATTGCTATATGTCTCTGTTAACCATTGATGACACTGGAAAAATGGAGCTCATTGCAACTTTCACTGACAGAATATCATTTTCTTTCACCTTAAACCAAAAGTGTCACAGCAGTGAATTATTTAACACTGGTTTTGTCAACGAAACCTGGGCTTCAGTGCACTGAAGGCACAAAGTTACAGTGAAGAAACAGAATGTCTGAAGAAGTGGAAGAAATTGAAATGTATCTAAATCACTAGGCATTATTGCTTTGATAAATATGCGCATATATATACACACATACACACACGTAGCATAGATTTATTATTAATCCTAGTGTTTTGGGACATTTTTGAGGTATGCTCGATGGTTTAAAAAAAACAACAAAAAACCTCTGTATATTTGTGTGATTGGCCTGTACCTCTCTCTATGGAAAGGCCCCTGACAAAGGCATCTTTAATTCTGTCCCTGTAGTGAATGCCTGGGGCAAAAACAAACCCAACACAACCTTCTACATCCATAACAGTTTGCTCTCATCAGTGGCCACAAACACTAAACTGCTTCACTCTTACTTCTATTGGCCTCTTGCCTCTTGGAGAAGAGCAGCAAACAGGCAAGCTGCTTCCTGAGATAATGAAACTGGCTTATTGAGCCCGATCCTTTCCTACTGTCTGTGGCTCTAATCCATAAAAGACATAAATAAGATTTTTATCTAGACAATGCTCCATGCATGAGAAATGCCTTGTAATGAGTGTGTGAGGATCCATCTCAGTATGTGACACTGGGAATTCTGAAAGCCTTGTGTAGCTGAGAACACACAGGCCAAAAAACGATGAATCACAAAGAATTTAAAGAAAAACTATTTTTTTGTACTGCACTTTCCAAATTCTTGGGGGAGGCAGAGCCAAAATGTTTCATGTCCTCTTGTATGCATTCTAATTAGCAAACAAATGGGTTATTTTAATCAAAACTTAGGGAGGAATTTAAAACAGGGCTTAAAATGGAAGTCTACACACAAACAACTATGGAATTATTATAATATTCTCTGCTTGATAATCTTCCTTGCATTATGATAGACTAATTAGTAGACTTGGTCAAAAAGAGGAAAAGCAATTTCATTATTATTTTCTAGTATTTTCTGTCAAAACAATTACTGAAATTTTGTAATCTTGACAAGCTCTGATAGTTGGGTCATACGCTCCCTTCAAACCCCCCTCCCCCCAAGTTATCTTCAAGTATCATCCCTCAGTAATGTTACCAGTGATCCTAACTCTGGGCTTGAATTTTCAGTCCTTATTATCATTTATAGGGTTTCCTTCCTCTGAAAATTAACATAGCCTGGGCTTGCTTAGCTAACAAAAATGGCTTTGATGGGCTGGATGATCTTCAGTGGAATTGGCTGGCTTGCTACTGTAAGGATTGGCGAAACTTGAACCTTAGCCTGTAGAGCTACTCCCCACACTGCCACTGCAGCAGCTGTGACCTGGCCATGCCCTGTGCCCCACACTCCACAGGGGTTCAATGCCACAGGAAGTCCTGCCTTGAGAGATCTGACTGATAGTGGTCTAAGTGATCCCTGATTGGCTCCTTGTCCCTTTATAAGTCCCTGGGGACATACGAGGAAGTGTTTAGGCAATAATGTGGATTTCTAGCCAGCTGCCATGAGTGCTGTGCGTCTCTGTTCCTGAACTCCTGGTACTGACCTTGGCTCTGAATTGGATTCTGTCTCCTGACTGACTCCTGGAACCACAGTTGCCAACTTTCACACGGTAAATAAGCACCTTGACTTTCACAATAAGGCAGAAATCAAGATAATCCCATTTCAAAACAAGCCTAAAACAAGCCAGTCCCTAAGAACCCCAACACTCTATGTGACTAGATTTCTTCCTCCCCCCACTCCCGCTGTGCAGTCTGGGACTGTGGTGGGCCCACTGTACACCTCTGACTCTCTCCCCTGCTTCCCCCTGCCCCTTGCCCCTGCTTGTTGGAAACTGATAAAAAAACAAACAAACAAAACAAGCTGCAAGCCAAAAACTAGCCAACAAGCAACTCATAAGCCAATTAAGCCAAAAACAAGCCCAGTTTCTGTTTGGTTTTTTTTCATGGGTTTGGCATGTCTGCCTGGAACCCCAATGTTACCCTGATACTTGTATTGCCCTTTGGCCTGATTCTTGACTATGGCTCTGGCCCTCAGTTTAACTCCTGACTCTGATTCCGGTTTGACCCTCATCTTGAATCTTGACCCCGATACTGGCTCTGACCCCGGCTTCAGTTATGGAATCCCAAACTCCTGCCACTTATCCTACCTACCGTCGCCCAGGCCCGTGACAGTTCCAAAGCTAAGGGCTGTGACCTTCCCTGGCTTGCCAGGTATGGAAAGTCATAGATATTTTAAATTTTTAACCATAATGATGATTAGATGATAGTGGCTTGAAGCAAAGACAGTTTCAGAAGATTCTCCCTAACCAGTGAAATTAAATGATTTATTCTTTGTTCCTTACTCCATACCACATTTGGCCTATGTAAACATTTATTTTTGGAGTTGTATTAGTGCATGACTGCATAATTTTGTTTCCCTTTTACTGTCAGAGTATCAGAATAGACTTTTCTGAAGAGAATAAAACATTAATATTTTGAGATAACAGGCTAGGTTCATTATACTGAGATGTTAGACCCGTCCACTGAAAGCTATTCCTCTGCTCTAAAAGTTGTACATATATAATTGGATTTATTTGATGGATTGAGGTTAAGTGAATGTGGTATAAATATTTATAATACACAATCATACTATATATAATTTATATAGTACATAGAAAAATGCAGACAGACAGAATTCACTATATGATATTTTAAAATGCTTTCACTTTAGCCTTTTTCAAGAGTAAAATATTATACCTCAGTAAAACTGAAAGATCATATGATAAAATTTTTGTGGGGTTTTTGTGGGGATTTTATTTTGGAGTAGGGAGCAGAGAGGAGGAATGCACTTAATTCTGAATAGAACCTTCCATCCAAATAATGATTGATCTATGGCTCTCCCAAGAAGAGCCTGATTTTTAAAGTCTTGTAGTATACAACTGAAAAATATCCCCTGGGTTATCTTAACTTGCTCTGGTTGTACTAATCAAATGCTGATGACCATGACTTGAGGCCTGAAAATATTATGGTGGACAAACTTGGCAGAGAGCGAGGCAGATTGCATGTGAGTGGAGAGATTCATCATTGTGTCATTGGATACCTAGGGAAGTGAAGTTCAAACTGATTTATTACAACATTATTTTTCATTTTTACTGGACACTGATAGGACTTTGGCCCGCGCAATCTCATTGTGATCTGCAGCGGAGCAGTAAGAGTGACGCTGCTACTTCATGGGCTTTTTTTGGTGGGGGGAGGGTAGCTTTTCCTTACATCTGCTATCTTCTTGGTAACACATGGGAGAGACTTTATCTATGCTGTCAGCTCTGTTGGTTTAGCTAACAGAGTCTGGTGCTGTGTGATGGCAGCACTGTGATCCCGAGACAGAAGCCGCAAAGCTTCAGTGCAGATGTGACCTATAAATTTGAGCTGGATGCATGAAGTAGCCTTTCATAAAACTTAATGGGCCAACTCCTGACCCTCTCATGCAACTGACACAGTTTTGTGAACCCTGAGTGTTCAAAAGTCATAGAGCAGGCCCCCCTTCCCCAAATAATGAGATTGGCCTAAAATCAAGAGGTTTTTTAAAACAATAAATTTAGGGTTCTCTTTATTTGCCTTTGAGATAGATTGTGTTCTCTCCAGCTTGTCTCTGCAGCCATCAGGACAAGAAACTTCCTATTTTATAAATGAAAGCTGAGGCCTCACCGAGTCACTTGCCTCTAGGAGCTGGGGCTATAAGCAAATCACCAAATAGAGTGATATTTGCAATAAAATTGAGTAAGTTGGCAACACTGCGAGATGTGCCTGGCAATACTCTGTAGCAGGAATCAAACCCAGAGGCAGTGGGTATAGAGCTGCTCTGTGGCCCCCTCCCAGCCACATTGACAGAAATGGCACGGGAGTCTATGACTCTGAAGCTCCCAGTCCATACCTGCTGCTACGTATAGTGTTGGGGGGTCACTGGGAAGTGATGCTGAGACTCAAGGTAGCCTCCCAACGTAAGGAGGTTTCCACAGTTAATTGACAATGACTGAACAGCCCCTTCCCCAAGCACTGTAGTTGACTGAACAGTGCACAGCAGCCCAAGATCAACTCCCCCGTCCTACAGGCAAATGGGGGCAAGAACCTAGCCCTCCATGAATGCCTCAGCAATGGCTGTCTACACTTATGGCAGCGTCTAGAGTACTGGCACTTCATGTGTAGCTGCGTGCTGCAGTGGGAGGCTCCAGCCATGTCAGAATCATTAGCTTTTGCGGGAGGGCTCCATCTGAGCTTCCCTATTGCCAGCCCCAAGTGCCTTCTCTCTACCCCAAAGGGAGTTATATGGCTGCTACTACAACCCTCTAGGCCACAAATAGCATCTGTGGTCCTTGAATGGGAGAGACAAAGAGACTAGGTTCTGTGAAGGGAGCTGCTGTGTCATACACATGAGCCCTCCAGCCCCTTCTGGGCCTCTGTACGATGTGACCATGGCGTTATTTAGCAGCTGTGCTTATCTCTTCCATTCTGGCCTGCCCATGTTCAGGGTCAATTTAGCTGGCATAGAGAACCTTCTCTGCAGAGTAGGGAGTCAATGCAGGATTTGTGCTTAAGTTTCTTGTGTGTTCATTCCTTAAGAGTATACCACAGGAGGAGGGTCCTTTGTGCCAATAAAAAGCTGGTATATTTAAAAGCCTTTTTGTTCTAAAAATAAATAAATACTGGAACAACACCCCTTGAGGTCAGGAGATATTGACCCCTGTCGTGAGAGAGGTATTAACCTTTGTTTTTATCCTGAGCCACATCAGGTGACTGGAGCCAGGAGACAAAGTACAGTCTCTCACCAGCATACCTTTATTACAGATATAAAGTAGATTTAAGCTGGTGAGAGGTAAACTGTCAGCCTTGGAGACTGGAGCCCTCTATTTTATCCACAGAACAGATGCAGCAGCATATATGAGTGGCAGCAGGGAAAGCTTCTCCACGCTACCTCACTAATGATGCTTCCCCCAAAGAGAGAGCTCTTCTGTTACAATTTGCAATGACCATTTTTCATTATGATTAACATTTGCTCTTGAGCATGGTGGCTATTTGTGCTGTCCTCATAAGAAACTTCTACTAGATGTGTGGTTAAATCTCAAGAATGATAAATATAGTCAAGTGACCCCCCCAGCAGAAAGCTTTGGATGTCTCATCGTTATTTTTACCACCTACAGTAGCTAGACCAAACAGATCATTGATTCATATTCCACGCGTGTGTGTGTTAGATTTACCTGTTTGAAGATTTGGTCATGTTCTTTGCTCTTAATTAACCATATCTTTGATCAATCAAAATGTTAATGGCTTAAGGATTTTCTTCTCAATGTTTAATTTTGTGCTTAATGTGATTAAGTGACATTTGGTGTTCAAAGTATAGTAGTTTCTCCATCTCTCATTACATTTTTACAGCATCTTGATTTTAAAGGGAACTATGTTAGTAGATTTGCTCTAGGGCAGTGGTTTGCAAACTTGTTCCGCCACTTGTGCAGCAGGGAAAGCCCGTGGCAGGCCGGGCCGGTTTGTTTACCTGCCATGTCCAGCCGCCACGGGCTTTCCCTGCACAAGCGGTGGAACAAGTTTGGGAACCACTGCTCTAGGGGAAGAGAGAGACTTCCTTTAGTGTCATACAGAAGCATCTTTCTGATACAGTATCATTTAATAGTGATTTTTTTTTTAACTTGGCTCAGCTTCTGACTATGTTTTCAACTGGAGTCCTGAAATACAGGATAATGCATTGGTTATCAATGAAATGAATTCAGACACTACATCTAAACTAACGCAAACTGATTGATTTTCGGCCATAGAAGCAAGGAAATGTAGCGTTAACAGCCGAATTTCCACCCTTAACTCATACTATTGTACTGCAGTTGCATGTATGGTGCATAGGGTAAAATCATCCCTTTCATGTTTAGATTTTCTTTCAATACATGCAATGAGACAAGAACATAGTTGTTGAAATCCAATTTTCCACTATAACTGCCATTTTCTTTCTTTCTTGGTTGTGTGTCAAAGGCTTGTACTTTATCTGCTAAGCTAGCCAACCCAGGTGAATTGTGAGGGGGTTTTTGGTAACACACACCAGCATCATTTCAAGAGCTGGGCTGAAATTTCTCTGAACATTGTGGGGTTTTCTCTCTCCTTGATTTTTCAAAGAAAAAACATTTTCAGTTTTGGGTTTCTGTTTTTAGATTTTTTTCCCTCCTTTCTCTTTCCTTTTCCTTCCCCTTCCTTCCTAGTGGGAAAAAGGCAGGAAAGGTGAAAATAAGAAAGGAGGGAAGGGGGAGGAAAAACAAAACCAAACCTGAACAATTTTAGGGTGTTTGGCTTTCCCTTTTTTTTTTTTTTCAACAAAAGTCATTCTCTTTCTACCACTGTATGCCTGCCTGGAGCATCTTTGTGTGTGTCTTCCATTCAGTGCGCAGTGTATAGCACATACACGGGGGTTTTCTAACATACATGTTTTGGGCTATGTCCTTGCCTGGGGGAAATCGTCACAGCCCCAATGAAGTCAGTGGAGCTATCCTGACACTAAGTGAGGCTATGGCCTATTTTCCACAGACTGTGTGCAATATGGGCCTTATTCAAAGCCCACTGAAAGACTTTCATGGGCTTTGGCTGAAGGCCCATATGAGGTCTTTAAAAGTGAAAAAGCAACATATTTTCTCTGCCTGATTTTCTTGTGATAAAAGAAGGCCAAGTAGCTTGCAAGTAAATGAAATCCTGCTTTCCACGAAATCCAAGGAAGTTTTGAAGATGATTTAAATGAGAGCAGGAATGGGACTTTTATTGGTAAATTGTCTGGACTAGGACTGGTACTCAGAATTCTCTGCTAAACCTTCTACACATCCACATAATCTTGTGCCAACATAATTAACTAAATGTATGCATGTCTGTGTGTCTGATATCAGTCATGGATGGGGAAGGAAAAGTTGATAGAGGATTCAAATGATAACAAAATTAAAGGATAAGAATATAATTAATGCTCGTCAACATGGTTTTATGGAAAATAGGTCTCATCAGACAAACCTGACTTAATTCTTTGATGAGATTACAAGTTTGATTGATAAAAGTAACTAAGTAGATGGAATCTACTTAGACTTTTTTGTAAGGCATTTGACTTCATACCACATGACAGTCTGGTGTCATGACATATATATATATATATATATATAAACTAAGCTGTAATATTGAAATCATGCATGATAAATGAACTAAGAACATGGAAGTGTGATTCCAGTCACTACAGTAAGACTTTCTGTCCCAACCAAGAACAAGCAGTGATTTACTGGAGTGACGTTTTTGGAAAGCCCAGAAGTAAGGAAATTTCCAACCTCCAAACAAGGGGGTAGAACCTCAGCTGGTGTAAATCAGCACGGTCAATGTTTTGCTTTACCAAAGGGTACATAGTTATTACATTCCTATGTTTCCTGAGGCCAGTGGAGCATAGCTGGGGATCTGGTATATGTTCCTTGCTGTTTAAAAAAAAAAAAAAAAAAAGACAATAACTGTAGTCATGGAGGCCCAGAGTCACAGAAGTATTTAGGTGCCTAATTGCTATTGATTTCAATGGGAGTTAGGTGCCTAAGTACCTTTATGAGTTTGGGCCGGAATTTATATTCACCTCCTCTTGATTGGCCTGATCCAAAGCCTGTTGAAGTCAGTGGCAATTTCAATGGACTTTGGATTGGGCCCTGTCTCTGCTGTAAACATTATAATTGAATTGGTGGTGTTATTTACTAACCATATTACAATTCAATTTTACCTCAAGCCATAGTTTCAGAAACTTTGGTTTTCCTGTCCTCTTTAAAATGAATAAATCACGGGGACTAAGGTGCAACGGTATAAATTATCATTGTTGAATAAAAGGTTGTTGTTTAACAATGTTCCAGAATTAAATAACATTAAATCAATGTAGGATAGATTTGTGATGCAATGGCTTTATCATGGCTACCCCTCCTTTTCCTCCAGACAAGAAGCCACATATTTTTAATGTCAGGATGGATGCTGTTCCAGAAAGATTAATTTATCATTTTGCATTTTCTCAAGTAATTGAAAATAACATATGGAAGCAATAATTGAATACTCTTTCTAAAAGCAAAACTTTGCCCAGCTGTTCTTGTGAGATTTGTACCATCTTGAACTACATCCAAATGGCATTTGAAAAATAAGCCTCTTCTGGTGTTGAATCCTACCCCAAACCAGAGGATTTCAGATCAGAGGATTCAAAGCTTGAACCCTCCCCCTAACCCAAATTTCAAGAGTGGGAGCCATTCAGATGTGAAGTTATGGTTCAGGCTAGCTTCTGTTCACAGCAAGAAGATCTCCTTTCTCTAAGCATGTGTTCATAAGAGCCCAACACACTTAACACGATGGAACTCCCTTCCCAGTAAACATAAATGTATAATGCATCTTGTTGATAAGCACAAAACTTCTCTCTCTACCTTTTCCCACCTTATCAAACTATTGTGTAGTCATTTAAGTCAATATAAAGGAAATTTCCTTCCAGGCAAAGGGTATAAAAACATTTCTTTTGACCTTTCAGTGCAAAGTCTTACTCAAATACAAGGATTTAAACACTGAGGGCAACTTCATAAGGACATTTGCATGGCTTCTCCATAGGGGGCCAATGCAAAACTCAGTAAAGTCAATGGAAAACCTCCCATTGACTTCAGTGGGCTTTGGATCAGGCCTAATAGAAGGCTCATACACGAAGTCCCTCCTCCCTTGTGCAGATATAAAAGGGCTGCTCACAAAAACAGTCTCTGTGGGCTGGGGAGCACAGGGAGTGCTTACTCCTGGTACTGCCCAGCTCTACAGAGTAGGGCCACATCCTCCATGGGAGTAAGGAGCCTAAATACGTTTGTGGATCTGGGCCCAGAGTGCCAGAAAAGGAGAAGCATCATTCCCCTGCTCCCTTCCTTTTCCACCACAGCCTGCAGAACAAGGCTGGTGCACCTATTGGATACAGCAGATTGCTCAACCCCATCTGGCAGGGTCTGTACTGTGAGACTGCTGCGCTGGGCATCGCAACATGGGGAGTAGATGGCCAGCCCTCTGTGGAGAAAGAGGTGGTTAGGGACTATTTAGAAAAGCTGGACGTGCACAAGTCCATGGGGCCGGACGAGTTGCATCCGAGAGTGCTAAAGGAATTGGCGGATGTGATTGCAGAGCCATTGGCCATTATCTTTGAAAACTCATGGCGAACGGGGGAAGTCCCAGATGACTGGAAAAAGGCTAATGTAGTGCCAATCTTTAAAAAAGGGAAGAAGGAGGATCCTGGGAACTACAGGCCAGTCAGCCTCACCTCAGTCCCCGGAAAAATCATGGAGCAGGTCCTCAAGGAATCAATCCTGAAGCACTTACATGAGAGGAAAGTGATCAGGAACAGTCAGCATGGATTCACCAAGGGAAGGTCATGCCTGACTAATCTAATCGCCTTCTATGATGAGATTACTGATTCTGTGGATGAAGGGAAAGCAGTGGATGTATTGTTTCTTGACTTTAGCAAAGCTTTTGACACGGTCTCCCACAGTATTCTTGTCAGCAAGTTAAAGAAGTATGGGCTGGATGAATGTACTATAAGGTGGGTAGAAAGTTGGCTAGATTGTCAGGCTCAACGGGTAATGATCAATGGCTCCAGGTCTAGTTGGCAGCCGGTGTCAAGTGGAGTGCCCCAGGGGTCGGTCCTGGGGCCGGTTTTGTTCAATATCTTCATAAATGATCTGGAGGATGGTGTGGATTGCTCTCTCAGCAAATTTGCGGATGATACTAAACTGGGAGGAGTGGTAGATACGCTGGAGGGCAGAGATAGGATACAGAGGGACCTAGACAAATTGGAGGATTGGGCCAAAAGAAACCTGATGAGATTCAATAAGGATAAGTGCAGGGTCCTGCACTTAGGACGGAAGAACCCAATGCACAGCTACAGACTAGGGACCGAATGGCTAGGCAGCAGTTCTGCGGAAAAGGACCTAGGGGTTACAGTGGACGAGAAGCTGGATATGAGTCAGCAGTGTGCCCTTGTTGCCAAGAAGGCCAATGGCATTTTGGGATGTATAAGTAGGGGCATAGCGAGCAGATCGAAGGACGTGATCGTTCCCCTCTATTCGACATTGGTGAGGCCTCATCTGGAGTACTGTGTCCAGTTTTGGGCCCCACACTACAAGAAGGATGTGGATAAATTGGAGAACGTCCAGCGAAGGGCAACAAAAATGATTAGGGGTCTGGAACACATGACTTATGAGGAGAGGCTGAGGGAACTGGGATTGTTTAGTCTGCAGAAGAGAAGAATGAGGGGGGATTTGATAGCTGCTTTCAACTACCTGAGAGGTGGTTCCAGAGAGGATGGTTCTAGACTATTCTCAGTGGTAGAAGAGGACAGGACAAGGAGTAATGGTCTCAAGTTGCAGTGAGGGAGGTTTAGGTTGGATATTAGGAAAAACTTTTTCACTAGGAGGGTGGTGAAACACTGGAATGCATTACCTAGGGAGGTGGTAGAATCTCCTTCCTTGGAAGTTTTTAAGGTCAGGCTTGACAAAGCCTTGGCTGGGATGATTTGATTGGGGATTGGTCCTGCTTTGAGCAGGTGGTTGGACTAGATGACCTCCTGAGGTCCCTTCCAACCCTGATATTCTATGATTCTATGAGAGATTATTGCACAGACAGGCACCCTTTAATGCAATTTCTCTAGGGCTCCACATTATCCCTGATGGGGCTGTGGTGAAACTGCCATGAACAAGCCTTGAGTATTTACCTTTCAGTACATGTCCCAGGAATTACCTTGTCTAATTTCCGCTCTGCGTCAGAATATTTCTACCTGTGCCAGAAGTGACAAATTGGATTTCTCTCTGAATCATAAATCCCTGACAAGGATGAGTTGAAGAAGCTACGCTTAAAGTAATTGAGTTCTTTTGGTGTCCTTTTCTGTACTCAATTTCATTATACCACTGGATTGTCCATGCATATCCACATTCTTTGTGGCAGGCAGAATTGTCCCTAGGATGTGGTGGTCTCGGTCTCCTTTCCTTTGCCCAGTGTAGCTCTCTCAGTTGTCTAACTTATCACCTACCCAGTACTGCTGGAAAGACTCCTTATTTATAATATTTTCTTGTGGTATCTGGTTTGGTCTCACATCTGTTCCCAGTACATCTTACATCATTGGTTTTTAGCTGTAGGATATAAGAACTAATTATTTCCTGCTCAGGTATAGACTTGCTTCTACCACACTATTTGTGCTACAGTATTTCTCAAACTTTTCCAAATTTAAAGTCTATATATGTTCCCTCATCCCCAACAGATGCTGATCCAAAAGATTAGCTTTGCCACCCCTTTTATTTTCCATGCGGAAAATACTGGAGGGAAAGATATGTCATTTGGTTTGCAGTCTTGGCTCTCTCATGATTGATGCTCCTCAATTATTTTTAGAAATATATCCAACTTAAAAGAGTTATCCAAATAAAATAAACCCAATAAAAATGACAGTAAATGTGATTGCCCAAGTGGGTACATAGCTGTGATTTTGTACTTTACTTTGGTACTGTTTAGTTGGGGTTAATAGTTCATTTTTATGGAAGTAGCCAACTAAAAGGTACAAATCGGCTCTTTGCACTGGAGTCATCTGCACATTCATCATTGTACATATCCAGAATGGTCCTGAAACTCATCTAGATAAATAATGCAGGAACCACATTCTCCATGGTATGTAGAAATGGCATACATGGTATACACCAGTTCTCTGGAATATGGTACAAGCTGCAACGTCCATTACCTCATGGATGTATAGGGTTTCAGAATTCAGTTAGGCAGCATTCCCCAGACCGTGAAGAAATAGTATGTTTGCATTTACACAAACCATCTGTACAGGGGAATATTATATCAAACAGCAGCACCCTACATTGTCCAAAATATATTCGATCTCAGACCCTCTGAAGTAAATGTCAAGAGATTTAATATTAAATGCAAACTGCTGAGAGATAATAAGAACTAAAAAATCCTTTCCTTTGACATCAAGATATACCATCCCGCTGGGGTTCTTTCTGGAGAAGATTGTTCTTAGAAAAACCTGCTTCACATTTGAGAGCTCTTGGACAGCTTATGTAATGTTATTTGTTGTTAATTTAAAATCTGCCTACTCCCACTTCAATGCTTTATCCACCATATGCTTTGCTTCTGCATCCGTGGTTTCTCTAGAAGCTTCTGCTCTTCTCAGAGCATGTTTCGGGACTTGACAGAATTTGTTCATAAAGACTAGAACGCACATTCTGCAAAATTCGTCAATATTAGGTACAGTCCTCAAAATAATAAGTTCACCAAAAGAAGAGAGGCTGTACTGGAAAATTATTCTTTTGTGTTCCTTACTCCTACTTAGAGGCTACTTTCAAGAGGCTACAGATCTCTCACTGCTTGTTATTGGAACGAGCATATTTTAAATTGATCGGTGCAGCGTCATAGGGCAAGATGTGCTGCTGAAGTCAATGTTGCTCAGCCAGTTAAGGATATAACCCTATAACTCTGCATCTATGAATTGAAAATATACTAGTGTGCTAAATTAAACCATTATTTTGAGGATTTGAACCTGATTCTGTGAATCCAATTCATTTTTTTTAATAAAAGAGATGTATCACCCATCAAGTCCATCTCTTCTCAAGATAGAGTTAAATCTGAAAGTATCAGAAGCCTGAGAATTAAAGTCCTTACAAGAACTCTGTAGTTTTATATTAAACAATAGGCATTACAAAGCCAGGAAATTCTGAGGTAAGGTTAAGGAAGCCTATCCTTCTGAAAGTATGGAAATGCCTGTTCAAGGTCACTCAAACAACTGTAACTCTGCTTGGGGGAGTGAGTGAGCAGGGGGTGGTGGTGAGAGAGACAGAGAAAAAGCTGAATAACCTTAAGACAGCCATATGCTTCCATAGTGACATAAGTAATACTGAAAAAAGTCACGTTTATTCCAGAACAGTGTCCATATGGGGAATTATACCAGCATAACCGTAGCGATATAATTATACCACCATAGTTCTGCAGATCAGTTTCCTTGAGTAGATAAGCCCCAAGTCCTAAAGATGACTCTCAGAAAAAATAAGGTTGCATTTGAGTGGGAACCTGGGCTGGAAGGACCAGAACAGGAAAGTTCTGAAAGAAAACGAAGGTAAAATAGAACCAAAGGGGAAAGACTGGAGAGAGCTCAAATTCTTCAGGGTTCGAATATCTGATGAACAGTTCATTGTAGCTCTGACTTCTTCATCGCTCTCCTGTAATTCAGGGGCGAAAAAAGGGAGACCTCTTTAGTGTTGTCAAAACTACATTCAAAAACATGCAACCCAGGAGTAAGAATAGAAAGCTTTCATTTCCCAGGCCATCAGACTCTCAGATTCCAGAGTAAATGGGGGACTCTTGTGAAGCAAGTCACATATGGGATGGTGAGCTTGTCTCCACCTTAAATGCCCTGCTCCTTTGCTGTTGCATTCTTGGTCCGCCAAGTCAGAAAACAACTGACGGTCGATATTCAGGTACAGATAATACGGTCAAGGGAGCACTCAAATAAAGCTTCTTGTCCTCCAGATAAATCCTGCATCAATAGCTCAATGAGATTTATTATTTTCTGTGTATCAACCCCTTCCCCCAGCCCTTTTGTTCTTTTATATTTTTTGTCTCCCAATGCACTCAGTGGGCGATGGTTCCTGTTTATCATCTGTTTAGACCTAGGCTTTCATCCATTCACGCAAGGGGTGACACCACATCCATTTCAAGTGACAGTTAGCAAATAGCCTTGCCTGATTAAGTGTATAGGGCATTTTCTTCCTCCATTCTTTTTCTTCTCTTTCTGAAAAGAGTAAGAAAGAGAGAGAGAGAGAGAGAGAGCGCCCATGAATGGATGGTGAGTGGTTGACTTTGAGTCAACTCTGTGAAAAGATTGGGTGGAAAACAGAAAAAAGGTTTGGCTAGTTGGCTGGAAAGTAGCAGTCAGCAGCACTAGAGATATACTTTTGCCAAATGGAGTCAGAAGTGAAAGGATACTGTAGTACTGAATGGAAATTTTAATCTCAGTACTGGCACAAATGGTGGAGTGGCACTTTTTGCTTGAAAAGAGCAGGTTTAGAAACTTCTTACAGTCACCTTGCCTGCTAGTGTATCAGTTAGAAACATACTTAGAGCTGGCAATGTGCAAAACCCACAAGTGAGAAGAATTTTGACCCAATTTAGAATTATCTAGGCACTCAGGTATGCAGAATAATGCAAAGACAAAAGGATGACTTGCCGTTTGTGTGCTGTAATCTAGCAAAATCAACAAAGCGATCACCTTCATATTTAATTAAACAGCAAGATAGAATACTAGGGATTCTTATCTTTATAGATTGAACCAGTATGTGTTCTAAATACTGATAGGCAAACTTTACTTGATACTTTCTGATAAAAATAACACTTCAGAACTACAGTGGAGGGTCGACTGGCCAAAATTAGGGGAACAGTACAATACAGAGCTCTTCAAAGAAAAGGATGCTGAAGGAAACTTGTAGAGACAAATGACTGTTACAAGTGTCATCTAAGAGAGACTGATCATTTAAAGTATTGCTGTTTTAAAGTAGC
This sequence comes from Natator depressus, assembly GCF_965152275.1. Lineage (NCBI taxonomy): Eukaryota > Metazoa > Chordata > Testudines > Cheloniidae > Natator > Natator depressus. The sequence continues at coordinate 103,963,104 of NC_134235.1, forward strand.
CAAAAGGCTTATTAAGCAACATTTTAGTTTGCAAATACCTACCTATAAAATACACTCAGGTACTCGAGGAGAAAGGGGGATATATGCATATTACAAATACAATGTATATATTCCACAAAAAAAATCATCATTAGGAGACTGTTAAGGTTGCAAAGTAAATCCTCACAAGACTGGAAACAGCAGATTTAAGATTGACCGTGCTACCTTAACAATGTTTCCCGTTATGAGTGTGTTACAACACAGGCTTTATTTACATGACTTCAATATTTGTCTATAGGACCCTGGTCTCATCCAGTGTGCAGGTTGGATGTTACTCTGTGAAGGAGACTGCTGTTCTACATTTGTTTTTATTGTCATTCTTTAATGGGTGGTTCCATGCCTCACACTGCAAACCAATCACCTTCTGCATTAGGCCCTGATTTGGCAAAGCACTTTGAGCTTGCTCAGGAACTTTGCTGAATCAGGAGCTTTGCTGAATCAGGAGCTGAAGGAGGCAAAAGTTCTTTGGACACCTGACTCTCATTTACTCTTCAGCCCTGCCATGTTCACTGCATACCGCACTGTCCAACTTGTGAGAGTGAAATTCACCCTGGAGAGAAGTCTAAGACAAGAACTATTTACTACTTGAATCCTATTTTACAGGTTTAAGTGGAATTTAGGTGGTACAGAGAACTTGCGCTGAACCTCTGAACAAAGGTGAATTTCACCTACAAGATCCTCTGGACAATGGCCTCATTCACTACGCAAATGTGCCTCATTCACAATTTATGCACTCAGAGGGAAATTCACAGCTGTAAGAGGGCCAGGTCTTGGTGTTTCTTACAGAAAAAAGATAAAGGAATTTCATCATTAAATCCGCATACACTCCAGCTGTCTGCTAACAAGATGTTTAATCAGTGTATGATAACTTTGAACGTATTTGGTAAAACATGTGCAAGTTGTTTTGACTTCTAGATGCTGAGCAGCTCCAATATCCAGGCGAGTCACAAGCACTCATGGCCTCTTGGGAGTACGCCCAATGAAGTGTTAAAGCTTAAATGTGCAAAATTGACTCAGCTTTTGGGTGTCCAACTTGAGACATCTTAATTCCATAGGGGTCCATGCACGTGCAAGGCTGTGCCCATCTGATCTGATTAGAGGATGAAGGCCTTAGAATCGTAGGACTGGAAGGGACCTCAAGAGGTCAGCTAGTCCAGTCCCCTAAGATGCTTAGCAGGGGAGAAAAGAAATGAAGCAGTTTTAATTTCTTATGAAAATACTATGACATTATCTGAAATAGTAGTAAAATATTTTGTGGAAATATTGGCCTTATCCAGAATGGTCCTAACAAAATATTGAGTTCAGACCTCTACAACTTCTGCAGCCTCTAACCCACACTTCCCCCATACACTGCAAGTTCCCTTTGCTTTACTGGTGACCAATGAGAGGAAATTCCTTTTGAGTAGATCATATGAACCTCCAGGAATTCTGGGTGTATGAAATTTTATTTTCCCTTGTTCTCATATAATTTACAACTTATTCAACTTGCAGTATAAATCAGTTTCTTTTCTCTGGTTTCATGAGAGGTATTCCATCTTGTTATTCACTATGCTATATCTAGTCAGTCATGACCATATAAAATATTAATCACATGTGTTTGAAGGTATGTTGCTATAGCAATACATTTAGTGCAATGAAAAGTCAGGATATAACAGGGCAGGGATATGAGAACAGAAAGAATTACACAGCTATAATGACACTATTAATGCATTACTCCATTGTTATGATATTATTTCCTAATTATTCTAATCCCCAAATGGCTAATTTTCAGGATAAAATTCTTCAGTAGGGATTTCTTAAATGGCTCCAACACAAAATATACTTGCAGCAGGGAGAAGGCATTAAGCAATTTGTTGAAGAAAATATTTTTAAAAGAGAAACAAAGCAAATGCATAAAATATCTTCTGTTCCATACATATCACATTCTTCCTGTTCCATATTCATGCAGGTTTCACCCTCAGGGACTTAACATGACAGGGTTGAATGGAGAGGATTATCAAGAGCTTGCTTAAAAAGAAATGCTGTGAGCTAACCAAACAAGGCTGTAGAGAAGGAAAGATATGACAGCCAGCAGGTGAAGGAATTGGAAATGTAATACAAGGTGAAAATTAGAAGAATAACTGGAAAATTTTAGCACAACAAAATTTAGAGGCACAATCCTGCACTAAAGAGCTTCCAATCGAAACACACAAAGGGTGAGAGAGGAAGTGACATCAGTAGCAGAACCAGGCACACAATCTCTAGGTCTCCCGAGTCCTGGCCCAGTGACCTAGCCACTAGACCACAGCCTCCAACTGCCTTGTACCTGATGATGGACTCTAACCTTTACTCCTTCCTCAGGTTAAATTCCCGTTGAGAACAATGGCAATCTTGCCTGAGCCAGGACTGCAGCACTGAGCACAGCATCTGGGAATATGGTTTTTCATTCGTGATTATCTCTGAGAGATTATCTCTGATATGGTTACAATTATTTGAGGGGGAAAGAGGTTTCCATCCCATTGTCATCTGAAGAGACAATGCTATCGCACATGTGACTGAAAAGGAATATGGGATGAAGTATAGCAGTAAAGCTAAACTGATTACACATGGATGCATTTAACCTGTATTGAGTCACCACAGATTCGGAATACTGAACCCACTTTACATTGGTCTTTAATAAAAGGGTGCTCCCATGAAAAGAATAAAAGTCATGTCTAGAAAGTTGAACAACTTCAAATATATAAGTATAGTTAAAGTGGTACAACCCCTCTACTATGAATGCTGTTATAATGGTAAAAATGTGTGTTGTACTGGTGTAGTAATTCCCGTATGGGAAGGGCAATAATGAAGGCTACGATTATGTCATGGAGGTCACAGAAGTCACAGAATCTGTAACTTCCAGAGACCCCCCGTGACATTTTGCACTTCAGCCCTGGGGCAGGGGGGGACCCCCTTGCAGCTGCCACCCACTGCCATGGTGGGGGGACCCACTTGCAGCTGTCCAGCCACTGGGGGACCCTGCATCTCCCAAGCTGCCATGGGTGGCAGGGGTTCCCCCAGAGCTCCCAGCTGCCACTGGCAGCGAGGGGACCCCACAGCTCCCAGCTGCCGCCAGCTGTGGTGGGGTCCCAAGAGCCCCAGCAGCTGTGGGTGCTGGATCCTCCTCCCCCTTCCCATTTTGTCAGGGATATTTTTAGCACAAGTCAGGGACAGGTCACGGGCTTCTGTGAATTTTTATTTATTGCCCGTGACCTGTTCCTGACTTTAACTAAAAATATCCTTGACAAAAACTTAGCCTTAGCAATAACTATACCAGTATAAGGTACTTTACTCTGAGTATAACTGAATCTACACTAGGGGTTGTGCAGGTATAACTATATCAGTAAAAAAGGTGCACCCCTAACTGACATAGATGTACCCGTATAACTTTCAAGTATAGACCAGGTCTTACATGTGTCAGGTGGTGACGTTTGTGCTCACAGAGGGTTGCAAAGAAGAGCTAACTGATTTCCCTCTCACTTACACATGGGACCTATTTGCTTGTAAAGGTAGCAATTAGGTAACTCTCACTTCTTTCAAAATTGTTAACAAACAGGAGTGCTCTTTTTATTTGTTACATTTTAAAAAAAAAAAATCTCATGGAGGAATCTGGCCCAATATTGTAGGCCTGTCTAAAGTAACACTTAGTAGCTTTACCTCAAGATAGACTTACACCCAAACCTGGGATCTAGATATCTATGAGCTTTGGGAAAGTCAGCAGCCAGCTCTGGATATGAACTTTGTGGCTCAGTGCCATCACTAGCAATAACTCACTCAGAAGTTAGGAGAGCTCTAAAAGAAGAAAAAAGACTGTGCCAGACTGATTTTTCTAAGTGTTCACAGCTGCAATTATTAGATCTGTTAAATGAAATAAACATGTCATATTAATTCATTTGTTTTTTCCCGAATTTATTCAAATGAGCACCTGGCAGAACACTAAGAATTTGAGAAGGCAGACTTTTGCCCAGGCTGATAATTTAAGAGCGCTGCGTGTATGTATGGTTTTCTTACATGCTCTTTATAATAACCACTTGCAGCCATAGAACCTGGGGCTGTCTCCTTATCAGATCTAAAATTAAGTAGAGTGCAAAGTCACCAGATAACCACCATTTTCTGTGTGAGCATGTGTGCCTAGTGTATTGGCTACTTCCATTAGCCAAGACACTGTGCCTAATATTTTTACTAATGGAAAAATTGGCTTGGGATCTCTTATAAGCAAAAGCGGTCAGGATTTCAGTTCTCCATTAGATGCAGACGACAACACCTTCACGAGTACAAGTTGGGATATCTGTTCTGTGATGACTCAGAGGAGAGTGCCACCAATGTTGGAAGTTTCCAGTCCAAGTACTGACAAATTTTATATCTATGTACGTGTGTGTGTAAGTATAGTGTTCACCATCAGTATTCAATACATATAAAATAAATGCACTTTCATACTGTAGCAGGTAGTGTTCCTCAGCATTTTCAAACTTGGGTGATTAAAGGTAGACAATGCAATACATGTTAAGTGCTTGTAAATGAGTTGCCCCATTTTCCAGAACCATCTGAATTCCAATTCCTAGAAATGCCGAGTTAAGGGATTATTATTTGCCTGATTTTTAGGTTCTTAATTTTTCAACTGTATCTAAGGATATAGAATTTTTAATGATATGTTTGCATTATGTGATAAATAGTATGTGATCATTAAGGCTATGCGTGTTAACTAGAGGATAAAAACTGTTACTGTTAGGTTTTCTTTACAAAAGCTCATCTGGCTTCTCACTGAGCAAGACACTATTCACTTTTTAAAAAATGGTTTCATGTATCTCCCTTGTAGTGGAGTATGGGAGAATATCTTGGAGTTGTTAATGATTTTGAACCATGAAATTCAGGAATGTAAATCATGTGGCTTGCTCCTTCTATCCTACTTGTGTGCTGTGGCCAAAATTGGGCAGGGAGTATCTTGAATCTTATAAAGGACATATCAACCCTTCCTCACAGCAGAATAGGGAACGCTGGAGAAATTGTGACTCAGAAGGGGTATTCCTGAAACACAATTCCTTCTTCAGGCTCCCCTGGGATGGTGCAGTGACATGCGATCCTTTGATGCATAAACAGGGGAATCTCAAATAGAAGTAGAGGGGTTATTTTACCTCTGTATTTGGCATTGGGTGCAACCATTGCTGGAATACTCTGTCCAGTTCTGGTGCCCACAATTCAAGAAGAATGTTGATAAATTGGAGAGGGTTCAGAGAAGAGCCACGAGAATGAGTAAAGGGTTAGAAAACTTGCTTTATAGAGATACACTAAACAGCGTGAGCTCTTTGAGTCTAACAAAGAGAAGGTTAAGGGATGATTTGAATATAGTCTATAAATATCTCCATGGGGAACAAATATTCAGTAATGGGCTCTTCAATTTAGCAGAAAAAGATATAACACTATCCAATAGCTGGAAATTGAAGCTAGACAAATTCAGACTGGAAATAAGGCGTACATTTTTAACTGAGAGTGTAATTAACATTTGGAACAATTTACCATGGGTTGTGGTGGATTCTCCATCACTGACAATTTTTAAATCAAGATTGGATGTTTTTCTAAAAGATCTGCTCTAGGAATTGGTTTGCAAAAGTTCTATAGTCTGTGTTATACAAGAGGTCAGAGTAGATGAGCACAGTGGTCCCTTCTGGCCTTGGAATTTATGAATCTATACCACTCCCAGCTCATGATGACCTTAAAGACATAATATACACTTTATTTTTCATTCATATACTTGCCATTAATAGAATATAAATATTAACTTAAATATTAAAATGATGTGTTTGATTATTTTCCTTATTTTAACTATAATGATGACTTTTGTTTGTCATGATAGCCAGCTTGCCTTGCTGGCCATGTAAAATACAGACTACATTGTAAAGCACATGCAGAAAAAGACAGATTTGAGACTGCATGTTCCATCCTAACCATCATCTCAAAAAAGATATACTGGCATTAGAAAAGGTTCAGAGAAGGGCAACTAAAATGATTAGGGGTTTGGAACGGGTCCCATATGAGGCGAGATTAAAGAGGCCAGGACTTTTCAGCTTGGAAAAGAGGAGACTAAGGGGGGATATGATAGAGGTATATAAAATCATGAGTGGTGTGGAGAAAGTGAATAAGGAAAAGTTATTTACTTGTTCCCATAATATAAGAACTAGGGGCCACCAAATGAAATTAATGGACAGCAGGTTTAAAACAAATAAAAGGAAGTTCTTCTTCACTCAGCGCACAGTCAACCTGTGGAACTCCTTGGCTGAGGAGGTTGTGAAGGGTTTATAACAGGGTTTAAAAGAGAACTAGATAAATTCATGGAGGTTAAGTCCATTAATGGCTATTAGCCAGGTTGGGTAAGGAATGGTGTCCCTAGCCTCTGTTTGTCAGAGTGTGGAGATGGATGGCAGGAGAGAGATCACTTGATCATTACCTGTTCTGTTCATTCCCTGTGAAGCACCTGGCATTGGCCACTGTCGGCAGACAGGATACTGGGTTGGATGGACCTTTGGTCTGACCCAGTATGGCCATTCTTATGTCCTTCAGAGTTTCCTGGGGTTTTTTTTTAAGTGCTTAATATTTCCATAAATATCTTCCCATTGAAGTCAGTAGGAATGTTAGTATTGTCCTCAGTGGAGAAAATGAGGCTAACCTAAAAAATTACCGCTCTGAGGCCATGTCTCTGCGAGGAGTGCTTTACTAGTGTACAGTATACTACACAGGCAAAGCACTCCTAGTGGAGAGACAGCAATAGTGTAGATATAGCCTCAGTGTTTAATTATTCAGGTATAATGTTCTCCTAATGTAAATGTTTGTATGGAAGCATAAAGCATTTTGATTTACCTGGAATAGAACCGATCCTTCTCATGACATGTAGTTCAAATATTAAAAGCCTGATGAGACCATTTAAATGTATTGTAGATTCATCCTTCAATATATTCCTTTAAGAAAGCGTGGGGGCAGCAAGCAAGCTTTGCAGAAGTCCTTCAGATTTGTCCCATTGATTTAGTGTCTGAATGGGCTGGAAAAACCATTTATACCTGAATGGATGGGATCAAACAGCAAAGATCAGATAGAGCTGGTAATGCATCACACACATCCTTTCTCTTTAATTAAAGGCAAACATGAGCCTTCAGGAAAAAGTAGCACCAGTTCAAATAGGCATTACGTTTAGTACCAGGCCAGCTTAACAGAAAGAGATTTTTTTTCTCAGTATTTCATTGCATAGCATATCAATAACATAACAGAAAAATAAACTGAAATTGTTAATGAAAAAAGAAAGCAAAACGAGACTCCTTTTGTTTGAAGTTTTTTTTCCCAGGGGTGGGAATTTTTGAGGGGCGAAAGGGAAATATTATTGGACTGAAGTTCTAAAAAAAAGAAAAAAGAAAAAAAAGGACTTGCTGGCTCTGTGGGTCTGCTTGGGAAGTGTGTGGATAAAACCTAAACAGACTACTTAATTAGATTTATTTTATGGTCTATCAAATTAATCAAAAAAGTATAGATACCTTGACCGTTAGAACCAGTGGTGGAAGTAGAATTCATTTCTTACCAGTACGCTGCACTCATAAGAGGGACACAAGGGGGGTGGGGGAGCATGTTACCTCCCCATTTGACTCCTCCCAGCCCAGGGACCCGCACTCTCCCTGTTCCCTCCCCATGATCCATCCCACGTTACCTGTGGAGGGAGGGGGCTCTGTCCTCCTCCCACTGCGCTGGAGACTTCTGAACTGCAGGGCTCTCCGGAACTGCAAAGGAGTAGAACGTGGCGCCGCCAGGCGGCCCCATGCCAGTAGCTCCTCGGGCACAGCTGTACCGCCCCCAGCCCAGCCCTGCTCCCAGCCCTATCCTCTGGTGGGGCTGCTGTACAGACCCCAGACAGGAGATGCAGCTGCGTGGAAAGCAGGGCGGGTACAGCCACGGCAGAGGAGCCTGTGTCTTTCCAGTACAGCGTACCGGCTATAAATATCTTACTGATACCGCGTACTGCACCAGACCGCCATACTTGCACCACTGATTGGAACTGAGCAGTAGTTCTACACAGTACCTTCCCAGTAAATTGTGATTTCACTTTCCAATTGCATAAGAGCCAAAAGTTAACTACCTGAAAAATTCATTAGTGTTATCAGCGGAGTCTATTGCTCATATAGCACTAATGTAGGTTGAGCTCCAGGCCAAAAGTTTTCATAGCTGTGAATTGCCAAGTCTTTGGTAAGAAACTCTGATACTATAAATATATGGCTTTCTATAAGGGAAAACCCATGAGTTAGCCTATAATAAATTAGGTATGTGCCAAGTATTATATTATTAGTAAATGGCTGAAATTAAGAAATGGAATTCGGCAGACAATCATTTCTGATTATAATTTCTGTGTTCTTAGTCCATAACATATAAATGTGTGCGCATGTGTTTATGTATTAACAGAATGTGTGTATCATATGTCTAATTAATGGTGTATGTTTGTTTATATTCATGTATGGACTCTTTCTATCTATCTATCTATCTATCTATCTATCTATCTACACACAGAGAGAGAACAATCCCTAAATGTGAACTGAACTCTTTTAAAAATCTATCCCTAACTAATTTTTCCAAATCTTTGCTTAAATAAAAATGTTAAGGTGATTTAAGTGAAACCTACACAGATAGCGAAACCTGCACAAGAGTGTATTCTTAAAGAAACTCCCCTCAAATGTTTTGAGGACAATTCTGTTCCACATTTACTAGAAGGCCATTTATGTTAATCAATGAACTGAATGGGCACAAACCAAGTTTTCACTATTGTATCTAATCTTTCTGAAATAATATGTCTGCACAAACAGAAAACACGGGTGAAATACAACAAGCCAAGAGAGGCATCTAGCCAAAAACATTAGTCTGCCAGACTTTGTTTCTCTATTGAGCTTTATACTGGGCCCTTGTAGAGCCCCTATTTATTTACACTGCCCCCTCAATGGCTCATTAGTGCAGCAACACTTTGGAACTAATCAAGATACTGTGGGTGAAATCCTGGTCTCATAGAAGGCAGTGGAATTTTTGATATTGACTTCAGTGGAGCCAGCCACTCTTTCGGTTCACTCAAGAAGGAATAAGTTCTTTAACTACACCCCTCCCTGCACCCTGCCCCACCCCCACATACCATCAGGGGAGCTCAGAGCCTTGCATTCTCACTGCATCTCTGAGGGGATAGCAGTAATGCTGTTTATTAAGTTTTGTTCATAGTTCAAGCTGAGTGTAAGTGAGAAATGTGCCAGCTTGCCTCATAATAAATGGCCTTTTAATGAACTAGTTTAAGATTTAAATTACCCAAGAACCTGGAAAATGCATTTTAAATTCAAAACCTTTTTAGACAATTAAAACCTGACATGCTGCCATTGAAAACAGACCAGGGAAAAAGTAATTCCTCCTCTTGAGATTCACCACTTACAAAGGGAGATAATGAAATTTCAGACACCCTAGGTACAGTAATCTTGAAAGGGTGCTCAGGTTTCGGTTTTAGGAATTAATTCAGGCTGCACTGCAAGCTAGAGTTGATCCTTCAGGCATGAGAGTATTGTTGGTCATCGGACCAACAGGATTACTGTATCTTGGGTCTGTGCCACCTGAAAGTATCAGGAAAAGAGTTTTCTACATACTTACAAGATTCATTTCACTAAAATACATAGTGTTTAAGCTTTGCCATGTTATTTAATTCTCTTTCCATGCAAATTAGGTTGATTATCTTAATATCCATATCACTTGGAAGCTAGCAGTTAATCTCCCCCAACTCCCTTCCCCGTGCCGAATTTGCTAAATATTCCCAGGGTAGCTGCATACTTTTTAACAAGTGTTTCCAGAAGTGCAGTGCTCCATTACAATGGAGAATTACTTCTATTTGTACAGCCCTTTCATTTGTATCTTGGGTCACACCCAAAGGATGCAGTCTACAGCAAACAGGCATCTCACACCCAATAACTACATATTAATCGCCTTGCATAATGACAGGTTTCAGAGTAGCAGCCATGTTAGTCTGTATTCGCAAAAAGAAAAGTAGTACTTGTGGCACCTTAGAGACTAACAAATGTATTTGAGCATAGGCTTTCGTGATGCATCCGATGAAGTGAGTTGTAGCTCACGAAAACTTATGCTCAAATAAATTTGTTAGTCTCTAAGGTGCCACAAGTACTCCTTTACTTTTTACATATGAATCAACATTCGGCACATTTCTTCAGCACACTTGAAGAAATTCACAGTTCGTGAAGCTAATCATATAGACAACATCTAATAACAAAGATGTCATTGATACACTCAGTTTGCTCCTTAGTTCCAATCTAGCACAGCTGTTAAGTATGTTCTTAATTTTAAGCATGCCAGTAGCCCCATTTACTTCAATGAGGCTACTCATACTTAAAGTGTAATGTGTACTACTTATTATTTATTTGTACTGCAGAAGCCCCTAGAAGCCCCAGTTAGAGACCAGGAACCCATTGTGCTAGGTGCTGTTCAGCATAGGACAAATAGACGAACCCTGTCGTAAAGAGCTTACAGTCTTGGGCCGTACTTTGTTGGATTGGGGAAGGGCAGTATTTTTATATTTGGAGACTATAATTCATTCAATATGTTTGGCGATGTGTATGACTATCATACATGCACCCAGAGCTTTTATGTTAAACACATTTTAATAAATAAAAAATATATTTCTCACTGAAATGTGAGTTTCCTTGTCTTTATTTTTTTCAACATACTTTTATAAAAATTCTAGCATTCAAAGCAGTCCTTCAAACACTACTATAAGATTGTTATTCTAAAATTAATGAGTTTGAGGGGTCACGACTTACTGCTTATTTATTGGGGAAAAGCCTGAAGTAGCTAGTGTACCCTGTTAGCATGCACTAGCTACTCCGCATTAACTCCCCGTGTGGCCGTTCTTACTGCACACTGAGGCTATGTTTACACTGTGAACTACCGGTGTGGGCCCTCTGCTCATGTCCATGTACTCGCACTAGCTCTCACTGAGCTAGCGCAATTATAAATTGCAGTGTAGCCGCAGTAGCCAAGGTAGCAGCAGCAGCAGAGGCACGGCTACCATGGCTCACTGCTATTTGTACTCATGGTACCTCGAATATGTGTACATGAATGGGGAAATCACACCCTAATTGCATAGTGTGGACATAGCCAAAGAGTGCTTTAGGATAAGTCTACACTAGAAACATTGTAACGCTACAGTGTAGACACTTATTACGGTGACGGAAAGGGTTCTTCTGTCATTGTAGTAAATCCACCTCCCGAGATGCAGTAGCTAGGTTGATGGCAGAATTCTTCCATCTACTCCGGGGATCAGGTCATCTTAACTATGTCTCTCAGGGGAGTGAATTGTTCACACCCCGGAACGATGTAGCTGGGCCAACCTAAGTTTTAGGTGTAGACCAGGCCTTAGGCTGTGTCTGCACTATGGAGACTATAGTAGCTTACCTATGTCGGCATAGCCTCTGCGTGTAAGTACAGCCTACACTGACAGAAGGAGTTTTCTGTGGTGCAGGAAAACCACCTCCATACTGCTCAGACATTGCTATGTCAGTCAGGGGTGTGGTTTTTTTCACACCCCGACCAAAATAGCTATGACAATATATCTTTTCAGTGTAGACCAAGCCATAGGGCATAGTAGCTTACTGCACTTGAAAGTGAATGAAACTAAACTGCCAGAGGGCTCTCTTAGGGCAGGTCTAAACTGGGTTAAGTTGATCTAAGTTACACAACTCCAGCTATGTGAATAACGTAGCTGGAGTCGACGTATCTTAGGTCGACTTATTGCAGTGTCTACACCACACTGGGTCGACTGGAGAGTTTCTCTCATTGACTTCCCTTATGCTTCTTGTTCTGGCGGAGACCAGAGTTGATGGGAGAGTGATCGGCAGTTGATTTAGTGGATCTTCACTAGACCCACTAAATCGACCCCTAGTGGATTGATTGCCACAGCGTCAATCCACGGTAAGTGGATTCAAGCCCTTAGTGTGCAGTAAGAGCATTCACATGGGGAATTAGTGCAGAGTAGCTAGTGCACTTTCAATTCACACCTGAGTTTATGGTACACTAACTTCCCTGTGCAAACAAGCCCTTAGAATACTGTATTTTAAAAAAATAAGCATAACCTTAGTTACTGCAAGGTAGACCTTCAAAAAGATGATTTGATGTTTGTGAGACTCCTCTTCCTTGATAAAGTTCTTCTGTTCTGATTGGCTTTGGTTGCAGGAGTTAGCCTAGCTAAGTCAGCAAGTTCAGGAATAGAGCTCTAGAGACAGCTGAACAGTTTCAAAAAGAACAAAATCTGTGACAAAGCAACAGCTACTTTAATGAATTTCTGTATATTTGTGAAAGTGCCTAGCTGGCTCCGAAGTGGATCCTGTTTTTCGTTAACGTAGCCATTGCTGTGTCAAAGACCTCTTCTTAATCTATTATCATGTATCATAACGGAATCCTTAGGTACAATGGCTATTTAGTGAAAAATGGGGAAAGCGATATTTAAAAAGTTTTCTTGGAAGTTAAACAGCTCTACCTCTGAACACATCAAGAGAGCGGTACAATACAATCTATTGTCATATGCTGCCAGTAGTGTGCCCACCACCCAAAAATGGGGCTTTCCGTAGTGGAGGGGTAGGTCTTTCTAGTCCAGCAACATCTGTATTGTGTTATGGAAGAAGACCTTCAACAAATCAGCAGCTACGTTCACAAAGAAAAGGATCTCCGTGAAAGTGGAGCTCCTGAACTGGTTGAATAATTTTATGAAGATCTTATTTTTCCATCATTCCCCTTTCCCAAAAACGAGTGCATATGATTTTTCCAGAAAAGATAGTAGGGGGGTTCTTTGGTCTGTTTGTGGTGGTAGTGGTGAGGTGGAGTCTGGGGATGCATAGAAAGGTTGGCATCCATAGTGGAGCAGAGTTAAGGTGGCGTTGTGTTGGTAGTTCTAATGGTGAAGTGTCTCTCTGTGAGTGATAGCAAAGAGTTTATGAAGTGTTGCATACCTTAAATTTCTATTTCCTGCGTTTTGCGTTAGGTACGTTATGTGTAAAGCAACCTCACTCATACACAGTGTAATATTTTTGTGCATTAATAACCTTAAAGGAGGATTTGACTGATGAGATGATAGTGCCTGGTAGAACAGAACACAGAGGGTGTTCTATGCCTAGAGTCGGCATGGCTATGATTGTGGGAGCAGGGGATGAGCATCTTATCGAGGGTTGGCACCAATAGCAGAGCACAGCTGATGTGGGGTGTTATAAGAAACAAGGGCTGAGATGTAGGCTTGGGAAAGTTTTATGTAAAGCCTTGTAAGGCATTTGAAAAGGAGAAACCATTGGAAGGATCAAATGGGTCAGGCAAGGTGATGTAATCAGATTATATAAATGCTTCTCTGTCTTTTAAAAGCAAAATAAACAGCCAAAATATAAAAATAAACAACTGCCACCCGCTTTGAGGCATTATCTGCCAAACTTCTAGCACAAGCATTAGAAGCCTTCACATTAGAGTTTATTAGTAGGCACGGGCTTCTGCCTGCTCCAACACTAACTCTAGTGGAACTTAAACCTTGCTAGAAAAGGCCCTTCCTATATATGAAGTTCCATGTCATTTATAGGTGCAATTACCCATAATCCCTCTACTCAAAGGATTTAAATCTTCCCCTTCAGTCAAAAAAACCCACCAAATTATTTCAGATATACAGCAAATAGACCAGCTAAGGTAACTCATCGTTCTCTTTTAATAGAAGCCTTCAATCAATACAACTACATTTGTTCATTTAACCTGTCACAACCATGTTGGCAACAAAATGGCCACTCACTTACTAAACTGTCCTACATTTCCCAAAAGCCCTCAGGTCAAAGTTCACACTACTCTCGCATGGAGAGAAGGGTTTACCTCCTGTCTGGGCCTTCATGACAGGGAACTAGAAACTACAGGTAATACGCTCAGAGTAACTAGTAGCATACTGTTGCATAAAGAAACTCTTTTTTTTTTTTTTTTGGAAACAGCAAGATTACATAACAATATCACCAGTTTTGTGAGTTTATGAGTCAGGCTCCAAAAATTGCGAGTGGCTTACAAAATTAATACATTCAGCGATCTTTTTAATTTCTTTCTGGTTTCTTAGCCTTCGAAGTATACTCCCTTCATGTTTTCAAGCTTCTCTCTATGACTGGGATGGCTAGAAACTTATCTTTCTTTTAAATGAAAATTGAAATTATCATGCAATCTCTTGATTCCAGGAGCTGGGGCTTTAAGGGAAAAAATACCAAATATTGCAGACTTGTGATGAAATCGCAAGAGATGGCAACACTGATCAGGGCCAGCTCTAGGTTTTTTGCCACCCCAAGCAAAGAAAATTTTCGTACCCCTTCCCCTCCTTTTTTTTGGCTTTTACACGTTTGTACTTTGCAGTGTTTTTTTGTTGTTGTTGTGTTTTGTTTTGACTGTTTAAAATAAAAAAAAATGAAAACAGAGAATTTGTAGTTAGTGAAATAAAACAATTTCCTACTAGTGTACTCATTTAATTTTAACAAAATCAAAATTACAAACAATTTGGGTTCAACTATACACTATAATGAAAAATGTTAGTGTTTTCCGGTGCGCCCAGTTTCTCATAAATTAAAAGAATTTATATGAACTGAATTGTTCTGGTTTTTATATTTGCATAGTCTTTTAATAATTCAGTGAAATCTACATTTTTTGCAATGGTACTGTCAATTGAAATTAATGCGAGTCCTGACAAATGATTTTGAGACATGGTGGACCTCAAATAATTTTTTAGTAATTTCAGTTTTGAGAAACTGCGCTCACCAGAAGCCGCTGATACTGGTAATGTTAAAAGAATGCATAATGTTATAGCCGTGTTTGGAGTGAGGTGCTCGGGGCTGTACACCCTGCCTGTGGGCCCCCAGCCTAGGGTCAGCTGCAGGGACGGGGGCGGACCAGGGGCACCTGCCCAGCACCAAGCCGCCCGGGGCAGTGGGTCCCTTACCTGCCGCAGGTCCTGCCCCGATCCCGGGCTCCGCTCTGCTCAGCTCCAGCTCCTCCGCTGCTTGTGACACGTGCGGCAGCGGCAGGTGGGGGGAGGAGCTGCATTGCCCCGCTCTCCCGGCGGCAGGGGCCCAGGGCAGGGATTGCCCCTGGGCTGGGACCCCCACACTGAGCCCGCTGCCCCACCCCACACAGAGGCTCATTGGTTGACTGAGCGGGGCCGGGGGGAAAAAAAGGATGGCTGGAATGCCGCCCCTGGAAATGTGCGGCCCCAAGCACGTGCTGGTGCCTAGAGCCGGTCCTGACACGGATAAATGTCACCAATTTGTACACACTTCTCTCTGGGTGACTTAACGCTACCTTAATTTTAGGCCGTATTCTGTCTCATGGATTTACTCTTCTCTAGAAAGAACAAGATGCTCCTCTTAAACTCAAAAATAGAGCTGGATGGAAAAAGCGAATTCTGCTTCCTGGAGGGTTTTGTTATTTCCAAATTTCGTTGTGTTCCAATTTCAAACAAAATCCCCAAATTTTGAAATTCTCTGTGCACCCTAGAGGCCTTGGGCCAGGGTTTCTGGCTCTGGGGAAATCTGCAGAGTCTGCAGGAAGTCTAGGCTGCTGAGGAGCCAGAAGCCTGCGATCTGGGCTTCCAGGCTCTGGGCTTCCTATCAGCCCACTACACAGGCTGCTGAGAAGCCAGGCAGGTGAGCTGGCAGGAAACTATAAAGGTTTGCATCACACCCTCATCTCCAGGAAGCATTTCAGTTTCAACTAATCAGCAAGTTTTGATGAAAAAAGTGTTTTTGTTCAAATTTTTCTGCCCAGCTCTGCTCAAAAGTCCTTTTAGGGTTTCAAAGCCTAAATATCCCTTTTACCTTTATGTGCATATCTATCGTGTAAGCCTTGAAGAGCAGATGCTGTGTTCCTACACTCTTGCACTTGGTATATGAATGGAGTAAGGGGAGTGGGTCAAAACTGGCTTTAAGGCATCTTTGTGCCTTTCTAACTGGGCCATGCTTGAGGACTGCCTGCCCCCCAGTGCCACTTTGAATAGCCCCGGCACATTTTTGCCTACCATACCCTACTTTTACTTATTTCAGATAATTTTGGATGCTTAGCTACAGAATTTCCCATTTTTCTCTTATACATCTCTGTTTCTGCGTATTCAGGTAGGTATTTTTTATATTAGTGCATGATCATTTTTTTCAGAATATCTGTTCAATTCCACCTCTGAAAATCTGACCTCTCTAATCATGACAGGAAACTGGTTTGACCAAATTATTAAATCTGGCCATATGGATTTAAAATGAAAACACAGAAACAACCTCTAATGACAGCATGACAGACAAGCTGTATGCTAATGCTAGGTTCCTCTGTGTTTCTGTACCACGCGCCATTTTCATTTCAGTTCAATGTTCATAGGCATGTCTCGCAGCACAGAAACCTGGTCCTGCTAAATAGTAGTGTTAAGATTTCATGAATCTGAAAACGGGTTGGTTTGAACTGAGTCTGGGATCTGCAGAAATGTGAACACGCAATTCTTGAATGTTAGCTCATGGGAAACAACGAGTTTAGCTATATGGCACTGCAATATTAAACAATTAAAAACAATCCTTCTCTCTCTCAACCCCTCCAGTTTTAGTGGTTAATAATTATAACAACATAGTCAGATGCAGGCAGTATTATTATCTGATAATGCCTGAAATTTGAAATGGGGCTATTAGCCACCCAAGGCGAAACATAATTGCCCAGTTTCTGTACGCTATCAGATGGCAGATGATGTTGCTGGATGTTATTAGTTAAGTATTTCAATTTTTCATATGGGAAAGAAATTAAATTGCAAATGTACACTGCAGCCAAGCACTTTGTATCAAAGGGTGTTGCTATTTGCAAAGGACTGCTACTGTAACTGTTGTATTTGTAGGTATTGTAGATCTGGTGCCTTAAATGTATAATTAAAGCTTAAAACCGCTATTGATCATTATTTCACATACTGTATTGTGATGGCAAATGATAGCTACTGCTAGTCTCTCGCACTGCTATTCACAGGCTAAGCCCTTCAACGCTAATGATGACCCAATATCAAATTCGATGAATATGAGAGGTCTGAACCATTCTCATTGTGGTGTTATTTATTCATTTAAAAGGAGTAGTAGCATGTACCTAGCATTAGCCCCTGTGTGTGAAATCCTTGCCCTAGTGAAGTCAATGGCCAGATGCTCACTGACTTCACTAGAGTAAGGATTTTACTCCTTGTGCACATCTGTGTGTGTGCCTCTGTGTATGTGTAGAGGGGAGGGGAGAATGTTGTTTTGTGGTTTTTTGTTGTTTTGGTTTTTTTGGACAGTGCATAAAGAACACATTGCTACTGGCAAAAAAAAATGCTTTTTTTTCACCTCCAAATCCTGGCATTGCTAGCAACAATGTTAGCTGTTTGAGCCAGGCTAGGATAAGACTTACCCTAGTGTATGTCCAGACAGACATGATTATAATGGAGGTAGAATAATACTTGTCAACAACTTGTCTGGGAAAGTTCCCATTATTTCTTAGACTTTGTCTGCACTGGAACCTGAATGACAAATCTTTTGTCCTTCAGAGGTGTGAAAAAAACACACACCCTGAAAGACAAAAATTTTACTGAAGACAAGTGCCAGTGTGAACAGCACTTTGTCAGCAGGAGCACTCTCCTACCTACAACGCTATCGCCGCTCGTTGGGGCTGGAAATTTTTTGTCGGTGGAAGAGCTCTCTCCTGCCAACAATCAGTGGGTACACTGGGTGTCTGTTAGTGGCACGACTGTAGTGGTACAGCTGTGTCGCTAAAAGGTGCATAGTGTAGACATAGCCTTAGACTCTGCTCTTTCCACTTTGTGCATTGTCACTAGAAACAAAGCTTCTGCAGGCCAGATTAGGCTCTCAGCTGTACCTGTGCAGCCCCATTACATTCAGTGGATTTGCACAGACCTAAGTGTTCAGAACTGATGCATCAAGAAGGAATGGTATCCAGCTCGCTCTTTCTTAGCAGGGTTGGTTCTGCAGGGCTAAAAGCAGTGAAAATTTGTTTGTGTTACTAACATCTGCAAGTATGACTTGAAATACACACAGGGGACAGATCTTGTGAGTAAGATGATGCCACTTTTGTGGTCACTGGTTTAGAGTGCAACTGCACTTCGAAGCATCAAGTCTATGACACGGGATATTGTGTATAATGTTTCCCTGACTGTGTGGGAAAACTTATTGACATTTATTTACTTTTTAAAATACTGCATTAAAATAACAAACATCTCACTGCAACATAAAAAAGTTCAGATGTGTTAAGGCTTTTAACTCCATCCTTATGTTATACTATTTTCCTAGTGCAGATGTCAGAGAAAAATATTGTTTGTAGTGTTGTTGTAGCTGTGTTGGTCCCAGGTTTTGAGAAAGACAAGGTGGGTGAGATAATATCTTTTATTGGGCCAACTTCTGTTGGTCAGAGTTCCACAGAGCTCTCCTCTTGGCTCTCTCACCAACGGAAGTTGCTCCAATAAAAGATATTACCTCACGCACCTTGTCTCTGAGAAAATTGCGACGGTTATGTCATACAGTACACTGATGCTGCAGTTCTTAGATAGAACATTGCAATTTAAGCCTGAACTTCAAATTGCTTGGTTTTTAGCTACAGTACATTTAATTTTATGACTAGTTAATCTGTATAAACCTTCCGTATGCCCTGATTCTCTCTCTCAGGACTCAGTCAGTCAACAAGGTCTGCGCAAGTGGACCCCTGAAGCCCTGCAGAGCTCATCACAGGATTGGGGCTTTAGTCCCTGGCAAAATTCACTCTATGGGTTTATTCTTGGGCTCTTCTCATACTCATTCTACAGCTCACTCCTACACCAGGCCCTCACCCTCTTTCCTTGGAAAAATAAACAAAAAGGTTCTTCTCCAGTGCTATTTGAATTGATTTCTCTTGGAAGAGCACATATAATAAAGCTTCCTTTTTATATGGAAATGCTAATTAAAAAAGAAGACTATACTTGAGTACAAAAGTGCCTTTCTTCTAGCTGCCTGGGTGAACTGTGCTCAATCTCCCCAGAAGCTCTAGTCATTTTATTGATTCGTCTATGAAAGTGACTCAAGGACTCGAGTGGAGCCAGGGATCTTCAGCTACAGCTGGTAAGAGGGCTCTGTGCTGACCTAAAACTATGTCACATGCAGTTTGTAAAGCTGCAGGACTTGGCAAATGTGTGTCTCTTTTTTTTGAGAAAGCACAACTAAAATACAAAAGATGCAATCTCCTTTTGGGCTTTTCTAGTGCTCTGGATGACAATTGTGTAGCTTAGTCTCAAGAACTAAAATGTAATGATCATGTTCAGAGAGAGTCTTTAAACTAAGTGGAACCTTCTGGCTCTGCCTCTTTGCAAAGAATAATTAGCCAGACAATTGCAGTAAAACAGGGAAAGTCTGGGATTAGGGAAGAAAGCAGGAGTTCAGAGCCAGCCCACAAAGCAACAAGACTGAAATAGTAAGGAGAAAGATAGCTTGTTCTCCCCCTGTTTTTCCTCTACTGTAATTACTGAAAGACAAAGTCCTTTGTATGTACAATACAGTACATGGGGAAGCACTCAGAGGACTGTATATACAGTCCTGTATGCTGGAAGGCATTCTTAGTGCTGCTGTGGGCTATGTGCCACTCACAGCTCTTCTGTCTACATAATGCCTTGACTCGAGCGATTTTCCCTAATGGTTCCACAACCAGTATTCAGCTCCGGGAAAAAAGAGTTTTGCCCCCCTGTCTTACAGTTATGGAGAGAGGACCTCAACATTTTTGTGCCTAACGACATTGCAGTAGGAAATTCTATCTATTACAATTGAGGAATCAAATTCACAAGCTGACTTATGTTGTGGGTCAGGGGAGTCTAAAACTCTCCTTTGCAACTTTGCACTAGAATTGGGCCCAAAACAACACCCCATTGAACCAACCACCACCCTGACTGATGTTGAGGAAGTTTGAATCCCAACTTTTTGGCTGTCTTCTTTCTCTGCAATGGGCCAAATTACATCCTCAGATCCAGTCCAAAATGTTGGTATATTCAGATGGGGACCCTAATAGCAAATCAAGGAATATCCATTCTGTTAAGTCCTGAGCTAGGTGAAGGATGTTCATCAACAGAACAATTCTGTTTAAAAAACATTTTTGGGTAGACTGGAATTGTACTTGATTATGGTAGATGGATCTAGATGCCTGGGACATCTACATGAAATGTAATATGAAGAAGAAAATCCCTATTTCACAGGTTTAGGGACTATCCCAATACAATGTTGGGGCTGATAGGATGAATTTAGTCTGAAACCCTTAATACTGAATTTGTTAGACTCCTTTTATTATTAGGAAATTACACTGTCTTGAAAATTAAATTGTTGAAGTGCAGATATGGTTTTTAGGCATTGCTGTGGTTTCCACAAACATGATCCATATGAGTTGAGATAGCTAGAAGGGTTACTAAGATTGATCAATGTATTTGGAGGGGGATGAATTTAATAATCTAATCTCTACCTCCACACAGAAGTACTAATTTCTATTGTAAAGGAATTGACTCGTTCTGTGTTAACCCGTAGAACTCATTGCCAAAAATATAATCCAAACAAAGAATTTAGCAATATTCAAAGGGATTAAATATTTATATGGATAATAATATCCACAGATATTCAGATACCTTAGTGATGGCTGCTGTCTAAGAACCTTGATAGACCATTATATTAGGACACGAAAATATTATTAGGAGAAAAAATCCTCATACTTAAGTTTATAAACCATCCATCAGCTACTGGGCATTAGGAAAACACTTCCTCTATCTTTCTAAGGTACTTAGCTAACCATCATTATAATAGTATCTGAACACCTCACAATTACAATCTCTTTATTCTCTCTATACCCCTATGAGGCAGGGAAGTGCTATCGTCCCTGTGTTGCTGAGGCATGGGGAGGTTAAGTGACTTGTCCCCAGTCACACAGAATGTCCATGGCAGAGCAGGGATTAAAATTAGACACAGAGCAAGTGCCAGACTAGCATCCCAATCACTGGACCATCCTTCCTATCTAAAAGTTCCACCATTTTTGCGAGAAAACAGGTGGGATTTGAAGCTGTGGTCAATTGCATACAAAGCAAGAACTTTTCCATCAATCCACCAACTCACTGTAGAAATATTTCCATAATTGTCTATTATGTGGTTTCTTGCACCTTCTTCTAGGCTGGGTTTGTCTGGCAGTGGGGGCAGTTTGGAGTACCAGAGGCATTCTGCCTTAGAAAGGTACAATGTCTCCTAGAGGTTCAGAGGAAGTCAGAAGCAATTACATTCCCTGCAATAGGTGCAGCATACTGCACTTCCTCTCCTTTCTGCAAGCAGCTGGCAAGCTGTACTGGCCAGGGCATGTGAGGGGATTGGTGTCATGGTTTTATCTACTCTCTATACCTTCATACCCTCTTTGGCGCACTGTGTGGCCTTATGGGGATAATTAGAACAGTCCCCTTTCTCTCTCAGCACAGTGACTGCAGTTCTGTATAGCCCTTACGTGGGACACACAAGTCGGAGGAAGAAGCTCCTTACTTCCTTCAACTCTCTGGGACCCTACATACGCCCCAGGCAGAATCTAACCCTAAGGGCCTGATTCTGCTCTCATTATACCAGTGTAACTCACAATAACTCCAGTGTACTAAACAGAATTGCCCCAGTGTCAGTGAGAAGAAAATCAGGCCCTGAGGTGTTAGTTCAGTGAAGCTCACAACCCTAGCTGGCCTAAAGAAAGCACCCTTCTTCTCCGGACACAGGACCTGTGTAAGGCTGTGCATAGTGATCAGGCTGGCCTTGCTGCTAGGAATTTTTACCTAGACTGAGGGTGGAGATCCAAAGAATCGGAAGAGCAGGCTAACTTCCAAATTGTGAACAGATAATGACTCAAAGTTCATTTTTAAGTCAGCTTCTAATTGTTCTGGAAACCAGAACAACAGAACTACTGAAAAATTCTGTCTGGACACAGAGAACATGACTCTTCTTTGGCAGTGCAACTATTGAGCCACCCCAGCAGCCCTTGACAAACCATCGACATCTCAAAATGGCAGCGTTCCCTCCTGGCGAGGGCATTTGATAATCCATAGACCTCAGTGGCAAAACTGGAAAACAACAAAACAAACAAGCTATAAACCAAAAAAGAAAAATTATACTCATTGTAATCAGCTTGGCTTGTTGAGGGACATAAAAATCTAATCAATTGCCTGTGCATGAACAGCAGTTGTCACGTTGGGCTCTAATTGAGCAGCCAGATGGAGCCTTGTCGTTGTAGACTGTAGTAGTATTCCTGGGACACACAAAACCACATGAGGCAATGAGTGGTAGGTTCATCTTCCTATTAGGGAGGACTCTGCTTACAACCAAAAACTGATTTCCCAAACATAGGTAGTTCCATATGCTTCTCTCCCGAATGTAGCAGATAGAAACTTTGCTTCTAATGGACACTTTAAATTTTTTATAGATATTACTAAGTGCTCAAAAGCAGGGAGGCGGGTGGGTTCCAAATACCCAGATGAGGTGGACGAGCTACAGAGATTCAATTTCCTTTGTAATATTTTCACGAGCTTTATAAGCGGAGCTCATTTAGAAGAACCATGTCAAGGTATTTTTCATAAACACTTTATTCCTCAAGGTTTATTTTTTTAAAAAAAAACCTTCAGAAGACTGAAACCGAAACCTGTTTCTCCATTGAATTTTTTTCTCCCCTCCATTGTATATGAATTGATTTACTGAGCTGTTCGCATATTTGTTTTACTATTATTTTTTAAAGAATTGAGATCATTGAAATATTTGTCTTTAACAATAACACAAGTTAGGACATCACATCTGACACGATTCACATGGGGTTTTAAAAAAAACAAAAAGTAGGTCAAAAAGTGGGCCTATAAAACTTGATAGTGTTCTTTTAAAGGGGTACTCTTTAGTCAAATCTAAGCTTTTAAAAAATCCTTGGGCCAAATACTGACCAGGTCTTTTTTACAGCCCAGACTCCTCAGAACCAACATGGTCCAGATAAGTTCTACGATCATGGAGGGGAAACAACCCTACAATATATAGTAATGTTTTAGCACCATATAATGTTTTTATTTATTCTAGTCAATACCCGTGCATATAAGAAATGATTTTGGGTCACAAACTTGGGAAAGGTTTCAGAGTAACAGCTGTATTAGTCTGTGTTCGCAAAAAGAAAAGGAGTACTTGTGGCACCTTAGAGACTAACCAATTTATTTGAGCATAAGCTTTCGTGAGCTACAGCTCACTTCATTGGATGCATACTGTGGAAACTGCAGAAGACATTATATGCACAGAGACCATGAAACAATACCTCCTCCCACCCCACTCTCCTCCTGGTAATAGCTTATCTTTTTACTGACGACATGCATAGCTTCTAACAATAATTGAACCACCACTACCACCCCCATTCTTATGGGTCCAGAGGATCAGTGCTACACCCCCAGCTTTGGAAGGAACTCCTTCCATGTGCCTGACCCCCAATGGGTCTCACTCTTTCCTCAGGATAGGCCACATGGCCTTGCTGTACCTCTGGGTTCAAGCACGCCTTCTTCACACCGTGAGCTCTCTTGAGCAAGTCCAAGTGAAATAGACTCCTGGTAGAGACTTGTATACTGTTCAGGGGTTACTAAGTGCATTACCAAGCACCTCACCAAGTATTTACAGTGACACTCAAACAGCATTGTCAAAACAGTCAGGTTTATTAGTCAACAGGAACACAGCATAGGAAGTCCTTAGAGAAGCATAGAGAATGAAGGTTGAAGCATAGTCTATTCTGGTCAGTCCAGAGCCCAGAGCCAAGCTGTAGGGAAACTCCATTTTCAGGCTCTGTCTTCCTCTCTCAGTCTGACTTCCTTAGACAGTTCCCTGGTGAGAGATCCCAGCTTCTTTCAGAAGCCAATATTTATCATTTCTCCAAGATTTAGCTACTATACATGCCAGTAAGGAGCACTGGTAACGTTACCTACAACGGTTCTATCTAGTGATACAATAATTCTACACAATGAGATTTTTAACATAGAACCCATTACCAGCTATCTAAGGGTATGTCTACACTGCAATATAAGCCCACAGTTCAAACTCAGGCTTATATATTCAAACCAGGGCCGGCTCCAGGCACCAGCGTTCCAAGCAGGTGCTTGGGGCGGCAGTCAGAAAGGGGCGGCAGAGTTTCCGCTGCAGTGGCAATTCTGCCGCAGCTTCTCCGTTCCACCGTCCACAGCGGCAATTTGGTGGCAGCTTCTCCATTCCACATTGGCAATTCTGCAGCAGCTTCTCTCTCTCTTGCCATCCATGGCGGCAATTCGGCGGTGACAGTTTTTTTTCATTGCTTTGGGGGGCAAAAACGGTAGAGCCGGCCCTGATTCAAACTCAGGCTTCCCACACCCCCTTCTGTCTGCACACAACTGAAGCTGGAGTTGCTCTTACTGATGACTATAGAAAATCTGGCACATAAAGATAATAGAAAGTAAAGTCTGGTTTATTTTGTTGTAATTAAGATCTGTATCATCATTGTCAAAACATTTCGCAATCTCCTCATGAACCTCTTTACTTTCATTTCCTTCTACTTTCTTACATGCTCCCTACACTGTCATTTCTCATTTCCCCTCCTTTTGGTCCCCTTCTCCCACTCTTAGCTTCATGGTTTATAACATAATGGTGATATGTGTGCCTTCTCTATGCCTGATTCAGAGAGGATTGTAAAGCCCATAATTATAGACTTATAGACTTTAAGGCCAGAAGAGACCATTGTGATCATGTAGTCTGACCTCCTGCAAATTACCACAGAACCTCGTCCACCTACTCCTATAATAGACCCCTAACCTCCCGCTGAGTTAATGAAGTCCTCAAATCATGATTTAAAGACTTGAAGTTACAAAGAATCCACTATTTACTCTCTCTTAAACCTGCAAGTGTCCTGTAACCCCTGCTGCAGAGGAAGGCTCAAAAATCCTAACACCTCTGCCAATCTGACCCAGAGGAAAATTCCTTCCCAACCAAAAGCATGTTGACAAGACCCACCAGCCAGACACCTGAGAAAGAATTATCTGTAGTAACTCAGAGCCCTCACCATTTAGTTGCATATCTTTGGCCTTTGGGGATATTTGCTACTAGCAGTTACAGATGGGTCATATGCCACTGTAGGCAGTCTCATCATACCATCCCCTTCATAAACTTATCAAGCTCAATCTTGAAGTCAGTAGGTTTTTTTGCCCCAACTGCTCCTGTTCGAAGGTGTTCCAGCACTTCACTTCTCTGATGGTTTGAAACTTTTGTCTAATTTGAAGCCTAAACTTATTGATGGCCAGTTTATAGCCATTGATTCTTGTCATTGGTGCTTAACTTAAGCAACTACTTTCCCTCCCTGATCATATCTCCCCTCAACCTTTATTCGGTTAGGTTAAACAAACCAAGCTCTTTAAGTCTCCTCTCATAAGGTACGTTTCCCATTCCTCAGATAATCCTGGTAGCCCGTCTCTGCAGCTGTTCCACTTTGAATTAATCTTTCATAAACATGGTAGACCAAAACCACATATAATATTCCAGATGAGGTCTCAACAGTGCATTGTATAATACTACTAACACTTCCCTATCTTTACTGGAAATACCTCACCTGATGCATCCTAGGATTGCATTAGCCTTTTTATGGCCACATCACATTGGCAGCTCATAGTCATCCTGTGATCAACCAGCACAACCAGGTCTTTCTCCCCCTCTGTTGCTTCCATCTAATAAATCCCCATTTTATAGCAAAAATTCTTGTTGTTAGTCCCTAAGTGCATGACTTTTTGCTATTACATTTCATCCCATTTCTATTACTCGAGTTTTCAAGGTCATCCAATCCTTGTATGATATTCCGGTCCTCCTTCGTATTGGCAATACCTTCCAACTTTGTGTAATCTGCAAATTTTATTACCGTAATACCACTTTTTCTACTAAGCTCATTAATGATAATGAGATTTGAGGTCAAATAAGATTGGTCCCAAGACTGATCCCTGAGGAACTCCACTAGTAACCTCCCTTCGGGCTGAGAGTTCACCTTTCAATATGACCTGTTGTAGTTGCCTCTTTAATTAGTTTCTTCTCCACCTTTCAATTCTCATATTAATCCCCAACTTCTCCAATTTAACTAATATTTTCCATGTGGAATTCTATCAGATGCCTTACTGAAATCCAGGCAGATTAGATTTACCGCATTTCCTTTGTCTAAAAAATCAGCTGTCTTCTCAAAGAAAGAGATCAGGTTGGTCTTACACAATCTCCCTTTTGTAAAACCATGTTGTATTTTATCCCAGTTAGTAGTTTACCTCTATGTCCTTAACTACTTTCTCTTTCAAAATTTGTTCCAAGACACTGCATACCATAGGCGCCGACTTCCCCTCTGCCCGGTGGGTGCTTGATCCCACCCCGCCTCTGGCCCCACCCCTGCTCCACCCTCACCCAACCCCCTATTCCACCCCTTCCCCAAAGTCCCTGCCTGACCCCGCCTTAACTCACCCAAGCCCTGCCCCCATTCCACCCCCTTCTCCCAAGTCCCCGCCCCACCCTGCCTCTTCTCCGCCTTCTCCCCTGAGTGTGCCACATCTGCACTCCTCTCCCTCCCTCCCAGAAAGTCCTAAGCGCTGCCAAACAGCTGTTAGGTGGTAGGGGGTGGGAAGCGCTAGGAAGGAGGGGGAGGAGCAGCGATGTGGTGTGCGCAGGGGGTGGGAAGGAGGCCAGGAGGGGGGAGCTTGGCTGCCGGTGGGTGCAGAGCACCTGCTGGTTTTTCCCCATGGGTGCTCCAGCCCTGGAGCACCCAGGGAGTCTGCGCCTATGTTGCATACAGTTGAGGTCAAAGTAACAGGTATGTAGTTTCCTGGATCATTTTTTCCCCCTTTTTAAAAAAAAGGTTATATATTGGCAGTTCTCCAATCATAGGGTATGATCCCTGAGTTTACAGATTCATTAAAAGTTCTTGCTACTGGGCTTGCAATTTCATGCACCAATTCCATTAATACTCTTAGCTGGAGATTATCTGCCCCTTTCCCCTCCCCCGCCCACCCCGATTTGGTCCCAATAAGCAGTTTGAGTTTGATTTCCACCTTGGATGTAGTAATTTCTACTTCTGTATCCTCATTTCCATTACCCATCCTGTCACTACCCCTAAGCATCTCATTATCCTTATTAAAAACTTAGGCAAAGTATTCATTTAGGTGTTGGGCCTAGCCTAGATTATCTTTAATCTCCACTTTATCTTCAGTGTTTAGCAGTCCCACTTTTTCATTCCTTGTTTTCTTTTAATTTATATGGCTATAGAATTTTTTACTATTGCTTTTAATTTCCCTTGCAAGGTCTAACTCTGCTTGCCCTTTGGCAGTCCTCACTTTTTCCCTGTACTTTCTATCCTCCATAGAATCATAGAATATCAGGGTTGGAAGGGACCTCAGGAGGTCATCTAGTCCAACCCCCTGCTCAAAGCAGGACCGATCCCCGACTAAATCATCCCAGCCAGGGCTTTGTCAAGCCTGACCTTAAAAACTTCTAGGGAAGGAGATTCCACCACCTCCCTAGGTAACGCATTCCAGTGTTTCACCACCCTCATAGTGAAAAAGGTTTTCCTAACATCCAACCTAAATCTCCCCTACTGCAACTTGAGACCATTACTCCTTGTTCTGTCATCTGCTACCACTGAGAACAGTCTAGAGCCATCCTCTTTGGAACCCCCTTTCAGGTAGTTGAAAGCAGCTATCAAATCCCCCCTCATTCTTCTCTTCTGAAGACTAAACATCCCCAGTTCCCTCAGCCTCTCCTCATAAGTCATGTGTTCCAGTCCCCTAATCATTTTTAATAATCCAATCCCCTAATCCAGAAGGTAGCTTTCCTTGCTGATCCATCCCATCTTCCATTTCTTGTAGGCTTTTTGCTTTCACGTAATCACCTGTTTGAGATGCTTGCTTATCCAACTTGGTCTGCAACCCCTCTCTGCGATTTTTTCCCCCTTCCTTGGGATGCAGGCTTTGGATAGTTTCTGCAACATTCACTTAAAGTAATTCCAAGCCTCCTCCACACTCAGATCTGTGAGTTCTTCAGTCCAGTCCACTTCCCTAACTAATTCCCTTCATTTTTTAAAGTTTGCCCTTTTAAAATAAAAAACCTTAGTTGCAAACCTATTTTGGTTTATCCTTCATTGTAGTTTAAACTGAATTAGCTCATGATCACTTGAACCAAGCTTTTCCCGTACAACCAGTTCTTCTATGAGGTCCTCACCAATACCAAATCTAAAATGGCTTTACCTCTTGTAGGTTTGGCAAGTATTTGATGAGTAAATCTGTCAGCTATCACATTCAGGAAAATCTGGATCCTACTATCATTAGTAGCACTTGTCCTCCAATCTATATCTGAGACGCTAAATTCTCCCATGTTCACGTAATTCCCAGTAGGTTTTTTTTCCATTAAAAATATGAAAGAGGTCTCTGTCCATATCCAAATTGGATCCTGGGGGACAGTAGCACACCCCAAGCACTATCCCAGGAGAGCTTCCAGTAGCTTTCTTCCCTAAAGTGACTGTGACAGAAACAGACTCTGTTTTATCCATTTCATCACTTATGATTTCTTCATAATCTACCTCATCATTAATCTACAATACAACTCCACCACTTTTACCTTTATTTCTGTCTTTCTTGAATAGCACATACTCTTCAGTATCTGTATTCCAGTCATGACTTCTATTTCACCATGTGTCTAGTTCTTCCGTTTTGTTACCCAGGCTCCTTGCCTTAGTGTACAGACATCTTAGTTGTTTCTGCTTCACTTTGCCCAGATCCCTCACCAAATTAGGTACAGTCATTCTACTGCCAGTATCGCCTATCTGTTTGCTTCATTGTTATTGGCACTGTCTTTGCTCTCGATGTCTGTTCTCCTACCTCTGCTGTTTCTTTCTCCGTTGCTGTATCCTCTTTGATTTTTCTCTCACTCAATATTAGAATCAAGCGTGAAGATTACATGAACATCTCCCAACCGTGTCCCTCGAATTCTTAGTTTAAAACTCTTGTAAGCAGTTGTGACAATTTCCTGTGACAATAGCAGGAGTCTATTTCCTTCCCTCCTCAGGTGGAGTCCATCCCATGAGAACAGTCCTCCGTCCATGAATGCCTCCCTGTGTTCGAATATTCCAAAGCCCTCCTTATATCACCACTTCTCATCTTCACTTTCCCCCTCTAGGGACAAGTAGAATCCCACTGAAGATCATCTGAGCCTCCATTTCTTTAACCATCTTCCCCAGCCTGGCATAGTCTCCTTTGCTAGATTCTCACTGGAACATATCGGTATCATTTGTTCCCATGTGAAGAACAACCCGTGGATTCTTTCCTGCTCCCATTCAGATGCTCTTCAGCCTCAGGGTCCACATCCTGTATCTTAGCTCTCAGCAGACAGCACATCCTTTTGTTCTCTGGATCAGCTCTGGTGACAGGCCTGTCTGTTCTTATTAGGGAGTCCCCAGTCACATACATCTGCCTCTTCTTGGTGTTGGTGTCATTCTCCGGCCTGCCTCCTGTTCCTTCCTTCTGGCTGCAAGTCCTCTTGTCTTTTGTTCTCACTTGCAATCTTCTGTGACTCATCTCCTATCCTACTGGTGCTCCGAACTCTGGCTACTTCCATTGACTCTTCCTCTCCTCTTGTAGGACTGGCCTCGCTTCTTGTCTTCTTTGCCGTCCCACCCTCTGTTACTGCCAGATGCGCCCTTTCTTTGTTTTCCTACTTAGGAAACATGTTCCTGAGCTCTATTTCTCCTTCATTAGCTGGTATTTTTCTCTGCCTGGTTCTTGTAGTCACATGTTTCTACAGGCCACTTTCCTCACTCAGCAGTCTACCCTCATAGTTCTCCAGTCCAGCTTGCATCTGTGAGTCTTGAGTTTTCCCTTCAGCCTCCTCACCTTCCCTCCATCATCTGCTCAAATCCCCTTCAAAATACAACCATAGTTTCTACCTGCATCTCCCAACCTTGGATTGTCTCATCCATCAGCTCTATCAGCTGGCACTTTGTACAAATGAAGCTCTTTTCGGATACTCACTCTAGGAAAATGTACACCCCCACAGCTTCCACATCCAGCTATCTTCATTGTTTCTTCTGTTCCTTGAGTCACTGCCATTTCTGCCTCTGTACCATCACAGCCTTCCCACCTAAGCTCCTGTCAATAAAATAAAATAAATAAAACTATGGAGCCTGTCTCTTTAGTTCAAGTTATAAACTCATGCTTTTTGCTCTGGAATTTGCAGATGTCAGCCCAGGTAATAGCCATCACCACTTCATTCATTGTTTTCTTTACAAATTGAATCTCTCCTTAAGACCTATTCCTTCCAGGAAACCTTTATACATTAGTCTCCTTCCAGTAATTTCTCCACAGACTCTCACTCCCATTCACTTGAACTGTTACCCCGTGTCTGGGGTTTGTTTGTCTGATCTGCCTTTGACTGTAATCTCTTCTAGGCACTCCCTGCAAAGCTTTGCGTAAACTGGCTTTGCTCTGCACTGGTAATTGTTTATTACGAGTAATACTTAGCATGTTTACAATTAATGTTAAGACTGGAGATGGGGTTTTATCATCATCTAGTCACTTTTGAAGGTGAAGTTTCAAAAAGATTTCTGTTTTGGTTTTGTGGGAAAGCATCAAAACACAAAACTGTTTTCACACAGTGCATAAAGGCTTTCGAATACCTGCAGTAAAGCGGCCTATTATATCTAGGCTTCTGTCAAGAACGTTTTCCATCTGTGCATTTCTAAAACATTTTCAAAGCTTGCTTTCTTCCACTTTGAATAGGTGTTAAGGAGTCATAGGTGCCAGAAACGCATCATTTCTTTGTCTTTTTCCTTTTGGCTAGAACTCTATGAAGTTGAGATGCTAAGGCTTGGGGAAGTTGCACATAGTGGTTATGAAGAGAAAATATACTTGCTTTTTAGAGTGCTGCTAAATTGTTTAATAGCTCCATTATTTTTATTAAAATGTTCAAAATGATTCACCTTTTTCCTCTGAGCGGGACAACCTTTGGAGGTGGAAATATTAGTCTGTTGCTATTATGCTGTCATGTTTAAAAAAATTGTTTTGCATTTTCTCTACTTTTTGCCTTTTTTCTTCCCAGGGATAGTTTTCATTAGTTGATTTTGGCTTCTTGACCTCATACTTGGGTGTGCAATTTTTTTAAAAAAATTTCGCGTGGTGGATCACTGAATAATAATTTGGGGATTCTCAAACCCAGGAATAATGAAGATTGCCTTTGAGGGTTGTCTTTATGAGTCCACCCTCCTAGGATAAGCATGTGAGCTTGAATTTGTACAAAGCAGTGTATGTTGGGGCTAATCCCCCTCATGGGAGGTTCTGAGGGTACAAAAGGTTGGTGACCCTAACCACCGTTCAGTTCTTTTAACCATCCAAGGTGCAGTGAGCTTGGAGTTCGCTCAGTCCTTGACACTACCATGGGAATTTTTCTTCTTGTCAGCCTATGGGGACTAATTCCATTTAAAGTTCATCAATCGGATAGTTGGTCAGTTTTTGTAATTTAAAACCTGGAATTGTTCTTTGGTGTCTAAACTGTTGTAGGGATTGTCCGAGGAAAAGGCCTCTGAGGCTACTTCCCCTCTTTTTTCTAATGATAGTTTTATTAGGCCATATATTTTCTCCCTCCACCCAAACCCATGAAGAGTGGGAGGACCACCTCAATTTTCTATTGATGTGGGATGCTCTTCAGGCCCAGTTGAGTGAGTCTGCTTTCGAGCATCCAGCATCATCATTGCTGAGGGGCTTCACAACTCCAAAGAACTACTTATCAGATTGGTTAAGTGGACCAACAGCATCCTGGTTTCCTCTGGGTTGATTGATTCTGGTGCCAGACATCCGGTAACATCCATATTGAGGCTCCAACTAGGTGTCAGTGCCCTTTGTCCATGGGCTGTGTGTCAGATGATTCTGGGCCAAAGGTGATGTCACTTCAGACTGCACCAGAGCAAAAGGAGGTGATGTAGTTGCCAGGTACCTGACACGAACACACTCACTGTCAAGGAAATCGATAACGAGGGATATATGTGTCAGAGCATCAGAAAGCTTGGTCAGATCTGCTTCTGAAGGTATCAGTTGGCCAGATACTTTATGACCTGTGTGCTATCTTTCTCCAGCATCTTTAAGGAGCTGTGGGTGGCGAATGTGGAAGATACCTCGGTGGCCAGGTCTGTGAAGGCTTCAGCATCAGCCGCTGCTGACAATGCCTCTGATCCTCTGGGGAATTAATACCAATCATACCCTTATTGACATAAACAAGGCTGATTCTGTCTCTTTTTCAGTTTAGCAGTGTTCCTTTTTACTTCTCTCCAGGCTTTGACGTTGTAACTTCTTCTGGGAGATGTTAGACCTCAGGGGCTCCAGTGATGGTCTCACTGCCATCAAGAATGAAGCTCGGGCTCATGCTGGGGTTTTGTTAGTGCCCAAATTCAGCCAGGCCTTTTACCCCTGGCTCTACAGGTCAGACTACACATATCCTTGATCAGCATCTATTCTGCCACTTAACTCCTCTGAAACTGTGCAGTACTTCTGGACTCCCATCCTATGGTGGCAAGGTTGGCTTCTCCACAGCTGGTGTCAAGTGTGAAGGCTAAGTATTATGGGAGTCTGAGTTTGATGTGGCTGATGAGTTAGAAACACTTCCTTTGTTGTCTTCATTGGGTATGTCTGCGGACTCCTGTTCCACTTCACATATTTCTGATGGCATGAAAGCCTCCCTGGAATTGTTGGGACATCTTGCTTCATCTACACATCTAGAGCTGAGTGTGATCCAGAAGAAAGCCATGGGCTCTTCACTATTCTGTAGCCCAGAGGCCAGGCTGTATGGCATCATTATAAATAAAATACACAAGGTTGCTCTTTTGATTTCTATACATTATTACACATACAGCACTGAGCACTCACCTTCACTTTCAGACCTGGTGCCTAATTTTGGCAGTCTTGTGGTAATTTCTAACTAATACCCCTTGGAGCAACACCTCATAGGTTGCTGGATGGCTTGCTAACAGCTCAAGAGTGAGGAATCCATGTAGGCAATTCGAAAGAAAATAGCTACCATAGGAACAGCAGTCCTCTATGATGTTTGCCTATAAAGATCCAAACTCCCCACCCACCTTCCACGCTTCCTCAGAGTCTTGGATTAAATGATTGCCAAATTAGTGGAAGGAATTTAAAGGCTGTGGAGACCTCTCCTCTTCTCGTGTCCTGAAAATCCTATGCAAGGGGAAGGGGTGAGAGGTTCCAAAGGACAGTGCTTTCTGGAAGATTGAGATCATGCATCAGAAGTGTATGTGTATCCAAGAGTGTGGATCCATATAAGCAATCCTGAAGAACCTCAGTTACTGTGGAAACTATTTTTCCCCTCCTTGATTCACTAATCACCTACCCTAAAGAGGTCTCAAACCTAGGATATAGATTTTTAGAGTGTGGGGACCTGTTCTGGGTGGTGAAAACAGACTTATTTAATGTATGGAGCATGCAGGATTCTTGTCTGTGGTCCTGGGATTTACTTGGTGTAGCTATGCGAGACTCACCTGTACGGCACCTCCCGCTGGTTGTCCTGGGAATTAGCTCTCCAGCCTCCAGAGTGCCCTCTGCAGGCTGTTGTCCCACTTGCCTCAGGCCCCCATGTCCCTCCCAGACCCCAGTGCTCCTTTATCTTGGGTGCTGCCCTCTGGCAATACACCCTCTCTCTGAGTCTCCCCACCCAGGGGAACCCCCAAACCTCTAACCACACCTCACCTCAGTCTAAGGCTACTGCTAGTCACCATCTAGCCCCCACTCACTGGGGCAGACTGCAGTGTACAAGCCATTCATCACTGGCAAAGTGGGGGGGTTTAGACCTGCTGCCTTTGCCTATCCTCTGGGCTGCAGCCTCTGCAACCCCAGTACCTGGTTTGGCCTTTGACAAGGCCTGCAGCCTGGGAAGTTGCCAGGCCAGAGCTCCCCTGTTCCTCTCACCTTTCCCCAGCCCTGCTCAGTTGCCTGCACCCTCAGCTCTCAGGCAGCTAGTCCTTCTCCCTCTGAAGCTAGAGGGAGAGTCCTATCAAGCTCCTGGCTCATAGCCCTTTTATCAGGGCCAGCTGAGGTCTGATTGGGGCATGGCCCAGCTGTGGCTTCTTCCCCAATCAGCCTAACTTTTAGAGAGCAGCTCCAGCCCTCTCCCAGGGCTGGCTGTAACCCTTTCCAGACCAGGGAGCGGGTGAACACCACACTACACTTGGAAATTTGTGTTTCAATCAGATATCCTCTTCTAGCTCAATGGTACACTCTGCATGATAATGTATCTTGTTGGGTGATACCATCACTTTTAGTATGTCGCAATATCAAAGATCACCAACTGGTTCCAAAACATGGACTCCAATGTTCAGTCTGATGAGCCAGGCTGAGCACTAGTGCAATCTGTGGTTGTGCGAAGAAATTCTCCTGCCAAGCTGAATGCTAACAGGTACATCTGCAAAATGAGAGTATCAGTGACAGAAGCAGTGGTTTTACAAGGAAACATGCCCTAAGTGGCACCCTTGTTTGCATTTTCAGCCGACAGGTTTGTACTGCACCTAGCACAATGGGGTCCTGATCCTGACTCTGGTACCTAGGCACTACGGTAACATTAATAATAATAATAATAATATTGATTAAATATTGAATGAAATACCTTCTGACATCTTGAGATGATCTGTGGTCATATTGGCATGGGACATAAAGGGGAAGTTTCAACTGCTTCTGACCACACTTCACTTGCTTTATGGACAGAGACTTGCTTTATGGATGAATGTTTAGGACTGACAGACTAACATTTCTCTCTTAACCATTAAATTTCCTAAAAAAATTGAAGAAAAAATGTCTGTAGCCATTAACTGTAAAACATGGTCTTTATTGACATGTGTCGGTAATGAAACTCTCACTAACCCAGGGAACATCTGCAATGGAATGATAATGTGTCCAGTCACACTGAAAATTTCAGTACCCGGTAGTTCTTCATACCAGTGCCAATGATGCTGAGATGCTGATTTGCCAAAGTTGAGATCTGTGAAATCATTGCTCTGGAGAACACAGCATCGCTCAACAGGTAAGAAGGTCTGTGCAGATGTCCTCCTACACATCTATAGTATTGCTAATTCTACACAGCGTGGGACATGGCATTTCCTAGCAGGTAAGAAGGAGCCGTGTGTGTGTGTGTGTGTGTGTGTGTGTGCGCACGCGGGTGCGTATGTGCATGCACTCACACCTCCATAAAATGAGTTCAGTGCAGTGAATGGTATGGCGTTGCCTCGCTGGTAAAGAAGTTGGCCTGTGGTTAAGTGTTCTGTAGAACACAGCATCACCCAGTATGCAAGCTGGTCTCTGCCCATGTTCAAGCAGCATCCATGGCAGTGACCTTCAACCTTAAAAAGTTGAAGAGCCATTTTTACTTTGGAGCTGGCATTGCACTGAGCTAAAAAGGATTTAAAAGAACTCAAAATACAGAGGTAAATCTGAATAATTTATTGATGGTGCGTAATAATTATCCTTTAGTAACGCAACATTTTTGTTTGTTCTGTGTTTGTACAGCACCTAGCACAATGTGGTCCTGGTCCATGACTGGGGCTCCTAGGCACTACTGCAGTAATACTACTCATAAATAAAAATGTGTAAATTCTGTCAAGACAGGCGTGAACCAAAACCCCATAGCCAAGCCTTTTCAACTTTCTCTAAGTTTAGACCCGATGTGAACTTCACATATCTGACCCCTTCTCTAACTTGCTGAACTGGAACTCCAGATTTGAATATCCTTACCTTTTCGGTCAGTTCATATCTAGATCTGAACTTTGTGTCTCTGGCTTATCTCTGCATCAGTTTGCTACCAGGGCAGTTACATACTTAATTCATCTGTCTATAGGATTTGTAATTTTGTTCTGAATTGCCATATTTCTTTCTGGGGCAACTAGAACCCAGTATTGAAATTCCATCTTTGAAACTGAGAAGCGAGCGGTACATTTGACTACAAGCTAGGGATCTGTATCATTGTCCTATAGGACTGAGTAGTTTTTACTAGTCAATAATGGAAATGATAGCCTGCATCACAGCAGTGATTTAAGTGCATAGTATTACAATGCGAACTCTGCCCTTTTGCTAGCAGTATCCCAAATCCATTCTGTCCAGAGCATTAAGCACAAATCAATTTAGTGAAATTTCCATCTTCTGTTGCTGAAGACCACAAACTGCAACTTACCGCTATCTGAAAATGAGAAGTGTATGTGATTGTGTGTGGCCTACGGATTCTTCATCATTCTCCTCCCCCATCCCCCCAGTCACAAAGCTGCTTTTGTTTATGAGGTTTTCATGATAAAAATCTGTGGGGTTTTATGTTCTTCTTATAACACAGATGTAAATTGAGGAAAAAAGGATGTGTGTGGCATTGGCAGTTTTTCTACTTAAAGAAGGATGGGTTGTGGGATTATCCTGAGTGTGCAGCTCCTGGGCATTTTCTAGTAGCCCACTGTAGCAGAGCAAAGAACCACATTGTTATTGATGTCTGCTACTATATCCCCTCAGTGTTTTCAAAATTCTTCTGCACTAAATAATGCATATCTATCAGTCCTGGATTAAGGATCTAAATGTATTTCCTGAGGGTGAAGGTACAGGTGAGGGGTAGTTCAGAAATACTCACTTCACTTTCGTTGCAATATATATTGTGTTTTCCTTGTGAAACACTCTTAGCAATAAAAGATCCTTTCCCCATCATTTTTTCTTGCCCACATTTTATTTATTTTATATAGAGACATACACACATATTAGTAATACATGCAGATGCATTTTAGCTGCAAAAAGGAAACAATGGAAATACATTAATATGATTTCCTGGAACAGACTTCATGTAAAATTAGGGCACTGCAACAGATAAAAAAAGGAACTTAAATTGGTCAGTCAAATTCTGCTCCCAGTTATGCTGTTGTAAATCCAGAATTACTCCACTAAATGCTAGGATGTTACTGTAGCATAACACCATTGTACCTAAAAAGAAAAGGAGTACTTGTGGCACCTTAGAGACTAACCAATTTATTTGAGCATAAGCTTTCGTGAGCTACAGCTCACTTCATCGGATGCAATCATGAAAGCTTATGCTCAAATAAATTGGTTAGTCTCTAAGGTGCCACAAGTACTCCTTTTCTTTTTGCGAATACAGACTAACACTGCTGTTACTCTGAAACCATTGTACCTAACAGCAGAGTCTGGCACATCAATTATAATGGGAACCAAACTCTGAACATTAAAATTAGGGGAATATATTTTAAGTTTGTTTCAAACTGAATGAATTACAGTACTATTCAGTATAAAAACAGGCAAGGGATTAAATATCAATATTCTTTTATTGCCTTAAATGGGTCACTACCCTCGACATGAGAGCCAGTTGTCCAGCGTAAGCACTTCAAGAGTTGACCAGGAAAGTATGTATTTTTAGTTAATTAACATTATATAAATAACTTGATTAGCAGTCAACCTGCAGTTCAAATTAAGATGCATATTAATAAATGTTATTTTAAAAAAGTGGAACAGGGTAATAAATAAAGTATTATAGCAGAGGTAATTAGACTTTTCTTGACTTCTGGACCATAGAGTGAAAGGCTCCTTCTAGGTAACAGCATCATTTGTTCCAGTGACTGATGTCTGCTCTTTCAAAGGAGCACTTCCCTCTGTGATTAAATATTTATCACTACCTTACTTTCTTGATAACAGTCCCCCAATGTACATTTGTTCCGGGAGTTATTCTTCGCTATGGTACTCTAAAGCTCATTCTGCTTTGGTTTGACCTATGTGCAACTTGGTTAGAAGTATGTTCTTTATGTTAGAAAAATGCATTGTCATCAACTTCTCCACTGCCTGTTTGGTTTAGTCAAGCATTTTGTTTAATAAGGAAATATAGCACTCATACATGCCATAGGTACACTGGCTGATGATGAGATGCTTTATCCTGTCTTAAGCAACTTTACATGGAGGTATAAGCATGGCCTGTAGTGAGATTTCTTAGGAGGCTGTTGGTTAGTGGGCTGTGGCTGATACTTGCTTCTAAGCATGGAGGGGCTGAATATAGTTCAAACTTAAAAACCAATTAAACTATTACTGGCCTCTTAGTGAAGCACCATGCATCTACTACTAAATTGGGTGATAAACTACCAAGAGTGGGCTATAGCTTTGTATTCAATTAACTTTTACACAGACTGGAAGGAATAAATGTCAAAGTCACAGAGACTGCTGTTTCACAGCAGAAGTAATTAGGTGGACCTTTCTTGACTTCTGGACTATAGAGTGCAAGGCTCCTTCTAGGTAACAGCGCCCTTTGTTCCATTTTCAAGAGCCAGTGACTGATGTCTCCTCTTGCAAAGGAGCACTTTCCTCTGTGATTAAATATTTATCACAGTGAGAGGCCAGCAGTAGGACTAAGTGCCTCCAATTAACCACAGCAGAGGTTCATAAGTGACTATAGGACAAGTATAAATATTTTAAAAGAGCAATGGTTGTACTGGACTTTCTCCCTGCAGATCAGCCTATGTTTTTTGGTAAACAGATGTGTGCCTAATAACCCTGCACTTTATTTGTTGTGCCCTAGCGATAAATCAGGGTCTGTCAGTTATTGCATTAATCTTGTGTCTGAAGAGCTCTATTTTGCCTGGTGATTTTGCAGAGCAAGTGAAAACATAATTAAAGTCACTGAGATCTGTTCTGTTGCTGTTGTGTATTTTTTTTTTTTTTTGAGGATTCACTCACAGAAAGAATAGCTAATTCTTGGGAATGTAAATGTATGAGGAGCTTAGCTGGAAAGGAGCCTCATTGAAAAAGGGAAGGAAATAGGCCTTGCCCCAGGTCTGTGGTCAGGAGGAGATAGAATGGGATCAGTAATATCCTACAGAGTTGACCAGTGAAGGGAATGGGATTGTGCTATGAGGGGAAGATTGGCTGGTCCCTGGCTTTATCTAATATACACACCCATTCATTGACAGAACATTGGAGACTTAGTCACTTTGGGTTCCTCTCTTCCTGTATGTGAGGAATAACTCTAATTTTGGGGCTGTCTAAAACCACTGTTGTATTATCCATCTTCTTGTCAGTATCCTACAGAGAATCTCTAAAGACCTGGGACCTCTCACTGTCTTTTAGCTTTGATTTTACCCTTCTGGCAATGCATTGTTTTTTGGTAGTAGAGTGCATGGTGCCAAAATCTAAGTAACTTACTGTATTGTAACAACTGTATAGAATTTGTTCTACACTAGCTTGCACTGTGTCTTAACCAAGTAAAGGACCAAAGGTAGGTGTTTGGATCAATAAACAATCTCTCAAATACACATGTTAAAACCAGCAACAACTACAGTGAGATTTCTGTGGAGGCTTAGATTTGGGAGTATGTTTTTATAAGATGTTACAAGAGCTTACAGCAATTCAGGATGTACCTGAAATGGTTTCATTACTGCTAACTAAGAATGAGGCAATGGCAGACAAAAATTCAGGTCAGGGTTTATTTGTTGCAAAAGCGTGTGAGCATTTCCATTGTACTAACTCTGTTTTCAGTTATCAAACCCAGTCACATGGTAAAGCTCTGCATGAAGGAATGCGGGGGGGTTGGATGGTGCAGGAGTCCCGGGGGGCGGGGGTGGGCAACGACCCCCTCGTGGGGTGAGGAGGGAACCCGTTGTTAAGATTTTGGCAGCTCATCACTGGCTAGACTTGCATAATAAAGAGAATATTTATACGTCCAAAAAGAAAAAATAGACACTGGCTAACCAACTAGTGTCTGGGCCCAAATTAGGATTAGGATTCAATTACAAGGAAGAACCAGAGCTAGAGTTCAGGTTCAAAATGCAACCACACTGAAATCTCAGTTCAATGTGCTTCAATCAAGTTCTGTAATTTTATGGGATGTTGTGACAGGGCATATTGCTCATCAGCAGTGCTAAGCAGTAAGGAGAAAGCTTCATTGGTATTTGTACTAACAGTTGGGTACGCAGTACTGGTAGCAGAATGACTACCTAATCAGGTGAG
Source organism: Natator depressus (assembly GCF_965152275.1). Classification (NCBI taxonomy): domain Eukaryota; kingdom Metazoa; phylum Chordata; order Testudines; family Cheloniidae; genus Natator; species Natator depressus. The sequence goes on from NC_134235.1 coordinate 104,003,269, forward strand.
GAATCTGGGAGGAGTCAAACAGAAACAACTAAGAAATCAGTACACCAATGCAAGGAACAAAATGGTGGAACTAGAAATACTGGTGCAAGAAGTGAAACCAGGTATTATAGGGAAACAGAAACATGGTGGAATAGTAGTTGCGACTGAAGTACAGGTATTGAAAGGTGTGTGCTGTTCAGGAAAGACAGAAATAAAGGTAAAGGCGGTGGAGAAGCATTATATGTTAATAATGAGGTAGACTGTAAAGAAATTAGAAGTGATGGAATGGACTAAACAGAGTCTGTTTGGGTCAAAATCACTTTGGGGAAGAAGGCTACCATGGACTCCCGTGGGATAGTGCTTGGGGTGTGCTACTGTCCCCCAGGATCCAATTTGGATATGGACAGAGACCTCTTTAGTATTTTTAATGAAATAAATACCACTGGGAATTGTGTGATTATGAGAGACTTTTACTTCTCAGATATAGATTGGAGGACAAGCGCTCCAGTAGGGCTGGATAGTAGGGCTCAATTTTTCCTGGATGTGATAGCTGACAGATTTATTAACCAAATAGTCAATAAACCAACAAGAGGTGGTGCCATTTTACATTTAGTATTGGTGAGTGGTGAGGACCTCATAGAAGAACTGGTTGTACGGGAGAAGCTTGGTTTGAGTGATCATGAGCTAATTCAGTTTAAACTACAATGAAGGATAAACCAAAATAGGTTTGCAACTAAGGTTCTTGATTTTAAAAGGGCAAACTTTAAAAAATGAAGGGAATTAGTTAGGGAAGTGGACTGGACTGAAGAACTCACGGATCTGAATGTGGAGGAGGCTTGGAATTACTTTAAGTGAAAGTTGCAGAAACTATCCGAAGCCTGCATCCCAAGGAAGGGGGAAAAATCGTAGGGAGGGTTGCAGACCAAGCTGGATAAGCAAGCATCTCAAACAGGTGATTACATGAAAGCAAAAAGCCTACAAGAAATGGAAGATGGGATGGATCAGCAAGGAAAGCTACCTTCTGGAGTACAGAAAGTGCAGGGAAAAAGTGAGAACTGCCAAAAGGCAAGCAGAGTTAGACCTTGCAAGGGAAATTAAAAGCAATAGTAAAAAGTTCTATAGCCATATAAATTAAAAGAAAACAATGAATGAAATAGTGGGACTGCTAAACACTGAAATTGAGGTGGCGATTAAAGATAATCTAGACCAGGCCCAACACCTAAACAAATGCTTTGCCTCATTTTATAATAACAGGAGCTTAGGGGTAGTGGCAGGGTGGCTAATGGAAATGAGGATACAGAAGTAGAATTTACCACATCCAAGATGGAAGTCAAACTCAAACAGTTTAATGGGACCTAATCCAGGAGACCAGATAATCTCCATCCATTTGAGAAAATAAATGATTTTTTAGACAAAGGAAATTCAGTAGATCTAATCTATCAGGATTTTAGTAAGGCACCTGGTACAATTCCACATGGGAAATTATTAGCTAAATTGGAGAAAATGGAGATTAATATGAGAACTGAAAGGTGGATAAGGAACTGGTTAAAGGGGCGACTAAAATGGGTCATACTGAAAGGTGAACTCTCAGTCTAGAGGGAGGTTACTAGCAGAGTTCCTCAGGAATCAGTCTCGGGACTAATCTTATTTTAATAGTTTTACTAATGACCTTGGCACAAAAAGTGGGAGCGTGCTAATAAAATTTGTGGATGATACAAAGTTGGGAGTTATTACCAGTATGGAAGAGGACTGGAATATCATACAAGAAGATCTGGATGACCTTGTAAACTGGAGTAATAGAAATTAGATGAAATTTAATGGTGCAAAGTGCAAGGTAATATATTTAGGGATTAGCAACAAGATTTTTTGCTATGAACTGGGGAATTATCAGTTGGAAGTGACAGAGGAGGAAAAAGACTTGGGTATATTGGTTCATCACAGGATGACTATGACCCACCAATGTGATGCAGCCATGAAAAAGGCTAATGCAGTCCTGCAGTCAAGTGAGGTATTTTTAGTAAAGACAGGGATGTTTTCGGGCCTTTATACAAGGCACTGGTGAGACCTCCTCTGAAATACTATGTGAAGTCTGGTCTCCAATTTTTAAGAAAGATGAATTCATATTGGAATAGGCGCAGAGAAGGGCTACTAGGATGATCAAAGGAATGGAAAACCTACCTTATGATAGGAGACTCAAAGAGCTTGGCTTGTTTAGCTTAACCCAACAAAGGCTGAGGGGAGATATGATTACTCTCTATAAACACATCAGAGGGAGAAACACCAGGGAGGGAGAGCTTGTGGGCACAAGAACAAATGGATATAAACTGGCCATCAAAAAGTTTAGACTTGAAATTAGATAAAGGTTTCTAACCATCAGAGGAATGAAGTTCTGGAACAGCTTTCCAAGAGGAGCAGTGGGGCAAAAAACCTATCTGGCTTCAAGACTGAGCTTGATAAGTTTATGAAGGAGATTGTATGATGAGACTTCCTACAATGGTATATAGATGCTCTGTGACTGCTAGTAGCAAATATCCCCAATGGCTGGTAATGGGAGACTAGGTGGGGAGGGCTATGAGTTACTACAGAGACTTCTTTCCTGGTGTCTGGCTGTTGGGTCTTGCTGAAATGCTCAGGATCCAACTAACCACCATATTTTGATTCTGGAAGGAATTTTCCCCTGGGTGAGATTGGCAGAAACCCTGGGGTTTTTTTGCCTTCTGCTGCAGCATGGGCACAGTTCACTTGCAGGTTTAAACTAAAGTTAATGGTGGATTGTTTGTAACTTGACATCTTTAAATCACGATGTGAGGACTTTAGTAACTCAGCCAGAGATCATGGAGTGGGTGGGTGAGGTTCTGTGGCCTGCATTTCGCAGGAGGTCAGACTAGATGATCATGTTGGTCCCTTCTGGCCTTAAAGTCTTTGAGTTTGAGTGTGGCCGAGTGAGAGTGAGGCTCCAGGTTGAGGAAGTAAAAGTTAATGTACAGAGTTTGGAAGCAGCTGGGTCTCATTAGCCTCCCTGATGTTCAGCCTGGAGCATTTAGAAGGAAGAGAAAGTCAGCTATTAGGGGCTGCTGGGAGTGGTCATTTCCAACAAAATCACACAGCAAATCTTGACTGTAAACACAGAGAAAAGGTTACTGGAAGCTGCACCACGTTCCTCTAAAAACAAAAGAAATAACTTTATAAGTAACACTTAAAAGAACAAACTTTGCATTAAACAAACTTCTGCCACCCAGAGTATATATTAGTAGGGTCTCTATTGTTATTATGCGGGATTGAGGCCCCATTGTGCTAAACACTATATACACGTGATTAAAAGATGGTCCCTGCCACAGAGTTTACAATCTACGTAACTACTGAGAATAAGGTACTGTCCATGAATGCTGAGAAAACAAATGTGCAACAGGCAGAGTGGCAGCAGAGTGGGTTCTGAGTTCATTCTTCATAATTAGATGTTCCATTCTACCAGGGGCAGACACAAATTAGGTTGTAAAATCTTTGACTCAGGGACCATGTCTTCTTGTGTGTTTGCACAGCACCTAGCACACTGGAGCTGCAATACTGATTAGGGCCTTTGGATACTACTGCAATACAAATGATCAGGGCTGTCAATTAATCGCAGTTAACACATGCGATTAACTCAAAACAAATTGACATGTTTTTTTAAAACGAGCATTAATCACACTCTAGGGTGCTGTGCTCAGGGGGGTGCCACTGCATGCTCCTGGGGCAGGAGTGCCCCTCCTCCCACTGCCCTGCTCCACCCACGTCCTCTACTGCCCCCCTCATGGAGCCACTCCTGTCTGCTGTGCAGAGCAGAGGCGCGGGGGGCTGATGTCAAGGTGTTCTGCTTCTCCCACCCATGTCGGTCACCACTGATCTGGGGTTGGGAACCAGGGGGAACCTGTCTGCTGCTGGCTAAGGCGTGAGTGCTGCCGACAGCAGCTGCTGCTAGCTGAAAAAGCATTCAGGCTCCTCAGTGCTCTGCTTAAAGAGACAGTGCTCCCCCAACACAAGCACACACACACATACACTCTTTCCCCAACACACACACACACACTCACACACTCACTTTCCCCTCCAACAACATACACACTCACTCACTCACTCTTCCCCCAACACCAAAAATATTTAAATAAATGGAATTCCATTATTGTTTAACAGTGCGATTAAAATGTGATTAATCGCAATTAATTTTTTTCATCATTTGACAGCCCTACAAATTATATGTAAGGATGATAACTCCTACTCACTGTATGCAACAGAAATGGGATTAGCAGGAATAACTAAAACGTGGCACAGCAAAAAATTGTGGGCCTAGTAGTTCTGACATATTAAAAAGCATGCACTGGCTGCCCAAGCATGTAAATCACACACCGTCCCTCAGTGATAAGCCTATCTCTGAGATAAGCAATAAATTCCCTCTGAAAAACCAACCACCATGTATCCAGCACACATACAAAAATTCACCTTGCAAACACCATACAGAATTCAAGGATAAAGAACCATTTGACAAAAAGTCATCTGAGTCATATATTCCATTTCTACAAAATACAGAAGAGTAATTCATATGCCTCCAATCTGTCTTCACCAACGGTACCACATGCCTTCTAAACAAAAGAAACTGAGCACCAGTGTGATAACTGCACAGTCCTCAGTACTTAGATACATAGATACTGTATGCTGCATGTAGATAATGAAATAAACCTGTACCCTGGAGGCACCAGTGATACTGCGCTTCTCAGCATTGATGAGAGGAACCAATTTACTGAGACCTATTTAGATTTTGTAGTTAGAGCTGCCATGGTCAGGTTCAGGTTTGTATATTGGATAGCTTTTTTTGTTGTGCATTGTCTTTGAAAACTGTGTAATTTAATCTGCACTGACTTTGTAATTGTGATACTGATGTGCCTGTTTTCAGCTTTACGTGGGGTATGCTAAACCTACCTGAGAGTACACATAGGAAATTAAATTCCAGGCAGTATGATATTATTTTACAAATTAAATAATTACACACCTAGGCAAATGCCTCAGCACAGTTGTTGGCGTATGCAAATCAATAATATCGGTTGACTAATAAGCTTATTTAACATGCTGACTAGTCATAACTCAACAAACAAAAAACAGAATCTGACCCTCCCATTGGCATCTCCCTGGCCCTTCTGACTCTAGTTTTAAATCACCCTAAAAGCACAATATGCTGTCTATAAATGAATTCTTACATATTTCTCTTGGCTGCAGCAATATGTCTACATAATATCATGGGAGGCTGATGAATGCTGACATACCCATCACCCTAAAACTATTCTAATTTACAATTACAACATTATAAAATTCCCAGCAGAGTCTGTGCGCCCCATTCCAGGGGTGCATCCGTTATCATTTCGAATTGTTTTTATTACAATAATATCTTGAGGTTCTCACCAGCACTGGGGTTCTGAACATTCAGTAAGAGATACCTGCTGTCCTGCCCAAAGAGTTTATCAACTGAGAGAGAAGAGAACCAAAGGGTGAGACAAAGGGCTGCAACATGCAAGCAGTGTGATGCATGCTAATTCCATTTTTAAATTTGTTTTCTCCTTTTGTTGCTTTGTTTGTGGAGTGAGTTTTCAAAGTGGTTTGTGGGGGCTGAGGTTGGGTGAGAGAAAGGCATGAGAGGATGAGGTATTAGTGGAGCTATTTGGAAAATGTTAGGGTTTTTTCAGGGCAAAACTGAATTTTCAGTGAAAAATTAAACCCCAAAATCTTCAGTGGATGATTAAAAACTTCCATTTGGAAATGCCACTGCAGTGCCTCCTGGCAGTTGTCATTTGGGTGATTCATGTCCCCATTCTCCTCTATGGGCTGGGCTCCCTAGCCAGATATATCCGCCATGATGCACCACGGTCCATCCTCTTGCTGAGCTGCCATTGCATCCTGGGAGTCCCCAGCCAGGGTGCAAAATGGGAGATATAGTCAAGCTGGAAACTCTGGTCCATAAAGCAGAATAGAGTATTGAGGCAGCATTTCCAAATCAAAATTGTTCATTTTTTTCCATGAAAAGTGATACATTTCCATTGAAAGCCCCACTTCTCAAGAAATACTTAATTTAGTCAAAAATCCAAATGTCTGTTAAATAGTTTTGATGGATACATTTTGACCAGCCCTAGTTATTAGGAGAAAGAAGTGGGACAGGAGAAAGGAGAGGGGAATGAGGGAGGGGAGTGTGGATTGCCGAGAGAGTGGAGCTGGCAGTGGAAGGACAACAAAGTAGGGGATGAGGATCCCAAAGGAAGGAGAAACAATAGAGGAGTTAGCCACAAACATAATCATATGTCTGGCTCTTTAATTCTATGGAATATTAAGACCCCTTCATGAAAGCCCATATAATCTTGGGTGAAAAAAAATAATAAAAGGTACATGAAATGCTATTTGGGGACATTGTATCTGATGTAGGAAGCATCAGTATTCATGTGTCACAGAGCGCATGCCTATAGACCCCATAGTTTTACGAATGAGGATACAGTGTGTGGAATATAAACAAGCAAAGAGGGTGGGGGGTGGGGGTGGGGGAAAAGCATGCCACATAAGGAAAGATATCAGTCATGTGGCACCAGGCATGAGTGAAGAAAATGTCTAGCATTCAGGAATCCACATTGTGACTGTAATAGGGCCAACTGATCCACACAAAATCTGCAGACAAAGCAGGAAAATGCATGGGTAAAAGGCAGAATTCCAAGGATTGCTCAAGTGAAGGTTAAACACTCTTGATAATGATAATACGGGCTAGTGGATAGGATCCTGGGTGGGGACTTAGGAGACCTGGGTTTAATTCCTAGATCTACCATTGCTTTGCTGAGTGACCTTGGGCAAATCACTTCCCTCAGGTTCTCCATCTGCAAAATAGGGATGAAGATACAGACCTCCTTTGTTAAGCACTTTGAGATCTATGGATGAAAAACGCTATGTAAGAGCTAAGTATTATTATAAAAGCAAAGAAAAGATGCAAACTCTAAAGAATGCCTGCCTAAAAATATGCATAAATGGCCTACATGTGAAATGCAAAATGGACACAGGGGCACAAGGGAATGTAATAACAGAAAGTGAAAAAGTGTAAGTCTAAAGACTGAAATCCTGTGGTGAGGAATGCACTCTAGTGTTAGGACAGTTGCAATGAATAGACGTACATAGGCAAATACCATAAAGCAAGAATTAGTGACAATTCATTGTGGAAAGCAAGCAGTAGTGAGTGTATGCCCAAGTGAGATACTTGGCCTAGTCAGAAGGATGTTTGCCTTAGACAGTCAAAATAACAACTCTAGTATCAATCTTGAACGAGGTTTGTATGGGCTTAATTGCATGTTTGAAGATGTGTTCACAGGAAAGGAGTGTCTCCTGGTGATATACAAGATTTAGTAATGGAAGAACACAGTGCCTGTTGTGCATGCTACCCAAAACTTTCCTCGAGTATAAAAACAAAAACCAGAAGGAAGAGCTGCAAAACTTAACAGATGGTATCATTCATAGAATAGAAGAGCCAACAGACTGGGTTCCCTGCATGGTAATTGTATAGAAGAAAGCGGGTGGGCACAGACTTTGAATTAATCCCTAGAAGCTGAACAAGAACAATAAAAAGGAACATTTCCACTTTGCCCATGAGGAATGAAATGTTTGCTGAGATGGAAGAAGCCAAATTCTTCGGTAAATTGGGTGCACTGGCAGAGCTTTGGCAGATTCCCTGGACACAAAGCTTCAAGATTTGCACTTTCAATAAGCCACTTGGCAGATACGGCTTCTTAAGATTACTTTCCAAAATATGTTCAGTGCCAGAAGTAGTTCACTGCACGACATTACAGATGTTAGAAGTTCTCTCAGGAATAAAAGCATTATTATTGATACCATGATAGGAGAAGCATTGCTGATGAACAGCAGGGGCAGTTCTGGAGGCTTCGGAAACAGAAAGAAACAACTTTAAAGTGGAAGACAGGTGTCAGTTTCAAACAACTAAAATTGCCTTCTGAGCAGAGAAACTGGTCAAAACAATGACTCTACAATTCGAGCAAAGACTAAAACAGAAATTCAGATCCTGCATGGACTGCTGAATGTCCATCTACACTGGGGCCATCTACACTGTGATAACCGCAGCTGGCCTGGTGCAGCTGACTTGGGATCTCAGGGCTCAGACTGCAGTGATATAACACTGCAGAATAGACATTCGGGCTCAGGCTGGGGCTTGGCCTCTGAAACCCTCCCCCATCATGGGATCCAAGAGCCCAGGGAGCAGCCCAAGCCTAAATGTCCACAATGTACTTTTTAGCCCTGCAGACAAGTCAGCTGACCCGGGCTCTGAGACTTGGTGCTCCAGGTCTTTTTTTATCTCAGTGTAGACATATCTAGTAAGTTCACACCCAATTAGACATTTCTCTAAGTCTAACTCCTTCACAAAGATCTAGAATGGGCATGGGTGCTCAGGAATTTTCCATCCATTTTGCAAGTTCTGCAAAATCAAAAATTTTCATAGGAAAATATCCTTTGAATTTTCCAGGATGCGCTGCACCCTCTCCTCTAACTGAACTGATGTGGTCCCTTATTGGAGTCACATGACCCTGAGCATCATGGGAGATGTAGTCTGGGTGGGCACCCCAACAGATAGAGAAGAATGGGAGCATGAGGTATACAAACTGCAACTCCCATGCAGCACTGCAGCAGCACAAGGGAACACAGATTAATGATGACCCAAGCCAAAAATAAACACTTGAGTTTGGTTAAACAAAAGAAACATTTTGATTTGGGAATGTCAAAACATTATGCTCTGACCCTAAATGTCAATGACATTTTGACATTTCTAGACCATTTTTTAAAATGTTATATTCCATTAAAAATTTTGATATTTTGACTTTTTCATCTTGAATTAGGATGCAAGCAAATTTTAAACTATCATAATTTTCCATAAGGTGCCATACAGCACCTCTTGTGCAAGCGTACTTTATTCTTTAGGTGACATCACCCCACCTTTAATATGGGCTCTGACGGGAGCAGTCCTTCAACACTCCACCCACAGGGTTTCTTTTGCACTTACAAGTTCATCACGGCCTCAGCTCAGAACTAGCACTTTCTAACCCTACTCTAAGGATTGTGGCCTTCTCTTGGCCAGGAGTCCAGTCCATGTGGTGGCTTTGGGTCCATTGAAAATCACTCTATTTATCCAAAAATCCTTTCTCTGTCTGTTGGCCCCTAGAAAATCCAGTTTGAACTATTTCAATCCAGTTATTGAACTAGTAACTGGTATGACTCTCAACGGGGTGACTTCAAAAGGCTGATAATGGAGGAAGTATCCCTGTCCTACCAGAGAAAGTACATATAATAACACATACACAATTGCATTTTTAATAGAATGGATCCCAAAGGTATGAACCCTAATTCCATAATTCAATAAAGTTTACCTTAATTCCATGAGTTTTTTTCAGTCTGTGAGTATGTCACAAGGTCAGAATCAGGCCCAGAGCAAGGCTCTGATTATGCAAATCTTTAACTCTGGTGAAGGTATTGTTACTTTTTAATCTATATATGTATTGAATTGAAATTCATAATTTCTAAATAAAATGTTACATTAAGAAAACTTCACCCCACAGGAAAAGACATTGTATGTTTCTGCAGAATGGCACTCAAACTCTGCGTGAACCATCGCGATATCGATTATGCTTTAGATAAAACCATGGGATTCAGTTAACCATGTAGGATTGTTTATGGATAACCACTAATGGTAGAAAGCCTAAAGACAAATCATAGATGACTAAAGTCAGGCTAATTTGCAAAGATCAATGTTGTGACTGCATTCATCTATCATCTCAAATACATGTACATGGTAATCAATGGTAATCCATCTTTCCACAGGTCAATTAATCTTTTTTAATTTTGCAAGGGTAACCACACTAGTACAGTACTCTTCACAATATTTGTAAGATTTTTTTTCCATAAAGATTAAATGGCCTAAAATTTATCATGCAATCACATAATACTGGAGAGGGGGCCTAGTGGGAGTAGACCCTGACACCTGAGGCCAGCTGGCTATCAATCCTGACTTCCTCTCTGCCTCATGCTTTGAGGCAATACATTTTAAATAGGGTTACCCGAGATCATTTAAATTCCAATCAGGTAGTAAAATTTTAGAACTGGTTATTGTTTTATGAAACTGAACAAATTAATCTTGTAGGGTGGTGGAAAGAGCAAAAGACAGTAAGGCCTGAATGAGGCTTGCTTCCCTTCATACAATTTTGAGCCTGCAAGTATACATATAGATCCACATCTTATGAGAAAGGAGGCTGTGTAGAATCCTTGGTTAAAACAGGAGAAGAGATGTGAAGCTGTAAGGAGCTAACATTAACTTAGCAGAAAGAATAACAGCACTCCTGATCAAACAGGAGTGCCATCTTGATCTGGTGGACCTAATTAGTTGTCCTTCAAGAAGGACCTTCACCTAGCTGGAATGCACTGCCTTCTGAGAGCTCACAAACTAGCCTGACAGTAAAAGGCCTAAGTGGCCTTGGGATATTCCCCAGTGTGCAAATAACCTAGAGAAGTGAAAGTTCCTAGATTTTTATTTTTTGCTTCACATAGCACATCATTTTCCATCCTTCTGTCTTCACTTGCATTGGCTATCTATAAATATGAAAACCCAAGAGAAACTTTTTGTCCTAATAGACAACTCAACTGTGAATCTGCTGCATTACAATAACAGAGCAAAGGGATAAGGAACATCAAGAGGTAAATATCTATAATGGAAATATTAACAGTGACAGCTAGTTACTGGTACTCCATGATGAAAATATAACTTATGCTGTATTAATTTAAAAAGCTGTACTAGCAGAAAAAAATTTGGCCAATAGTTTGGCAAATTAGCATTTTACATAAGGTAAATAATGCCACTGTTTTCTGACAGCATAAACTAACTTCAAATATCCATACTAATAATATATTTTTCAGTTATATAGCATCTTTTATCCAAAGCACTTTACACAGATGGTTAAATTATCCCTATTTGAGAGAAAGAAACTGAAGCATAGAAGTGAACCCTGACTTCCATTTCATCTAATGATCTAATCACTAGATTATGCTTTTGGTGTGGCATTTTAAGAACTCTGTCTTTGAGAACAGGGGCAGCTGTTATGAAGAAGCTTTCTTCAAAGGACCATTGTCTCAGAGATGGATTTCCCTTGAAAGATAGATGACTATTTGTGCTATGCTACATAAGCTGCCCATATTCTGCCCTTACTTAGTCCCTATGTAGCTTGGATGGTTGCAACATTTAAATAATAATATTGTGCTGCTTTTCATCCGAGGAACTCAGAGTACTTTAATGAATTAGCCTATGCTCACTTTACTGAGCGGGAAACTGAGGTATAGTGAGAACAGGTGGTTTGGTTCATATCCTGCCGTAATCATGAGACCATCTTTTCTTCCAATAGACAAGTGTCAGTAAGTGGCTCTCATTCAAATTAAATGGAGTGTGCATTCTGTTTTAGACTCTGAGATGTTGATGTATTTAGTTTTCTGATACAGCCTAGTTGTCAACATTTAAAACATTTCTTGGAAGGGGAAAAATCATCTTGAACAGAAAGCACTCTGTATTGCCTATACTGATACATCATGTCTCCCCTCAAAATGGAGGATTTTTTTTAATGTTGCTGATTGGAAGAGCTGTCACTGTCAAGTTGGAACCTGGTCCATTGTCAGCTAGGGTGACCAGGTGTCCGGTTTTTGACCGGAACATCCAGTCGAAAAGGGACCCTGGTGGCTCCGGTCAGCACCACCGACTGAGCTGTTAAAAGTCTGGTTGGCGGTGCTGCAGAGCTAAGGCAGGCTAGTCCCTACCTGTCCTGGCACCGCAATGCGCCCTGGAGGTGGCCAGCAGGTCCGGCTCCTAAACTGGGGGGGGTGGGGGGAGCCATGGGGCTCTGCGCGCTGCCCCCACCCTGAGTTCTGACTCCTCACTCCCATTGGCCGGGAACCGCGGCCAATGGGAGCTGAGGGGTGGTGCCTGGGGGGTCAGAGCAGCATGAGGAGCCTCCTGGACCCCCCACCTAGGAGCCGGATCTGCTGGCTGCTTCTGGGGTGCAGCTCAGAGCCAGGACAGGCAGGGAGTCTGCCTTAGCCCCCCTGCGCCACTGACTGGGAGCTGCCCAAGGTAAGCCCACACCGCAACCCCGAGCCCAACCTCCTGCCCCCCAACCCTGAGCCCCCCCAAACCCTCCTCATGCACCCCAAACCCCTCATCCCTGGCCCCACCCCAGAGCCCGCACCCCCAGCTGGAGCCCTCGCTCCCTCCCACACCCCAACCCCCTGCCCCAGCTAAGTGAAAGTGAGTGAGGGTGGGGTAGAGCGAGCCACCGAGGGAGGGGGAATGTAGTGAGCAGGGGCAGGGCCTCAGGGAAGGGGCGGGGTCAGGGTCTTCAGTTTTGTGTAATTAGAAAGTTAGCAACCCTATTGACAGCATGTATCAATTATCTTTTAAAGTTTATATATAATTTTAAAAAATGAATAGTGTCACACTTCTTTTGAACAAAATATGTTGTAGAAGAGGCAGGCCACTACCACCATTTTGAATGCTTAGTCCCTCCTATCAGCTTGTTGATCTCTCACATGTATATGGCTGCCAATGTAATTACCTCCTTTGGCCTACAGGAGTCCTGAGAAAGGAAGGAAGGAAGGACACTAGCCTAGAACTTCAGAAATCTAGGTTCTAGTTCCTGCTCTACCACAGACTTCCTGGGTAACTTTGGTCAAGTCATTTAGCCTCTCTGTGCTTCATTATATGTAAAATGGGGATAATAACACTTCTCTACCTCACAGTGGGTGTTGTGAGGACAACTACATGAATGATCAGCAGGTGCACAGATACTAGGGTAATGGGGTGGAGGCACATAAGAGAGATAGAAAGCAGTTAAGGTTTTGTTATGAGAAAAATTTCCCTTTGCATCTTTTCTTTTAAAGGGACACCATTGACATAAATCACAGTTACGTCTGAAAATTTTTACCCATTTTTGTTACAAGTAACGCCTAAAATTACTATTACTGAAAGAAAAGTAGAGAGAGGAAATATATTTTTCTATTTTTTATTTTACTTTTTTCATTCGGCAGTACTTCGTGTCGTCAGTTTTCCCATTCAGCCAGTTGGTTTTTTCTTTTTTTCTGTGAGTCTTTTACAAAGCAACAGGGGAGAAAAAACACTTTAAAAACTGGAAAATGTGATTGTCAAACCAGAGAAATTGGCAAAGGGACTCAGGAGCAGGTACACTGCCTGCAATTGCATTTAGGACTGCCCAGATTTCAAGCTAATGGTGTCCCTTTAAAATCCTATAAAAATTGTGAGTTAAATCTGCCCATAGAAGAGCTTTCACTTGTGCAGATGGTGCTCATTTGGCAGATCACCCTGATGTTGGCGGCATTGCAGGGGTCATATTTGTACACAGATGGACTGTTCTTCATCAGTTTCTTCATTGTAATATAACCAAATTGATTTTCCTTCAGTAATAGGTAGGCATATTATATTTCTCCACCCTATTCCTTGTCAGATGTTTAGCCTGGCCATTGAAAAGCATATTGCATTCTTTGTTCGCTTCTGAAATCTTCTTTGCCTGTGTCCCTTGATGGGAATTCAGTGTGAGGACTAAGCAGAGCAGTGGATCGCAAATAAATGTTTGTTGTGGCCGCATGTGCAGCCACACCAAATTCAGAGCGGCTGCAGTTTTGACCGTTAAAATATTATACAAGTGACAGTCTAGTTGCGTGGTTATTTGTAAGTGTCATGTAAATAAAATGAATCTTTTCAGTGGAAAGAATATTTACTGTACTAATACTACGAACGTTACACAGTTATTACTAACTATATCGATTTAAAAGTTTGTTGTAAAAATACTTTTTCATAGCTTTTTTTGGTAGCAAAGTAGTTGTAAATATCCATGAACTTTTTTTTATTCCGAAAATTGTTCTGGCTGTACATGAAGTCCCTGGTGGCCACCATAGCCTCACTTGACAATCAAGTTTGGAGGAATCTCAAGAGTCCTGAGCCTGAGAATTTGGCAGCAAAAAGGACATTATTCTTGGAAGATACAAAATTAAAATTCATAACACCTTTTCCATGAGTTCAGTATATTTCTTTGTACACCCCCCTGGGGAAAGGGGCTTCTTTGCAGCAGAAGTTCATGAGCACTGTACATCAGGATCACTGCCCCATAATACAGTCACAAAAGCTTATGCATGACATGCTTATGTCTGAAATGGACCTTCAAAGGAACTTGCAGGAAATGGGATATGGAGATTTCAAATCTAGGGTACTAGTTCATATCCAGTGGTAGTGATCAAAAGTTGTTACCATCAGTTTAGAGACTTATGTGAAATGAATTCATTGTTTAGTGGGGAGATGTCCATATCAGTTAAAGTGGAAATAGTTATTCCCACTGGCAATCTCAACACAGAGGCAATGGCCTGAATAGACATCTCATCCATAGAAGTAGTCCTGTTGGATCTGATTTGAGGCACAGTGGCAAGACAGTCTGGGGAACAGCACTGCCATTGTCTTGTTTATACAGCATTTGTTCTGTTAATAAATAGAGAACTTTTGTCTCTAGTGCACTCTGTGCTTTGCAAAGTACGGTAAAAAAACAATGCACCTGTCTTGTTGCAATGAAACAGAGAGAGTTTCTCAATTCCCATGTTCTCTGAAAGTAGCCTCAGCTTTTCAGTGAGTTATTACTCTTCCTTGCTGATCTAATGGACATACAATCGTAAAAAGTCACATAGTGCAGTTCTTTCACAATAATTATTATTTTCTTAGTATGATGTGTTGCTTAGTACTTTCATGTAGCAAAAGATACCTTTGTACTGCATACAAATGAGGTCAAAGTGAACATTACTATGGGAATCTTAACATTGCATTTCTTGACATTTTTGTAATAAAATCTCAACATTACTGCTTCAATAATGTAATATTTTGTTATACCTTATAGACATTCCTGTCTCAAAGAAAGTATTGAAAGGAAGCCAGAAAACATTGTTCTTAATTATAAAAGGAATTGCTTTTTTATTAAAGTGCTTGTTGCTTACATATTCTAAATTAGAAGTATGTTGTTTCTTGTTTACTTTATTTCCTGATTCCTTTTTATCCCGTTGATTGCTTTGTGGATAAAGAGCCTGATCCAATGCCCAGTGAAACATTTTAAATTGGATCAGGCACATAGTGAGTTTGCTGCAGTCCCAGCATCCACAGCTGACTTGAGTAACTGTGTGATTGATCATATGGAGTAACAGTTATAGACAGCAAAATTGCTGACTGCAGTTAAATTTTGCTTTTGTAAAACTACAAAAGCATATCTAAACTTTAATTTCATATCCATCTGGTAAGTCTTCATAATCAGCCTCTAATTATCTACTTTTTAATGCTTTTCTGGTTACTCTGACTCCATATGAATTTTTCTATGCATAGAATTCTTGCTTAAAGTCATGGAAAATTGTACATGTTGCTATATATGCTTGGCTACAGCTGGTTCCTGGGGGGGACAGGGGAGGTTGGGTATTTTTTTCCATCACAGTTACTGAACATTTCTACACAAATAGACACACTGCATTCTTCTGGTTTAGTAAGAGTTTTAAAGACACAGGAACAGTTTAAAACCAAATCTCCTTATGAAGCATCAACTATAGAAAGCAAAGTATTAGGGAGAAAAAGCAAACTGTCTGGTAGTGTGTTTTCAAGAAGAAGAGCGGGCTTGTCATGTTGGGTGTTGTCCCCCTACCCCCAATGACTTAGAAACCATACATCACGGTTTTGAAATGATTACTGTAGATGATTATTGCTTGCTTGTAAATGTTCTGTCACCACCAGAAGTATCTGCAGTTCTAAGTTAGTCAAGTCCTGCTGTGTCAGTCCTGAGCTTTAAATGTGCCATTCAGAATGTGAGATATTTGTATTTATGAACCTGAATGCAGTCTTCAAAATCTGTTGCTTTGGGTGTCCCCTGAAGCCTTTTAGATAACACTGTTATATCAGCCCCCACTTATGAGGAAGTGGGGAAACAGGTAGGTTGACTTGCCCACAGTGACTCAGGGGCACAACACAGAGCAGAACATCGGAATTCCTCGCCCAAGACCTGTACCCAATTTATCAGATGACGTAACTTTTCAAAAGCTTACCATTAAAAATACAACACTGGCAACCGATGGGTTTAAGAAAGACACATCCTCCTGCCTTTACCACCTCAATACATTGATGATAAATATCCTATTAGCTAGTGACCCTAAAACTAAAAGAAAAATGACACATATGCATCTCTCACACCCTTCTAGTGTGTACCAGAAGAGGGAGAGAAGCTCAGACCCGAGAATTTCAATCATAATGTTCTGCCACTCATCTCCAAAAGCTAAACGATACTTTGGCCAGAAACAGCAACAAAAATGATCATATCCTTCATCATCACTAGCATTGCCAAACTGGAAATGATCAGTTAAAATGGGACCTGAATCCTAACCATCCCGTTTATGGTTTGATTTTGCCAAACCAAAACCATCCCCCATTTTACCTGTCTCTTAATTTAAATCCAAAGCACAGGCAATGAGAACATTTCAACCACTTGTAAGTGATGCAGCAGTGCATGGGAGGAATTATCCTGAATAAGTGCAAAGAACCAGGCCCACTTACAATAATTTGCTTCATAATTCCTAAGAGGAAATTAAGAAGGACAGAGGCAAACTAAGATCACATCTAGTGTATATAACCATTTGCTATCATTGTTGTCTGATGTGGTTAGAGGCATGCATAGTTTAACATTTTGTGTAACAGCAGAGTGGATAGTTGTATATCCATGTTTGGGAGCAGTGTTGTAGCCCATTTGTGTTGCTCACACAGCTCAAAATATGACTTCAATTTTTTGACTGAAACAGCTATCCGAAACTTTCAGACTAAGTAAGGAAAATTAATTCAAATGACATGTCAAGGTGGGAGCCCAGTTCAGCTGTAGAAAACGTACATGCAGGAGTGTGAGAGACAGTTTCTGCTCTAACTGCCCCATTTGCTTCTTGCTGCTACTTGAGGTAAACATAGTTTAATCACATAGGGCTAGACTCCGCCCTTTTCCTACATGGCTGTGCCGGTGATGTGGCTGGGTAGGACTTCACTGGATTGTGGTTCTCTCTATGGGCAGGAATGGAGGAGAGCATGGGCTATGTGCAAAAAAGTGGTGAGGGGTCGAGAGTAGGCAGAGTCATGGCCCCAGCTGGGCTGATATAAAGGGAAGCTGCTGAGGAAGTGTGGCTCACAGAGTTCCTCCTATCATGAGGCAGCTAGATATCACCCCATCCACAGGGTGGTGCCTAAAGGCTGAATCTAACCCTTAGTTCCAATGTCTTCTGCAGTTTCCAAGGTATGCATCCGATGAAGTGAGCTGTAGCTCACGAAAGCTTATGCTCAAATAAATTGGTTAGTCTCTAAGGTGCCACAAGTACTCCTTTTCTTTATTCAAATATGGGTTCTCATTCTCATTTTCTGCTCTACACTGCTCCGGCTGTGTAAAGGGTCCTGAAAATGGCCGTAAATGTAATTTATGCCCCTTTTAGGGCCCCTTTGCACTTCTGCAGCAATGTAAAGTAGCAGCAGTGCAAATGAGAATCTGCCCCAGGCTCTTTAAGTTGCAAAGGTTCTAACTGTTCTGGCAGACTTGCAGGACAAGAATTTCAGTGAGCACTGGGTATTTATTTCTTGGAAAATGGTAAGAGGGCACTTGCAGTGCAATAGTGAGATTCAAGAGTGTTCCTTCACAGGTTATCAATACTCCTTCAGGGCTAAAGCTTAACATACAAGGTCGCACGGAGAAAGCAATATTTATTTTTGACAAATTAAAAAAAATGGCTTCAGAGGCTATTTTAAATTGTGTAATTGCAAAAATTAAAGCCCCCAAGGAGCTCATCATGTTCAGGTGTTTCAGAGGTTTTTTACCATCTGCATTTGCATTTTGCCTAACAAACATAGCACACACTGAATATTTTAAAGATGTGGCTTATTACTCTGAGATTAGCAGTAAAGCTATATTTAAAAAGCACATATTTAAAGTCTTTCACCTGAAAATTCACCTTTTCTTTATGACATTTTCTGTTATTCTGCTTGTCAGTCTTCCCAATGTTTAGTGTTCTCTCTATATATTTATAAGATGGTTTTATTGCAAATAAGTCTAATCACTATGCAAATTAAGTAATTATTTGGTGAATATTAACCTTTTTGTTCCCTGCACAATAATAAATATGTCTTTTAAATTCTCTCTGTATTTCTGGAGGTAGTGTAGCAATTAAAATACACTTAAAGAACCCTTATTTACATGCAAATTGTCAAGATGAAGGAGACTATTAGGATATGCAAAATAACGTGTTTTTCAATTTCATATATATTTGTTATTAGTATAAATATCTTCCAACATAATTTAGTTCTGACATATATTACCAGTGATATTGGATGTAATTTCTGATTTAGATTACTTAAGTGCAAATTACTTTTTTGTTTTGTTGGCATTTTTTGTTCTTTAATTCTAAGGTATACCAGAAACATTTCATCTGTATGAGGTTAATCAAGTTGCCTGTGAATAATGTATGTAATTCATATTTTCTGTTGACAGCATTATGGCAAGGAATTGTTCATTTTCCAGGGTGCAAAAGCACTGGTGTTTACTGGCTCTGATTGAATATTATTAAATGAATGTATTGACAAACTCTACTTTTTTGATTCAATAAATTATTCAACTAATTATTTTTTCTAGTATAAGATCAGCTCTAGTAATAAACCTGACACAGATGCTGGTTTCTAACAGTCTGCTGCTTGGCAAAACAGAGTCTCTCTGATCTCCTTTGGTCAGAATTACAGCCAGCATTTTACTGTAGGTCACAGATTAAATGTCTTTTTTTTTTCCACTGAAAAAGAGTTGCTCAAATTTTCTCTGTGCTTCTCAAAACCCGTTCTGAAGCAAACTGAAGTTTATTGTGGAAATACAGATTTCTTCTTTGAGGGGAGGGTAGAGAAAATGGGGTATGATCCAATTTCCATTAAAATCATTGGGAGTTGGGACTGTGCCTTTGTTGCACATGGACTGAACAAAGCCTGTGTTGCCCCTGGCAACCTTGCCAAATTTTATATGCATTCCATTCAAAGGTGGATTAGGGGTTTGTGGGGCCCTGGGCCAGAGCAAGTGTGGGCCCCTCCCCACCCCTTCCGCCTGCAGTCCCCCTGCAGCGCTCCTGCTGGGGAACAGGGTTGAGGTGCAGGGGCTTCTCCAGCTCCCCAGCACGAGCGCTGAGCAGGCAGAGCAAGGCAAGCCCTGGCACCACACACCAGGCAGGAGGGCGGGGCGGGGAGCGGGAGCTCCCATTTTTCCGGAGGTCTCCCAATTGGCCGGTGCCCCTGGGCATGGGCACCGTTGGCCCAGTGACTAATCCACCACTGATTCCAATCTGCAGTTTAAAAACCATTTGAGAATAATGGTGTAATTAAGGCAGAAACTGCCTTCCTACTTAAGGTCTTGCCTTCTTAAAGCTCATTAAAGCAGTATTTTGCTTAAAAGATATCTTTCCAATGCAGTCCTCCTGGACAGTCATATTAGACGGTGGGACAACTGAGCCTGCACTGACCACTGTTTCTGCCCAGACTGCCCAGGAAAGTACAGATGGTTGAGAGATGAGGTGGCTGTGCTACACCGAATATTTCACCAACATCTGTTTGTGCATCCGAGGGCAGTGTGTCTTTCATCATTCATCAGGAAAACTTGAATAAACTGCCCTTGGTAGCTTATTGTAGAAGGAGTTTACACTTAGAGGTCAGAATGTCCTTCCAGAAGCTGATAAATTAGGTCAGGAACCAGAAGGCAGACAGGATCCCAGAGATAGCTGATGATGGTGGTGATCAGCAGGGATGCAACCGGTCAGGTTGGAGGACAAAGGCTAGAATTAAAGCCAAAGGATGGGATGTGCTACTTGCATGCCACTGGTATCATAAACGTGTGTGGTCCAAATGTTGAATTCAATGAATTCATATGAGGAGAGGGTCATTTTTCAGTAGAGAAAACAGATGTTGTGTTGCAATAGATCCGGTAAAAATAAAAAGATAAAGACCATATCAGGGTTGAGATTGAGAAAAGGAATTCATTGGGGCCAGGAAACAGTTTATTTCACATCATTTTGTTGAGAGGTAGAGTTTGCCCCCACCCTTCCATCTGGACGGGGAAGGGGTGAGCCATACTAAACTCAGAGATATTGGGAAAACTTTAACTATATGGATAGTTAAGCATTGGAATAGGCTTCCAAGGGAGAGTGTGGAATCCCTGTCACTGGAGGTTTTTAAGAACAGGTGAGACAAACATGTGTCAGGGATGGTCTAGGTTTACTTGGTCCTGCCTCTACGCAGAGGGCTGAACTATATGACCCCATGAAGTGCTTTCCAGCCCTACATTTGTATGATTCTGTCCCCCATGGAAGGCACCACCAGTAGATTTGAACTGACCTTGGGAGACACATAAAGGGCAGAGGACTTTTCCTCCTCCCTGCTCCTGATGGCCCCTTCTCCAGAAGTCATGCTCTGATTGGCTCCATCCCAAGCATTGCCCTAAAACTCCCTTCAGAACATTTCAGTGTTTGGAAGGAAACCCATGAAGGAAAGATGGTGGCTCAGAATTACCTTATTGGGAAATCCCCGCAGGTTTAAAAGGGAATAAGGCCACAGACAGAAGCAATCACCCAGCCCTGCCTTTGTGATTCTGCATGCTTCCCCTAGTGTTTGGAGCCACTTCCATGGGATTAGGGGAAGAAAGGACAATACTGTAGAGCAGCTGCTTCTCCTGTCCTCATCACCTGGCTGACTTCCAGTTTTCCTCCCCTCAATTTTGCATATAGTCCCAAGAGTTTAAAAAGCTGTTGTAATTAATTAAATTTCAGATTTTGTTGCTACAACTGTACACACGTTTATGAATAGTAATGATTTTTATTTGGTTTGCTTGTGAACATGGAAATTGTGAATGTATCCTGGTTCAAAGACAGAAGACAAGTGTTTATTAGAGGACAGCAGGCCCTGGAATTTGTTAACTAGGATATAACTATTATATCAGAGTATTATGAAGTCCATTGTCCAAATATGGCCACTGGTGCTGGTTGCACACGCTAGAATCCTAAGGGGAATGGAGGAGAATCACTTTCGCTTAGTCTTCTTCATAATGAAATAGTTCTAGGGCCTTCGTCCCGAAGCACCTGTTGTCAGTCCTAGCAGGCTGGGACATAAATCTAAAAATTGGTACTATGGAGGAGTGAGGATGCAACCAAATGAATGATAAAGAACAGCGAAAAAATTGCTTCAAAAACAGATGGCAAAAACAGCAGGATAAAAAAAGTTTGACTTAAGTTAAATCAAACCTTTAGGTTTTGGTTTCAAATCAAAATCAATTTAGAACAAAACTAAATGAAGTCATGCTGAGAGAAAGGCATTGTTAATATTTCAGCCCACTATGCTATTAATATACAGTACCGTAGTATCACAGAGAAGATATAGCCAGTCTGTTTGGATATTTTAGTAACATCTGATATGATTTTAAATGAAATAAAATAAAATCAACTCTGTTTAAATCAAAATAATTCATGCCAAGTCAGTATTTAATGTTTTCAAGGCAAATCTCAAGCTGTTTAAAATGACTTGATTTTTTGCCTAAATGTTTCTTAAAGTTGTGAATGTAGATTCACTCTTCAACTCGCTCTTCCTCTTCATTAGAGTTATCTGTTTTTCTTTTGTCTTTCAGTTGATATCTTTGGCAACAATGGATAGGCTTCACAAAGGTACTTAGGTGCTTAAGTCCAGATTTAGGCTCCATCACAATTCACAAAACTCCTGCCAAACCCTGTAGGTACCTAAAATCACGCAGTGCCTAAGTTTTCAGGGTAAAAATTCCCTAGGAGCCTATATTTCTGCCTCTGGTCATGTATACTGGTGCATCAGTCTAGGCGTCCAGACACCTATTTCCTGCCTATCTCACCTGCCGGGCCCAATGTAGTAGGCAGCCTCTGAGCACGTCTACTGGATCAAGTTCCATTCAAAATTTGACTGGAGAAGGAGGAGTGGTGGTGCTGGGCACCTTATAATTTTTAACCCAGTGCTTAGAGCATTCACCTGCAATGTAGGAGACCCAGGTTCAAATTCACCCTCAGGCAGAAGAAAGGAATTGAACAGAGATCTCCAACCTCTCAGGAGCAGTGCTCTAACTACTGAGCTATAGGATGTACCCGACAGGGCTGTCCCTAGGGGGGTGCAGGGCCTGGGGGCCAGGGCAGAAGTGACAAACCCATCACTTCTGGGACTGACCATGCTGGCCAATTGCACCAGCCTGCAGGACACCACAAAGCGCGGGGCTCAGAGCAGTCGCCCCAATTCGCCATACCCAAGGGATGGCTCTGATACCTGATGTGGTGCTCCCTCAATCTCTCCTATTGAAGCTGTTCTTCTGTGGATAAATATTTCAAGAGTCATTGGGGTAGAAAAAGAGCATGAGCGAGAATGATTCTGTAGCCTGGTGGTTACACCCACCTGAGCAGCCGATGGGCCAGTCATCCTTCTCCAGTTACTCTAACTATTTGTAAGGGGTGGCATTTGGCTTATAGCAGGGATGGGGACCTCTGGCCCATGGGCCAGATCCAGGCTGCTGCTTAATTTAATCTGGACCATGGCAAGTCTCCACACCGTGGGCCAGAAGTCCCGAGCCTCAGCTCCCACCCCACCCCCACACAGCTCCCAGGAGGAGGTGCGATTAGGGAAGCTCCATGTGCTGCTCCTGGCCCCAGCGCCAGCTCCACCGTTCTCATTGGCCGGGAACCAATGGGAGATGTGGGGGCAGCACCTGCAGATGCCATGCAACACGCAGAACCCCCTGGCCGACCCTCCACCTATGGGCCGGACGTGCCGTCCGCTTCTGGAAGCAGTGCAGAGCCAGGGCAGGCAGGGCGCCTGCCTTAACCCTGCTGTGCCACCAACCGGGAGCCACCTCAGATAAGTGACACCTTGTCAGAGCCCGCATCCCGAACCTCCTGCCCCAGGTCAGAACCCCCTGCCACACCCTAACTCCCTCCCAGACCCCACATCCCCACCCGCACCCCAGTCCTGAGCCCCCTCCCTCACTCCAAACCCCTTGGCCCCATCCCAGAGTCCTCTCCAAACTCCTCATCCCTAGCCCCACCCCAGAGCCTAGGGGAAGCCCCGAGCCTCCACACCCTTCCCCCACCCCGCAGGGCTGGAACCACGAGCGCTGGCTCACCCCACTGTGGTGGAAGCCCCGAGCCTGTGGGTGGCCCACGACTGATTTTTTTCTGGGGTTCAGTGGCTGCTGATAGGAAAAAGGTTCCCCACCCCTGGCTTATGGATAAGGCTGTGATTCAGTCATGCGTATTTTTAGTAAAAGTCATGGACAGGTCACGGGCAAAAAACAAAAAAATCACGGGCCTGTGAGCTGTCCATAACCTTTACTATAAATACCCCTGACTAAATCTTAGCTGCCCAAGGCCCCCACTGACCTCTGTGACACACATACAGCCTTACTTATAGAGCACCATAGAAGTGATGAGTATTATTATAAGATATTGAAGTACCCAATTTGAGAAAAAGAGAATGCAGTTGTTCCGACGGATTTCCTGCTTTTCGGCATTGTGTTGGTTGGAATAATCCTACACCCACCTTCTCCAAAAGAAAACCGCTTGAAGTAATAGTAGGTGAGAGCC
This sequence comes from Natator depressus, assembly GCF_965152275.1. Taxonomy (NCBI): domain Eukaryota; kingdom Metazoa; phylum Chordata; order Testudines; family Cheloniidae; genus Natator; species Natator depressus. The sequence goes on from NC_134235.1 coordinate 104,027,008, forward strand.
CTCTTCTTGAACTCAAACCAAATGTCAAGCCCTGCACCACCCTCCTCCTCCAGCCAGATTTTGAATGCTCAGAGACCACCTACTGCATTGGCCCCTGCACATGAGATAGGTGCATGAACGCTTATCTTGCCCAGTGTAGCACAGGTGGCAGCTTGGGCAAGCCACCCAAGTATGTATTCAGATGCTCTGTGCAGGTAGGTACTCAGGCAGCTAGCCCGAGCCGCAGTCCATGCTACCTGGGCTATACTGCTTTCGTTAGCAGAACTACCTGCTGGGGTACGTACCCACTCAGACACTCTGGGTAGCTATGTGGGTGGCTAGTCCAAGCTGCCACTTGTGCTATACTGCTATTTATTTGCTCTAGTTCAAACAGAGCCAATGCAGGTACATCTATGTGAGCTGGGAACCACACCTCCCAGCTGAAACGCAGACATAACCTCAGAGAGAGGGAGTCTCTTCTGTAGTCATACTGAAATACACAAGGGGTTATGTTCAGTATTTCATTATAAAATTAATTGGGCACAAAAGAGGGGATTATATATAAGTTACTGTTACACGTTTCTCTACCCTGTTAGCAGATGTTCATTCTGCTGGGAAAGGGTTAAATACATTCTGCTGACACACTGATGAAGGGGATCCATTATCCTACATGGATATAGGAGTGGCGGAAGCAGCTCTTTGGGGGAGTCATCCTGAGAGAAGAAATTCATTAGCAGTCAAACCTGGAGAGGTTTGAACTGATCTTTGTTACATTTCTGCTTTCTTTATTTTATTAATACAATCAAACCCCACAAAAGGAGAGGGTTTGGACCCTCCATACTGTGTGGACTGTTTTTGTAGAGCAGGTTGGGAAGAACGTATGTTTATCTTGTAATAGCTTTGAGAAATAAAAGGCCAGGTCTACAGCTGGTGAAATTGTCATAGTTCCACTGAAGTTAATGGAGTGATGCTCGTTTTCACCAGCTGAGGATCTGGCCCATTAGCTCACTAAGGGTCTGAGAGTCTTAGATGGGCCATGTATAAAATATTATTAAGTAAATTTAAGCAGATGATTATGGGAGATAAGAGTGACACTACACTATAAGATAAATAGATATTTAAGAAACAACAGGGAAGAAATTTACTATAATTTACTTTCATTCTTGGCATACATAAAGGTTGCTGTGCCATTGTATTAAATCAGCCTCATGATAAGACTCTCCATTATTGTCCTATTTCCATATGAACCCCTTCAGCATAATCCTGTAAGAACATTGGCACATTCTGCTCCTTTGTACCTTGTCACTGAAATTTAAATCCTGACCTACTATACTGATTTTGACCTTGTAGATAAGAAATGACCAAAGACAAAGCTTGGTGGTGAATGTTTTGATGTGCAGTTTTATGGGTGTTCTTTCTAAAGTTCCAACTGGGGAAAACTTAACTCAGTTAACGTTTCATTTACCAAGACTGTTGTTCAGACCTATCTGTGTAAGTTCAACAAAGTTCGAAGCTTACTTCTATCAGCCAGCTTTAGTCTTCTCCCACTGTCCCTAGCCCATTTAAAAATATAAAATACCCAAATACAAACTGTAACAAGAAATACACAAAGCAAACAATCTGTATTTCTTCCCTTACAGGTGTAATTTTTTCTCTTGTTTAATGTTGTCTCATTCCCCACTGCTACCCACTATAGCCTGTTGTGTTTATCCCTTTGAGGATCTGTGCTTTTGCTGGTCATACAAAGTAGAATTTACACTTCCCTGTACCATCTTTCCTGAACTGATTTCCTAAAAATAAACATAAAGTTGTGAATATATCCGCTAATAGTTCTGTAATATAAATAACTAACATATAGAAAAGTCTCAGTTAGTAACCAAGTGTGCAGCTGGTTAATATTCTTCAGCCTACTGTTAACAGGCAAGCCAGTCAGAATATATCAAAATGAAATAGAGCATTGGCAAGATTAAACAGCAGTGAATTTGCACTTGTAATAAAACGGCTACACAGCATTTAATCCACATGTAATTGGGACTAGATAAGGCTGGAACTGAATGATTGCACAGAATCTGCATAACATAGAGGAAGGAGGAGAGTAGCCCAGGGCATAGTGTAAGAAGGCTCTGTCACCTGAGGCTTGGCTCCTCCATCTTGGAACAAAGAGCCAGTTTACATCATTTCATTGTGGCATGTGAGCAGAGAGTGACATGCTGATGAACTTGATAAAACAATTGGGGGCCGGGCTGTGTAAGAGCTTTTAATGTTATTAGTCCCTTTTTAAAGTTGGTCCCTAATGGAATCAAGTCAGAGAAGGCTGAGTCTGGAGCTGTGATGATGATGCTTTTCAGATTTCCTTATCTGCCTAGCAGCTGATTTTTAAACTAATTAGATCTCAGTGATCAGCTTGACTGGGAGGCCTTCCAAAAAGGCCCAATCAAGCTGAAATATGCAGCACTTGAATGGTAGAAATAAAAATGGTCATTTTCCCCCATCATCTCCCTGGCCTTGATCAGCTGGAACTCTTTACTCTCAACTCCTGAGGTATGTCAGCTCAAAATTCTCTCTCCCTTTCCCTGTCTTAAAGTTAGAGCTTGTCCGAAAATAGGTTTTCCTTCCTGAAAAAAGAAGTTGAGATTTTCAAATAAATCTGACAAAACGATTTTGACAAATTTTGTTTCAATCAGCTCTACTTAAAGAAAACTGACTTTTCCCACTTTATTTTGTATCCTGCAAGAGGGCCAAATGCATTAATTAGATTTAATTAGTTAGGAACAGAATCTTCAGATTTACCTACAAGAACAAGCATCAGCAGCATAAAGCATGATCTTGGGTTCTGTTAGGCCTATCCTGGTGCCATGTATATGTTGAGCTGTATGGATAGCACTAGAGCTAGGTCACACAACAGACGCAAGAGGGGACAGCCCTGTCTCATACCCCTGCAAAGTGGGAATGGGTCTGAAATAATCTCATATGTGACCACCGTGGAACAAGTGTTCATATAAAGAAGTTGAATCTAGGAGATGCAGCTTAAGCATCTCTTGAAGGACATATTTGGTCTTTATTTGCTAGGAAACCCAGAGACTCCACAATTGTTATTGATACAGAAACAGCTGCATAGGTTGACCTGACCAGCTGCAGCCTATTACAACTTCCTGGCCCAAAAGACTTTCCCTAATTTTGATTTCCTGCACCAGGCCTGGAACAAATATTTGTGTGTACCTTGAACCCTAGACAATGGGGAAGTGCTTTGCAAAACATTAAAACTCTACCACACAGGGCTGTTGTGAGGATAAATCCATTAAAGACTGGGAGGTGCTCAGATACTATGGTAATTGGGGCCATAGAGGCACCTTAGATAGATCTACAAACATGCTCCCCCTTACATCTCAGGAAGGCAGTATGGTTGCCAACCCTCCAGGATTGTCCCAGAGTCTCCTGGAATTAGCTTGCCAGGAGCTAGGATTCACAATGTGATGGAGAGACTGCCGAGACGCATCAAGCCCTCAGATCGCTACCCCTTCCTGCTTCTCCACGTGGGCACCAATGATACTGCCAAGAATGACCTTGAGTGGATCACTGCAGACTACGTGGCTCTGGGAAGAAGGATAAAGGAATTTGAGGCTCAAGTGGTGTTCTTGTCCCCTCCCCGTGGAAGGAAAAGGCCCGGGTAGAGACCGTTGAATCATGGAAGTCAACGAATGGCTATGCAGGTGGTGTTGGAGAGACAGCTTTGGGTTCTTTGACCATGGGATGGTGTTTCAAGAAGGAGTAGTGCTAGGCAGAGATGGGCTCCACCTAACAAAGAGAGGGAAGAGCATCTTCGCAAACAGGCTGGCTAACCTAGTGAGGAGGGCTTTAAACTCGGTTCACCGGGGGAAGGAGACCAAAGCCCTGAGATAAGTGGGGAAGTGGGATACCAGGAGGAAGCACGAGCAGGAGAGCACGAAAGGGGAGGGCTCCTGCCTCATACTGAGAAAGAGGGACGATCAGCGAGTTATCTTAAGTTCCAATACACAGATGCAAGAAGCCTGGGAAACAAGCAGGGAGAACTGGAAGTCCTGCCACAGTCAAGGAATTATGACAGAGACTTGGTGGGATAACTCACATGACTGGAGTACTGTCATGGATGGATATAAACTGTTTAGGAAGGACAGGCAGGGCAGAAAAGGTGGGGGAGTTGCATTGTATGTAAGAGAGCAGTATGACTGCTCAGAGCTCCGGTCTGAAACTTCAGAAAAACCTGAGAGTCTCTGGATTAAGTTTAGAAGTGTGAGCAACAAGGGTGATGTCGTGGTGGGAGTCTGCTATTGACCACCAGCCCGGGGGGATGAGGTGGACGAGGTTTTCTTCTGGCAACTAACGGAAGTTACTAGATCGTAGGCCCTGGTTTCTCATAGGAGACTTCAATCACCGTGATATCTGCTGGGAGAGCAATTCAGCAGTGCACAGACAATCCAGGAAGTTTTTGGAAAGTGTAGGGGACAATTTGCTGGAGGAACCAACTAGGGGCAGAGCTCTTCTTGACCTGCTGCTCAGAAACTAGGAAGAATTAGTAGGGGAAGCAAAAGTGGATGGGAACCTGGGAGGCAGTGACCATGAGATAGTCGAGTTCAGAATCCTGAGACAAGGAAGAAAGGAAAGCAGCAGAATACGGATCCTTGTCAGCAAGTTAAGGAAGTATGGGCTGGATGAATGCACCATAAGGTGGGTAGAAAGCTGGCTAGATTGTCGGGCTCAACGGGTAGTGATCAATGGCTCCATGTCTAGTTGGCAGCCGGTGTCAAGTGGTGTGCCCCAGGGGTCGGTCCTGGGGCCGGTTTTGTTCAATATCTTCATAAATGATCTGGAGGATGGTGTGGATTGCACTCTCAGCAAATTTGCGGATGATACTAAACTGGGAGGAGTGGTAGATACGCTGGAGGGGAGGGATAGGATACAGAAGGACCTAGACAAATTGGAGGATTGGGCCAAAAGAAATCTGATGAGGTTCAATAAGGATAAGTGCAGGGTCCTGCACTTAGGATGGAAGAATCCAATGCACCGCTACAGACTAGGGACCGAATGGCTAGGCAGCAGTTCTGCGGAAAAGGACCTAGGGGTGACAGTGGACGAGAAGCTGGATATGAGTCAACAGTGTGCCCTTGTTGCCAAGAAGGCCAATGGCATTTTGGGATGTATAAGTAGGGGCATAGCGAGCAGATCGAGGGACGTGATCGTTCCCCTCTATTCGACACTGGTGAGGCCTCATCTGGAGTACTGTGTCCAGTTTTGGGCCCCACACTACAAGAAGGATGTGGATAAATTGGAGAGAGTCCAGCGAAGGGCAACAAAAATGATTAGGGGTCTAGAGCACATGACTTATGAAGAGAGGCTGAGGGAGCTGGGATTGTTTAGTCTGCGGAAGAGAAGAATGAGGGGGGATTTGATAGCTGCTTTCAACTACCTGAAAGGGGGTTCCAAAGAGGATGGCTCTAGACTGTTCTCAATGGTAGCAGATGACAGAACGAGGAGTAATGGTCTCAAGTTGCAATGGGGGAGGTTTAGATTGGATATTAGGAAAAACTTTTTCACTAAGAGGGTGGTGAAACACTGGAATGCGTTACCTAGGGAGGTGGTAGAATCTCCTTCCTTAGAGGTTTTTAAGGTCAGGCTTGACAAAGCCCTGGCTGGGATGATTTAACTGGGAATTGGTCCTGCTTCGAGCAGGGGGTTGGACTAGATGACCTTCTGGGGTCCCTTCCAACCCTGATATTCTATGATTCTATGATTCTATGATTCTATGGACGTCAGAAAAGCCCCTCAGGAACTGATGGGCAGGATCCCCTGGGAGAATAACATGAGGGGGAAAGGAGTCCAGGAGAGCTGGCTGTATTTTAAAGAATCCTTATTGAGGACAAACCATCCCGATGTGTAGAAAGAATAGTAAATATGGCAGGCGATCAGCTTGGCTTAACAGTGAAATCCTTGCTGATCTTAAACACAAAAAAGAAGTTTACAAGAAGTGGAAGATTGACAAATGACCAGGGAGGAGTATAAATATATTGCTCGGGCATGCAGGAGTGAAATCAGGAAGGCCAAATCACACTTGGAGTTGCAGCTAGAAAGAGATGTTAGGAGTAACAAGAAGGGTTTCTTCAGGTATGTTAGCAACAAGAAGAAAGTCAAGGAAAGTGTGGGCCCCTTACTGAATGAGGGAGGCAACCTCGTGACAGAAGATGTGGAAAAAGCTAATGTACTCAATGCTTTTTTTGCCTCTATCTTCACAAACAAGGCCAGCTCCCAGACTACTGCACTGGGCAGCACAGCATGGGGAGGAGGTGACCAGCCCTCTGCGGAGAAAGAAGTGGTTTGGGACTATTTAGAAAAGCTGGACGAGCACAAGTCCATGGGGCCTGATGCGCTGCATCCGAGCATGCTAAAGGAGTTGGTGGATGTGATTGCAGAGCCACTGGCCATTATCTTTGAAAACTCATGGTGATCGGGGGAAGTCCCGGACGACTGGAAAAAGGCTAATGTAGTGCCCATCTTTAAAAAAGGGAAGGAGGAGGATCCGGGGAACTACAGGCCAGTCAGCCTCACCTCAGTCCCCGGAAAAATCATGGAGCAGGTCCTCAAGGAATCAATTCTGAAGCACTTAGAGGAGAGGAAAGTGATCAGGAACAGTCAGCCTGGATTCACCAAGGGCAAGTCATGCCTGACTAATCTAATTGCCTTCTATGACAAGACAACTGGCTCTGTGGATGAGGGGAAAGCAGTGGACGTGATATTCCTTGACTTTAGCAAAGCTTTTGACACAGTCTCCCACAGTATTCTTGCCAGCAAGTTAAAGAAGTATGGGCTGGATGAATGGACTATAAGGTGGATAGAAAGCTGGCTAGATCGTCGGGCTTAACAGGTAATGATCAAGGCTCCCTGTCTAGTTGGCAGCCGGTATCAAGTGGAGTGCCCCAAGGCTTCAGTCCTCGGGCCGGTTTTGTTCAGTATCTCCATTAATGATCTGGAGGGTGGCGTGGATTGCACCCTCAGCAAGTTTGCAGATGGCACTAAACTGGGAGGAGAGGTAGATATGCTGGAGGGTAGGGATAGCATGCAGAGGGACCTAGGCAAATTAGAGGATTGGGCCAAAAGAAATGAGGTTCAACAAGCAGAAGTGCAGAGTCCTGCAGTTAGGACGGAAGAATCCCATGCACCACTACAGACTAGGGACCAAATGGCTAGGCAGCAGTTCTGCAGAAAAGGACCTAGGGGTTACAGTGGACAAGAAGCTGGATATGAGTCAACAGTGTGCCCTTGTTGCCAAGAAGGCCAATGGCATTTTGGGCTGTATAAGTAGGGGCATTGCTAGCAGATCGAGGGACGTGATCATTCCCCTCTATTCGACATTGGTGAGGCCTCATCTGGAGTACTGTGTCCAGTTTTGGACCCCACACTACAAGAAGGATGTGAAAAAATTGGAAAGCGTCCAGCGGAGGGCAATAAAAATGATTAGGGGACTGGAACACATGAGTTATGAGGAGAGGCTGAGGGGACTGGGATTGTTTAGTCTGCGGAAGAGAAGAATGAGGGGGGATTTGATAGCTGCTTTCAACTACCTGAAAGGGGGTTCCAAAGAGAATGGATCTAGACTGTTCTCAGTGGTAGCAGATGACAGAACAAGGAGTAATGGTCTCAAGTTGCAGTGGGGGAGGTTTAGGTTGGATATTAGGAAAAACGTTTTCACTAGGAGGGTGGTGAGGCACTTGAATGCGTTACCTAGGGAGGTGGTAGAATCTCCTTCCTTTGAGGTTTTTAAGGTCAGGCTTGACAGAGCCCTGGCTGGGATGATTTAGTTGGGGATTGGTCCTGCTTTGAGCAGGGGGTTGGACTAGATGACCTCCTGAGGTCCCTTCCAACCCTGATATTCTATGATTCTATGATTTAATTGAAGGTTATGTCATGTGATGAAACCTCCAGGAATATGTCCAACCAAAACTGGCAACCCTAGAAGGCACTCTCAGTGACCAAGCTGGGAATAGGTCTCCTGAGTCCTAGCCCTAACCTCTGGACCACATGCCTCTCAAATCAGATAGCTGTGTTACAAATACCCATCCAGAATATTGGAAGGTGAACTGGGAACCATTTTTAGCGGAACTTGTGGGGTAACGTTTTTAATACCTACACGGCTCTTATATGGCATGAGAGTTATGAACCTTTGTGGTAAGAGAACATGACAATCATTTTGCAAATATGTTGTGATTAGTAACAATTACAATTAAGTGTGGTCCGAAGCCTCTGGTTATGGTATTTTCAGCCTCTTGCATTATTATTATTTCATAGCTGTATAATTTGTACATTTACTCTGAGTGATGTTGGCTGTGTGTTTGTGCCCCAGGACTCTATATAAAAAGAGAAACTGTTTAATAAATGAATATGGGTTTTTGCATGATTAGGTTTGCTTCTTGCCTCAATGCTGTTAACTCCCATGTTAGACTAAACTTCTTGTTTAATTTTATTTTAAAATGATCAGCATTATATTCTGCTTTTAACTAGGGTTGCATGTAGTAGTGTGACAGGAATTCAACTTGTGGTGATTACATGGGCACTCTGGGATCTAACATTGCAGAGCAAATGAAAATTGAATTAAAGCAAAAGGATTAAACAAGGGCCCACTTTTGAACAAATTACTGCATCTTATGTATACATACACCTATTGGAATTCTCTTTATCTCAGTTGGTGCTGAAGGTCCCAGGTTTTATCTCTGCTGTGACCACTAGGTTTCTATGTATGCGGCATGGTCCATTAAACACAACATTAAGTTTCTCTGTCCATATATGTGCTCCAGGCACTATCACTTAATTCACAATGCTTGTTGACCTGTTCTGAGGAGGGTGATCAGTGCTATAGAGGACCTTAGAAGAAAGGGCTGACTATTTGTGTAGCTGGAGAAGAAGAAAGTTGGTGCATTGAAAGCATCTGTGCTTCAGTGATTCAAATTTACCAGTAACCTTCCTTAATTGGGACTGTATCAGCCAGAAGCTAGTGTACTCCAAAAGCTGTAATCTACTCGTTTGTTTATTTTTGAAGGGATAGAAACTCTCATGCTTCAGGGCATGAGGAAACCAGTAACTGATGTGGGGATTGGGAAAAAACTTCCCTTATTGACCCATGTGAGATAGTGGTTGTGCACGTCACACACAAGCAACCCTTTCACAGGAGTACTATTTTTTGTGGCTGCCCGCTCCTTACTATCTCTTTCCCTATTACAATGTTTCCCTCTTCTCTCAGCATGCCTCTGTAGGACTGGCTCTTTAAATTTGATTGGGTCAAGCAGCTGCAGTCTGAAAGCAGACATTTTGCACTTTGCTCTTTCATTTTGTAAGTACTGTAACTGTTATGTTTTCCTTTTCTTGTCGCTGAGGAGCGTGTATATTCTGGTACTGAATCCTGTCAGACTTGATAGACCAGTGGACTGAGCTAGTGTGACAATTCCTGTGTTTGACTGCAGTTCTTTCTCAGATAGCACCCATACCAATGATGCAAACTGTAGTTAAAGGTGGCCAGGTCAAATTCTGCCGAACCATTGGTGCTTGTTAGAGCTAGCAAACCCTGAAAGCAAAATATGGGCCATGGGGCTGGGTTGTTTCCTCTGTTTCTGTGAGTACTAGGAACACAAAGGTATTGGGTGAAGGAAGTGGACAAGGAGGAGTGTTGGCTTTGAAACATAATCCCCGGCATCTCCCTGATTATGCACTTCTGTGGGTGCACCACAAAGATGGAGTTCAAGAGAAAGTGAACCCAAGCTAGTGTGTGGCAAATAGCCAGTGTCCCATTATTGTACTTTCCCTCCCTCACCCCCAACTTTGTGGTGATTTTACAGAGAACGCTAATGCCTGTCAACATTCTCCCAGTCAGCAGTTCTGTTCCGATAACACCTGAGCTCTCACAGAAGGATGAGAGAGCAATGACAAGGTATGCTTGAAAAATCCCAACACATGCCTATCTGCATCTTTAAGGACCTAAATACCGGGTCCTTAGCGAGGTGGATCAATTGCCTTCTCCACACAAGGGATGGGAATGGGGAAACTATGCGCCTTCTCCACTGAATGATTCAGAGGAAACTCTAGGCTTGAAAATTTTCATGTGAAGTTTTTCTCCTACTGGGGAAAAATCTAGCATTCCCACCTGACCCACCCCACTTATTTTTTTAAAAACTTTGCTTCTTATCCTAAATCAAAATGTATTAATGTTAACATTTTTGCACTACAAACTTTGCAAACCCTGCATTAGCTAGTGACTTTTGCATCATTTACATTCACTTCTTGCTGGCAAAATTCTGGACAGAACTTACAAAATCTAGCAGCCAAAGGGGGACTTTTATTTATTACTTTTATTGACTGATTGATTTCTAGGCTTTGTCTCTAGTCATATGCAAAATGTGCTTGTTTTTAGGTTCCTGTGAAACAATTTGCACTCACACCAAGTGAAGTTATATTCTAAACATTCTCAAGCAGGGTAGAAATTATCATATGCAAGTAATTACTCTGGATGATTGGAATTGTTGAGGAGGGTAACCTGTTCAATGTATATTCTAACTGTATGTGCACACAAACACCATATTAGCTGAGATGGTGAGCCTAGTCATGCATTTTAATCATCCTGTAGTGGTTAGCATATGGCAAAAGTATCTTTTATGAGTGTTATAAGTCTGGCTGTGACTCAGAGTTGAATGGTGATGCATCCCAGGTCCTTTTCTAATACTGATGAGAATATCTTGTACAGTCCAGTTGTTAAATTACATTACATTTCTGAGAGAGATACAGTGGGGGAGGTAATATCTTTTATTGGACCAACTTCTGCTGGTGAGAGAGACAAGATTTTGAGCTTCACAGAGCTCTTCTTCGGGTCTTCCTGGGACCAACATGGCTACATCACCACTGCAAGCTACCTTTCTAAGGATGTCAATATTTTTGGCAATTACGGTTCAACTTGTTGCATTCTTAAACTGGGGTCCAGTCTGGATGAGTACTCTAAATAAAGCGAAGGCTCTCACAAATTGTTTCAGGATTCTCTAGCTAACCTTTGAACTGAGCGGTCCTTCTGTAACTTAATAACAGGATCCTGGCAGGCTGGAAAAGATGGATGGGTGTGTGTTTCATTTTGTATGTTTAAATTGTGGGGGGTGGAACGGAAAGTAGGTTGAGACAACTCTATCTTTCCTTTTTTCCTGCCTATGGACTAGGGTCCTATCAGGTTTTTTTTTCTTTTTTTGGCCCACTAAAGCCCTTTGTAGGCTCTTGCAAAAATCATAGAATCATAGAATATCAGGGTTGGAAGGGACCCCAGAAGGTCATCTAGTCCAACCCCCTGCTCGAAGCAGGACCAATCCCCAACTAAATCATCCCAGCCAGGGCTTTGTCAAGCCTGACCTTAAAAACCTCTAAGGAAGGAGATTCTACCACCTCCCTAGATAACGCATTCCAGTGTTTCACCACCCTCTTAGTGAAAAAGTTTTTCCTAATATCCAATCTAAACCTCCCCCATTGCAACTTGAGACCATTACTCCTCGTTCTGTCATCTGCTACCATTGAGAACAGTCTAGAGCCATCCTCTTTGGAACCCCCTTTCAGGTAGTTGAAAGCAGCTATCAAATCCCCCCTCATTCTTCTCTTCCGCAGACTAAACAATCCCAGCTCCCCCAGCCTCTCCTCATAAGTCATGTGCTCTAGACCCCTAATCATTTTTGTTGCCCTTCGCTGGACTCTCTCCAATTTATCCACATCCTTCTTGTAGTGTGGGGCCCAAAACTGGACACAGTACTCCAGATGAGGCCTCACCAGTGTCGAATAGAGGGGAACGATCACGTCCCTCGATCTGCTTGCTATGCCCCTACTTATACATCCCAAAATGCCATTGGCCTTCTTGGCAACAAGGGCACACTGCTGACTCATATCCAGCTTCTCGTCCACTGTCACCCCTAGGTCCTTTTCCGCAGAACTGCTGCCTAGCCATTTGGTCCCTAGTCTGTAGCGGTGCATTGGATTCTTCCATCCTAAGTGCAGGACCCTGCACTTATCCTTATTGAACCTCATCAGATTTCTTTTGGCCCAATCCTCCAATTTGTCTAGGTCCTTCTGTATCCTATCCCTCCCCTCCAGCGTATCTACCACTCCTCCCAGTTTAGTATCATCCGCAAATTTGCTGAGAGTGCAATCCACACCATCCTCCAGATCATTTATGAAGATATTGAACAAAACCGGCCCCAGGACCGACCCCTGGGGCACTCCACTTGACACCGGTTGCCAACTAGACATGGAGCCATTGATCACTACCCGTTGAGCCCGACAATCTAGCCAGCTTTCTACCCACCTTATAGTGCATTCATCCAGCCCATACTTCCTTAACTTGCTGACAAGAATACTGTGGGAGACCGTGTCAAAAGCTTTGCTAAAGTCAAGAAACAATACATCCACTGCTTTCCCTTCATCCACAGAACCAGTAATCTCATCATAAAAGGCGATTAGATTAGTCAGGCATGACCTTCCCTTGGTGAATCCATGCTGACTGTTCCTGATCACTTTCCTCTCATGTAAGTGCTTCAGGATTGATTCTTTGAGGACCTGCTCCATGATTTTTCCAGGGACTGAGGTGAGGCTGACTGGCCTGTAGTTCCCAGGATCCTCCTTCTTCCCTTTTTTAAAGATTGGCACTACATTAGCCTTTTTCCAGTCATCCGGGACTTCCCCCGTTCGCCACGAGTTTTCAAAGATAATGGCCAAGGGCTCTGGAATCACAGCCGCCAATTCCTTCAGCACTCTCGGATGCAACTCGTTCGGCCCCATGGACTTGTGCACGTCCAGCTTTTCTAAATAGTCCCTAACCACCTCTATCTCCACAGAGGGCTGGCCATCTCTTCCCCATTCTGTGATGCCCAGCGCAGCAGTCTGGGAGCTGACCTTGTTAGTGAAAACAGAGGCAAAAAAAGCATTGAGTACATTAGCTTTTTCCACATCCTCTGTCACTAGGTTGCCTCCCTCATTCAGTAAGGGGCCCACACTTTCCTTGGCTTTCTTCTTGTTGCCAACATACCTGAAGAAACCCTTCTTGTTACTCTTGACATCTCTTGCTAGCTGCAGCTCCAGGTGCGATTTGGCCCTCCTGATATCTTTCCTACATGCCCGAGCAATATTTTTATACTCTTCCCTGGTCATATGTCCAACCTTCCACTTCTTGTAAGCTTCTTTTTTATGTTTAAGATCCGCTAGGATTTCACCATTAAGCCAAGCTGGTCGCCTGCCATATTTACTATTCTTTCGACTCATCGGGATGGTTTGTCCCTGTAACCTCAACAAGGATTCCTTGAAATACAACCAGCTCTCCTGGACTCCTTTCCCCCTCATGTTAGTCCCCCAGGGGATCCTGGCCATCTTTTCCCTGAGGGAGTCGAAGTCTGCTTTCCTGAAGTCCAGGGTCCGTATCCTGCTGCTTACCTTTCTTCCCTGCGTCAGGATCCTGAACTCAACCAACTCATGGTCACTGCCTCCCAGATTCCCATCCACTTTTGCTTCCCCCACTAATTCTACCCGGTTTGTGAGCAGCAGGTCAAGAAAAGCGCCCCCCCTAGTTGGCTCCCCTAGCACTTGCGCCAGGAAATTGTCCCCTACGCTTTCCAAAAACTTCCTGGATTGTCTATGCACCGCTGTATTGCTCTCCCAGCAGATATCAGGAAAATTAAAGTCACCCATGAGAATCAGGGCATGCGATCTAGTAGCTTCCGTGAGTTGCCGGAAGAAAGCCTCATCCACCTCATCCCCCTGGTCTGGTGGTCTATAGCAGACTCCCACCACTACATCACTCTTGTTGCACACACTTCTAAACTTAATCCAGAGACACTCAGGTTTTTCTGAAGTTTCAGACCGGAGCTCTGAGCAGTCATACTGCTCCCTTACATACAGTGCTACTCCCCCACCTTTTCTGCCCTGCCTGTCCTTCCTGAACAGTTTATAACCATCCATGACTGTACTCCAGTCATGTGAGTTATCCCACCAAGTCTCTGTTATTCCAATGACGTCATAGTTCCTTGACATCACCAGGACCTCCAGTTCTCCCTGCTTGTTTCCAAGGCTTTGTGCATTTGTATATAAGCACTTGAGATAACCTGTTACAGTGGACAACAGTTATAAAAACAAGGATGAATTGCTTTAAACAACCCAGTGGCTATCGTGTGTATATTCCTACAGAGATAAGCCAAATGAGTTAAAACAACCCAGACGGCTCTAAGTGCAATGGTGTTCCATTAAGGATTCTGTGGGCTGGGTAGGTTTGTGTCGGGATACTCATTTTATTTTTAACTTGTTAGCCTTGGTTTCATAGAAAGGCATGCTGCAATCCTTGTGGTTTTAAGGGAATTTGTAGTTTAATTTTTTAAGAGCTAGAGGTCAATGATGAGATCTCCACAGGCGGTCAGGATGGGAATTGTACTGTGTCTGCTACTCTTCATCATGCCTACAACCATACTTTTCTTGTCTGTTTTGGGAATCCTACCGGATTATCACTGTGAGGTGCTCACTGTGATGTGGCTGTTCACCATACCCCTGGAATATTTTAGAAATATTCTGTTTCACCAGTATTTTGATCCTAATTCACTTCTGTCATCTTGTTGCCTCTTGTATGAAGTGTATAAGATTGCCAAATGCAGCCCTCTGAGTGGGTCTTTTTATGGGATTGTTCTGCTGGGTGTTAAAGGTGTTGGTGTGATAGCCACCTTCCATTCAGGATCAATGAAGGAACAAATGTGCCCTTTGTTGATAGCTGAAACAATGGAAAACTCCCACTCAAGGACTAGACCACATGAAAGCCTGGGCAATGGATGGGCCATATGGTCCAAGGAGTTTTCTGGGGGCCTAATGACAAATGCAAGTGTGGGGGATTGACTTGACTGCAGCTCTGTATCATGAGTAAGACAGAAGCAGCAGAAACACTAGAACTAGCAAGCCAGCCAGAGAAATACTTTTGGATAAAGTGCTGGCTGGAAAGTGGCTTGGAACTGTGAACAAAGAAACTGTCTGATTCCTAATATATTCTTCATAAGTACAGAGTCCTGCATCCAAGAAATACCTGCCTCCATCAATTTCTCTTTCTAGCAGAAACTACCGACAAGATCCTAGAAATTGGCTAACTGCTCCAGTAAAAAGGGATAACAGTATTTTGCTTAGTATCCTATGTGTGTTCTGGTGCAGACATTTTGGTCAGTGTTAACCTTGTAGTACTAGTGGTTTGGGAGTTCCCATCACAAAATACACGTGTATCTTTAACCCTGAACACTAAAGTTAATCCCAGCTCCTCAGGGTTAATGAGGAGATAATTGCACTCACCCAGATTAATTCCTGTGTAACTGATTATATTCAGTGGAAACACACCTGGGATTAATTTAGCCTAAAGTCTCACCAAGTTCATTAATTTTATTAAACAAGAAATAAAAGATCTTAAGTATGCTATACTAGCTGCAACTCTTCTGCCTGGGTCCAACAGTACAGGGTGATTCTCTACATAACAATTGTAAGGCTATGTTTGTAAATACTGGTAAGTACTTGGCTCAAAGAGAAGCATTGTTAATTTCTTCCAATGACTAGGAAAGCCCTGACAATTCACAGAATTTTGAGACTTAGCAAGTAAGGGCCTGATCCTGAGAGATGCTGTGGACCTTCAAGTCCCATTGATTTAAGCTGAAATGACAAGTGCTCAGTACCTCCCAGGAGCAGGCCCTAAACAGTGAACACACACATGGAAGGATAATCACAGAATGTACTCTACTTATTTTTTGTACAGTTTGGTCTTAATTATTTATGGTCACGATTCAGAGTATACTGGCAATGTTGTGGAGCTAAGTCTTACTAATGAGACTTTCCTATAGCCTCTGCTATTAAATCTGCTTTAGAGATGAAGGGAGAATACCAATTATGTGTGTTTGTGCATTAATGAAGTTCTAATGTGTCCACCTTATGGAAACATCTCACTCTCGGTGCACTTAGCCCCTAGGGTAACAATGGAAATTTCTTTGCTATGTAATGCCCTCTATATATGTAGTAAGTGACTAAATACTGAACGTACAACTAAAACAGCCTAGTATAAATCTTTGAAGATGCGCATTCAACGCTAGACCAGAAGGAAATGTCTGGTTGATGGTAGAAGGGGGTGCACACATGTGTTAAGGCAGACTGCTAGGCTTTCAACACTCACATCATGCTGCTTCCGTTGTCGTAAGGTACGGGAATTCTTCGTTTCCCTACAGCTGCACATTTCATAAATATTCTAACTGGGCAAAATGACTTATCTGCGATCCATTTCAATATCTAGCACCTAACCTACAAAATCAGGGTATCCTCTATACAGCTGTACAATATGCAAAAGCTGAGTCAACTTTAACTGCAATATGCTGTTCCAGGGAGCTCTCAAGTGATGCCGCTGTAATTTCTCACCATAAACTGTTTCATATTAGAACAAACAATACTCAGGAGGCAATCTGGATTCAAATTAATTCAAAAGCACCATCACTGAGAAGTGAGCAGCTTCTTTGTGTTATCTACAAGATTTTATAATATGACTAGACTGCAAATAGCTCTATTCATGATAAACTGGTAACTTTGCAAATTGTATGTGCTGAAAGCTATTTGTTGTACACGCTGTTCTGGAGATAAATCTTAAATTTAAACCCTCCCTGATGGGGTGATGATAGGCATAGGCTGCCTGGGTGCTGCCTAGAATGTTTAATTTCAGGAGCATCAGAGCTCTGCAGGGTCCCGCCGTAGGAAGAAGCCATCTGGCCAGAAGAGCTCTAGGCTTCAGGAGCCTAAAGCAGGTGGCTGATTAGGAGACAGGTTCCCTTGCCTAGTGGTGGGATGGAGAAAGCATCTGAGATCAGAAGGGGAAATCAAGCAGTGGAATAACTTTGTCCCAAAGTCAGAGAGCTGACTTTGCAAATGCCCCCAGTCCCTGCTTCCCCTTTGAAGCCCCCACTGCATTGCAAGTCCCTCTGTCTTCCCCATAAGGACCTCCAACAGCATTTCCACTTTCTTCATTTTCTCCGCTTACGTTTCCACCAGGAATTTACTATTTATAATTCAATAATGTTCAGGGTATGTGTTGGACCCTGAACCAAAACATAGGTGCTGAACTGCAATTGGACCCCTTCTCCCTTGATATTGCAAGGGGATGAGTGGACTGTCAGAGGAGACCTGAATTTTCATCTTGTTCAGACCAGTGTAAATCAAGGGTAACTCAGTTGAATGGGTATAGTTTCACAAGAGTCACACTGCAGAATCACATCACAGGATTTACCAGGCTATTTCAGATCACTTAAGTCTGTCATTCTCTCTCAGGCATGCTTTGGAGGAAGGGTGAAATCACAATTGGGGACCTAAACTGAATGTCTTCTTGTTGTATAAGTAATTAAATGTTCTACATTTGCTAAACAGCTAAGCCACAGCTGAAAATATTCCCTGTGTTGAGTTGGGCAGGTCTACTAATCCTGTATTTAAAAGTTCAGGCTCTTTTAATATTTGAGTAGAGGACTGAACTCCTAGATAAACCACTCTACTGTGACACAGATGAGTGCGCCTACCACTTCAGAGAGTGAAAATTGTCCTCACAGTGCATTGGTGCTGTAAGAAGGGGATTCACTGTTGTGATTCACTGAAAAGCAATGCTCTAGGAAATTATAAAATAGCATTTCACTACTGGCTGCGGGAGCAGCTCCAGAAGCTGAGAAAATGAAGTCCAATGACCTTTTGATCCATTTATCAAATCCTTCCGGTTCCTATTTCCAAGAAAGTAAAATAATAAATATGAAGGAAAGAAAGGTAATTTTTATTAAATAACCCTTGAAACACAACCAGCACTGTCTACACTTGGCATCCCTCTTTGAATTATCTTTTTTAATTATTAAACACATTGGAGGGTCAAAACTGAAGCAAAATGTCTGCAACTTCAAAGCCATAGGGTCCAAACACTCCTCCATCCTCTAAGGGACAGAGGAGACAATTTTTGCGGTCTAAAATCCCTGCTGAAGGCATGGGAAACTCATGGAGAATAGGTGCATGACTTGGGGCTGGGGGCCAGGGGCGGTAGTGCAGGATATAAGGCCAAGGTAGCTAAGGGGTTGGATGCAGTAGCCTGTGATAGCAGTGCACTGGAGCTAGTTGCTGTCATAGGCCAGCGACATCTAAGGCAATGGGAAATCCCTACAGAATGTGGAGCTGAGAGATCTGCTCCAAACCCCATTGTTCATAGAGTTCTGCTTAAATTAAAGCTGATTCAGACAGCATTCTTTACTTGGACTTATGTGCCTTTCCTGTTTACCTGTTAGTCCTTTTCCCCACGGCCATATCCCTTGTTTTCTGCTGAGTTGCTGCTATGTTTGTTTAGTCCACATGACACAATATCATCAACTCCCCTGCCCTGCCCTTGGGAAGCTTTTTTTTTTTAACCTATTCCTCTAATCTTCTTTCCTTTTGTCTCACAATGCAACTTTTTTAATGAAATGCAGGTGGTTTTACAGAGATGGGTATTGACCCTTACAGAGTGTCTGCCCATATTTTTCTTGTGTGACAGTGACTGATGTTAGTCATGTCACTTAATGCACTGCAGGAAGGTGCTCCTCAGGACGGTGGTGTAATAACCTGTATAGGATAGAAAAGACTAGTCTGCGGCTGGTATTTTCAATGGAGCCTATGTGAGTTCAGCACAACTCTCATTAAAGTTAAAGGTAGTTCAACACCTAAGGCCTTCTTGGATTTCCAATTGGGCCCAGTCTACAGCCATCATTGTCATTGTAAATCGTCCACTATCATGAGGTGTGTGTGTGTGTGTGTAATATATATAAAACAAATACATAATTTGTAACAGCCAAGATGAAACAACTTAACTAAGCAGCAATCAGCCATGCCCACCAAATTGCATTCACTGTTACACTTTAAGCATGCAATCTATATATTGTACGGTTGCAACTACTGTATCTGTTTGCCTAGCCACTCAAGAACAAAAAGAATGTACAGATGTTAGCTGCCTAACCTCTGGATTTTTAAAGCCAAATGTCTAATTAACACACTTCTGTTTCTTATATTTATCTTCAGTTCTGGAAAGCAAAAAACTAGAAAGCTCAACACAGCTATGGTTCGTTTATAGACTTGAACTTACATGAGAGCTTTGCAGTCAGATTCTTTGCCAGTGTAACTTCATTGACTTAAATTTTCTACTGGCATAACTTCATTTGGCCCTTTATATTTATACAATTTTCTGTGTATCTTTCTCTGTGTTTATAGGTATATACCAGATCCTCAGCAGCTATAACTGAGCATAGCTCCTCTGGCTTCAATTGAGCTCCAATGACTTACTCCAGCTGTGTATCTGGCCTAGAGTATCTTTCTTCTATATCCTTTTTTCCCCTCGCCCTTAATAGCAATGAGGAATCCGAATTCCTTAAGGAGGATAATACCAAACATAATTAGTCAGGATATGTTCTTCAAGAAGAAAAATTAATTTGAACAGGGTTCCATAGAAAAATTTTATTGGCCTCTGGTGGGATGCTGGCACTTTATCTTAATGAATCCTTTCTTCAAACCCATTTCAACTACTCTAGTATTTCAAAAACTACATTATAATATTACTGATGTGGTGGGGGGTGCTTAATGATACAACTAACTGCATGTGTGTGCTTTTAATGCATTTAAACTTTTGTCCCAGATTCCGGATATATTATTCTGGGCTGCAAAAAAGCAGTGTAAAAGTATGTGCTGTAATTTAAACAGTTTAATTGTCTTTGGCACATAGAAAATATGGACTAGTGACTCAGTTATGGGACTATGGTTGAAGAGATGTGGGCTGTTCCTAA
Source organism: Natator depressus (assembly GCF_965152275.1). Lineage (NCBI taxonomy): Eukaryota > Metazoa > Chordata > Testudines > Cheloniidae > Natator > Natator depressus. The sequence continues at coordinate 104,046,852 of NC_134235.1, forward strand.
ATCTGCCACTGACTTGCTGTGGGACCTTGGGCAAGTTATTTAACCTCTGTGCCTCAGTTTGCTCACCTGAACAATTCAGATAATGCTTATCTATTTCACAGTGTATTGTGACTACGGAGCTGATATCACCACTGCTTGTGAAAAGCTTTGAGATCCTCAGATAATACTTTGTATTTCTATTTTATTAACTTTTATTATTATTGGGTAGTTTCCATTTGATTGTGGGTCTATAAATCCAGCAAATACTTCAGGTTGGGTGATCTGTCCAAATCAACTCGGATTAGCTGCTGAACTGTTCAAAATTTATAGCGGGGCTCAGCTTTCCTCCTTGTTTTCTGATTCCATACCCATCTGCCCCTTCTCTTTGACAAGAAGGGGCCAAAGTCAGTAGTTGGTAACCCTGACATAAGTTTCCCAAACTCAGCGGAGCTATTGAGACTTACACCAGGGTAATTAGCAGAAGAAACAGCCCATTATATTATAAGCTCATGGCAAAGGGGAAAGGCAATCAAGAAGAGTAGAAGGAGAATGAGGTGGAGAGGCACAGACATGGTTAAAACTTGTAATACCTCCGATGGTGGGGACCTGAATGGGTTAATGTGGACCTGAGAGGCCCACATTATGTTAGCTGCCTCATCCGGTGGGAGAGCCAGGCTTAACTGAACATGAAGCCCAGCTAGACTGAATCAGGCTGATTATTATAAAGAGAGCAAGTCTGTAGCCATAGGGGGCTGTGAGGAGGGAGTCTACAGTCACTCTGTGGGAGCAGATGAATAAGCTTTGGGATCTTTGCCCTGGAAGATAGAGGAGTTGTAAGGAAAGAGCCTGAGAACGTAGGGCAGGAAGAAACCTAGGGAAACAGCAGCATTGGCTGCTGATTATATGGTCCCTTGACAGGAACCCAGTGCAATAGGGGTGGGGACTTAGTAGATCCACAGGAGGGAATGCCTTATTATCTAGCTTAGGCAACAAGCCACTTAGCATGCTGGATTTTTGTGGATCCTGTTTGTAAGCACCTGTCTCTTCCCCTTCATTGTTTAGGAAGCCTAGGCATCTCACTCAGGCTCTCTTGATTAGGATTTTTTTTTCTAGGTTAGGTGTTGTGACACTGAACATTGCAATGCCTAAGTCCCTTTGTAGATCCAGGACTTGAGCCATTGCATTAAGTGATTCACACCTTGTCTTAAAAATCATGGCACTACAATGTGATAATGTAAACTCAATATCTTTGGCCCTGATACTCAAAGGTATTTAGGGGCCTACTTCTCATTTTAAACAATTAGAGTTAGGCCCCTAAACGCCTTTGAGGATCTGGGCCTTAATGTCTTATTAAGCAGTTCTAGTTTTCTTGATCATATTTTGTAGCTTGTATGGTTTTGCAAATTAATGAGGAATGTATTAGCGCATTCTGCACTCTTCCTTGATGTGCACAAAAGTCCCAAGTAGTTGGTAAGTGAGTTAATGAATCTGGCATTACAGCAAATTATTAGTGTGTATTCATTAGGCATTCAGAATACAATCAAACAAATATAACTATTTGAGAACATTTAATGAAGTTTGCAGAACCCTGCAAGCAAACAAAGCCAGTGCATCTAAATTTATGATTTTGTAAGATGGAAATAATGAGTTATACTGTATTTGAGAAATCAGTCATTTTTTAGGTATTTTTAGGGGGAGTGAGGGAGGAATATAAATTGCAACCAATTATTGATGCCGCAAAAAATCAGCTGCCCAGAAAGTATCTGTGAAAATTCTGACACGGGAGTTAATCACCAATTTGAAGCATGTTTTATGAAAGCTTGGAGCACCTTTTCCTTGCATGCTGGTGATAAATTAGTGCACCATGACTCAGGCTCTGCATGTATTTTTAATCTAATTATCCACTGGTTTTTCGATCCCAGTTCTGATTATAGTGCAATGTGATCATAAGAGAGCTCTTCTGCCTGCACAAACTGGCAAAATAAAGTAAATTGTTCTCCCAGAAGATGTCGCTTCACATCTTCCTATTCCTTAATTAACATACAGGTGAAAGGAGAAAATGATGTCCTATCTTGGCTACCCTTCCTCTTAAAATGTTGTTTTCACCTTGCAGTACTCGATCACAAGCAAAGGATAAGGGAGGAGAAAAATGAAGCTTAAAATCCTAATATTTTGGGAGGAGCCTTTGCGGGGGGATAAATATCCAGTCTAGAATTACTGTCTGTCATGCTCAGAGTGGGGTAGGCCTTATTCATGTTGATCAGCACTTGTTAAGGTGAATAGTGTCTTTGTCTTCAATTAAATGACTTGAATTAGTAAATGTTTGCCAAGGTCTGGGCTTCCTTATCTGTCACACTGTTTTTAGTCTCCCACTCCCCTTCCTCCCCCCTCTGGAAGAGGGATGAAGGCACTTTATACCAATTTTTTAAAAAGTGCCCTAGTAAAGTGTGGTTGACTATACTGAAATATGGATTTAATGATTAAATATTGAAAATCTGATACAGGGAATTCCTAATGTGTCAAGCACAATGTTTCTGGAATGACTTTTGATGTTGAGAAATGGCTGTCTAAAAAGCTTAATTGCAATTCACTGTGAGCTGTGAAAACTTTGACCTTCCCCTTTGCATGATCTCTAATTTTTCACTTAGTTTAACATAGATTTTAAGGTAGTGTATTTGATACACTATTATGAAGTAAAAAGACTATTTATAGAAAGTAGATCTGTATCACAGAGTATTAAGATGGCTTTAATTCTGTGTTGTTTCTATGTAGTGCATTCAGTAATAGATCCTGTAATTATTGGGTTTGTTCTGTACCCCAACCCCCTAGGGTGCCGGTAGTACGCCTGATGCACTGTGTTTTGCAAGCAAGCACTATAGGTATTTCAGCAACTAGGTCTTGAGCCTTGTCTGCACATAACAGCAGTGTGTAGGGTACATGTAGGCACGCGCTGCAGTGAAAGTGCATCCATACTGCAGTGTGTAGCTACACATGGCAGTGAAAAGCTCTGGCGGGGGGGGGGGGGGAGGCAGAGAGGAAAGGGTCTGGCAGCAGGGAGCTACACTGCTAAAAATAACAGTATAGGTGGGGGAGGCACTGCTTGAGTGTGTAGAGAGCTGTGTAGGGTACATATCCTAAGGTTCTTGCATGCCTTTACTTGCCTAAGCAGTGCCGCACGGCCAGCACTATTTATAACTGCGTGCTAGGAGGGCACGCCGCGTATGTACTCTATACACAGCCATAAGTGGAGTGTGCAGTGTATACATACCTTTGTAGTTGCCAGCCCTGGTGGTTCTCAGTAATCACCAGGACACATGGCTAAGGGAAGGATGTTTTTACTAGGGCTGGCAGGGAAGGGAAAGGTTGCAGATACCCTAGGTACAGAGGCTCGAATGGTTACCGTTCAAAGGGAGCAATAACAGTTCTTGTTTTGGTCTCCAATTGGGTGGTCCAATTGAGAGTCAGGGCTCTTCAGGCCTATTGCCTAAGGGGTCTTCTCTAGTCCAGTCTTGATTCAAGCAAATCAATGTTCAGTTATTTGTTCACATTGGGCCTGTTTGCTCAGGCTCCCTGTTCAGCTGCTGCTGCACCCCCATAAAGTCTCACATGGACCTGCAGCCAGCCCCAGCTGTGATGTCTGGCACTCAGTCAGTTCCACCTGCTGCTCCGCTCACAGTTCCTGAGATGTCTTTGCAGCCCCCACTCCCAAACAGAGCCTGGCCATTTCCTAGTTCAGGATCTTTCCCCTTCCCTGGTTAGGAGGACAGGAAAAGGAAGTGCAAGGGGGAGGGGGCTGATGGGGAAACATAGTCCTTCCTTAACCAGGGGAAGGGGCTGCACAGTGGGGAAGGGGCTAATGGAAGGTGTAGTCCCCTCAGCCTGAGGCAGTTCCAGGTTGCCAAGAGAATTGTTAACCGGAAATGTCCCTTCTTCTTAATTACCGTATTATATGGAACAATATCTCTATCTTTAATTGTTCCCTGTGGGAGCTGAGTTCTTCTGAAAGATCTGCCCCCTAAAGTCTAACTTTAGATTTGTGCCCCTAATTTGAGTTGTATACAAATCTTGACTGGCCAATTTATAAGATCCCACAATAAAGATCTGTAGTTCAGTGTTACAGTCACTACCCAGAATAACATAGAATGAAGTTTGTGATAACTATGTGATATAACTGTGTAATAAGATTTAGGTTTACTATTGTTAATGTCTGGGATTAAATTTGTTCCATTATAGTGTTTACCATATTTTCTGTGATTTCTTTTTACATTCTATTTTGATCAATAAAACTTTTAGAAAGAAATCTCAAATCTGTATATGTGTTCCAGCTGACTAGCCTGAAAATCCAAAAAACCTCCACTTTCCATCCCTCCCAGGAGACCTGATGATGGGTAATGGATTACCTGGTTATCTGAAACTTTTAACAAAGAGGTTTATAATGTATTATGTGTCCTACCTAAGTCCTAAAATAGATGTAAGTGGACTATTCGCCTGGTGCTAGCCCCTCTGCACAGGCTGAGTTCCATTGTCAATCAGGAGATTTAGGTCAGATCCTGCAACCCTTACTCCTGTTGACTTTATAAATACTGCCATAAAAAGTACAACACTTGGGCATACAAGTCGTAGTAGTTTCAGTTCCATAAAGCTTCATGATCTTTGGCACTTTAGTACTCTAGTTCTTTTGACCACTAGGGCCCTATTAGTGCCAAAAGGCAATTTTAACTGCCTACCTTATACTGTATGTAACAGAACTTTCATAAGAATGTTTCTTAAAACCTCCTTTATGGGCCAGTAAACCTCCTGTATTGCTGTGACTTCTTAAAATGACATTTTGTTTAGAATCCAGCTAGGAGCATGGGAGATGGGGGTGGGAGCCACACCACAGACTGATAGATTTAATTAGGTCTCGAATCTGTATTCCATTTAGGGAGGAAGACAATTGGCTTCCCTGCCCTTGTGAGTTTGGGGGAGGGGGCGCGGAGGAAGAAGGGTTTACAGGAGGTGGGTGTGTGTGAGAGAGAACATGAAGTCACTGCGTTATTCAGCTTTTCCTACCAGAAGTTGAAATCAGTGCTGTACATAAATGCTGTCAGCCACCATAAAGAGAGCAGAACACTTAAAATACTGTTAAGGTTTCATCCAGCCTCCAGCATTATTGAAGCTGGTTAATGTAGCAGCTGCTTTTCATTCAGGATAAATGTAAGAAACAGTTAGACTCTCTTTAGAGTAAAACAGCTGAAACAATAGGAGCCACTGCCCAAAACATGAGCCACATGTAAGGCTCGTCAGAAGCTGAGTTCTGGGGGCTGAATGCAAATACAGAGAGCGATGGATATTTCTTTAGGTAGAAGGGTGTGCATATGTATACGCTTAGGAACACCATGGAGAAAGTAGCAGAAAGCCCAAGACAGCCAGAGAAGTTCTTATAGCATCACAAAGAGCTTTTTGGGCAGAGTGCTGGCTGGAAAAAATTTTGGAATACTGAGCATGGAAGTTTGCTTGTTGATCCCTCCTGTGATCATGGAAACAAGACTTGGTTGTACATTTATAAATAAATAGGGCTGCATCAGAGAAATACCTGACTTCATCAGTTTCTCCTCCTAATGGAGACAATCCACAAGCCCCCAAATATTTGCTAACTGCTCAGGTCTGAAGGATTTACAATACATGGAAGGCTACCCTCTCCCATCCCCCACAGGAGAGATGTGCACTTGCAGTGCAATGGAACTTACAAGTGCATAAAGTGAGGAAGGAAACCCAGAGAGGAGCCAATACAGAAATGGCAGGGCAGGCCCACCTACAGCAATTCCAGGCCCCAGCGTAGAGTAGTCAATGGGCCCCCCATGAACGCACAAGCTGGGCCCCCATGGATGCGGTCCTCTTGACATTTGGGTGGTGCTGCACCTACGCTGGCTTGTACCCAGTGAGCTGCTGACTGCACTACTGGGCACGCTCTTCCAGCATGGCCAGGGCTTCTGCATGCCTGCCCAGTAGGGTTGCCAACTGTCTAATTACGCAAATCCAGAGACCCTTGCCCTGCCCCTTCCCTGAGGCCCTGCTCACTCCAGTCCACCTCTCTGTCGCTTGCTCTCTCCTACCCTCACTCACTTGCACCAGGCTGGGGCAGGGGGTTGGGCTCTGTGAGGGGGCTGGGGTGCAGGAGAGGGTCAGGGGTTAGTGCTTATCTCAGGCAGCTCCCGAAAGCGACTGGCAGTGGATCATAGGTGGGAGGCTCAGGCCCCACTCCCGCAGCTCCCATTGGCTGCAGTTTTTGGCCAGTGGGAGCTGCGGAGTCAGCGCTGGGGGCGGGGGAGCACACAGAGACTTCCTCCCCCTGGGGCAGTAGGGCTGTTCCAGCCCCTTCTGGAAGCAATGTGGAGTGAGGGAAGGCAGGAAGCCGACCTTAGCTCTGCTGTGCTGGGGGCGCCAGGGCAATTGCTCCCACCCCATCGGCGGGCCCTGTGACTGGGTATTTTTTTGAGAAAACTCCCTACTACCAGACATCATGGACTATTTGGAAGGAACTGGGGTGTCTCTATACTTTGACTGTATTCCCAGAAAAGCTACTTGTAGAAGGTATTGGCAACAGAAAGCAGCCGATCAGCATTGCCCAGAGCTCAAAAGTGTAGTAGTGTTCCACAGTGTTCATGTATGGAGTTGGGGCTTTTCAAAATGGTTGAAAGTGACAACTTCTAATGGCTGACAAATGAATAGTGCTGCCAGACTGTCCGACTTATCTGCTGGCCTCCAAACACCTCCGTTCTTAATCATATGGGAGCCAGTTCTTGTCATCACTCCTAACACTTACAACTCCCCTAGCTCACCTAATTGTATGATTTCTTCTCATGCCCCTGACACTGGCCACTTCTCAGGTGGACCATTTATATGTTCTGGTACTGCATAAATATTCCTAATACAGTGTAACACAAAGATCCCAGCTGGGTTTAGGGCCCCACTGAGCTGGGCACTGCACAAATGCAAAGTGATAATTCCTGCTATTCTAAAGAGACTAACCGATACAGTGAAGGTAATGGGGATAGAACATAGAAGCAAATGAATTTGTAATATCTTATGTTCCTTGGAAAAACTGTCAGTAAATGATCAATTCACATAGATCTCCACAAGAACGTGAATTGCCCGCACATACACCAGTTTCTTCAGAGCTCAGTGTAAATGTTAGGGAACTCTGAAGAACACCGTTGCACATGCTACATGAGACATCTAAATTCAAAGCTCAGCCTCCACATCAGAGGTAGCAGGTTTTCACTTGGCTGCTGTCTTCAGTGGAGCCAGAAGGGGGAAAAACCTCCCTCTCTAATGGAAGGAGACCATTCTTAGAAACAACCTAACTAGCTCTGGTTGTTTCAAATTTTTTTTTTTTAAAGGAAGGAAAAATTGAGAGGAAGGTGTTTTCGTTAGCTTTCTCAAAGGGGTGACAGCAAAAATCTTCCTACATGGCTCTAGGACTTCCCTATTTCAGCACTTGTATTCTAACAGAGAGAAGATGGGTCAGTGGTTAGGGACCTTGGAAACCTGGGTTCATGTTCCAGCTCCACCACAGACTGTCTGTGTGACCTTGGGCAAGCCACTCAACCTCTCTGTGCCTTCGTTCCCCATCTGTAAATTGGGTATAATAGTATTTCCCTACCTCACAAGTGTGTAGTGAGGGAAAATACCTTAAAGATTGAGGTGCTCAGATACTACAGAGATGGAAACTACATAACTACCTAGAATAGATTAGAAATAAATTGGGGATGGGGGGAGGGAGGTGAATCACTGGGTTTAAAGGTCTCCAAACTTCTATACGAAGGACTGTAATGCACTGTTAGTCCATGCATGAGGCTTCCCTATCAGTGGAATTTGCATAAGTGGACAGAAGGCAAAATAGTGTAAATGAAAATCAGGCCCTTAATGTTCTAAGGAATCTCTATACTGCCACAAATATAAAAGGGGCCTTAGTGCAAATGTGAATCAGGACTTTTTTTAAAATGTCTTATTTTTCTCTGATCTGCCTCCTTGATCAGCCTCTTCATTGTGTAATCTTGTGTGTACAATATTTATAATCATTATCAGTAATGTAATTTGTATTACAGTGGCACCTAGAGACCCCAAACTAGTCAGGGAGCCTATGTGTTGTATGTATAAAATATTACTTTGTATAAATTTCTCTATGTATTATACCTATGCATGATCATACATGTTTGTGTGCATTTAATATCTTACACCACCCACCTTTAGAGCTCATATTACAAACTGGATATTATATGATTTCCCCCCTGCCCCCCGTTTTCTGAAGTTTATGGGAAACTTACTTGTGAAGAGGATATGAATTGTTAATAACCAAAGTGACTGTTACTATATCACCCCTTTTGGGATTTACCTGCTCAAAATCCTCAAGAAATAACATTCAGTATGAGTTGGAGAGTGGGGAGAAAGTGAGATATCTCAGGCGATAATACAGACAGACAGACAAGTATATAAACAGAGCTATGGATCTGGAGATAATTTTACATCTCTGCTTTCCAACAGGTAATTATCATCAATGTTCTTGAATTAATAGCCCAATTTTGAACTAAAAATTAAAGTAATTGGAATTGTTGGGGTCCTTAAACTGTTAATCCAACCAACTGGCCACAAAGATATGATGAGCTTTAAAAGCTACATTGCAGCGTGATCATATAGGGCATGTGCCTAGGATTGCATCACATCTTATGCTGTTTCCCTTAATGTGCATGGCTAGTCAAATATAACATATCTCCTAAATGATTCACATTTGTCCAGCTTCAAGTGTGAGATCTGTAAAATGTGATGTTGAAAATGAGAGAGCTGAGCAAGTCGCAGCATTGCAGGCAAGTATTAGCTCTGTTTTGTTGTACTCTCTATGAACCTGCACAGCAACAACAGCTACATCTCTTATGAATCCTCATCAATTAAGCCTCAGGCCGTGAAAGGCTGACATCACTGAGCTGCCTGGTCCCAAGCCCTGACATGTGCTCCTTTTCAGGCAATTTTGTGATAGGCCATCTCCTTGGCAACCAGGTTTTGCCGTCTCTATCTGAGACTCTCCCTTACTGTAAGACATCTGGGCTGAACATCAATGATCCATTTAAATGTGTCTGGTAAAATGCCTTCAGCATAGAAATCTAACAAGCATAATCTTGCCCAACTTTTAACAATAAAGCTATGGACTTTACTTGATTTTTAGAATGTTTATATGTATGTACCAAGAACACTGGAAAAAATGAGTGAGTTTGTTTTTTAAGGGGGAGGGCAAACAACATCAGATGTATTTTTTTAAGTGTTCCCCTTAACACTCGTCACTCTCCTCTTTAAAACTTGCCATTGATTTTGAATCTAATTATCTATTATCGCCTCTGTGATACTCTGTTGTATTGTGCTATGCTGATCTAGCCCTCTTAGTGGTAATAATGAAATGGTCATTTTTAGCATAGCATGGGGCCCACAGAAACCAGAAGCTATGGCTATAACAATGAATGAATTTAAAATCTGTGGGAGGCTTTAACGACTTGGGGATGCTGAAAATGTAGTCAGAGGGATTTTAGAATTAAAGCTGTGGCGTCTCTGCTTGTAAGCTGGGTGCTGTATCTCCCAGGTAAAACAGGGCTAATGTTGCTTAACCATTTGCTCTGTAACTATTCATTAAACAAATTTGCTCAGTCTGTGTTTTACAACACTTTTTTTGTATTTTCTTTCCATGAAAATTCCAGCCAATGAATTTTTCTAGAAGGAACTCTGGATGAAACAGGAAAGTTTAAGCAACGGTTTCAGAATATTTGTAAGAAGTAAACTAGTAATCTGTTTCCAAACCAGAAATCCGATTGAGTTGTTTATCCATTAATGGAACAAATACACAGTCCAATCAAACCTGCTCAAAATTTTGGATGTCAGATGTTGGCAATTACCTGGTTGTAAACTAGGTACAAATCAAGAATTATTATGCAGAAATAATTTGTTTGATATTACCTAATAAGTTGAACTATAATCTATTTATGGACCATCCATGAAGAGGGGGGAAAAAAGGTGGGAACTGTCTCCAAATTATTTGTTATGAATAATTCACCCAGCTCTTCTCCTAGGGCATAGTGGAGCAGGGGATAACCCCTGGTTTTAAGTAGAGAGGTGTCTACAGTCTGTTGGGTGGCTTAACGAGAGAAGAGGAGCAAGGAGTCTCTCTCTCTTTTACAGGTTCAACATCTTGTTTTTAAATTAAACCCTTCTCTTTCTTTGCATAGTTTCCCACAATGCTGACTGAGACACCAGGAGGATGTGTGCATGTATAACACTGGTGTACAACATGTATCATTTGTTACTTATTTGAGCCCATAAGCAAGACCCTCTATGGTATCATGCTGAAAAGAAGCCACAACCTCACTGCCCTGGGCATGGTACAGTCTCTGCCTCCTCTAAGGCCAGCATACCCTTTACTTTACAATAATGAGCCACAAAAGGCCCTGCAATCCCCAGTCTGGTCACATAATTTAATTCAGTTTTTAAAATAGCTTTACCTCCCATCTACTCCCTTATCACATCTACTGTACACCCTACCACACCAGCCCCTTTGCAGAGCAGTAGCAAGCTGAGTTGGGTTTGCCAGGGAGTTTTGAGGATGGATGCCAGGGCTCCTTATCCCGCCTGTCCAATTGTAGCCCATCTTGGTGTGGGGCTGTGCCAAAGGCTGCTCCTCAAGTTTTACTAAGCTGCCTCGTTGACTGAAAGGGGGAGAGCTGCCCTTCCTTCCCTCTTTAAGCTGAGCTGGGAAGGAGCAACAGGACATTCAAATTTTTCTGCTGCCGAAAGGTTTTCCCTCCTCCCAACTATGTGCCAAGGGGAAGAGCTTAGGGCTAGCAGTTGGGTCATGCCCACCGGCTACTGATTTTCAGTGGTTGATTGTGTTATACTAACTGACCATTGATATCTGTCTGGGCTCAGCCAGAATCCTATTTGAATTTCCATGTTTCATGAGACTTTTCTGCAAATTTGGAGCAGAGTTAGTCTGTACAGGGGGAAACTTAGGCCAGAATGGTAGGCAGGGAAGGGTCTCTGAAATCTCCTAGAATTGAGACAGTGAATCGCTCAGTCCCAGCTACACACAATCAGACACTACTTGGCGTCTGTCTCAGTGGTGATTCTAACCCTCTCAATAGGAGTGAAGCATGACTCTTGGTCGAAGCCACAGGGCCAGGCCTGGTTGTGACAGATGGCATCTGGCTAGGTAGTTTTGACTTTGCATAGAGAGGAGGTGTCTGTCCATCATAAGAATGTTGAACATAAGAATGGCCATATGGGTCAGACCAATGGTCTGTCTAGCCCAGTATCTTGTCTTCTGGCAGTGGATAATGCCAGCTGATTCTGAAGGAATGAACAGGGCAATTATCAAGTGATCCAGCATCTGGCAGTCAGAGGCGTAGGGACACACATCACAAGATTGCAGGAAAAGGTTGGCTTAGGGTGAGGATGAGTGGCTACAGTTCCTCTTTAGCCTGATCTACACTAGGAGTTTAGGTCAAATTTAGCAGCTTTATGTCTATTTAACCCTGCACCCGTCCACACAACAAAGCCCTATTTCTTTACTTAAAGGGCTCTTAAAATCAGTTTCTTTACTCCACCCCCGATGGGGGGATTAGCGCTGAAATCGGTCTTGCCGGGTCGAATTTGGGGTAGTGTGGACGCAATTCGATGGTATTGGCCTGCGGGAGCTATCCCAGAGTACTCAGTTGTGACCGCTCTGGACAGCACTCTCAACTCAGATGCACTGGCCAGGTAGACAGGAAAAGGCCTGCGAACTTTTGAACTTCATTTCCTGTTTGGCCAGCGTGGCAAGCTCACCTGCACAGGTCACCATGCAGAGCCCATGAGCACAGGAAACCATGCAGTCCCAGAATCGCCAAAGAGCTCCAGCATGGACTGTACGGGATCTGATCACTGTATGGGGAGACGAATCCGTGCTGGCAGAACTCCGTTCAAAAAGACGAAATGCCAAAATATTTGAAAAAATCTCCAATGGCATGAAGGACAGAGGCTGTAACAGGGACCCGCAGCAGTGCTGCGTGAAAATTAAGGAGCTCAGGCAAGCCTACCAAAAAACCAGAGAGGCAAATGGCTGCTCCGGTTCAGAGCCCCAGACATGCCACTTCTAAGATGAGCTGCATGCCATTCTAGGGGGTGCAGCCACCACTACCCCAACCCTGTGCTTTGACTCCGTCCAACATGGAAGCGGGTTTTGGAGGCAAGGAAGATAGCTCGCAGCAAGAAAGCAGAGAAACTGGTTTTCCCCAACAGCCAGGATCTGTTTCTCACCCTGGACCTGGAGCCAGTACCCCCTGAACCCACCCAAGGTGGGCTCCCGGACCCTGAAGGCGGAGAAGTAACCTCTGGTGAGTGTACCTTTGTAAATATTATACATAGTTTAAAAGCAAGCATGTTTTAATGATTGATTTGCCCTGGCATTCGCAGCCAGTACAGCTACTGGAAAAGCCGGTTAACGTGTCTGGGGATGGAGTGGAAATCCTCCAGGATATCTCCATAAAGCTCTCCTGGATGTACTCCCAAAGCCTTTGCAAAAGGTTTCTGGGGAGGGCAGCCTTATTCCATCCTCCATGATAGGACACTTTACCACACCAGGCCAGTAGCACGTAGTCGGGAATCATTGCGGAACAAAGTATTGCAGTGTATGGTCCCAGTGTTTGCTGGCATTCAAACAACATCTGTTCTTTATCTCTGTGTTACCCTCAGGAGAGTGATATCATTCATGGTCACCTGGTTGAAATAGGGTGGTTTTAGTAAGCAGACATTCAGAGGTGCCCGTTTCTACTGGGCTGTTTGCCTGGGCTGCACAGAAATCTTCCCCGCGGTTAGCCACGTGGTGGGGGGAGGGGTGAAGCCATCATCCCAGAGAATTGGGTGTGTGTGTGTGTGGGGAGGGGGGGTTAGTTGGGTTTCTGTTGCCCGTGAACCCGGAAACCGCAGCCCCTCCTTTTAAATTGCCAACCCATTTTAAATGGCCAACCCAATGGCTACTTCGTATGGGAAATGAGGGCGCTGCTGTTTGAAGCCATTCCTACATGTTGTTATGAAGATTAAAGAAGCCAGAAGACTGTGCCTTACCATGGCTGCCTGCAAGCCGAATTCTGCTGCCCAGCCCTGCATGAGTGATCTCTCACACCAAACCGGCGTACCCTACATAAGAGTCAAAATGCGGCCTTGTAATGAAAGCACATGTGCTATGTAATATTAACAGCAAGGTTTACCATGAAAGCGTGTACCCGTTCTATAAAATGTGTCTTTTTTAACTACCACTCTCCCTTTTTTTTTTCCCTCCACCAGCTGGATATGTTTCTCCTTCCCAGAGGCCAGCAAAGATTAGAAGGCAAAAAAACTGCACTTGTGATGAAATGTTCTCTGACCTCATACTGTCCTCCCACACTGACAGAGCACAGCGAAATACGTGGAGGCAGACAATGTCAGAGTGCAGGAAAACACAATATGAACCCGAGGAGAGGTGGCAGGCTGAAGATGGTAGGTGGCGTCAACTTGCTGAAAGAAGGCAGGAGTCAATGCTCAGGCTGATGGAGGATCAAACTCATATGCTCCATTGTATGGTTGAGCTGCAGGAAAGGCAGCAGGAGCACAGACAGCCGCGACAGCCCCTATGTAAGCAACCGCCCTCCTCCCCAAGTTCCATAGCCTCCTCACCCAGATGTCTAAGAATGCCGGGGGGGAGGGATGCCTCCGGCCACCCAGCCACTCCACCCCAGAGGATTGCCCAAGCAACAGAAGGCTGGCATTCAATAAGTTTTAAAGTTTTAAAGTGCTGTGTGGCCTTGTCCTTCCCTCCTCCACCACCCCACACAGTGCTTCCCTCCTCCACCACCCCACCCGGGCTACCTTGGCAGTTATCCCCCTATTTGTGTGATGAATAAATAAAGAATGCATGAATGTGAAGCAACAATGACTTTATTGCCTCTGCAAGCCGTGATCGAAGTGGGGAGGGGAGGGTGCTTAGCTTACAGGAAAGTAGAGTGAAACCTTGGGTGTGGGGGGGGTTTCCATCAAGGAGAAACAAACAGAACTTTCACACCGTAGCCTGGCCATTCCTGAAACTGGCTTTCAAAGCTTCTCTGATGTGCACCACACCCTCCTGTACTCTTCTAATCACCAGCACCGATGGTGCTGGCTGCAAGTAATCAGCGGCCAGGCGATTTGCCTCAACCTCCCACCCTGCCATAAACATCTCCCCCTTACTCTCACAGATATTGTGGAGTGCACAGCAAGCAGTAATAACAGTGGGAATATTGGTTTTGCTGAGGTCTAACCGAGTCAGTAAACTGCGACAGCATGCTTTTAAACGTCCAAATGCACATTCTACCACCATTCTGCACTTGCTCAGCCTATAGTTGAACAGCTCCTTACTACTGTCCCGGGTGTCTGTGTATGGCTTCATGAGCCATGGCATTAAGGGATAGGCTGGGTCCCCAAGGATAACTATAGGCATTTCAACATCCCCAACCATTATTTTCTGGTCTGGGAAGTAAGTCCCTTGTTGCACCTGTTCATACAGACCAGAGTTCCTGAAGGTGCGAGCATCATGTACCTTTCCCGGCCATCCCACGTTGATGTTGGTGAAATGTCCCTTGTGATCCACCAGTGCTTGCAGCACCATTGAAAAGTACCCCTTTTGGTTTATGTACTCGCTGCCTTGGTGCTCTGGTGCCAAGGTAGGGATATGGGTTCCGTCTATTGCCCCACCACAGCTAGGGAATCCCATTGCAGCAAAGCCATCCACTATGACCTGCACATTTCCCGGAGTCACTACCCTTGATAGTAGCAACTAAGTGATAGCGTTGGCTACTTGCATCACAGCAGCCCCCACAGTAGATTTGCCCACTCCAAATTGATTCCCAACTGACCGGTAGCTGTCTGGCATTGCAAGCTTCCAGAGGGCTATTGCCACTCGCTTCTCAACTGTGAGGGCTGCTCTCATCTTGGTATTCTTGCGCTTCAGGACAGGGGAAAGCAAGTCACAAAGTTCCATGAAAGTGCCCTTATGCGTGTGAAAGTTTCGCAGCCACTGGGAATCATCCAAGACCTGCAACACTAAGCGGTCCCACCACCCTGTGCTTGTTTCCTGGGCCCAGAATCGGCGTTCCACGCCATGAACCTGCCCAACTGACACCATGATGTGCACATTGCAGGGGTCCGTACTTTGTGAGAAGTCCATGTCCATGTCCTCATCACTCTCATCACTGCGCCGCAGTCGCCTCCTCCTCTCCTAGTTTCTCTTTTCTTGCAGGTTATGGTTCTGCATATCCTGCTGGATAACGTGCATGGTGTTCATAGTGCTCATAATTGCTGCAGTGATCTGAGCGGGCTCCATGTTCCCAGTGCTATGGCGTCTGTGCTGAAAAAAGGCGTGAAACGATTGTCTGCTGTTGCTCTGACGGAGGGAGGGGCGACTGACAACATGGCTTACAGGGTTGGCTTACAGGGAATTAAAATCAACAAAGGGGGTGGCTTTGCATCAAGGAGAAACAGAATGGCCCCTCAAGGATAGAACTCAAAACCCTGGGTTTAGTAGGCTGTTGATTTCACGGACGGAGGGAGGAGAAAATGAATACAAAGCAAATCTGGTCTATTTCTTGTTTTGAGCCACTTCATCTATCTTTATACATCTTGCTGGCAGCAGACTGTGCAGTACAACTGCTGGCCATCGTCATCTCCTGGGTGCTCGGCAGAAGACGGTGCAGTATGGCTGCTGGCCAACATCGTCTCCTGGCTGTTCATTAAAAGACAGCACAGCAGGACTGCCGGCAGGACTGAATCACCATGAGATGAAACTTAAAAGGGTAATGACCTGGCTGAGTCACTCCCACGTTTGCCCAGGCGCCCCTGACCTCACCGAGGTCAGTTAAAAGAGCACCCTAGAGTACGTCAACGATGGCTACCAGTCATACTGCACTGTCTGCTGTCAAAAGGCAATGAGCGGCTGCTGTGTAGCACTGCAGTACCATGAACAGGCTCCGTACTTGCTGTGGTATGGCATCTGCTCGGGTAACCAAGGAAAAAAGACACAAAGCGATTGTCTGCTGTTGCTTTCACAGAGGGAGGGAGGGCCTGACGACATGTACTCAGAACCACCTGCAACAATGTTTTTGCCCCATCAGGCACTGGGATTTCTACCCAGAGTTCAAATGGGTGGCGGAGACTGCAGGAACTGTGGGATAGCTACCCACAGTGCAGCGCTCCGGAAGTCGACGGTTGCCTCAGTACTGTGGATGCACTCCACTGACTAAATGCTGGATAAATGCACTAAGACCATTTGTGTGGGGAAACACACAAGCGACTATAAAAACGCTTTCTACAAAACTGACTTCTATAAATTTGACCTAATTTCATAGTGTAGACATAGTCTGTGTTGTAAAGACTCCATTCTTTCCCCTCCATCTGTTTGCTACAACTAAACAAATAAGAATGTAATGTGCTATAAATGATCCCTAATTTGTGAGGTTTCTTTTGGGGACAGCATGAGCAACAAATTGCAGAAATGAAAGAGGCCCTAATAGATATTTTTGTATCTAACTTTATCCGGAGTCTAAAGCCTTCAAAGGATGGTGTAGCACTATACTGGAAAGGAGAATATTTCAAAGCAACAAGTTACCTCATTTATTCCAGCACATTTAGGCCCTTTCACGTATCCTTTGCCTGTCAGTAGTAAAACTTAGAGACACGTTCGGGGAGGCTGGTGATGTTGGAAGGAGGGGACCTCTTCACTTATGGAGAAGAGAGGCTTTTTTATCTCTCCAGGTAACCTGCTTACGTTATATGACATTAGTTCAACTATACATCAGTGATTCAGCTCATTAATGGGAACAAAATGTCTATTAAGTTCCTAATTAAACATGGTCTTCCCTTCTAGAGAAATCAAACAGAATTTTTCTTTTCTTATGCTAAACATCCTGGGCTAAATTCTAAACTGCACTGAACTTACAGTTAAACAGCTGAGGAGAATTGGGGAGAGGTGGTTGTAAATCACCTTTCTTGTCCCCAACTCTGCGGCTGCATGGGATCTGCAATGGTAACCGGCATAACTTAGAGCCCAGTGCATTCTACCACATCCCATCTCTGGCATATCCCTTAACCCACTGACATTCCATTATGTAGAAAGGGCAGGGACAGGTGTCATAGACTGATCTATGCTGGTTTTGTGCACCTGAGAGATTTTACTGTGTCAAGATGAATCCTTGGCTGCCCTTTGAGGGCTTCATTCTGGCTGCTTTGCTTAGCTACAGAGCGTAAGACCAACAGCAAAACGGCCAAGCATGGAGACCTTGTCTCTTCTGATTTACCCACCTTTCTGTCCACTTCAAATCAGGACATGTTGTCATGTACCAAACCAAGCCTTGAATGGATATCCTTTAATTTCTCATCTTATTTGATCATGATTCCAGGTCATACTTTTTAGTAGCCTTCATCACCACTTTAAGGGCCACGGTTTTTCGTTTTGTTTTTTTGGGGGGAGTCAAGGCAGGGGGAAGTGACCTGACATCACAAATTTAGATCCTAAATGCAGAAGATGCTTGAATAAGCAGCTAGAAATAAAAGGCAGCTGGTCATGGTGACCCAAGTCACAGAATGAGTCAGTGGCTCGTTGCTATTGCAACACAGGAATCTCTTAAATCCAAGGTCTTCAGTATAACTTCTGGACCTAATGCTCATTTTGTCTTCGAGCACTGTTTAGACCGAAGTGACTATCTGCCAAGTGTTTCAATCAAGAGTGGAAGCTATTCTCAGAAAGATGCTACAGCTCAAACAGAAGCTGTGGGCTTAATGCAGACATTTTTGGGAGAGGAACTAGGGCTAGTTGTTACACAGATGGATTAGATTATCATAACGGTCCCTTCTTGCCTTAAAAATGTCTGCATTTGCATGCAGCATGCCTGAGAACAAACTCTACAGTGTAGATAACTTCTGCCTGTGCTTGCCAGTGTGGTCACATTAGTGTCTTCAAGTGAAACACTTGGAAATATCTGTATTTAAAAAACAAACTAAATGCACTGCTGTATCGGTGCCTGAAGGGGCTCATCCTAGTGTAAAACTGGTGCGACACATTAGTAAATAAGGTCCAGTATCTTCAAAATAATGGGCAGATCTGTAGAAAGGAAGAGACCTAGAAAATCAAGGTTTTCTAGTCTATTCAGATTCCTAAGAAGCTGTGTCCCTCGCCAGAGCATCTGAGTGCTTGTGGGACAGTTAAGTTCCATCTTTTAGGCCCCCATTCTGTACAGCGCTTAAGCATGTGCTTGGCTTTAGCACAATATTGGTTCCATTGATATTTCCATTTATTTCTATTAAAGGATGTTTGGGTAAAATGAAGCTAATTAATAATCTGGCTAAAAGTCATATTTGTCAGAGGTGCTGAGCACTACAGTTCCAATTGACTTTTGAAATTGAGAGCCCACACTTCCCACTTTTAAACTAGTTCTGAGGGTTAGTTAGTTTGGTTTTTTCCCCTCACCCACCAGAAGAGATGTACAATACAAATATTGAAATAGCTTCCTCCAAATCACCCACCTTTCTCACTTGTATTGAGGGCATTCTCCTATGGACATGATAGTGAAGGACATGATACCATGCTGCTGCTGATTATGCCAGAGGTATGGTGGAGCTACCCAAGTCTCAGATGGGTATACAGTGTCTTCTCTGCTGGGATTCCAGGCAAGAATACAAGGTTTTAAAAAGTTTTTATTTTCCTTAAAAGGAAGAGCTGGGGTCAGACCTAAATCCTGTCTTCAGTAGATTTTCACAGGAAGTAACTGTGGACAGAACTTGGCCCCATGTTTGTTTTCTATGTGATAGTGTCACACCAACTCCTCCATGCACGTATAGAGTAAGCAGCAAAAGGAAAAGCCACAGAAACAAACAGTAACTTTATCCTACTAAGTAAGACAGCTGAAAGAGGATACTTAGATTGTAGAAATCTGTTCTGTAAACTTCTAGGACAGAATGGAAGCATTATCAATCTGTCAGTTCTGACAGCTGTCAAAACTTATCCAACAGCAGAAATTTTATGGAAAAAGCTTTTGCACCTAAAGTGAAACAAACACTATTTTCATTGCTTTAACAACAATTTAAAACTTTCTTTATATTACTTTTTTTAACTCTTTCCTTGCCACTGTAAAGTATATTTTATTTTGAAAAACCATTAACCCAAGACGTAACTCCCTCTCTCCCAAAATGAGGGAGCTCATTATTCTTTTTTCCTTGCAAAAGTCACTCATGCTGGAGTCAACGGTCAATCCTGGTCCCTTAAAATGCTATACTATTCTTGGAACCTATTTATACTGGTACCTCATTCAGGGACAGGTTATGTAGTTACTCACGGCAGGCTAAACAGACTTTCTACTGCACAAATCAGATGCCATTTTTTTTAAAATTCCTGTCTGATCCTGGAGAAGTCCAAGAATGCACAAAGCTTCAGTCAAGCGTCTGGATCCATAGAGACTGCTAGACTTGCTGAGACACTAAGATGGATCCCAGCAAAGGCAGGAAGCCTGGCAGGCCTGGCCCTAAGTGTTTTGCTGCCCGGGGTGGAAAATCCTTGCCTGAAAGGCCAAGCAACTCCCTGCCTCCAATGCCCCCCTTTGGCGCTCCCAGAAGTGAGTGACCGCTTGATCGCCTACCCCTAAGGTCAGTCCTGAAGCCAGGGGTTCAATGAAATGACGTATAAATCCCTTCTCCGTGTCTGGAAATGGTTTTTGGTGGGGTTATTGAGGGGAGGCTTGAGGGAAGAAGTAGTGAGTTTTACATTTTATTCTGAAATAAGTCATGGTCATTCTGATCTCTTCTGGAAGCAACTCTTAACCAATGTAGGACAGCATGCCAGAAAACCATGTCCTATGCGTAGGACTCAGTCCTGAGGTTGACAGTTCCATCTTGAGAGGAAATCCATGGCCCTGCTGAATGAGGCAGCCCTTCTGTTAACTTGGACCAGTCCCATTAAATAATTTGAAATAAGGATCCAAACCTTGAACTGTTTCACTGGTGTTGATCGCGAAGCACTACAAACAATAGATGTGGTAGTAACAGTTGAGCTTTTTCTAATGGTTTAGTCTTCAGAAGATTCAAGGCAAAATTGGATAACTCATTTGCTTTAAGGAAACAGCAGCCTTGCAATATTTTAGGATTCAGAGTATCTGTGCAGGCGCACTCATGCACAGGACTATATTGGCCCCTGCTCCATCAGCATTAGCAATCATCTGGAGCAGGGATGACCTTAGCTCACAGTATCAGAGGGGTAGCCATGTCAGTCTGGATCTGTAAAAGCGGCAAAGAGTCCTGTGGCCCCTTACAGACTAACAGATGTATTGGAGCATAAGCTTTCGTGGGTGAATACCCACTTTGTCAGATGCATGTCGTGGAAATTTCCAGAGGCAGGTATAAATATGCAAGCAAGAATCAGGCTAGGGATAACGAGGTTAGTTCAATCAGGGAGGATGAGGCCCTCTTCTAGCAGTTGAGGTGTGAACACCAAAGGAGGAGAAACTGCTTTTGTAGTTGGCTAGCCATTCACAGTCTTTGTTTAATCCTGAGCTGATGGTGTCAAATTTCCAAATGAACTGAAGCTCAGCAGTTTCTCCTTGAAGTCTGGTCCTGAAATTTTTTTGCGGCAGGATGGCTACCTTTCAATCTGCTATTGTGTGTCCAGGGAGGTTGAAGTGTTCTCCTATAGGTTTTTGTATATTGCCATTCCTAATATCTGATTTGTGTCCATTTATCCTTTTACGTAGGGACTGTCCAGTTTGGCCGATGTACATAGCAGAGGGGCATTGCTGGCACATGATGGCATATATTACATTGGTGGACATGCAGGTGAATGAACCGGTGATGGTGTGGCTCATCTGGTTAGGTCCTGTGATGGTGTCGCTGGTGTAGATATGTGGGCAGAGTTGGAATCGAGGTTTGTTGCATGGATTGGTTCCTGAGTTAGAGTTACTATGCTGCGGTGTGTCGTTGCTGGTGAGAATATGCTTCAGGTTGGCAGGTTGTCTGTGGGCGAGGACTGGCCTGCCTCCCAAGGCCTGTGAAAGTGAGGGATCGTTGTCCAGGATGGGTTGTAGATCACTGATGATGCGTTGGAGGGGTTTTAGCTGAGGACTGCATATGATGGCCAGTGGAGTTCTGTTGGTTTCTTTCTTGGGCTTGTCTTGCAGCAGGAGACTTCTGGGTACACGTCTGGCTCTGTTGATCTGTTTCCTTATTTCTTCGTGTGGGTATTGTAGTTTTGAGAATGCTTGGTGAAGATCTTGTAGGTGTTGGTCTGTGTCTGAGGGGTTGGAGCAAATGCGGTTGTACCTCAGCGCTTGGCTGTAGACAATGGATCGTGTGGTGTGTCCGGAATGGAAGCTGGAGGCATGAAGGTAGGCATAGCAGTTGGTGGGTTTTCGGTATAGGGTGGTGTTAACGTGACCATCACTTATTTGCACTGTGGTGTCTAGGAAGTGGATCTCCCATGTAGATTGGTCCAGGCTGAGGTTGATGGTGGGGTGGAAGCTATTGAAATCGTGGTGGAATTCTTCCAGGGTTTCCTTCCCATGGGTCCAGATGATGAAGATGTCATCAATGTGGTGTAGGTAGAGAAGGAGCGTGAGTGGACAAGAGCTGAGGAAGCATTGTTCCAGGTCAGCCATAAAAATGTTAGCATATTGTAGGGCCATGCAGGTGCCCATAGCAGTGCCACTGGTCTGGAGGTATATATTGTCACTAAATTTGAAATAATTGTGCGTGAGGATAAAGTCACAGAGCTCAGCAACCAGTTGTGCTGTGGCATCATCAGGGATACTGTTCCTGACAGCTTGTATTCCATCTGTGTGTGGGATGTTTGTGTGAGGGCCTCTAATAGAGAGAATAACCCCGGTCGGGGCTCTAAGAGTATGTAGATTTGTTCCTCTGTTAGTGTAGGGAGTGTCCTATCCCTGGACACACAATAGCAGATTGAAAGGTAGCCATCCTGCCACAAAAAAACTTCAGGACCAGACTTCAAAGAGAAACTGCTGAGCTTCAGTTCATTTGCAAACTTGACACCATCAGCTCAGGATTAAACAAAGACTGTGAATGGCTAGTCAACTACAAAAGCAGTTTCTCCTCCCTTGGTGTTCACACCTCAACTGCTAGAAGAGGGCCTCATCCTCCCTGATTGAACTAACCTCGTTATCCCTAGCCTGATTCTTGCTTGCATATTTATACCTGCCTCTGGAAATTTCCACGACATGCATCTGACAAAGTGGGTATTCACCCACGAAAGCTTATGCTCCAATACATCTGTTAGTCTATAAGATGCCACAGGACTCTTTTCCGCTTTAGCTCACAGTATTAACTAGTAAATAAACCGATGAAAGGCTTTGACCTTCCAGTCTATTAGAGACCTTTCAGGAGACCTAAATCTAGTACTAATTTTATAAAAGGAAAAAAGCAGCAGTATAAAAGACTACCCACATTCTGCTCTGCTATACGGGCACAAAGCTGGAGGAACTATCTACTTCAGTGGAATTACTCCAGCCTTCCACTCCTGTAAGCAAGAGGTGAATTTGGCTCAAATTGCTTTAACAATCCACGCGACTTTGACACTCCATTTCCTTTAAACACTAATGCTAGTGTTTCTTTTAAACAGAAGAGTCCAAAAGAGACACTCAAACAAAATGTCTGGTCTTTTTCCCCCTCTCTTGTTTTAAAATGCAGTCAGTTTCTTGAGAAATATCTGTACTTGAAATGTTTGTGGTGGCAAGGCTTCAATGTAGAAACTTCTCCTGCTTAGAAAGGGACTAATGTTTTAAATACTTCTTTTAATCATTGTAGAGCTTGCACACAACACATGAGAAATGCCATTGAGTAACTAGAGATCAAGCACAAATAAAGAAGGGTGGTTTTCTTCAGGATATTCTATTACACTGACATTTTTCTCTCCAGTTAAAGTGGAAGTCGTTTACATTTTAGCAACCCAAGTCAAAATCTTTAATCTAGTGGAGAAAGACATAGCAAGACCCACTGGCTAGAAGCTGAAGACAGACAAATTCAGATTAGAAAGTACACAAATTAACACTGAGGATAATTAACCATTGAAACAAACTATCAAGGGAAGAAGTGCATTCTCCATCTCCTGATGTTTTCGGATCAAAACTAAGTGACTTTGTGGTAGATATTCTTTAGTCAAATGCAAGTTATTGGGCTCAGTATAGGGGTAACTAGGTGAAACATGAATGCTTATGATACCCAGGAAGTCAGGTTGATCTAATAGTCTCTTCTGGCCTTAAAAATCTATGAATCTACAGGGAGACTAGCACAGCTGAGAGCGATAAGCTCACCCAATGTTTGTGCTCAGGGAATGCGCAAGGACTGTGTGACGCTACACGGAAATGAGAGGAAAGCTTGCACCCTCTCTCCCTTGTGCACCTGCACAGATGTAGTTCTATTCTGGAACATAATGCAAAACAAATTAAAATTAATGATTACTCTCTTGGCCAGTGGAATGCATCTAGCTGTGTGCAAAAATTCTACAGCAATCCTTATATAATTAGGTATAAAGAAAATACATTAAAATTAAAAGAATACTGTTATGGTGGCAAAATTGAACACTCCAAAGTTAGGATATGTCAGAAATAATGGTGCCTGTGAAGTGTGGTGATATTGCACTACGAGCTGGTGTTTTCTCCAAACTGCTCTTAAACAGTCCACACACTGTGTTGAGTCTAATCTCCTTCTTCTCTTCCCCTTTTTCTGGAGTGGTTGTTTTATTACCACATAGCTTAATAATATGAATTTCAGCTCCAGCCTTCTAACCAGGCATCATTGTTTCTAAAATACTCCCAAATATTTAACATCAGATTTCTGTAGGGAGGTTATATTTAAAAGTCAGAGTGATAAGACATGGTTACCAGGAAAATGTTAATTCTGGCAAATGCTGCACAGAGATGCAAAAATTGTGTAAGAATCTGTCTGATTTACTTTTAATGTGTTTCTGAAGAGGGTCCCTCATCCCCTACCCTAACAGCGATATGAAGCCTGAATTATTAAAAAAAAAATCAGACCACTTCAATTCTGGAAAAATCAAAAATTAAACAGCAGAGTCACTTACCCCATGGTGGCATGAGGATATCAGGTTCAGATATATTTAATTTATCAATAGGGTCAGGCTGTACTGAATGTAAAATCAAATTACACTGAAGCAGATGTTGAAGTCCAACAGGAAAAGGTGTAGATTGATTAGAGAAAGGCAGGGCATCAAAGGGCCCTTTGTTTGCATTTGACTGGGTGAAACAGCTGACAAGTGGCCATCAGATACAGCAGTAGGGCAGCTGCATGATGGCAGTTTGACAGCTGACTTCATTTTAGCCCCTAGGATACACTCTGGAATGGATTTGTCCTTTAATTGAGCTGGGCCAGAAAATAGCACGGAGAGGGTGAATAAGAATGAAAAGGGCTGAAGTTTGACAATGTAACCCAAAGGCCAGACAGGTGAGTGTAATATAGCTATGACATTTAGAGTCTGTGTTTGTGTGTGTGTATGCGTTGTGTGTGTGTTTCCATAGATTAGATATAGATTAGCCTCAAATATAAACAGCATTTCTTCCAAAATGTGTACAAATATTGTTAGTGCACTTTTTAGAATAAATGGCAGACAGAGAGGTGGTAGCGGCTTGGCTTTCATCTGCATGTACTGATGCCACTGTACAGTCTTGTTCTGGGACTCAGAAAAAGCTGGTGACTGCTCTATGGAGGGCTATTTGTACAGAGTATATCAAGAGTATTTTTTGGAAGTAATGTTTATTTGTTTGTTTTGTTTTGTATAGATGGATGATGGAAATCTGGAGTTAGTAGAGATATATGTACTGTATATGAGGCAAATTCTGAAATTCATACTCAGTTTTTTAACCAATCCTTACACGGGCAAATCTTCCAAATCAGGGGGAATTTTTCCTGAGGAAAAATATCAGGGATGGGTCCCCAATAATTCAGAGTTTGACAGGGACTTCGGTGATATACATTTAGTAGAAAAAATCCTGCAATAGCTACTCAGGCAAAACACCCACTGATGGATGGGAAAGTCTTGCCAGAGTATGGACTGCAAGTTTTAGGTGCTTATGTCAGGATGCATTGTGTAAAGTAGAAGCTAATCAACATAAATAGGGAAAGGGACTATAGTGAAAATGTGTGACTATGAATCTGAGCCTTCTAGCATCAATGGTAGTTAAATGTGTGTACCAAGTTGTGACGGGGTGGACTGGCTCCGCACTGGAGTGGAAAGGGTTAAGGCAGCGCTCTTAGTAGCAGAAGCCACACCCCCTTGACCCTGCTGGGCATGCTCCAACTGCTGCTGCAGTATAAAAGGGAGCAGCATAGCTCAGTCTGGGTGGACTTCCAAGGAGGAGGGATGCTTGGTAGAGGCTCTAGCCCAGGGGCTGTTACAGCCCTCACCTACAGGAGCTGAAGAGCCCGAGACCTGGACCAGAGGCCTGCCGCTATCAGAACCCCAGGGAGTGTACAGCACCGAGGGTCTGGAGGCCCTGATACCCCATGGACCACTGCTGCAGGAAAGCCGGTAGGAAGTGACCCAGGGAGGGTGAGGGAGTGGTACCTCTCACCCTCATGAGGTCAGCGTGTTTCGGTGGGATTCACTGCTGACCTAGTTGCGGACCACTCCTCCACTGTTAGGGCCCTGGGTCAGTGCCCAATGGAGTCAGGTGGGCCTGAGGCCCCCTACTGGGGCCACCACCACCCCTGGTGACAGCCCCCAGGAACTGGCCACTTGGGCACCCTACCCTACATTTGAAGGTGATTGTATTGACTCTGGCTGCTAGGCCATACTACCCTGCCTCTGAGGGTGAGTATAGTGACTCCAGCCATTGGGACACACTTCCCTGAAGACAAGGGGAGTCCTATTGACTCTGGCCATTGGACTATGCAGCCTGGTGGCTGAGCGCAACCATATTGACTTAACCATGGGGCTAGCACTCATGTACCCCACCCTAGTGCAAGGAGGGGTACTGGCCCCATGACACAAGTGAAGAATAGACTCATTTATGCTCTCCCAAAGCATATATATGTGATTACAGAAAAAAATAAACATTTGAGTTGCCCTGAAGCAATGGCCCTGTCTTCATGGTTCTTTCTCTCACCTATTTTCCCAAAGCAGTCAACAAATATCAAATGTAGTTAAAGCAGAACATATTCATGCATCTCATTAACCTGCAGCATAATTACTAAGCAAAAATGGATTTCTCAAATTCTCATATGCCAGTTCAAAAGCCTCCTCAAATTACACACACTTAGAAAACATTATATAAAGTCTTACATATGAATTACATTAAATCATGACAAGTCAATGACTCAAGCAGTAGAGTTTGGTTTATGTATCAAAATGTGTAACAGCATAGACTGTGAGCTATTTGGGTCAGAGACTGTCTTTCTACAGCCTTTTTGTACAGTGCCTAACAATGGGTGCCTGGTCATTGATTGGTGTCCCTACTCTTGCAATAAGCAAGCAACGAATAACAATATCAATGCAAATCTGTATGTGATATAAAAATATGCTGCTTTAAAAGTCACTTAATATCATCCTTATACAGATTCTGAGGACTTTAGAGTTTGAGGGATCAAAACTATTCGACCTTGGATCACTTCTGAGCTTCCTATTTTTCAATCGGCTAAATAAACCAGTTCCTAAATTATTATACTTTTACAGTGGTGCTGGAACATTTTTAATAGTGAGGGTGCTGAAAGCCAGCCCTTTACCCTTGTTCGCACCTTCCCTCCCCCCGCGCACCGGCCCGAGCTGGGTCTGGGAGCAGGGCCATGTCTCTGGGAGGGTAGGATCCGGACAGGGGTCTGGCCGGGCCCCATGCACGGGGCCAGGAGCAGATCCCCACATAAAAAGCTGCAGCACCCCTGCACCCCCAGTTCCAGCGCCTCTGTACTTTCAACACATTCCAGTAGTTTTTTGTTTTGGTTTTTTTTGGTGAGCCTACATGGGACTTTTTCCACATGGAATGGAAACCCTGAATTAGCTTAGGGGGAGACTTTTAGAGGCAAACAGTTAGGCACCATACTTACATGGACAATCGATGGAAGTTAGGAACCCAACCCCCATTTGTGTCTTTAAAAGTCTTCCCCTTAGTAAATGCATTAAGAAAAGAATCAAGGGAGTTAACTTTGGCAAACTGTGAAGGACAGACATCCTTACTCATGTTGAGTAGTTCCTTGATGTCAATGGGGCCTCTCATGGACTAAGATACTATTCAATATGAGTGAGGGTACCAGAATCTGGCCCTATGTTATCATTGTACTGTCATTCTTATCCCCATTCTTAGTCTGTTGCTACAGAGTAGAATCAGAAAAAGCTTATCAAAATTGAGACTCTTCTCTCTCCAGTGGACCTTTCCCCCATCATGTCTGTACATTACATGATATATTACATTCAATAAATCGATAACTCTTTTAGCTTGACCCCTATTTTAACTACCAGTAATTACAGGCCAAGAAATTGGGTTTTGCACTTATATCCAAATGACTTAACTAGAGATTTCTAGTTCCTTCTGTGGGATTCTTTGGGTCCAGACTTTGTCTAAATTTTATTGTGATCCAGTTAGGGATGCATGGGTGGCACTCAGGCTATGTGAAATGTGGAGTAGAGAGCTGGAAGAGGGAATAATGGAGGATGATTGGTACAGAATCTGGTTAGATGCCCCCCAAAATGCCATATTATGTAAAAGAGAATAGCATTTAGTTAAACTACTCCATTGTACTTTAGCTTTCCTCTTTTTCTATAGACACTCTGACCTAGGATGCCAGCCCAGGCTGGAAAGGCTGTGGAGTTGGCCGCTCCTCTGCATGTACTCTACAGCGGCTACACTCATTGTTTTGGAATGTATAGAGAAGTGTTTGTGACTAGAAGTGGCTGGGAAGTGCTCAAGAAAACTAAAATTGGCAAAAGGTGAGGGTTATGATGGGATTTCTGTGCATTTATCCTGCCTACATCCTGCACTTTATATCAGTCACCAACCCAAAGCGTTGGGGCTGGTAGTAA
This sequence comes from Natator depressus, assembly GCF_965152275.1. Taxonomy (NCBI): domain Eukaryota; kingdom Metazoa; phylum Chordata; order Testudines; family Cheloniidae; genus Natator; species Natator depressus. The sequence goes on from NC_134235.1 coordinate 104,074,921, forward strand.
AGTAGTGATGCATATACGTGTGTGTGTACACACACACACACACACACACATACACACACACTGTTTTGCAGACTTATTACATACTTCACATGTGAGGTACATGGTCTCGTGGCCTGCCAGCCACATCCACCCTCGCCCCCCGTTTCCAATATACTCTCCTTTTCTGACAGTGTGTGTAGTAAAGGTCAGTAAAACTACACAACCAACTGCAACATGTAGAGCAACTGCTGCTACAATGGGTAACCTGTGAGTACCCTTAACATAGTACACATATGCCCTGCTACTGGGCATATGAAAAGAATATTCCTGAGTATTCCTAAGCAGGATCAAGCCCTGTGTGAGCTGGTAGGGTGGTTTCTCACTTCAAAGAAAAATAGATTGCTCATGGTTTCCATCTGTACCCTCTTCCTGGTTATCATTGGATCATGTTTCTTTTTTATGTGTAATATTTGCTATATGTTGACAGGGTACAATATATCTGATACCCAGAGGCATTTGGCCACGGAATACTTTTATAAAGGAATGTTTTTTATGTTTTATCTGCCTGAAGTGAACATTTTTAACTTTGTGGGAGTTCTTCTATTTATGAGCAAAATCACAGCATAGTCTTCCCATGATATTGTGGGCACTGCAGCATAAGCCACTATGTGGAAAGCATACTTAGGGTTGAACTCTGATCATATAGGAAAAAATAATCTCTCTCTCTTATGACCCTGTTAGAAATCTGTGCATTAGTAGAAGAGATGGGACAAAAATGAGTGTTTTGAAACTAATTTCAAAGTGAGACATTCAAATTGTTGTTCCTTTAAAAGAGCTTACATTTAGCTCTACCATATGTGGTTTTGATGTGGGTGTTGGACCAGCTAGTACATTGATTAATAGAGTCACTGTTAAAACCTAATATAATAAACATTTGCTCAATATTGTCTGTTTAGGTAATCCTCTGTAATGGCATACAGAAAGTCAATATTCTTTGAGTAATGGCACTGCAGTATGTCTGAGCCACATTGTTGAGATACACACGTAAATTCTCAGTAAAATGAGTTAATTTGTTGTACTCAAGCTGCAGAGATGAACAAAAATGATCTAAACAAAATAAAGGGCACTTAACTATGATGCAAATCTAGTGGTGTGGACTAATGTCACAATACCAACAGACAGCTGCAATTCAATGATGTAAAACCAACGGGCCTGGTTCCCTTCCCACTTAATCTACTTGTGTAGAGTTATTTTGGTGTTATACCAGTGTAACTGATAAGTCAGGCTACTTATCTGCAAAATAAAAGTTTAGGAAGTTGGGTTCTAATTTCATTTAGGGAGTGGATAGAACTTTCAGAAAATAATATCAATGAGGCAAATTCATTCTGAGTGTAATACCATTGACGTCAGTGGGGTTAAATTGGGGATGAATGTGGCCCAGTGTCTCTAAGCATTGTTTGAGTTAGAGCTATCTAAGCAGAAACTGAAGGCAGTCAGAAAATCGCAGCTGTATGGCTGGAGTTAATTTTGTTTGTTGTATTGGCCAAAATTAAAAAAGAGATGGGCAAAACAACAAGACTTTTTCATTTGGGGTTAGAAAGTTTGGATTTAGCCGTTTTTGTTTTTCTGAAGTGAAAATCCCTCTATGGTTTTCAGTCTTGGCACTACATGTATTTATTAACATTTTTCAAAACCGATTAATCTTAAGGCACTCTCCAAAGATGAGTAAGCTTTATTTTCCTCACAGAGAGGCTGTGGGACTTTCACAGGGTCACATAGTGAAAACAGTGCAACCCAGGATTACTGACTCTCTTAGCCCCCTGCCCTAACCACTGCATGACAAATGCCCCACTTCATGTGATAATTACAAAACAGAATTTTAAATACATGAAAGGAAACAGTGCGGGTAACCAGTGGGAGTCAAGAACAAAGTTCTGTTCTTGGCTGTATGACATTAACCTTGCTGTCTAAATTGAAATGTACCTCCAAGTAGTGTTATGAGGTTTGCAAAGTGGTTTGAGATTCTCCAATGAAACATGTTATGAAATTGCAGAGTATTACTACTAGTCAGCTAACAAACTCTCTCCGCCCCCCCCCCAACTCCAGAACTGAGACTGAAAATGTGTCCATATCTAATGTTCTAGAGCCTAGGAATTATTATTTATTTGTTTTTTACGCACCCCCAGGGTGCAAGTTGTATTATAGACGGCAGTATCTTCCAACTTCAACGAGTGTACAATCTAAGTAGACTTCCCAGGGAGTCACCAAAGAGTGGGTGATCTGAGATGCAATGATTTCTGTTTAATTCTTAGTCCCATTTTTGGAGCTCTACTTTCTTGACTAAAACAAGTGGGATAGTTGTAGAAATAGTTCATTGCCATTCTTACCATAATATCGTTTCAAATCCAGTTCTGCCCTGAAAAGAGAGTGCACCTGCAGAAATGAATTACGTGCTCAATCATCCACTGGGGAGAATAGAGCAAGTAACTCGCTTTCATTTATGAGCCAAGCAAAATGTGAAACGAGGTCTTCCAAGGCAAAGGGATAGTTAACCCAAATTAACTCAAATTAACCCAATACTCGGTTAAGCTAGCTTTTTGTTTGGTTTTTAATGTTTGGCTCAAAAAAAGAAAAGGCTCAGATAATTGTCATGGATGCTTCTTAAAGTTAACATAACTGAACACGATGGAGCTTGCAGTTCCCTTTTAAATTAAATTCATCCTTGCGTGCTGGAGTCAGTAGATTACTGACCAGACAATGACACTGCCATCATGTGCCAGCAATGCCTCTCTGCCATGTACATTGGCCAAACTGGACAGTCTCTACGTAAAAGAATAAATGGACACAAATTAGACATCAAGAATTATAACATTCAAAAACCAGTCGGAGAACACTTCAATCTCTTTGGTCACTCGATTACAGACCTAAAAGTGGCAATTCTTCAACAAAAAAACTTCAAAACCAGATTCCAATGAGAGACTGCTGAATTGGAATTAATTTGCAAACTGGATACAATTAACTTAGGCTTGAATAAAGACTGGGAGTGGATGGGTCATTACACCAAGTAAAACTATTTTCCCATGTTTATTTCCCCTCCTACTGTTCTTGTAAAGTGCTGGAAATGGCCCACCTTGATTATCACTACAAAAGGTCCACCCCAGCTCTCCTGCTGGTAATAGCTCACCTTTCCTGAAAAAAGAAAAGGAGTACTTGTGGCACCTTAGAGAGTAACAAATTTATTTGAGCATAAGCTTTCATGAGCTACAGCTCACTTCATCGGATGCTTTCAGTGGAAAATACAGTGGGGAGATTTATATACATAGAGAACATGAAACAATGGGTGTTACCATACACACTGTAACGAGAGTGATCATTTAAGGTGAGCTATTACCAGCAGGAGAGCTGGGGTGGGGGGTGGACCTTTTGTAGTGATAATCAAGATGGGCCATTTCCAGCAGTTGACAAGAACGTCTGAGGAACAGCGGGGGGGGGGGAATAAACAAGGATAGGTTCCTGGGTTAGTGGTTCTGGTGTGTGGTTGCTGGTGAGTATTTGCTTCAGGTTGTGGGGCTGTCTGTAAGCAAGGACTGGCCTGTCTCCCAAGATCTGTCGTCCTTCAGGATAGGTTGTAGATCCTTGATGATGGAGAGGTTTTAGTTGGGGGCTGAAGGTGATGGCTAGTGGTGTTCTGTTATTTTCTTTGTTGGGCCTGTCCTGTAGTAGGTGACTTCTGGGTACTCTTCTGGCTCTGTCAATCTGTTTCTTCACTGTCATTATGCAAGGCACTGAATTTAGCTATTTGGAGTGGAAATCTATCAACTTCATGAAAACTGAAATCTGTCACCTTTCCTGATCACTCTTGTTACAGTCTGTATGGTAACACCCATTGTTTCATGTTCTCTGTGTATATAAAATCTCCCCACTATATTTTCCACTGTATGCATCCAATGAAGTGAGCTGTAGCTCACGAAAGCTTATGCTCAAATAGATTGGTTAGTCTCTAAGGTGCCACAAGTACTCCTTTTCTTTTTATGGATACAGACTAACACGGCTGCTACTCTGAAACTCATCCCTTACAAATTCTAATGCAAATGATTCTAGAATAAGTTGCAGTCAGTCATCATGTACAAATTTTTTGAAATGCATGTCTTTTGCTCAGTAGGTTATGTTATCCTAGGGTGTGTGTTTTGTTTGGCTTCCAAAAGAGGTGTGTGTCCTAGTGATCTAAACAGATATTAGGGAGTGGGATTTTATGGCGGTGTGTTAAACTCCGGAAGACAGAGGGTTAAAATGAAAAGCCAGCCATGCCCTCCATTGTAATGTAAACAAACCAAATCATTACCTTTTGCCTTTTCAATGTATTTTGAATATTCTTCACAAGAAATCCCCAACCACCAGCAGCAGCATCTCTCCTTTCATTTACTTTCCACGTTCCAAGAGTGTCTGTATAGCTAGGCCTTCAAAAAGGTGCTGAGCACCCACAATTCCCAGTGCTCTATAGGCTTCTGTGTTCATTGACTTCAGTGGGATTAACAGGTGCTTGGCAGGTGCACTGACCTCTCAGAACATAAGCCATGATTCAGCAAGGCATTTACCTTTAAAGCATATTCTTAAGGCTATTGAAATAAAGTGTGTGCTTTAAGTCTCACTGACTTTACCCAATGAGTCTTCCGGATAGGCTTAAGTGTTTTGCTGAATCAGAGCCTTGTGAGGTGTTGAACACAACCTGAGAGTCAGCATGTTGTGGGGAAAGCTTACATAAACGCACGGTGGGGTAAGTGGATAAAATGCCTTGTGAAGTCAGACTGTGCCTGTTAACACACTGTTAACAAAGTCCAATTTCTAGCTTCCTGAAGCATGTGAAAGTAGACTGAGGTGAGCAGTAAAATATAAATGTTATAGTCCATGGATACCTACTGCAAGTACTAAAATATAGGGCTATCTCTTTTTTATTATTTATTATTATTATTTTTAATGTAGCTCAATCCTGGTCGAATGACACTTAAAACAAATGTCACTTCTGAAGAGTTTTCTACTATCAAAAAAAGCACTAACACCTTTCATTCCTGCAAATCTGGTGCTCCGTTTGTTTGCTAAGACTGAGCTTAAACACTTTTTGCCAGCCAGTCCCAGCTAGGCTGTGTGCTCTGAGTGTCCGATGTCTATCACGTATGCTGTGACCCTTGGACTAATATTAATCAAGCAAGACAGCTGAGTCTTGCTAGGGTTGTCTGAAAAGGGGGGCCTTTATCAGTTTCAGCTTAGTTCAGTAGACATCTGCGCAGCAGAGGTCCTCATGATGATCCTGGCAGCCGCTCTTTTAGTTTGGGTTTGGCTTTTAGCACTGAATGCTTTTTGTCCTGACTCCCCGTACCAGTCTGTCTCAGCACTTTCAGCGCCAGAGCTTTCTCTTTTCAGAAAGTCTAGCTCTCTTTACAGGCCACTGGGTCTGACTTGGGCTGTAACCACAATTACAGAAACCAGCAACCACCTGTCACCAGCACATTGTATGTGTGGGAAGGGAAGGAGGGAGCCAATTGCTTGCAGGGAGATTTCTGAGAAATGGGACAGTTTGCTTATCCGATTGCCAACATGGGAAATAGTGATGGTGCAATGGATGCTGAGGCAGAGGGGCAAAGGATTAGAGCCCCAAAGGGACCACTTTTCCCAGAGACAGCTGATTACTCTTCCTTTTAAATGCCTTTGCAACTGGTAGGATTTATTGTACACATGATCCCCTTGAACTTGAAGGGAGGTTACACACTTTCCACATACTACTTATATTAGCATCATTTGGTAATAAACAGAATGCTGTGTCTTCTGATATAGTGAACTTCATATCCTATTATACCACACAAAGAAGGGAAGAGTAAAGAGGTATCAATGACCACAGCGAGGTACGACCTGTCAAATTGTCAACTCTTTAGCAGAGGAACTCTTTAGCAGAGGGACTATGTATTACGCTATATTTTCTAAAGTTCCTTGTACCCTTATGGCATTACTGAAATGCTTAACAATAATGGTTGGCCCAAATACTGAACGTCTTAACTGGGGATGAGGGATGGTCCCACTGATGTCCGAAAGACCTCAGGAGTTGTCCTCGTACTAACAAGAGAAAGACATGCCAGACAGAACATAATGGTCTATGGGTTTACAGTGTGTCACCCTCCATTTTATTTTTGTATTTAATTTTCACCCTGGGTGAAGTTATCCTGTTGTGTACATTGTTCTCTAACGTATTTTTGCTTATGTACTGTAACAATTAGGTTTTTCCAAGGTTCCTGTGGATCATAAAGGAGCAGAGCAACAGGAATAAGAAAACTAGCCAGTTAAAATAGATAATAAATTAAGTTGTCTCTACACCACTGTTCATTGAACATATGAATCCTTACAGTTCAGGGCCCAATCCTAAACCCTAATACACCACCCCTCTCACATAGACAGTAACAAGAGAAGGAAATGGCATGATGATACTTTCATGTCAAGATCTCCAGCTGGCTAGAACAGGAAGTGGCACCAGTAAAAGGAGTTTCTCTATGTTGTACCTACCTCTCTTTTCTGCTTATTCTCCCTTTAGCTTTATGCTTTTTCTCTTCACCCTTCCATAAGTCCTCTGACTGCCTCAAGAACTGACAAGTGAGAATGGGTATGTGAGTGGCTTTTCAACACCATGTGATCTGTGGGCTGACCAAAATTCTGTCAGCAGCACATATCTCCTGGCTACTCATGAGGAAACAGATTCATGCTAATGGAAGAAGAGAGAGGGAATGAGGCCAGTTCATGTTTGTTCCTCCTTGTGTAAATACGGATAGCATATATAATTAAAATATCATTATTCTTTCATGAAGATATAAAAGAGGCAATGCATTTTTAATGGAGGATGTTACATAGTTCTTTGGCAATTTTAAAATTTAAATGACCAGCCACTACCATCTCTTGAAAAGTGATAACTGTGGTTATCAAGGGGTTTGGATTATTAGTTTGGTTCTCTTTGAGTGCCATTCTTGAGTATTATGCTAAAAAGTGTGATAATACCTTAGCTTATTGCTTCATTCTAAATACTGATTTTAATTACAGGGTTATCAAAAAGACCTGGAGGCACAGGACTGGAAGCATAGAATGGGTTTTCCAAATCACCCAACATATCTCCTCAATAACATTGCCCTCTCAGGTTCTGTCGATGGCCTGTGCCATAAAAAGGTAGAATTTCTATTTCTGTCAGTCTATCACAGCCTTAAATTCATCAGAGTCCGGAAAGATCATATAAGATACATATGTTCAAGTGCCACCAGGCTCGGCTGAGTCGGGTGTTTGAGAGGCCTTTGATCTTACACTGCAGGCTCAGCAACAATGTGGGGGAATCTAATAAAGTCTAGCTTATTGCCTGCAGAAGTAATAACTTCTCTCTTACTGAGAGAACCATTTAGTGGCCTGATCCTTCTCCACTTCCAGAAAACATGGAGGGAGGCCAACAGCAGCATAGTATTATAGGGAAAGAGTCGGGGGGGGGGGGGGGAGAGCTACTGGTGGCCTTCTATCATCCCGTGGATACACTGTTTTATTGTGCAGGCCATAGTTCTCTATTAGGCCATACACAAACTCAGTGAAGAGGTCTCAAACGCTTTCACTAGAAAATTGTATTGTGTTTGGCTAGCCATCCTAGTGGAAATTCTAGATCTGCATTAGAATCATTCAAATACCCTGTTTGTTTGTATTGAAGGACCAGCAGCCTCAGGAAAAGACTTGATGCCAAAATTGCCTCCTGGAATCAGTAGGAAAATTCATCTGAGTAGAAAGTATTAAATTTGAATGCTGTTTTACAGGCCAAGGTTTTTTCATTATTGGGCCACCTATCAACACAGAAGAAGAAACCTAAGAATTTTTCCTTTTCCCCGTGTGGCTAGGATTGGTACTATTTATAGTGCAGTATCTATTTCATAACACTTGCCCCCACCCCCAAAAAGAGGACGATCAGCAGAAGCATCATCAGCAGAAATAGCAGAGCTGCCCCTCATACAAAAATACACAATATATTTGTCAGAGATGTTGTATAACCAGGGTGCTCTGGCCTGATGTGCGAGCAGTCTTCATCCTTGTTAACTTATCAGCCAGTCACTTTTACTCCATAAGACAAACGGCTGTTTTATTTAAAATGGGAATTTGTATTTTAACTCCCTAACGGGTACCAAAACAGCCATGAAGCAGACACTTCCAAGACAGCTGCCATACGTACTGATGACTAGAGATGGTCAGAATGCTTTCAGTGAAATATCAGGGACTGGAACATAGATCTCCCACATCTTAGACCAGTGGCACAACCACCAGGCAATCGAATGTCAGAGAGAGTCTCTCAGACCACAGCACCCTGTTTGGTTTTTAGGGGTTTTTCCGAATACATTCAGAAGGTTTTCTTTTCATTCTAATGTGGAATGAAAATCTTAAAAAGTTACCATGAAACAGAATTGTCATCCTGTGGACAGCTCTACTGATTGTTGCATTAGGAGTATAATGATACTAATGGTGATGAGGAGCAAGATATTGAGGGTGAAATCCTGGCCCCATTTATGTTAATGGAAAACTCCAATGACTTCAATAGGGCCAGGACTTCACCTGGTAAGTGTTACTGAGCAAGATAATAGGGTCCCAGTTCTGGGAGGTGCCAATTGTCCTTAACTACCAATGACTTTGGTATGAGGTGGAGGTGTTGACCCTCTCAGGCTCAAGCCAAAGGAGAATGAGGAAATACTATAGACAGAGGAGAAGTAGCTATAAAATATTTCTATCTAGGAGAAGCAGGATAAATCTTTCCATCTGGTGGCAGTCAGTTTTCTTATAGCTCCCTTAGAGATAATTTCTGTGGATTGTGGTCAACCTGACCGTGCTGACCTCTATTCCAAGACTTCAGAAAAAGAGCCTCAGACAGCTGTATGTTCCTGAAGACATTGGGAGGAGGTGGTGGTCCTTGGAGATGGATTGTCAGGTCAGCTCTGCCCTCACCAGAAGTCAGCAAAAAGTAAATGGGGAGAATGATCCTGGGACATATTGAAGAGAGAGTATACAAGGAAGATAGGATGTCCCAAGTCATGGTTTAGGGTCAAAATTGTGAGGAACTAGATGGTTTGGAATAAATTGGACTTTCTTTTAAGATGCCAAACTTGAAATCAAAGCTCAGGGGATATGAGTTCACATGGATCAGAACTGAAAAAGTTCACACAATATAACCATGAAGTGAAACGTCAGGGTTGTTTTACACAGCTTTACAGGCAAGAGTCATGTGTTACACACACAGAGTCTTACAAGCAAAACTAGCAATTCCGCATATGCTGTTTCCTCCAGTAGAATTGACTTTAAATAGTCCTGTGAAATGTTATACATAACTTGGTTTCAAGCGGCAATAATACACACATGAAACCAGGCTCCATGCAGCTACACTCTTGCAAAAGAGGTCAGCCGGCATGTGCATATTCTGCTTAAGTGTTTATTTTTAGTCCACTTCATATGTTCTCACCTGATTTTTGCAGTTCACACTTTAAACTAAATCCATTTGACTGTTTCTACATCTTTCTCTCTCCATAAGCCATCACCGTGTTATATAGGTGCAAATTACAAAATTAAGAATTGGCATAATTTTGTTTCACAATGAATGGGGGATCTGGTCATTGGGTAGTGATCTGGTCATTGGGGCACCGATCCAGCAACTATTAAAGTCAATGGAAAGACTCCCATTTGCTCCAGTGGATGCACACCTACTTACTGAAACCCCTGGGGGTGAAATCAATCCTGGCCCCATTGACTTCAGTAGGAATTTTGAGGGAGTTAGAAATCTCTAAGTAGGCTTTGCTTTATAGGCTAAACTGTCAAGACTACTTTTGGTGCGAAAGATACATATTCTAAATGCTCTCTCAGCCTAATCTGGAGAGTATAATACCTTTTAATGTTCATGGACTCATAGCTAAGTATATTATCAAATGGCTTTTAAAAGGCCTGGCTTAGACACATCTCAATGCCCTTCTTTCTCTTCCCCCTTCGCCCATATAATATATATACTCCCAGCTCCTGAAGGAAATTCACTTACATAAAATGACTGTGTAGGTACATGAAGTGGCCTGCATTTCAACCAATGAGATCACAGTGATACAGAGCGAAAGCTAAATCTCCTGGGTGATGCTTCTGCCTGATCTCAGGCCATTAAAGCCATTCTTGTCCCCTCAGTGGACTCCAGGCCAGATTGTCGCCCTAGATTTTTCACTGTGACTGTAATGCTGAATTGCCCTACTTCTGAGGCACGTAAGTGAGGCCTCTTAGCATTTTGTTTCATGTTCTGCCATTGAGTGTAAATTGTACTGGGGGGGGGGGGGAATCCAAGATTTTATAATAAAAACACACATACAAAGTCTCTCCATTGCCGTTAATAATCAGCAGGGTCCAAGTTACCTCTTATTAGCATTTATTTTACAGAAAAGGTAGGGTATAATTTAGTGATTGATTCAGATTTGGAGAGGCACTATAATCAGCCTCCTGAAGTGCTCTGCCTGAAGTCCTTGGATGCTTTTCTTTTTTTTTTAATTACGTTGCTCTTTCTTCTCTCTCTCTCTCTCTCTCTCCTTTTCTCTCTCTGTCTCCCCCCCCCCCCCCATCTCTCTGAATAATGCAATTGCTTTGAATAGTCCAGACAGGCTTGAAGATTAGGGAGCCGGTTTGTGGAGACGGGGGCTAGCTGAATAGGAGCAGGAGGCCCACTCCCCTGGAAAACAAGGCTCTGGGAACTAGGCCAACTGTGAAGAGCATGTGCTGGGAGTGACTGAATAGGCAAGCAGCAGGCCAGCCCATATGTCAGGCTGTGCCACAAAGACTTCTCTGCACATCTACCATGACAAACAGGATTACCGAAGACAATTAATCTGGCACGCTTTATCAAAATCAAGCGCTGACCCCCAACCTCTCCCCTCAGTGTGCAGCAGATGCCACGCTCCAATTCAATGGTGCTCAAGTGTTCCCTTTTTCACTGCTGAAAGGAATCCAAAGCCTGAATAAGGCTGGCGTGGACTAATTGCAAACACTGTCTGATGGTGACAGTCCTAATCAAATAAGATGAGCTCACCTTTTCTCCAACTTCTAATGGGAGGCTGGCTGCAGCTCTCTGTCAGCTGCTGGGAGAAAGAAATGCATCAATTTTAATGTCCCTCTTTCCCCCTTGCTGTATGTTGGGGGATGGGGAAGCTATGCTAATCATTTCTGCCTGACTCTTTGGGAGGAGTGTGTCACAGGGGAAGGGAAGAATGAATACATAGCATGAAGTTTGAGCCATCTCTATGGAAAAGGTGTTACTTTCTGCATTTGTGAAAGACGAAAGGGAAAAGAATGTGGAAGAGTTGCTGGGAATCAGATGCTAGATATCCAGAGAGCTCTGCTTTCTCGCTGCACTAAATGTCTAGGGCCAGATCCTTAGCTGGTATTTTTGGAGCTGTGCAAATCACCTTGTATTTAGCTCTTCGTATCTATTAACCCTGTCAGTGCTACAGTGTGTACAGAACATCACACTCATTAGGAGACCATTCTTTGTTTGCATCTTCTTCTTCTTCTTCTTCTTTTAGTTACATTACAACCTAGAGGGATTTTTAAAAGCCTAGTCTGGTGACATTGACCGAAAATTAAAAGCACAGTTCAACTAAGACAAAAACAGGGGTAGCAAACTTTCTGTCTTGTAGTTTATTCTGTTCAGATTTACCCTACTGATGTACCCTACTGATGTATTCTACCTTAAAATTTTGCTGCTCATCCAACTGTATTCAAATCTCTCTATTGTGGAAATCTCATGAGATCAGGCTTTCTCACAGATCTCCTCCACTTCCTGGTTCTAGCCAGTTTAGAGCCAAATGCACTCATTTCTCTGAGTACTTCAGTCCAGTGCTTCTCATCCTGAATGCAATGCAGGGTTGCAGAGACATGTGCTAATTTTAAAAAACAAATGTCTCAAATTTTCAACCAGAAATTCTGTCTGGTCCATTTTCAATTTGGGGCTAAAGCTCTTTCTTAGTTTTTATTAAATTCATTCTTCTATTCTAAAATATAGATATAAAAGTTATTAACAGAGCTGGTTGGAAAACAGAGCTTCAATCCCACAGGAAATCCTAACATTTCAAAATTTCTCTTATTCCTGAACTGGGACAAAAACTCAACATTTTGAAATGTACTTTGGAATGGAAATTTGGAAATATTCAATTTTAGAAATATTGAAAAGGCCTTAATGAAATGTTTCAATGTTTATTCATTTTAACAAGATTGAAACAAATATAAATCTTAAGTAAAAGTAGAGATGAAACCAAGTCTAAATGAAATACTCCATATTGTTTAAAAACAGTCTGTCAGATTTTGTTGAAATGGCCACATTCCTAGGCAAAGTTATGATTTAGAGATTAAACAAAGTTTTCTGAGGGGGGAGGGAAACCAATCCATCAGATTTTTCAACCAGCTCTAGCTATCAACTTTTAATGCCCTTTATTACATTAAGCCTGAGTACTTCATAAACTTTAAGCCAGAAGGGGCCATCATGATCAACTGACCTGTTGCACATCGCAGACCTCAGAACCTCACCCAACCACTCCTGTAACAGGCCCATAACTTCTGGTTGAGTTAATGAAATTCTCATATCTTGATTTAAAGACTTCAAGTTACTGAGAAACCACCATTTTCTTTAGTTCAAACCAGCAAGTGACCCATGCCCCACGCTGCAGAGGAAGGCATAATTCCCCAAGAGTCTCTGCCAATCTGACCCAAAGGAAAATTCCTTCTCAACCCCAAATATGGCAATCAGTTAGACCCTGAGCATGTGGTGAGACCCACCAGCCAGACTCTTGACAAAGAATTATCTGTAGTAACTCAGAGCCCTCGCAATCATTAATAAATCCTAGCCTCACACCACCTCACTCGGAAGTAGGACAAAAATTTCACAGGTAAGGAGCTGATATACAAAGCGATTAGATGACTATCCCAAGGTCACATAGGAATTCTATGACAGAGACAGGAACTGAACCTAGGTTTCCTGAGTCCCAGTCTCATTCCCTATACACTAAATCATCCTTCCTCTCCAACTGAACAGCAAATGTCAAACATAATGTTGAGTTTGGGAAGGATATAAGTGATTGCAGAGCAGTTGTGACTACTGAATTATATTCCTGGGTCAACCACTGATTAACTTTAGCCTTGGACAAATCACTTAACATCTTTGTTCTTCAGTTTCCTCGTGTGTAAAATTGGTATAATACCAATCTGCTTTATAGTGGTGAGACTTAAATTAGTTAGGACCCACCCCGAAATGAGATGCATGCAGGTGGCCCGTGTCTCACTGTAGGATTGTGACTTCATTTAAAAAGTAATTGGAGCTCTTTAGACGAAAAGTATAAAGTAGTATTATTATTAACAACGCTTTATTAATGATGCCATCAAACCTACAATTGCTGAGAGTCTGTGTAAAGAAAACAAGTGTGTGAGTTACAAAGGGAATGGAATAGCAGTTGATTTTGATAACAGATTTTATACTCTAGCAATGTATTCCAGCATTCATGAATTGCAAAATTAAAAATGGGCCCAAGTAGGAAATCTGCAAGCAGTGCTAATATTGCTCAGGGCAGCCAACAAAGGCCAAGTGTAGATCATGCAGCAGTTCACTGCTGACATACCATAGCCCAACATCTTTCAGAAATGAAAGGCCAGCTTATAATTGTATTCAGGGCACTGAGTTCAGTTTCTAAGAAGCTTCTTGCAGTGAAGCTGGGTCAGCAAGGAAAAGCCTGGGGCAAAAAAGGTCAAAGAACCACAAATCCTACTCAAAAAAAGAACACACCAAATAACTGGGGAAGTGTTGATTCAACTGAGCAGTTCAGGATAGCGCATGAGGGGGAAAAGTTGGAATTACAAAATGGAAACCTATAATGTTTGGTAATGCGGAGAAAACAGTAGTCGGCAATGAACAGCCTATAAACACATTAGGCAGAGAACGGAAGATGTCCACTGTCCCTGGACCTATCTCTAGCTAACAATATTGTCAACACTAGCTTGGAGCAGTGGCAAGAGGTTTCCCAAAAGACAGGAATAGGGGGAGAGTGTGATCATGGGCACATCCCCCTCTGTACTCGCCAGAAGAGCTGGGTTGTTCAGAGGCAGTGCACGGTGCACCTTTTCAAAGGCTGAAGCAAGGACCACCACTGCCAGTGAGTCAGGGATAATGCCTTCAGGAGCCCCCCAGGGGACAGTGCATCTCCTCATCACTGTCCACCATGGACAGTAGCTGAAAAGAAAGCCCCAATACATCCTTTTCTGTTTAAACTCTCTTCGACTGAGCACTGATGTGAAGGAGTAACTTATACCAAGGTTAGATTTGGAGTGAATGGGAAACACCAGGCGCCTTTCATCTACTCGCTAGCAATGGCTTTTAAAAATCCCCCACATTCTGAAATTTTTCAATGAAACACAGGGGACAATTTTTCTTGAAAATGTTGGACAAAAACGTTTGCACTTTTCAAGCAGCAATACCATTGATTATCCTGCCAGGTTGGTGGGGGGAGGGCCCACTACTTCCTCTCATATCTATAACACCAGTAATTAAAAGTACACTTTAAAATGACTGGACCAGATCCTCAGCTGCTGTCAATCAGCATAGCTCCACTGACTTCACTGCAGGGATGCCGATTACACCAACAGAAGAGAGTCTGACATGCTATATCCTAGCCAGTCATCACCATCCTCGCCAGTGAGGATAGAGTGGTCCTTATCAAAATACCGCAGTGTTAATGATAATGATCACTTGCTGTTTATTTAAAATATAAATACAGCAAACATCCAGTGAGCTGAGTCAGAATAAAAGAATCCCCTTGGGAATCCTTAGTGCCCAGGCTAAAATGAGCCCCAAACTTCTTGGTTTAGATAAGTGCTGCCTTCCTCTTTTTCCCTGAACTCAAACAGGCCCCTTTGCCTTTGGTGATATGATGTCCCACAAGGTCCATCAAAATATCTCAGTTGCTCTGGAATTCCCTAAAGAAGGCCCTTCAGGTCTTGTATTTTAATCAAATTATGTGTATTCCTCCATTTCAGAATATGCAATGTATTTTGGGACACCTCTGGTCGAGGGAAATTACAGTGTCTCCACAGCTAAGTAAAAAAGCAGAGCAGAGGTACTTTAATCACTTGCTGGAGTAACACGGACGTGTCAAGCCTTACTATGTTTCAGTTTTGATGTCCGTAGCATACTATAATAGGGAAAATAAAAGCAAGGTAACCTCAAAGGAACGCTGTATTCCCATCTATTGCAACAGTAATTTACTGTTATATCTCCAGTGAGTGATGCTTATGGTGAAGGCAAGAAAATGTTCAGTGCACTGGAGAAATGACTGCTGTGTGCATATGAATGTGTAGTCAGCGCTCTGGTAAGGTGGAAGGGAATGGGTTTTGTTGGAAATGACTCTCGCATCATACTTTTTTCATATTAAAAATGCTTTTCAATCCTGTTATGAGACTAGTCTCAGATTAGACACTGAGGTAACAGGTGCCTTTATAAACATAATGGACAGTTTAGATAGTTTTCAAAGCTCTGAAAGGAATGAGATATTCTCTGTGGAATGGTTGGTGTTAAAAAGAAGCCAAACCCCACATCGCAAAAAGCAAACAGTCTGATTATTACAGGATCACATAACTCTTCAGAAAGTCTTTTTTGTTGTCCAGATCTAGATTTGAGGATGACTTCAGGAGGAGCTTGCAAATTAAGGATGTAGGTGATGCCCTCTAGAGAGGGAGGGGCATGGAGGGGAGAGAGGGAGTTGGAGAAAATGGATGCTACATTGCTGAGCATCTTGCTTTTAAGAGATGGCTTAGACTAGAACAATGTTGGCTTCAGGGGGGATTTTAAACCTTTGCTCCTGTGCAGGGATGGGTGCCATTATGCATTTGCTTCTGTGTCTTGTAAGGGGTATCAGTGTGAGAAATGCTGGTCCAGAATGGAGGAGGAGGGGAAAGTTTTACAGTGCCCGTTCGTTCCGACATGATCTTGCAGTCCCTGTCCTGGGAGCAGTGACAATCCACTTGGTATGCTCATACTGGTTCCTAGGCTGGTGTGTCTGTGTTTGTATTCCTGGGGCCTTATGACAAAAACTAAGCACATCCAAAACCTATAGTAACTAACTGCTCATGGGTCCCGTATGAAATGTAGCTGGGAGTTAATCCGAATCATCTCAAAATTCAAAGAGAAACCTCGCACTAACTACCTGTAGTTAGAACAATGGCACCTTTTTTTTTATCTTCCATTTGTTGAATCCTTAAATTGTTATAACACCCAGTGAACACTGAGATAAACTGCTGTTCAGATAATTCACTGTCAAAAATATCGAGCATGCTATAGTTGGATGGTGGTAGTAATGGTCTTTTCAAGTGCTGCTTCACAAAAGCTGAGCCTATCGAGATTTTTTGGCAGGCTTTGCGTTTAACTTGTCATGTTTTATATGGCAGTAGTGCAATTCAGGATCAGGATAAATCAGCTTACCAGTCTCAGGGAAGCTGGGGGAAGCATGCTGCTGCAGCCTATTAGCAACATAAGAGTCTAACAGAAGGTGGCAGCATTTCAACATTGTCCACTCCAGTAAAAAATAAATGAAGACAGACAAAACCAATGCAATCTGCATGGCCAGGAGGCTTCTCTTTTCAATTCAAGCTGGATTTACAGATTGCGGCCTCATATTCATTGTTTTGGAGAAGGTGTACAGGGATAGCAGTACAGGGATGGGAAGCTGTGAGACCTCTTCAAACAGAGGAAAAGGGAGGGGGGTGAGGCAAAGTTGATGATTGAGGGAGGACTGTTTCACTACTGGTAAAAGCTGACCTGCCAAACAGATTTCAAACCCTAACAAAACAAAACTGATGGCATATATATGGTAGCTTCATCAAAAATAGGGGTAGAAAAGAAACAGCCCACATGTTCTTGTAACAGTTTTGTATAGTCATAACTCCATTGTTTTTTAGGAGGATCACTAGCAGTATTGTCAGTTTCTGATCTGTGTGTTTGCAGAGAGAAGCTGGAAAACATGACCTGAGTGTACCTTAAAGACTCAAAAACCAGAAGGCAAAGGGAAAGATTTTTAGGGGGACCTGACTATGATTTTTGAATGCTTTAGGTTGGCAATACTGTATTCTCAGTTTTAGGTTTTGATTCAGCAAGGCACTTAAGCACATTGCTGTGTGCTTCGCTCAATAGAGATGGACTTAAAGCACATAGTTAGTATTTAACTTTAAGCATGCAATCAGTGTCATTTACTTCAATGAAACTACTCACTTGCTTACAGTTAGGGAGACCAGATGTCCCGATTTTTGAGTCTTTTTTTCTTATATAGGCTCCTATTACACCCCACCCCGTCCCGATTTTTCACACTTGCTGTCTGGTCACCCTACTGACAGTTAAGCACATGCTTGAGTACTTTGCTGGACAGGGGCCCTTACATTAGTATAAAGGCCTGATCCAGTGACCACTGAAGTCAACAGGAAGACACTGATTGAGATCAGAGTCAGGCCCCCAGACTTCTTATACAGCACTTTTCATCTAAAGCCCTCAGACTGCTTTAAAATATTACTTGATTAAGCCTTGCCATAGTCCTCTGAGGCAAGTACTGCTAACATGATGGAATCTGCTTAATAATGGTAACCAGAGGGATACCATATTTTGCAGCTGGTTATTACAGTCTCTTAAGGTGATTTCCTTTTACGCACTTCCAAAGCATCCTGTGTGTTTAAAACACAAATAAAAATAGGCAGATCTCTACTTGGAAATTAAATTGCCTTCATTTTAAAATTGCAATTTTCATATATGGAGTAGAAGAGAGAAACCTTAATCTTGAAAGTGGCTTCCCATTGCTGCTACCTCAGCAAGTTGACTGCAATGCAATTAAACCACTGGATGGGTCACCAGATGGCATCCAAGCATGAGACAAGTTAATCTAGAGGGGATATGAAATCTTGCAGGAACTGTGATTTTGCAGATTTAAAACAGATTACTGTGACTAGCAGGCAGCCATACAGGCTTAACTGTGTTAATACTACAGATAGGTAAATTGAGGCATGAAATTAAATTCCTCTCTCGGGGCCATAGGAGAGAATCACTGGCAGATTTGGTATTAGAACTGTGGTACCTTCGCTCTCTGGCCAGTGCTCTAACGATTTTGCTACACTCCATTCCTTTTTGTTCTCTGTACCGAAATACTCAGATATTGTAAGTAATAGACTCTGCCAAGTAACCAGTAGTCAGGAATCAAGTTGGCAGGCAGAGGATGGCAATTCAGTTTTGTTTGGCTTTTCAGCTCTTCCTGGAGTTCCTATTTGATGTATTATGGGTTAAATACTTAAAACTGGAAATCGGCTCAGAGGACTGGTTGAACATTTCAACTTTGTGAAACATTTGCCCTTCTGTTTGTTCCTAGAACAATTCAGAGATTGTCTTGCCCCTGGTACACAGGTTAAAAGCAAAAATCAGTGGTGAATAACTGGTGAAGAGAGTCTGGGCAGGGGGATAGCAATCGCTCCAATCCCAACCCTTGAACAAAAAAATCAATATAGAGATGTGCAAGACAAACTTCTGCTTAATTCATATGTTCTTCAGCTGACAGTCCTCTGACTGCATATTTTGCCTGAACTGTAGCACAAATCTATTAGCTAATCATCTATTAGAGTGATTCTCTCAAAATTAATCTAGTCTAAATTTGACATAAATGATCTAGAATGACAACAATTATAACAATCACTTTACAAAAGAATGACCTTTAATAGAAGAAAAAGCAAATTTAGGCTAAATTGATTCAAATGACACACAGGCAGACAAGAAGGATATCTCTTTGTTGTCATTATGGTAAAATGTCTGAGAGGTGATTCTATCAGGCTCCCAAATGTCATGTTTAATATTATGTCAAGGTTTTTGTGGTTTTTTAAATCATTTTTACTTTTACTCCACACATAGGGAATAGAACTTCACGCATGGACTTCTAATATCATCATTAAGATCTTTGTTAAAGTTAATTCCATCATAGCAGATGCATTTTAATTGCCACTTCTTCAAGCTCAACTCTACAGCACCGTTTATATTGCTTTAAATTAAATCTTTGGTTACTAATGGCAAGATCTGTCAGTCCTCTAAGTAACATACAAAAAGCAAGTTTGTCATGTTTAAAATGTGCAAATGAAAAGGGAGTGAAAATGGATCTTGGTGGATAAAAGTGCTGACCTTGGTGCTACGGTAGTAAATTTCACTGGACTCCAAAAAGATGATGGGATTTCATGCCACCTATATGTGTAGTGAGACTAGGCAAAACTCAGTGTGGAAGCCAATAGAAGATTTGCCTGAGGAAGGAATGAGGTGGGGACTTCAAGACTTGGCTCAAAAGAATTAGTAATAATCACAGTGCATTACACAATATTATTCTCACATCACTAAAACACTGTTGGGTAACTCAGGCCTTGCCTACTCGGGGCATTAACCCCAGTTGAAAGCTCAAGAGGCCAGCAATTGGTCTAGCTGCATCAGAGCAAATTCCTAGTGTAGGAAAAAAAAGTTTATAATTTGCACTGATTTGAGCTAACTCCAATTTCAAGCAAGGCTAATGCTCAATCTGTGAAAATTACTGCATTCTTTGCCTTCATTTAGGGATATGCACTGTTCAGCTACACTGATGGTGGTCACCGATGGCTGGAATCAGGGCTAATTCTCAGGGTTTGTCTGCACTTACAACACTGCAGTGGCAGCTGTAGTGCTCAGTGAAGACACTACCTTCACCGATGGGAGAACGCCCGTCGGTGTAGCTACTCCACCTTCTCGACAGGCAGTAGCTATGTTGATGGGAGAAGCTCTCCCATAAACATAGCACTGTCTACACTGGAAGTTTGGACATAGTTATAGCGACACAAGTTCATAGTGTAGACCAGGGCTGAATGTGGACGTGGCCTTCCTCAGAAATAATCACTGCTTTTAAGTCTTCATCAGGCCTTTTTCATTCAGTAACAAAAGTGCATGTTTTCCCCCTGAAGGTTTCATCTCCTCTGCATCCCTGCAGGGCTCTAAGGACTCACCCTCACTCATTTCCCACCTTTAGCAAACCGCACAATTTATGGCTCAAATCTTTCCCAATGAGGAGGAAGATGGATGGGACATCCTAACAGAACCCATCATGCCACTTCATAATCAGTCACTGAGCAGCATGAGAAATTCCCTCTGTTTCAGGGGCTGATATACCCCTCCTCATAGCTCCCCACACGCTCTGCTGACCAAGACAGCAAGAGACCAGCAAATTGCTGCATTTTACTTCTACAGCCTACATTTATTTGCAGTTCAATATCATCATCATCATCATGTTCCTATTACACCTCTGGCGTTTAGGGCAGTGACGAAGCTCCCCCACTGCTGTCCGTTTCTGGCAAGTCTTTCAGTGGTTCCCCAGCTCTGCCCCAGGTTTTTCAGCTCGGCTTCCACAGCTCTTCGCCATGTTGTTTTCGGGCGGCCTCGTTTTTGCTTGCCCTCAGCTGTCCCTCTTATTGCTACTCCAGTGATGGAATCAGTTTCCATCCGAAGCACATGACCGATCCATCTCCAACGCCTCCTGACAATGATGGTGCTCAGATCCTCCTGGCTGCACTGTGTCGATAGATCTTGGTTTGAGATTGTTCTAGGCCAAAAGATTGGGAGGATTTTTCTGAGGTAGGTTGTATGGAATGAAGACAGTTTGGACATGTCAGTCTTTCTCATTCCCCAGCATTCTGCACTATAAAGTAGTGTTGAAAGTACGCAGCTCTGATAAATCTTAAGTTTGGTTTGGGTGTTGTGTTTTGATTTCCTGAAGGTGTTCCTGGCTTTAGTTCAATAACAAGTACTTAAAATTAGGGGCCATTTTTTTTCAAAGCTGGGCCACCTAAGCGGCACCCAGAAAAATGGTATATGCAAATCCTACATCTGTGAGCTCAAACAGGGAAATGCATGTGCAAACAGGTAACTGTGAATAAAATTGTGTGCGCACATCCAATTACTTATGTAGCATGAGCAAATGTAGGGTTTGCTGACACAGCAAGAGTCCATGCAAATTTTGTGGAGAATTTGAAGGTCTACTTATAGAAATTTCGCACTGTATGTGTGTGTGGTAACTAAGAATCAAGATTTAGACACTGGACCCAATTTAGCTGCATGCAAAGGGTGCAGAAGAGAAAATACCAATTAAAGAGCCTTATACAGGGGTGACAAACTGGGAAATATCTGAATTATTTTTTATGAATATTGTTTATGCATCTGTGTGTTTGGTTATGATAGGGTTACTTGCTGTGGAGTTAGATCAAAAGAGGTTATTAGCGGAACCAAACAGGAAAGGCAACTCAGTCAGGCCTAGATAAGGAACATCCCAACAAACACTCAGATGCAATAGCCAGGTTTATAGCTGTGAAGAGGTGACTCCTGTTTCCCAACCCTGGTGACATAACTGTTTTCCCAAGGCTGAGAACACACAGATCAAAGGGAATACTAAACCATTACAGGACCCTGGGCTTCAAAAAGGGGGTTTGAGTGAGCAAAGGGATAGTCAGTGAGAGATGCCAGGCTGGCAAGATGAGAGACAGAGCAGGGGACAGTCAATTTTCTCGGAGCCAGAGATGGGGTTTAGATGGGCTGAGGGAACTTACAAATGCTTGCAAGGAAAAAAATTGTGTCTAGAGCTTTAATGTGTACCCCTTTGCTCTGCCCACCTTTGGGTGAAAGAATAAATAATGCTGTGTATTGAGGAAGCTGGGTTTTTTTTTTTAGTGACTCTACTTCACTGTTGTCACAGGTACCCAGAAGTAAAGGGCTTACAGGTGCCAAACTTAGCTGAGATTGTTGGGTTAGGAAATGGGGGAGAGGCTATAGCCCGAAGATCCAGTCTCAGAGCGATTGGTCTCCAGGGTTCCACCCAGAGAAAAGTAAAGGACGCAGGTTCTGTCAATTGAGGGCTGCACTCAAGAAGGACAAAAGGGGGTCAAAGAGCAGGTATCCTGTTGTCACAGTTACCAGACCATCAGGACAACTTTTTAATAATACTGAATTCATCTTTATGTTCTGTAATTTTGACAATGCCTTTGGTCTTCAATCAAAGTATACTTTCATTATTCTGCATCCATTGATATAAATGCATCTGACGTGGACTCAGACAATTTATCAACAAAACCTCATTCTTGTTCTGCAAGTATTTATTGACAAATCTGATCTATTAAAATGTTTCCTGTGAGCGTAACCTCATAGGCCTATTAAAAATGTCTTTAGTCTAATTTGTTGTTTCTCTAAAAACTGCTTTTTTTTTCTTTTTTTTTTTTTAAACAGACTTGAGTGGTAAGAGCTGTAAAACTGCAGATAACAGATTGTGGGATATGGACAGTTTAAAGTGGACACAGTTTATAAATCTAGTGTCTCTTAAAATTTTCATTGCTTCTTACTACTGCTGTGTCTGGTTTTTACCCGAGGCAAACTACTTTGGCGGAGCTATGACCAGCCAGTAATTAATGAGCACCAATAAAATACAATGAATATCTCCCAGTATTGAATTCCTCAGCCTCATACAGGATTGATAAGCAGTGGGAAATGAGATTGGTTATTGAGCAGTAGCCATGATCTGCTTAGGCAGTGTGGCTTAGTTGATAGAGCACTGGACTGGGACTTGAGATCTGGGTTCAATTACTGGCCTGCTGTGTGTGACCTTAGGCACTTGACCTCTGTGCCTCAGTTTCCATCTGTAAAATGGGGCTAATGATTGCCTGCTTTGTAAAGGGCTTTGAGATCTACTGGTGGAAAGGGACTTTATTGGTTATTATCTTACATAAGGTGCATTGTCTGGAGAGCAATAATGTCTGTATTTCAAAGATAAAGCAGGATTTCAGGCATGTTTCGGGAATCAGTCAGGTTTCACTAATTTCAGGGACTCTCTAAGTGGAAAATACTGGACATGGCTACTGGAGAATCCACAAGGCCCTCTGCCCACTGTGTCCATGGAAATCAAGGAATCTGACCATTCTCAACCAAACAGCAGCCCAGGGTAAAGAGCTGCATAAGCCTCAGTGCATGCATTCAGTCAGCTGGCAGTTTTGCTTTAGTACAAGAGCAATGGGCTTCCCTGTAGGCCCCAGATATCTGACCTATCAGGAAAGAAACTGTAATAGTTGGGGGGGGGGGGCACAAAGCCAGATAACAAAATAAACCAACAGAGTCCAAGGTATACAATGAAGTTAAGTTTTTATTTTCAGGAATCTAAATCTGGAAAAGCTCAGTATTTCTACCCTGAGAACACACAAGGAGACAAACCCTGAGCTACCCTTCTTCTGACATTGAATTGTACATTTGTTATGAAAAGGAACATTTTGTAGATGGGTCTGTTACTCCCAGTGGTTCTGAATGAGCTGCTCACCCCTTCCTGTCTTATCCCTTTGCCTCTGAAGTAACCATTGTGGCACATCCCTTTCAGGCAATAATAAGTTGCCTCTGAAAGGCCATCAGAAATGCCATTTGGTCAAATGGGCAGCAGAAGCATGGGGAGGATGTACAGGCCTTACCCTCTCGCTGTGAAAATGTCTGAATTTTCCCTTGGGGTAGAGCAGAGACAGGACTCAGTTGCAATGCGTAGTAAGGAGATTCTTTATTGCAGCAATTGGACACAGCCATGACCCTGTTGTGCTTTCTAGCTCAATAGTTCCACATTTAAACACTGTCTATGCTGCCTAAATTCACCACACAGATACCAAGGATCTTTAAGTCCTGTTCTGGGCCAGCCAGTCCTGGAATGGACTGCTGAATATATTGCAATGCCTGTCATGTCACTGCTGCAGTACAAATGTAGCTGTTCTCACTTGCTTAGCAGGGGTTTGAGTGTGGAGCAGGAGTCCTGAGGTCAGTGTTCAAGCTGGTTTGGTGCCTTCTAGCTGATAGAACCTACCTTCAAGTTTGCCTAAATCTAAGCCCTGGTCTACACTAGGAGTTGAGGTCGAATTTAGCAGCGTTAAATCGATTTAACCCTGCACCTGTCCACACGACGAAGCCCTTTTTTTCAACTTAAAGGGCTCTTAAAATCGATTCCTTTACTCCATCACCGACAAGGGGATTAGCGCTGAAATCGGCCTTGTTGTCGAATTTGGGGTACAATTAGACGGTATTGACCTCCGTGAGCTATCCCAGAGTGCTCCATTGTGACTGCTCTGGACAGCACTCTCAACTCAGATGCACTGGCCAGGTAGACAGGAAAAGGCCCGCAAACTTTTGAATTTCAATTTCCTGTTTGGCCAGCATGGCAAGCTGCAGGTGACCATGCAGAGCTCATCAGCAGAGGTGACCATGATGGAGTCCCAGAATCACAAAAGAGCTCCAGCATGGACCGAACGGGAGGTACGGGATCTGATCGCTGTATGGGGAGAGGAATCCATGCGATCAGAACTACGTTCCAGTTTTCGAAATGCCAAAACATTTGTCAAAATCTCCCAGGGCATGAAGGACAGAGGCCATAACAGAGACCTGAAGCAGTGCCACATGAAACTTAAGGAGCTGAGGCAAGCCTACCAGAGAGGCAAATGGCCGCTCCGGGTCAGAGCCCCAAACATGCCACTTCTATGATGAGCTGCATGCCATTTTAGGGGGTTCAGCCACCACTACCCCAGCCGTGTTGTTTGACTCCTTCAATGGAGATGGAGGCAACACAGAATCAGGTTTTGGGGATGAGGAAGATGATAGCTCACAGCAAGCAAGCGGAGAAACCGGTTTTCCCGACAGCCGGGAACTGTTTCTCACCCTGGACCTGGAGCCAGTACCCCCCGAACCCACCCAAGGCTGCCTCCCAGACCTGCCAGGCGGAGAAGGGACCTCTGGTGAGTGTACCTTTTAAAATAGTATACATGGTTTAAAAGCAAGCATGTTTAATGATTAATTTGCCCTGGCATTCGCGGCTCTCCTGGATGTACTCCCAAAGCCTTTGCAAAAGGTTTCTGGGGACGGCAGGCTTATTCCATCCACCATGGTAGGACACTTTACCACTCCAGGCCAGTAGCACGTACTCGGGAATCATTGTAGAACAAAGCATTGCAGTGTATGTTTGCTGGCGTTCAAACAACATCCATTCTTTATCTCTTTGTGTTATCCTCAGAGTGATATCATTCATGGTCACCTGGTTGAAATAGGGTGCTTTTCTTAAGGGGACATTCAGAGGTGCCCGTTCCTGCTGGGCTGTTTGCCTGTAGCTGAAGAGAAATGTTCCCCGCTGTTAGCCACGGGGAGGAGGGAGATGCTAGCCACACGCTGGGGGGAGGCAAAATGCGACCTTGGAACGAAAGCACATGTGCTATGTATGTAATGGTAACAGCAAGGTTTACCGTGAAAGAGTGTACCCAGTGTTCTATAAAATGTGTCTTTTTTTAAATACCACTGTCCCTTTTTTTTTCCACCGGCTGCATGTGTTTCAAGGATCACAGGATCTTCTCCTTCCCAGAGGCTAGCGAAGATCAGAAGGCGAAAAAAACACACTCGCGATGAAATGTTCTCTGAGCTCATGCTGTCCTCCCACACTGACAGAGCACAGACGAATGCGTGGAGGCAAACGATGTCAGAGTGCAGGAAAGCACAAAATGACTGGGAGGAGAGGTGGCGGGCTGAAGAGAGGGCTGAGGCTAAAAGGTGGTGGCAGCGTGATGAGAGGAGGCAGGACTCAATGCTGAGGCTGCTGGAGGATCAAACTCATATGCTCCAGCGTATGGTTGAGCTGCAGGAAAGGCAGCAGGAGCACAGACTGCCGCTACTGCCCCTGTGTAACCAACATCCCTCCTCCCCAAGTTCCATAGCCTCCTCACCCAGGCGCCCAAGAACGCAGTGGTGGGGGGCCTCTGGCCACCCAGCCCCTCCACCCCAGAGGATTGCCCAAGCAACAGAAGGCTGGCATTCAATAAGTTTTAAAGTTTTGAAGTGCTGTGTGGCCTTGTCCTTCCCTCCTCCACCACCCCTCCTAGTGCTTCTCTCCTCCACCACCCCTCCTGGGCTACCTTGGTAGTTATCCCCCTATTTGTGTGATGAATTAATAAAGAATGCATGAATGTGAAGCAACAATGACTTTATTGTCTCTGCAAGCAGTGATCGAAGGGGGGAGGGGAGGATGGTTAGCTTACAGGGAAGTAGAGTGAACCAAGGGGCGGGGGGTTTCATCAAGGAGAAACAAACAGAACTTTCACACCGTAGCCTGGCCAGTCATGAAACTGGTTTTCAAAGCTTCTCTGATGCGCACCGCGCCCTCGTGTACTCTTCTAACCACCCTGGTGTCTGGCTGTGCGTAACCAGTGGCCAGGCAATTTGCCTCAACCTCCCACCCAGCCATAAACGTCTCCCCCTTACTCTCACAGATATTGTGCAGTGCACAGCAAGCAGTAATAACAGTGGGAATATTGGTTTCGCTGAGGTCTAACCGAGTCAGGAAACTGCGCCAGCATGCTTTTAAACGTCCAAATGCACATTCTACCACCATTCTGCACTTGCTCAGCCTGTAGTTGAACAGCTACTGACTACTGTCCAGGCTGCCTGTGTATGGCTTCATGAGGCCATTAAGGGGTAGGCTGGGTCCCCAAGGATAACTATAGGCACTTCAACATCCCCAACGGTTATTTTCTGGTCTGGGAATAAAGTCCCTTCCTGCAGCTTTTGAAACAGACCAGAGTTCCTGAAGATGCGAGCATCATGTACCTTTCCCAGCCATCCCACACTGATGTTGGTGAAACATCCCTTGTGATCCACCAGTGCTTGCAGTACTATTGAAAAGTACCCCTTGCGGTTTGTGTACTCGCCGGCTTGGTGCTCTGGTGCCAAGATAGGGATATGGGTTCCGTCTATGGCCCCACCACAGTTAGGGAATCCCATTGCAGCAAAGCCATCCACTATGACCTGCACATTTCCCAGGGTCACTACCCTTGATATCAGCAGTTCTTTGATTGCATTGGCTACTTGGATCACAGCAGCCCTCACAGTAGATTTGCCCACTCCAAATTGATTCCCGACTGACCGGTAGCTGTCTGGCATTGCAAGCTTCCACAGGGCTATTGCCACTTGCTTCTCAACTGTGAGGGCTGCTCTCATCTTAGTATTCTTGCACTTCAGGGCAGGGGAAAGCAAGTCACAAAGTTCCATGAAAGTGCCCTGATGCATGCAAAAGTTTCACAGCCACTGGGAATCATCCCAGACCTGCAACACTATGCGGTCCCACCAGTCTGTGCTTGTTTCCCGAGCCCAGAATCGGCGTTCCACCGCATGAACCTGCCCCATTAGCACCATGATGCCTGCATTGCCAGGGCCGGAGCTTTGAGAGAAGTCTGTGCCCATGTCCTCATCGCTGATGACACCTACTCGCCCAGTTTCGCTTTACCAGGTTCTGGTGCCGCATATACTGCTGGATAATGTGTGTGGTGTTTAATGTGCTCCTAATTGCCAAAGTGATCTGAGCGGGCTCCATGCTTGCCCTGGTATGGCGTCTGCACAGAAAAAAGGTGAGGAACGATTGTCTGCCGTTGCCCTGATGGAGGGAGGGGCGACTGACGACATGGCTTACAGGGTTGGCTTTCAGGGAATTAAAATCAACACAGGGGGTGGCTTTGTGAGAAACTGAATGGACCCCTCAAGGATAGAACTCAAAACCTCAAGGATAGAACTCAAAACTGGGTTTAGCAGGCCGTTGATTTCACGGAGGGAGGGAGGAGAAAATGAATACAAAACAAATCTGGTCTATTTCTTGTTTTGAGCCACTTCATCTATCTTTATACATCTTGCTGGCAACAGGCTGTGCAGTACGACCGCTAGCCATCGTCATCTCCTGGGTGCTCGGCAGAAGACGGTGCAGTATGACTGCTGGCCATCATCTTCTGCTGGCTGCTGATTAAAAGACAGTGCACTGCCGGTAGGACTCAATCACCATGAGACAAAACTTAAAAGGGAAGTGACCTGGCTGAGGCACTCCCATGTTTGCCCAGGCGCCCCTTCCCTCATCGAGGTTGGTTAAAAGAGCACCCAGGACTACGTCGATGACGGCTACCAGTCATACTGCACTGTCTGCTGCCAAAAGGCAATAAACTGCAGCTGTGTAGCAATGCAGTCCCGCGTCTGCCAGCACCCAGGAGACATACGGTGACAGTGAGCTGAGTGGGCGCCATGCTTGCCGTGGTATGGCGTCCGCACAGGTAACTCAAGAAAAAAGGCGCAAAACGATTGTCTGCCCTTGATTTCACAGAAGGAGGGAGGGAAGGGGGACCTGACGATACGTACCCAGAACCACCTGTGACAATGTTTTAGCCCCATCAGGCACTGGGATTTCTACCCAGAATTCAAATGGGCGGTGGAGACTGCGGGATAGCTACCCACAGTGCAACGCTCTGGAAGTCGACGGTTGCCTCAGTACTGTGGACACACTCCGCCGACTACATGCACTTAGAGCACTTATGTGGGGACACACGCAATCGACTGTATAAAACCGCTTTCTACAAAACCGACTTCTATAAATTTGACCTAATTCTGTAGTGTAGACATCTGCACAAAGCTGGAGTGCTGCACACAATTCACTTCACTGTATTGTAAACTCAGTACAACTGATCCAAACAGAAGAGATTGATTTCTCTGAGTCATGTATTTCTTAGAATTTACCTCCCTTTTTGTGTGCTGGAAAAACTCAGTGCAGGACTTGTAGATATCGTTTCTTTTCCAATAATTATTCTTTATTTAAAACTGGTTTTAACAGTTTCAAATCTGAGGAGTGAACATGGGATTTAATCAACTTAAACTACTCTCTCCCCATCCCTAAAAACCACAAATCCCGCAGCAAACACAAGCCTCGTGTTTTTAAATAGTATCAAATCAAAGATTTTTTTAAAGAAATAAATACTTTGGGAAGAAATGAGTAGCTATAAACCAAAAATAGCTCCTTTTAAAAGGTGAGACAGCTTCCATTCTGTATCTTGGTTATCCTTACCGGGCAAAGAGAGGAGCAAAGGTGGGAACTCCCAAATAACTATTGGAGTAGTTTGGTGACATGGGGCCTGATTTTCTTTGACCCTCTGGCAGTGTAAAAGTCCCTCAAAGTGGTGCAAATATAACTTATGCCTATTTTAAGGCCCCTTTCATACTATTCTGGCGGTGTAAAGAGACTTTGTATAAATGAGAATCTGGTCTCTAGTGTTAACAATTCTCGGAAGGGCTTTACTATCAGACAAATTAGTGTGGCACCAGAGGTGCAATGCCATCACTATCCCCCTCATATATCCTCTCTCTGCACCCCTCTTGATACCTTATCCTTTTTCTGACTTGAACGGAACTTTACTTGCCCAGGTAGGCTGGAAATCTCACTGAAATACTCCAGAAAGGCTGGATCCCTTAAGTCTGAAAATTTTAGAGATGAGCTGGCTTTTCATAGATTTCCTATTTCCTTCATCTTGGGCCATTAGAAAATTTAAGAAATGTAATCATGCCCACCAAATTACTGGAAGAGGTAGGAATAGAAAACATTCATCTTGACACTTGTCTGCTGCTCCAATCACTAACCCATATCTAACTACTTACCTGACCCAGTGTTAAGCACAGGGAGAATCCATGATAGAAGTTTGTCTTCCTTTTTGCCTCTGAGAAAAGTGTAGGATTGGAGATAGCTCTTGTACTCCCTGATTCAGCAAAGCACTTAAGCATGTGCTTGAGATCCATTGATTTCAATGGGCCATAGTGACCAGTTTGCCCATCCCCACTTGCCATACACATGAGCAGCATGCCATCAGATATGGCTGCCTTTTGCCAAATCTTTCTTCGCAGTCCAAAAGAGTGAATTCCACAAAACTACTCTGTTTGGCTTACATAGATACATACTCAGGATAAATATGGAACGTTAGATAATGCTAGGTAAGCATTCTTTAAATATAGTACCATAATGCTTCTACAAACTTCCCTTTCCTTTTTTCTCTTTCTGTTTCTGTGAGACTAGAGGATGTTTATAAACACCACTGTATATATAAGTTGTAAGGAATCAATTGCTAGTCTATATTATAAAGTGTGTTAGTTATAGATTGATTTTACACATTAGGATTTGTGTACTCTGTACTGTGTAAATGTATATAGATAAATCTTGTCTTGTATTTCTTCTGATAGCAAATAAATAAATAAATTAAAAAATAGCATGCATGAACTCAACTCCTCACTCCCTGTCCCATCCATCAGAAATGTTTTCAAAGCAAGTGTGGGATCCATGGAGAGCTCTGGGCACTCCTGTCATATACCAGCAACCAGTTTTAAGATGAATTTGTCATAGTGGCTTCATTCAGATAGTCGTATCTTGTATCCATTGGGATGAAAGCCATGTGTGGTGTTCAGGTTTTTCCAAGTGAATAGGGGCAGATCTCTATTTGAGATAGGATTACTGCTCATTTAATTGTGCTGCTGAAATGATTTGATTAATGTAATTATCCATTGCATTTTTAAAACATACGTATCAGAGCAGACGGTAATGCATTAGCTCAGCAGAAATAATACTGTACTATTGTCTAAACTAATGTGAAGCACTTTTGGATATGATGTGTATATATTTTAGTGTACATGCTTACATTTGAGTCAGCTGAGCTTCTCTTTCCCATACATCTTTGATTTGTTTCATTTGTTATAACTTGTTGCTCCAAGGATTCAAGGCGGCATTCTCAATATCCCACACTTGTACTGTCTGTCTATCGGCTTCAGACGATCCAATCAGCTGCCTGTGTATCTGTGCTCTGTATAATCAAGATCTCTTGCATCAGAGCTGTTTGCTGTAGTTACAGGAAGTCTGTTGTATTTTTGGGGCTCCTGGATTTGTAAAGATGATGCTTTCGCAGCATTAGAGTGAACATTACCTCTTTAAATGGATTGTCCACCCTTATTAAAACCACACCTACTAATTGCTACCCACATTGCAGGTTCATGTAGATTTGAAGGGCAGATTGGTGCAGTTTACAGTTTTTGACACCATTATATACATTCATATTCACTTTCTATCATACTGTATTCATTGTAGTGGCATCTGAGGACCTTAGAAGTTACTCAGATATGACAGTAGTAGAAGAGAACAGGTAAATACAAGTTCTCTTCTTCAATTGCCTCCTCCAGCAATGCTGGAAGGTTTTAATCTGTTGTTTGATTGTTTCATGCTTGCTTCTTTATTTTTTTTTTCAAACTAGCTTCTGCTGTATTGCCCATTAATTCATAGTTATTGGCTAGTAATCGTGGCCAGAGGGAGCTCCCTACACATGCCTTTGGTGATTCCCCTGTATTAATTGGTGACACTTCTGATGAAAGGCCTCTGAGATTTTGAAGAACATCGCGCAGCAGTGTTCATTCACTTGCGCTCAGTGCAGGATTCAGTCCTGAGCTAACTTGCGGTTGGTTGCAAAGAAAGCCAATATGATTTATTTTTCCCATGCAGTCGACTGTAATGATAAAAGGGTCCTGAACTAAAAAAATATTTTAACCAGGTTGGGGAGTGGCTGAAGGCTGACAGTAGGGAAGGAAAGTAACAAAGGTAGAAGCACTACAATAATTATACACCTGTCAATTCTTCTCTTTCCTATTAAAGACTCATCCATTTTTTGTCTGTGAAAAGTTCATTTAAAGCGGTCTCTTTCTTGCAGTAGGAAAAACAACAGTTCATTCAGTAGTATAATACAAATCCAAGAATGTTTTCAAATTTCCCTCTTTTGTGTGTTTTCAGATTGACAACTATATAATTAGGCATAACAAAGAGAAAAGGGAATTAACAAGATTTAACACAAGTCAGGTAACTTGGGGAGTAGGGAAGAAAAAGGCAAGGACAGAAACTAAGTGAATCAATGGAATTATTGGAGTGAAGTGGGTAGATTTTGTACGACAAGGATGGGGTAATATTTCAGAAAGTTAGCTGTGTTTCTGAGGTGCTTGCACAGGGATTGGTAAGACCTACCCACTATATACTCAGTAAATTGGTAGAGCTTTCCTTTGACATCAAAGGAATTAAGCTAATTTATACAAATTGAGGATCTGGCCCTATATTTTGATTCTTCATGTTCATAGGAGATATTCAGTGATCCATCCCTAGTGGTAGCAATGTACCTCTGCCCCAGGGGAGAGATAGAGGACATTTGTAGTGATGGATTCTCCAGCCCTCCCCGGCTTAGCCACTTGTGGCATATGGAGACTTGACAGAATTTTGCTCTATGCTACACACTGGTGCTGAATCTCACCTTTATACAAAGATCACCTCAAGGTCTGTGGTCCATTGAAGGTATTTTGAGGACTAGTTTTGGAGGAATGATGAACAGATGAACACATAACCTTGTTCTATAACTATTTTCTCTTTTGGGGATCTGTTCTTCAGTTTGTGAATACTTTTCTCCATTTCCTTCTGTTGTTTTTCCAATTTTTGTAAATTTCACCAATACAAATCTCTGGTTTTTTCTGCTTTGTCAAAACCTTTGATTTTTTTTTAAAGCTATCTCACTCCCTGGAGTGAGTCTTTTCCATAGATACCCATCTATTAGGATCCCTGGAAGTTACAAAAATATTTCCAGCAAAGAATATCAGACTCTTAAAAATTATTTTCTTTAACACAAGATTCTTATAGCTCCCAGTTACGAAAACTTGGGTGTTAAGCTATTTTGAGGAGTTACTGAATGTATATAATCAATTTTTCTATGAAAATGTGTCATTTTTTTGACTAGCTATAAAAAAAACCTTTCTGAAGTCTTCTCGTGTGCTGTACAGCAATGACATGTTGATGTTCTTGAAGTGCTCATAAACAGATTTTAAATAATTCGTAGTTGATTAATTCCATTAATGTCAATCTAAACATATTCTGCTCTGCACCAACTCAGCTATTTACTTATAGAAATTCAGACTCAAATCAGAGAAGACAAGATTTTCCCCTCCATAACACATTGATAGACATGTCACTCATACTCCAGGAGTTACTCTTTTACATTCATACCAATAAATCAGTTTTGGTGCAAAAACCTTGCTGTGTGTAAAAATTGGATATTTTTCTACAGGAAAATTTGCAAAAATGAGAAATTTATTTTAAGAAAAATCTTTCACAGGTAAATTTGATTTTTTGGCAGAAAATCCAAACCTAAAATTTTCAGTTTAGGAAACTACTGCACTGTCTCATGGGAGGTATAGTTTTGGGTGCCTCCTCCCTCTAACACAGGATACAATACAGTCCCACTCCTTCTGAGTTCCCACAGTGCATCATGGGAAATGTAGTCTGGTTAGACAGCCTAACCCACAGAAGAGACTGGGGGTTTGAGGCACCTGAACAACAACTCCTATGAGGCACCAATTCAGAACTTTCAGTTTTCAGTAAAAGATTTCTGGGGATGTTTGGGAGCTTTTCTGCCAGAAACCAAAACTTTTAGTTTTCTGGGTGTTTGGGGTTTTTTGCTCAAAAGTTAACATTTTCCATGGAAAGCAAATGCTTTTCATTAAAATATTAACTTAGTTGAAAACAACTTTTCATCAAAAAATTTTTGGCAGAAAACTTCTTATGAAGCTTTGAGCTATGCATTTGACATTTCTTTTCAAGAGATTCCAAGGCCTGGGTAATAAAGCAGGTTTGGGTTACTTAAGGTACATAGAAGAGCCAAGTGCACCAAATAAAAAATACCATAAATGCTAAATAATAATTTTCTGTTTAAAGTCTTCTTCAGTAGAAAACTGTTTTTTCAAAAAAAACCCAAAAATTTCCATGAAAAGTGTCTGCTTTCCTCAAAAAATTTCTGGTTTTTAGATTGAAAAAATAAATCCTGAAAATTGTCTTTAAACCGTGAAATGAATTTCAGTTTTCAGCTGAAAATTTGTGGATTTTAGACTTTAGTTTTCTGAAGAAAAAACTGATTTTTCTGTGGAAAACTTAGATAAATACAAAATGTTTTGTTGTCATTGTTGCAATTTTCCATTTGGGGTGGGAGGGGGAACCATTTTCTGACCAGCTTTACTTATTAGTTATTAAGGACTTCAGCTCTAGTTATTGAATTGCTTGGTGAAGTGCAGGAGGAGGGAGCCCTCACTGAAATCTTACTGCTGCTGCTACTTTGATGCCCCTGCTCTATGGTTGGAAGCACAGCAGTGGCTGTACTAAGCCTCATCTGGTTTCAAAGTTGCACTGGTTGAACTAAAGCAGTGGTTCCCAAACTTGTTCCATCGCTTGTGCAGGGAAAGCCCCTGGCGGGCCAGGCCAGTTTGTTTACCTGCTGCGTCCGCAGGTTCGGCCGATCGCAGCTCTCAGTGGCCGCAGTTCGCTGCTCCAGGCCAATGGGAGCTGCTGGAAACAGCGGCCAGTATGTCCCTCGGCCTGCGCCACTTCCAGCTGCTCCCTTTGGAGCAGCGAACCGCAGCCACTGGGAGCCACGATCGGCCAAACCTGCGGACGCAGCAGGTAAACAAACTGGCCCGGCCCACCAGGGGCTTTCCCTGCACAAGCGGTGGAACAAGTTTGGGAACCACTGAACTAAAGGTATGGCTTTAAAATGATTTAGTTCAATCTTGTGTGAACACACTTAAACTATGCTTAGCAAGTAAAACAAAATCAATATAAACATACTTTTAAAGCAAATTAAGTGTGTACACACAGAGTTTAGCACTGGTTTAACTAAATCAGTGCAGCTTTGACTATAGACAAAACTCTAACCTGGATCCTTTATCTGGAAGATGGAAATGTTGAGTGAGCTGTTAATTTAATAGCTCTGAGTGTTGCATAGAATTGAGATTAAGCTAATTTTATTGTACTTCCCATTTCTCATTGTGGGACAATGGCCCAGCACCAAAGCTTCCCCTAATAATAAGGCACAGGGGACCTGTAGAGCTGAGCGGCGTTTTCATCGTTCCTTTCACAACCCCTCCACTATGCTCCTGTGCCATGTTAACTTGGATCCAGCAGACCTTGAGACTCCTGTTGTTAGTAGCTACTATTTCATGTATTTTAGGTGTGGACACCTGTTTAAATCTCTCTAGAGCTATTGCTATAAAAATACCTGCATGTATAACAGATGGGCAGGTGCCTTTCGGGGTGAATGGGCTGTGGACATAGTGCTGTCATCACCTCTCTCATAACAGGAATTCTACATGCTCAAGTGGTGTAATACTGTGGCGGCTTGCCAGTTTTTGGCCAGAGGTATGAACCTGGTATTGCTCCCTTTCTTTATAGAGTTTAAATCTTGCTCCTGTCACCATTGCCCTCTTTTTTCTTTTTCTTTTTTCCAGGACTGTCAAATACTGTGGGACAGATTCTCTGCTGCATTGAGATCCACTCAGCACAGGTTCTCAAGCAGTTCCCTGATTCTCCGTGGCATCTGCTTTGGCCCCAACATAAAAGTGAGCAGCTGAGCCTCTGTCCTCCAACCATCACTCCCCCTTTTTCGAGCTGAGTGGGGTGGTTGGTGTAGAAGCTGGCTTCACTGGCTTTCCACCAGGAATTCTCGGCGAGGCAGCTGCAGTCGGATTCTGGGCCCTTTGCTTCCCCACAATGATCCTTGTTAATGTGCTATGATAATAGTGGCAGAGAGGCCACTTCAAGAAGATGATTATATTTTTAAATGGTAATTAGAGCATTTAATTCCATTCCTCTAATATTAACAGAAATAAAATCCCCAAATTGTGTTTTTAAGGAGACAGTCTCCTGTACCATCCTAGATGCCACATAAAACAGTAACATGAAAAAATGACCTGCTAAATTCACCTGCATAATTTAAAGTTCTAACAGCTCCAGGCTCAAAATACTTTCACCGCCAAAGGTTTCTGCTCTTCTCTAAAAACAAACAAATGTCCTGATTCAGCAAGCTGTTCCACACAGATGAACCCCGGTGACTGCAAGGATATGCTTGGGGGAGTGGGGCCTGAATCTGTCATGTTCCTTAATTTCAGAGGGAGGGCTTTCTTCAGGATTGGCGCTGCAGAGGATAAGTAATGGGATTAAACATTTCAAGTGCCTAAGTCCCATTTTTTAAAAGAGACTTAGGTGCCTAAATCCCCACTGATTTTTCAATGAGGCTTTGGCTCCTAAGTCACTTAGACAATGTAGAACATTTTTCCCTGGTCTGCCCAATGGGATCACACAACCTATTCCTTCTAAGAGGACGTAGTGGAAAGGTATTGGTATAAGAGCAATTGTTTGGCACCCCGGGTTTAATGAGTCTTTTCAAGTGAAGATGAAAATATTAAACTGCCTTTGCACAAACAGGCCGATGCATAACATGGGATACCAGGAAGACGCGCTTCTCTGCTTGCTGCTGCTCATAACAACCACACTGCCATGTTCTACACCAACTGGAAATGATAGTTAAGCTACAAAGCTGGCCCAAAATAAAAATACTTCATATTAACTCAGCTATAGTGCCATAAAGGACTGTAGTACAGTCCAGGTCAGCTCTTTCCAAGACCAAGGCTAGGGAAAAATACACTTTGCCCGTATCTGGCCATAATAGTTCAGGCCACCTTTTCTCACACCCCTATGCTTTCGATCAGGAACTTGAAATTTGGAAGGGGGGTGGCCTTTATTTCAAGGATGTGCCTTTTGCGATTTCAGTGAAAATCTGTCTAAATTTGGCCAGCTATTAATACAGTAGTATTAATACATTACTGATCCCACCACCATGATGTGCTGAGATCCATTCCTAGAACTCCTAGGGGGAGAAGGCAATCTGCACAGTGGGATAGCTACCCACAGTGCATTGCTTTCTGTTGGTGCTGGAGCATCATGTGTGGATGCGCTCCGCCAACACAAGGAGCATTGTGTGAACATGCACAAGTGATGTAATCACAGTAATTTAGGATTGTCGACTTAAGTCAACTTAACTCTGTGGTGTAGACGTCGCCTAAGATTTGAAGGATTTTTTTTTTATGATTTCAGGATACAGCATTATTTTACAAGGAAGGGTAAGTGTGTTAGTTACACTACAGATACTGAACATAGCTGCCTGGTGATTAATAAGCAGATGACAATACAATCTCCAAGTACACCGAGCAGATGATATGGCAATCGTGAAATCTCTCATTATTCTGAAAGATTATTCTTTCAATACTAGCAAGTCCACACAGCCACTATTCTACAGGCTGGGGCATAGATTTCCATTTTGGTAAAATCAATCTTTTGGCAATAGGAAATGACCTTTAAAAGAAATGTTTGTACCACAACTAGCTCTCAGAACAGTAATGAAAGTCCTGCCTTAGCCAGTATGGTGACCAGGCCACTCACAATTATGAAAAGGTTGGTTCCCTTGCTGTTTCGGCTTCCAAGGCCTGACTAAAATTTTATCATATAAGTTATAGCTATCCGGATATTCCTTGCAGTTGTATTGCCGCTATGTGCCCCCAGGATCTTGGCCACAATTAGATATTAGTCCGTCCGTCCTCCAGCACTCATAGCCTACAGCCAGATTTATTTTAACAGCAGCTTTACGACCATTTTTTTTCCAGCCATGGAAAGATCCCACTTGCAATGACAACTTAACCATGCTGAGAAGGACAGGCAGTAAAAGCTGATATTCCAAAGGGAAATTGGTTGGGCGAGAATCCATGATTCAGGTGGTGGAACAAAGCCTGGTGGTAATTTTGGATCTATTTAAACCTGAAACTGGATTGGAACTCCCCTGCTCAAGAAAAGTAAAGAACGTATTACATCACAATCTGGCAGTACCCTTTATGGACTGCATCCGTATTTAAATGTAGTCTATAACAGTGCCACAAGATTACTCCTACCTCCATTTCCTGGCTTCTCAACTCATATTTAAAAATGACTATTTTAACAGTATATTATTTAGTAGCCATGTGGAATAGGGCGTAAATATTTAAATAGGCTTCAGCTTTTCTCCTTGGCTTCTCTGCTAGATTGCCAATAAGTGTGGATTGTATTGCTGGTTTTTGTGAGACAGATACTGTCCAGTAGAGGCTGAGCTGAAATCACCACTTAATTTCACGCTAACCAATAGCCATCAGATCACCAGGTTCTGCAGACTTGGGCTATCTTTGAACCAAAACTAGGCAAATAAATATATTTCCTTATGTTAGAAATTAACATCCCTTTCTTATCA
Source organism: Natator depressus (assembly GCF_965152275.1). Classification (NCBI taxonomy): domain Eukaryota; kingdom Metazoa; phylum Chordata; order Testudines; family Cheloniidae; genus Natator; species Natator depressus. Next base: position 104,113,006 of record NC_134235.1, read on the forward strand.
TAAATCATTTGAGAGTACATCACAGTTATCTCACTTATTTAATATTACATCCAATTCCCCACCACCAACACCACCACGAAATCTGTGAATTATTTTTGGTCTAGACATTGTTTACAAACTTTTTTTATATTTTTATTTACTTCATATTTGAAATTCAAGTCCTGTGGTTTAGTTTTGACGGGGCACACTGGTCACATGGTATGCTTCGTGCTTGGATGAGCATTATTCTTAGCTTGAAATGTCGTGCTGCAATTACCCCTGTTAAAGAAATCCAATTTGGATTTTGTTGACTATTTGCCAAGATTAATTTAAGATGAATTATTTCTATGAAGGTTTCTGCCACAAATCTCGTTTGTTACAGCATGAGTTTTCAGCCTCGGGGTCAAGTCCACCCTCCCTTTCTTTTTAGCTAGATGTTTTCCCTTGAAAGATAGGGTTGCAGCACGGAAAAGGTTGAGAACCACTGTGCTAGAATATTGATGGAGAAACAAACATAACCAAAGAGAATCCATTAAAAATTTTAAACCAATATTTGCAGAAGATTGTCTGCAGTGTTTGTCCAGCTCTTATTTGAACCAGTGACCTACTGGGAAATACTCCAGGCCAACTGGGACTTGAAACCATTTATATCATTGTTCTTGTACTAATAACCTTGTGGATTTATTACTTTCAGAGCATTTTATTGTTTTGTTCATGACCTGGGGCTTTTTGAACTCATTGTGGTTGTTAGTGTTGTATATTCCTATATGAGAAATACTCATCTGCCTCTGTTATCTTGCAATATTTTCCCTATATCTTATATAATACTTTCCTATATCCTATATTCCACAATTTGTTAGAAATAAGGTTTGTTAATTATTATTCTATTATTATTATTATAATTAATATTGTGTGACTATCAATCCCTCTGTTGTTGAAAGTATGCAAAGGGTATTAATCACTTGTAAAAGTCATGAATTTGATGCCATTAGTCTTTCTGTCACAAAAAGGCATCTTCATTTGCATATGCAGCTTCCTTTATTGCTATCTGCACAAAGAGAAGCTCAGACACAATGCATTATCAAGGATCTACAACGTATCCTGAAGGATGACCCAACACTCTCACAAATCTTGGGAGACAGGCCAGTCCTTGCCTACAGACAGCCCCCCAACCTGAAGCAAATACTCACCAGCAACCACATACCACACAACAGAACCACTATCCCAGGAACCTATCCTTGCAACAAAGCCCGTTGCCAACTGTGCCCACATATCTATTCAGGGGACACCATCACAGGGCCTAATAACATCAGCCACACTATCAAAGGCTCGTTCACCTGCACATCCACCAATGTGATATATGCCATCATGTGCCAGCAATGCCCCTCTGCCATGTACATTGGTCAAACTGGACAGTCTCTACGTAAAAGAATAAATGGACACAAATCAGATGTCAAGAATTATAACATTCAAAAACCAGTCGGAGAACACTTCAATTTCTCTGGTCGCTCGATTTCTGATCTCAAAGTGACTATCCTTCAACAAAAAAACTTTGAAAAAAGACTCCAACGAGAGACCGCTGAATTGGAATTAATTTGCAAATTGGATACAATTAACTTAGGCTTGAATAGAGACTGGGAATGGTTGAGTCATTATAAAAAGTAACCTATTTCCCCTTGTTTATTCCTCCCCCTCCCCTCCCCCCCCCCACTGTTCCTCAGATGTTCTTGTTAGACCCTGGATTTGTGCTGGAAATGGCCCACCTTGATTATCATGCACATTGTAGGGAGAGTGATCACTTTAGATAAGCTATTACCAACAGGAGAGTGGGTTTGTTGGGGGGGGAAGGAGAAAACCTGGATTTGTGCTGGGAAATGGCCCACCTTGATTATGATACACATTGTAAGGAGAGTGATCACTTTAGATAAGCTATTACCAGCAGGAGAGTAGGGTGGGGGGAGAGAAAACCTTTTGTAGTGATAAACACCCATTTTTTCATGGTTTGTGTGTATAAAAACATCTTCTGTATTTTCCACAGTATGCATCCGATGAAGTGAGCTGTAGCTCACGAAAGCTTATGCTCAAATAAATTGGTTAGTCTCTAAGGTGCCACAAGTACTCCTTTCCTTTTTGCGAATACAGACTAACACGGCTGTTACTCTGAAACCAGCGATTATTAAGGAAGGCTGGAGTCCTACCAAAGGTTTTGTGTTTCCGCTTTTACAAATTTTATTCAACTTTTATATTGTGGGAGTACTTTCCTTCCATTCTTAAAAAGCCACACGACCAGGTGCCCTTGAACAAATCAAGCTACTGAAACAATGAGGGAACTCTTAACTGAGGAAAAGTGGGTAGTCATTAGTTAGACCATCTGCGTGTGATTATTGATGGATGGGCTAATTTGGGGCGGGAGGAATTAAAAGGACCAAATTTTTGATATGTTACTCAAAGTTAATAGGAGCACTCCTGGAGTAAGATGGTAACAAAATATTGACTGCCACCCTGCTCCAAACCCAATAAAGTAAATAAATAAATAACCAACCGCCTGAATTTTCACCTAAAGGTTTAACTTTACCTAAAGTGAACATTTTTTGAGGTTTGAAAAGTTCATTTAACTTTCTAAGAATTATTCTTCAACATCATCTTCTGCACTTCCAGGTTGTGTCTGGGACTGGAAGTTCCTAAGTAGGGAATTTCTTGAAAATACCTTTTTGTGCAGAAAACTTCTTAACTCTGTTTTGCAGCCCCAAGAATATCACAAATGGTTTGGATAAGCATCGCAACAACCCTTGGACCTTGTGACTTTTGGGTGGTTATTCAAACTAAAGCTCATGATCTTTTGAGGTTCACTATGACGCCTTACAATACCTGAAAATGATCATTAAATGAAGGAGTTAAATAACAATAATAATTTTTTTTAAAGCAGATCTGGTGCCTTAAAGACCAGATTGTTCAGAAAAGGGTGTCTAGAATATACCCATGAACATGTGAACTTTTTGCATGCTAACACTCACATTTGTGTCAATATGTAACTAGTTACTAAATATGTGCAGTGGGTAGCCATACAATTGTCTATTAGGTGTGCATGCGTGCTATTAGTCCACACAGCTGATGGGCTTTTGATGTAAATTATCTTGGCACAATTTAGGCCACCTACTATTGAATTTTTGGAGGAAGAGGCATGTCACTGAAAGAGCATCTTTCCCTTCCTCACCCCACGTCTGCTTGCCAAGTCATGAAGAGCATTTGGCAGCAATCGTATGCACTAAACAACCTGCAATATTCTCTAAGGCATCTACTTAAACCTTAGACCAAAACGGGAGGAGGGAGTGGTGGGAAGAATGATAAACTTTTGCCACAGCAGAGCTTCGTACAGGATTTCAGCTGAGACATTACAGGCATGGAATGTTTTCTGTGTTTATTTTCTCAAAAGAAATCGTTGGGGGCATTTCTGAGAGAGAGCATTTCCTTTGTTTCTACTAAAATGCTCATACTTAAGGAGCCATTTACTTTACACAGACTTGCGTAAAGCTTTCCATAACAAGTAGAAGTTGATTCTTACCTTGGGACTCATTAGACACTGGTTTAGCAGGCTTTTTTTTGGAACCCTGTCCTGGATAAGAAAAGCAATGATATTTGCAGGAGGGATAAGTAAAGGAAAAATCCTGCTTTACATAAGAAGGAAATTATTTTTCAGACTGACTCAGTCTTGGACACTCACACCGTTGTTCTGAAATTGTACCTTTAACACACACTAAGGACTCCACAAGCTGCTTAATGTTGGCAGGTAGAAATCATCATTGTGGGGGATGAATTTTTTGCTGAGTGATACTGCAAAGCAGTGGTCAAGCTTGGTACACCAACCTCTAGATACAGGGTCAAGAGTGAAAACCAACCTGTTCTCTCCTCTGTGCCAGCCTGCCCTGCATGCCCAGCTGCTAACCTAGAAAATGGAACTCAGACTTCAACCAGGAATCTATGCAGCAGATATTTAACCTAAAACCTGATCCTCTTGGGCAGGGCATATCTAAACTGCTTTAGCATTGCTGAAGAACTCTTTTCAGGATGATTTTGGTAATTTTGTTTGTTTGTTTTTTAAAGGGAGGGAATTGCATTCCAAAGCTCACAGGCATGCCATGTGGAATTTACTAAACCAAGTGCTCAGGGACTATCTCAGCAAGGTGCTGAGTGCCTCCTGCAAAGTGCCTTTAACCCCCATTGACGAGTTGAGCCATGCAGGAGGTACACAGAATCTTGAAGGATTAGGCCTAGGTAGTTTTTTCTCCAGCATTAATTTGTCGAAGCAGCACATCCTGTTATGTTACCGGGTGTCAACAAGGCACTGACTCCATAGTTACTTTTGCACCGGGTACAGAAATAAAATTGGAGTTTTGCAAATCCCATTTAAAAAAATAGTCTGCAAATATTGGCTTACGTGAATAAATGAGTTTGTTTTGGCTATGGTTGTGACCCTTTTGTATTCACTCTCGGAATTCTCCACTAAACAAGTTTACAGGGAGAAATGTTTGCAGGAACAGCAGATACTAGGCAAAACTCACAGGAAGGAAAGTGGGGGCTTGTTAAGTGCCAGAGCAGCTGTGGAAACACAGGTTCCCCGTGAAATGACCCTTCACTTATTGAGGGTTCTCTGGAATTTTTTATGCTTGTGGGCAGGCCCTGTGGCCTCTTCCACAGCCATGAGAGAAAACAGGAGGTCTAATCTCTGAGCATGTATCTAATACACTGGAAAAAGCAAAGAGGAAGACTCCCAGAAACTTCCTTCACCAGAGCTGGCCCTGATGGGTTTTCCTTTGTGAGGGAATGATCTAGTCAGTGTTTGCATTGTGATGCTGTTGTCTGCCAACCCCAAATTTGCATCAGCTGTCTTCACTGCTCCATGTCTGCATACAGCCTGTATGTACTTAGCAAGGCACTATGCCACTTTCTCAGGGTGATGAGCCGCTGCCAAAATGCTTTCCACAGTGTCTCATACCCAGTGTCTGCCTCTTTTTTCCAAAATGTGACTTGCATTTACAACATCTGGAACAGTTAATCAGCCAAAATAAGATTCATGCCCTGTCACCAGGACTTAATTTTATTGAGTTGGCAGGCTGAGAGCACTTGCACACGGGCTCAGGGACGACAGACAAATTCTCCCACAATACACTATAAGTGAATTCATAGAGTGGCCCAGCTTAGTGCAGGAGCCAAGAGTCCTAGGATATCCTGCCAAAAGTCCAGCCCAACACACAGCACTAGTGTGCAGGCAGCTACGTGAGTCTGTCACAGGTGTGACTTTGCAATGGGGATGGTCCACCTGGGCCTAGGCAAGCCCAGGTTAGCTGAGCCCATGCTCTTTCTGTAGTGAAGACGCATCCTAAGTTCAGCTTTGGCTGGCAGCTAGAACACAGTTGCTTTCAGCCAGGTTTGGAATCTTGCCAGATCATTTCAGTCCACCCTGCCCGTGTGTGTGTGTGTGTGCGCACATTTATACACAATAATGTTGAAGTATACCCAACTTATTTGGACTACATTTGCGGTTCAATATTAAAAATGTTCAAAAGACTAAATAACCAAACTTAGTCAATTTATTGTCTAAAGACAAAGAAATAAAATATGAACAGTAGTTATACATACCACTCCCTCCAGAAAGCTGTTTCTCTCAGCGCACAATACACCTTACGAAGAAGGAGTGCTCTGAAGCAGGCCTCCAAAATTACCTATATTTATATCATAGCTGTTTACAAGCTAAAAGCACTCTGTAAGTCACCCAAGACCAACATTTACCAATCAGGTTTTTCACTTGTTTTTGTGATGCCATGGTGTACCTTTTCTTATCTGTTTTGGACACTAGAGTCCAAACCAATTGCCTGTGAAGGTACTTCCTAGCTTGTACCAGGGCAGAACACTCATGTATCTTGTCTTTGACAGGTTTTGTATTCGCTTGTGTCAAAGCTGACTTCAGCTTTGCAGGGTATTGTGGGTGAACATGAGTGAACAGAAGTAAACAGCTTTGTGGGAAAGACATAACCAAATTATATTAACATAACTGCCCCCATGTAGTATGCACTACACCTAATATATATGTATTGACTAACAACACATACGTCAAATTATATAGAGCTAAAAAAATCCAATATGAACACTTCTGAATACCTTTATGGGAAGTTTTCACTCTCTTTCTGCAAACATTCTTGTGAGCAAAAACTAACTCATAAATAAAATGGGTGTCACTGCTACCATCAAAGCAAATTTTCAGGTTTTAGTACAATAAAAGTTCCCAAATATGTTTTGCACTGTTTATCCAGGTCTATCCCACACCAGCTTAGATGGGTTTTAACTTTCATATCCACCTTCTGTATTTGAAACCATGTGACAGCAAATAGGTGTCACAAATAGGACCAGGGATGTACAAGTAGTAAAATAACGACACTCACGGCATGTGTTTGAACAACTCTCAGGTTTGCAGGCATTCATATATTTTTGAATCTGCTCATAACTAAATTATAGCTTTACTTGACTAAATTAATAAAATGGGGTCAGATTCTCAGCTGTGCCATGTTTGGATTCAAGGCAGCTGAAGAAAACAGGGGTTAGAGAAAGAGTTGGCTTGAAGCCACTTTTCTGCTCTCCATGCCAGGGCTAACCAGGGGCTGAAACTGCTTCTAGCTTAACTTAAAGGCACCTAAGGGCTGCTCTAAACTACACTGGCTACAATGGTCCTTCTGCTTTGCCACATCCTCTCTTTTCTCTTCCCTCCCTCCAGTATGTCCCCACCATGAAGGGGCAATGGGAGCAGGTGGCATAGAGCTAGTGTAGGATGGCTATCAGGAAAGATTCTCAGCTGTGATATTAAGTCAAATGGACTTAGTCAGGCTGAATATCTGTCTTACCGTGTTTGTTTGTTTTTTCTATTGGGTCAGCTGGGTAAAATGCATTAATGATAAAAAATGGGACCTCCTGTTTGCTCTGCATGGATGTTAGGCTCCAGAACAGTTTTAAAAAGTAGAGGTTTCACAAGTGCCCTTGGCCAAATTTTCTTTTCTCCCTTATGCCAATTTACTTCACTTACTTCCATGGAATGATGTCTGTTTACACCTGAGGATCTGGTGTATGAGCTGAATGTAGTGAGTGTCTAAATGAGTGGAATAGAACAGAAAATGGTGATTCTGTTCCAGTCAAGTCAAATATAAACCAACTTTCTCTCTCTCTCTCTCACACACACACACACACACACACACACACACACAGAAAGAGATATCTGCTGAAACCATATACAACCAACATTTATTTTCATACCATCTGGTACAGAATGAAAATCATCCAAACCCAGTTCAGTGCTTTTGTTAGCAGAAATCCCTCCATGGATTAGTACGCAGAACATGCAGGTTCACTCTTCTGCCACCTGTTCTGTGATTGTGCATAGCAAATGCATACTGCTGTGGCAGGTTGCAGCATACTGGGGCAATCAACAAGATCCTGATGCGTTTGCTGTTAGTTATGAGTACTGGAGTGCGAGATGTCATTTTGTCATTTTCAGGTGCATGCATTTTCAGGTGCTATGCCTCCCATATGATAGGTGCATATGAAATGTGTGAGAGCTCCTGGTTGGCATTGCTACTGCAATATGTAATCTACGGAGCAGAAATACAAAAGAGACCTTTAAAAAGCCAGTGATGCTGTCAGCAAGCATAAAGGCAGATTGGGAGACAATGTAATTCACTGAGGATTTGCAGCAGGGAATGTGGGTTAGGTTAATTTTGTTTAGGAGAACATTGAGCAGAATAAAAACTCATTTGTTTACTTTAGATAGACAGTGTCATCTGATTGTATTTTGTGCAAACAAGCCAGTAGCTCACAACTCCACTGGGCTGGTAGTAAACAGTTTATAGAGCTGATCTACTGCTGAAACAGTAAGAGAGCTTCCAATGGGCTTGCTAAAAATCCATTACAGAATGAAATATGTTGCATATTACAGCAGCATCTTGGCCGACTCTTTCCTTACCTATTGAAATGTCACTTCTGGAGACAAACTGCTGAAAGGCTTTCAAAACTCAGGGTACAAAGCTAGTGCCTGTTGCTTCCTGGCCCCCATTCCCTCTACCCCAAATGCACAGACCTGCTTTTTTTAATTCTTCTTATTCTTGCTTGTTGTTGTTCCCAGACCCAACAATATCTTTACTGCTTCACTGTGTCTTGAGCAGATGAGTTTTGTCTTTAACTTCGGAAAGGTTTTGGCAATGTGACAACATGGTGCAATGAACTGCCCAGGTAAAAATGGCCAGTTACAGGAATTAAAGTTTTGCTCAAAATAGAAAGAAGGTCAATGCTGTGTGGTACCTGGGTTCAGCTGTAAAAAATGAGAGGAAGGATGGTCCAGTGGTTAAGGCACTAGTCTGGGATACAGAAAATCCAGTTCAAATTCTTTATCTGCCACAGACTTCCTGGGATACCTTGAGCAAGTCACTCAGGCCTAAATTTTTAAAGGTATTTAGTCACCTACAAATGCAGACAGGCACTTTTGAAAATGCCTTTAGGAGCCTATCTGCATCTTTTGGAACCTTAATACTTTACATCTCTGGCCCTTGGTATTTATGTGCCTAAATTCCCCATCTGTAAAACGGGGATAATAGCACTTCCCTATCTCACAGGGATGTGGTGAGGGTAAATTTATTAGGTTGTGAGGAGCTCAGATACTACGGTAACAGGGGTCATACACATACCATAGATAGAATGTTCTATCTTTGGGGTTAGGGCTTAAGACATGTACCGCTGCACTCCATCCTGAGGTGACATGTGCCCAGTCAATATGCGGATGGTTGAAATCCCCCTTTACTACTGAGTTTTCTATTTGTATAGCCTCTCTAATCTCCTTGAGCATTTCACAATCACCATCACCATCCTGTCAGGTAGTATATTCCTATTGTTATACTCTTAATACTCAAGCATGGAATTTCAATCCATAGAGATTCTATGATACAGTTTGCTTAATTTAAGATTTTTACTATCTTTGACTCTCTGCTGTCTTTCACATACAGTGACACTCCCCCACCAGCACAACCTGTTCTGTCATTACTGTATATTTTGTGTCCTGGTATTATCACGTCCCATTCATTATTAGCATTCCACCAAGTTTCTCTGTTGCCTATTATATCAATATCCTCATTGAATAGCAGACACTTGCTACTAGTTCACCCATCTTATTATTTAGAATCCTAGCATTTGTATACAAGCACTTATAAGATTTGTCAATATTTAGTTGTCTGCCTTCATGTGATGTAATTAAATCAGACACTTTTTCATATGACTGTTTATCTTCAATTCCTACTTGTATTTTATCAACTTCTATCCTCTTCTCTTTACTAGGATATAGAGTATCTCTGTTAAGAGATCCTCCCCAAAGGGATGTCCCTGTATACTGTATACTCCTCTGCTGTATACTCCTCTGCTTTCTCCCAGGCCTTAGTTGGAAAACTCCTCTAAAAACTTTTTAATTTTACATGCCAGCAATCTGCTTCTGTTTTGGTTTAGGTGGAGCCCATCCTTCCTATATAGGGTCCTCCTTTTCTAAAAGGTTCCCCAGTTCCTAATAAATCTAAAATCCACCTTCCTACACCATCGTCTCATCCGTGCATTGAGACCCTTCAGTTCTGCCTGTCTAACTGGCCCTGCACGTGGATCTGGAAGCATTTCAAAGAATGCCACTATGGAGGTCCTAGACTTTAGTCTCTTACCTAACAGCCTAAATTTGGCCTCCAGGACCTCTCTCCTACCTTTCCCTGTGTCATTGGTACCTACACATATCACAACCACTGGCTCCTCCTCAGCACTGCACATAAGTCTGTCTAGATCCCTTGAGAGATTTACAAGCTTCACACCCAGCAGGCAATTCACCATGCGGTTCTCCAGTCATCACAAAGCCATCTATCTATATTTCTAATGATCTAATCCTCCATTACTATTACCAGTCTCTTCCTAATAATTGGAGTTCCCTCCCCTAGAGGAGTATCCTCCATGGGAGAGGAGACCATAACATCATCTGGAAGGAGAGTCCGGACTATGGGATTGTTTCTGTCTGCTCCAGTTTGATGTTCTCCTTCCCCAAAAGTTTCATCCTCCTCAACAGCACAGAGGCTGTCAGACTGGGAGTAGGACTGCTCTGCTGTGTCCCAGAAAGTCATGTCTGTGTACCTTTCTGTCTCCTTTAGTGCCTCCAGACAACTGAGCCTTACATGACATCACCATTTAACCAGGGAGGGGTGGCAACTCCTTCCTGCTTGAATGGGCCATCACCCAGGCATATTATCCCCTGGTGACTAACTTTTACTCCAAGACCATAAAGCATACTTAAATATTGCCCATACACACATCTCACAATGATTATGAGCCTTGATAAGTTACGAGTTTTCTGTAAATACCTTATGTGCTATCTTTTATACATAAATACCCTAAAACATGGGTTTCGGTGGAGTGACTTGTCAGGTCTGAGACTAGAATTGTTGGCAAAAAATGAGGGAACCTTTGCCAAGGGGACTCTGTGTCACAACAGTATATTTTAAGGTACCCAGATACAAACACTTTTTTAATATGTGTGTGTGTGTGTGTGTGTGTGTGTGTGTGTGTGTATTATTTTTGGCATCTGTGGGACCTTTTAGGTTGATTGTGTCAGCCACACTTCCTTTCTGAACAGAGGTTGCATGCAACAATTGGATGAACAATTTTATAGAATTCTCCGGAGGGACTTTCATGAAGCTAAGCCCATATGAGATCATGTTATGAGAGTGTAGTTTGGTTGTGTTTTTATTCAGTAGGTGATCTCATTTATTTAAAGCACTAATCATTTTAGCAGGCTTTCCAAAATCATTGCAAAAAGTGATCTTGTTAGGGCTCCCCTGTGAGTTTTGCACACAAAATATCCATTTCTATGCTAGCTTAGTAGATATATACCTAGATATTCCTGGTTAGAGATATTAATAAAGTAAGTTAAATGCAAACAAATAAGATTACCCACTGCAGTCACGACTTTACCACTATCCAGGTTTATTATTCTCACTTGTATAAGCTCTTCTTAGATTGCTAGCTCTTTGGGGAAAGGAACATGTAAACCTCTGTGTTTGCACAATGCCTAGTACAGTGACAGTTCTGATTTTTGCTGGGGCCTCTGGATATTATCCTAATGTAAATATTAAGTAAAATATAACAGATAAAGTATCCTGAGACAGGTTGCCCTGTGATTACCCCTAAAAATGCGTCTAGAGCATTTTCTCTGGTGCTCTTCAATAATGAAAAGAATACAGGGCAGGCCCAATTATCTGCAAGATCATGAGGTAGAGCAGGCTCTTTGCCAAAAACTTATTTGGGTCCAATCAGCTGAAACTTTGAACTGTCTCTCAATGCAGAAAAGTAAAATGTTAACAGTCAGAAATAACAAGGCTGGGAAGCTAAATTAGAAGCAAGAACCAAGAATAGCTTATCCTAATTCTGGTTTCAATCAAAGACTGCATCAGAAGCAGGCATTGCTGTGGGTTTCAGAATAATGACTTTATTTTAAGCAGACAGAATTTGTTGGCTTGGCCCAAATGCTGACAAGCAGTCTCCCCGAAGCACTGCACACACAGGGCCAGATCCTGAAGTCCTTACGCCATTTTAACTCTAGCAAATCCCATTTTCGTCAGTGCCTGAGTACATGTAGTTGACTTGTGTAAGGTCCTTAGTATTTCGCCCACACACATTATACTATATGTTGGACTCTTAAATTCACCATAGACAAATAAATACTTGTCTTCTGATTTCACTTTCAAGTAAAAAAAAACCCAAACCCATGACCACTATTAGCCTGATTCTCCAGTGCCTTGTGTGTTATGTGCTTATTTAACCCTGTGTACCGTGAATGCAAAGCAGCTCTCTCTGTAGTGGTAGCACTTTATACCCACCTTGCCATCTTTTTTCACTGGTTTAAACAAATATATAATGTGCAAGGCAGTGTATGATCAGGTCCTGTGCCACTGAGAGAGAAGTTATACTATGAGAGTTTGATCCTGCAAGGTGCTAAGCAGCAACTCCTGCTGAGCACCTTCCACTCACTGGGAACTAAGGACATTCAGCATCTTGCAACAGCAAACCATATATTTTCCTTGGGTCAGAGACTGTCATTCACTGTGTTTGTACAGTGCCTAGCGCAAGGGGCCCCTGACCTCAGTGAGACCTCTAGACAACTGCTCCAGTGTAAATGTTAAATGTATCATTTCAAATACCAACCAAGCAGCGTGGCGATTGAAAAGTAACATCCCCAAATCATAGAAGCCAAGATAGTACAAAGGACTGGTACAAACAAAGTTGAAATTGCTATCTCTATTAAGAAGGGAATGGGATGAAAGACAAATGACACTGGGGAATATTCAGAAGATGTACTGTTTCCATGGGAGTGTAAATGTTAATAAAAGTGAAGGAACATTTAAGATAACTCCCTGTATAAAACTTGCAAATCCTAACATTTGGGAAAATTCTCTTCCCCAGAAAAGATTTTTGCAGGTGATATTTTATCATATAAAATTGGTAAATGCCAGATGTTTGCACTGCGTTTGCTAGGATGTTGCTGAGTCCAGGCAAAGCATTCTTACTTAAAGGGGAAGTGTCAGTTCTACTACTGCAATGCATCCTGCTATTCTTTTTCACCCAGGACCATGATTCAAGTTCAGCCTGAGGTCCAAAGTGAAATATACTTGTTAGTTTCATTTCTGTCCCTAGTAGATTATAATCACCTTAAAAAAAATAAGAGCTTGGAGCTAACTGAAACAGAGACTGAATTATTGTCCCCTACAAAATGTAGTCTCTCTGTATTAGTCTGGTGGGTGGGTCTGTGGGTTAGAAAATAGAATTAAAGACAAAGACATTATACTGGAGAAATTACAAGTGTTATCGCTGATACACGTATCTTTACTGGGAGATATAGTGGTAAGCAAGCCAAGTCAAAATGATTGAATTCCCTCTTTGTACTGGTCAGGCAGGTGTAGTGGGAAGGAGTGATGAAGTGACGCTGAGCCACACCGGGCAATGAATATTTCAGTTACTACTGCATCAGAGCAGGGGGGCTGCCATCGTTTATGGTGACACTTTATAGTGTATGCGAATCAGGGAGCAGGTGATCAGCAACAGCACAGCCCCTCATGGATGACATACTTCAGCAACGGCTTTAATGTCTCCTGCTACCATTGCTAGGTCAGCAGTTTAACTTGGATAAGAAAACAAGCATTGCCATCCAACATCTTTATATGGGCCTTTGAAAATTTTAAATAATATCAAATTACTAGAAGTGAAACGGGGCAGCGGTTTAACAGCATCACTACCAAGACTTCAGCACAAAAAGAGAATCTTTTTTAGTATTTGCAGCTATTTGCAGGAAGGCAGAAGGTAATCACCCAAAATGGGGGTCTTATTGACAAGTGATTTTAATGGGAGAGCTCTGTCCAGATATCAGTGGTATGATATACCCATGCAGTTTAGCCAAAGCATAGGTTAACAACACCCTTTCTCAGAGTGGAAAGGTGTTCCTGTGGTTCAGGCAACTCAGGGACTTTGGATTCATTTCCCAGCACCATCACAGACTCTCCATTTCTACCTCAGTCAAGTCCCTTAATCTCTTGGTGCTTCTGATCTGTAAAATGAAAATAAAATAAATAACTCTTTAGTAAAGACTGAATGAAACTAAAGCGCTAGCCCTCAAGCAATGCTTGTATGATCTTTCAAAGGGATGTCTTTTAGTTTCATGAGGTACCTCAGTGTGATATCTCTCCTGATCAGTGGTGAGAATAGTCTGAGGTTTACATGAAAACTAGAATATGCAGATCAAATTTAATCTGAAGTGATTTAATTACTGTTTCTGGTGAATTTAATTAGTTAATGTTGGTCCATATTTTTCTCTATCTACGGTACCATGTTGCTATGTACAGGTTTATTGCAATGAAACCTATTTTCTGCTCCAGAGGTCACCTTCAGGAACTGCAACAGATCTGTCTAACTGATTACAAGAAAAATGTTTGTGTAGCTTGTTTGTAACAGATTTCAGTGTTTTAGTCACTTGTCTTCAGAGCCTTATCGCGGGTATATGTTGCAGCTTCAGCTACAAGTCATTGTGAATCTCTTAAGTGGATTTAGGGGGCAGAGTGTAGCAGCCCTGTATTGGGCTATAGCTGAAGAGTTTTAATAGGAAAATAGTGTGTGTGTACTGGAGCAAATAGTAGGGGATCCTTTATAGATAGAGTTATTATTCCAGGCAGAATTCCAAGTGACTTTCACGCAATTGTCTTTACAAAGACCTAATATTCAAAATCTGTGTGTTTTGTTTTTCTCTCTTCCCTTTTCAGTTTCTCACAATGAATGGAAATATTGTAGAGCAAATCTACTGAACTGCTCCTACAGCAATCTAAACCCCTTTTTATTTATCCAGGACCTCTCAGTTATCTATCTAAGGTACTTATATGCCGTCCATTACTGGAGTATCTAAGCACCTTATAACACCATTGTGAAACAGGGAAGTACTATATTCCTTACTTTACAGATGGGGAGCTGAGGTACAGAGAGTGAGAGTGACTTGCCCAAGGTGTGTCAGAGCAGGTAATTGAATCAGGGTCTCCCAAGTTCCAGGCTAGCATTGTAACTGCTGGGCCTTCCTTCCTCTGTTTATTTATCCTTATAGGCGGTGCAATTGCCGTACACCTCAAAGTGTACAGGAACAGGATTAGGACAGTTCTCAGGTTTTGTTTCAGGGCCCCAAATCCAAGTGCCATCTTGGCTGCTCGTTCTGTTTTTTTGGCCTTCACTTTCTCTGCAGAAAGCTGAATAAATTATGAAGAAACAACTGTTGATAGCAAGACAATAGGCTCATCATGCTCTTGGCTTTGTATCAGACGACAGTACTAACTAGGCCAAAAACAAAAGTGCTGTGGTTGTGTATAACTGTCAGTGTGGGTGGTGGATGCCTGGCCAAAGGAATGGTACAAACAGAATGGCATTGGGAGCCCAAAGCAGATCAAGAGAGAAATGGTGTCCACTAGTTTTCGTCTTTGTTCTGTGAATATGAACCTGATTAATATCTATTCTGGTTGGCCCTAGAGGATAATGTAGAATCTTTACCTCTCTATAGCAGAAAATAAATAATATAGTATTTTAAAAATTACATTTAGAATACAACAGTAAATTACATGAAATGCTCCAAAAACTGCACAGAATGGTCATATAACTCATCTGAATGCATCTTAAAATATTAGGACTGAGGGAGGAAGAATAAGTTGGCTACTAGTAACTCAGGGAGACTCCCAGCTTCAAACATATTTTTATCTTATAAATGAAGGTCAGGGCTTAAGAGCGAAAGGCTTATTAAAATGAATGCTAAAGAGATCCCCCATCCCTTGCTGCCATCCTAGCTCTGTTTGAAGGATAGTACTTATTTTCTTTAATAATGGAGCTTACAAAGCGGATAATTAAATAAAAAACCACAGAAAAGTAACGCATAATATCAAGGCTTGGATTGAGTAATTGTTACCACTTTTAGCAAGCTTTCAATATCATCAAAGAACATCTTACAAAATACAAACATTTAGTTGTTTTTTAAAGAGAGAAATCCTGATACTAGTAGTAGCTAATTTAACCAGCTAGACAATGTGTAATATTATTTCTGTGCCGCGAGGTGTCCTGGGAGGGATTTCAGACAGAGACAGCTAAGGAGACAGGAATTAGAATTCTCATACCCCCTTCTTTTAAATGTTTTATCTGAAATGAATACTATCAATGTATTTTTCCTTTATTTTAAAATTTGCTCTATTGCTTTTAACGGGACTGTAGAATCTTGAAACTGAAATCAGTGTTTTTAATGTTTTATTTTCTTTCACCTTGTGCACGCAGGGTCCAACCCCGTTTGAGTTAGATTGAGTCTATTGCTTTTGTTTGTTGTTGTAGGGTTGTTCCTGAGTGCTGGTTACTGGCAACGATTTGTTTTCCTTTTTTAGAAAACAAAATTGGAATATAAGAAATATAATTTCACAGGCTTCACAACCTGAAATAGAATTTTTAAAGGTAGGTCACATTAAGGACTTGAATAATGAAATCTTATGTGAAGAGAAAAACTGCCACATATTTTGCGGTGGCAACAGATGCCTTGATCCCCAACCTCCCTTTCCCACTCTTTAATTGTAGACTCTCTTTTTCTCCACTTCTTATTTTCAGTCATCTGGTTTCTCTGTGCAAAAGATGGAGACTTGGCAGCTATCCAAACTAATAACAACCATTTGTTCCTATTTTTGTTTCATCTCGGTAGTGCCAAAAAGAAAGAAAGAAAGAAAGAAAGTCCCTGTAAAAACCCCGGTGAACATCCTTTAGTCAGTATTGTCTTCTTTCCAATAAGTATTATTAACAATAATACCATATCTTCAACAAAAATCTATTCTACCCTCCACGTAAGCCCAGGTAGAGAAATTACCTAGAAAGATCTATTTGTAACCAATAAACATTTATATGAAATGTTTATATGAAACATTTATATGAAATCTCTCCCTCTATCTTTCTGCTCTGCATTGAAATGAAAGTTCACGGGATGGTGCCATGTTTTCGTTTCTGAGACACTCCATTTCCATATGTATCACTTTCCCCTCTTTCCCAGTAGCACATTGTCCAAGAGAGGGTGCATTGGCAGGACATGAAAATATGAGAGAAATGAAATTCCACTTACCCTTGCCTCTGAACAGAAAGAGAGAAGTGAAAAATTATGTCAGTATTGCACATACACAGCATATCCACGACACGCACTTATGCCAATGAAAAAATTCTGATAAACTAACCAACCTATTTTTCTTGCTGGAAGGACGAAAGAGAGGTTGTTGTTTGTGTTTTTAAATTCCTAGTAGGCACCCATATACTATGATGATGAGGGTTGTGTAATTACTTAGGTAGACTGATGGACAAAACCCCTCACAAAGCTTACTTACATTCTGTAAGGTGCTTAGATATGATGGGAGGCATGGTATAGAAACTAAAATAAATAGATTCGATGGATATGTGTTTCATTTTTGCTTAAAATAATGGTTTGATTTGTTTGGGTATGAGCTGTCAACAATAATTTCAGCATTACATAACATAAGTAAAATTTTCGATGGCATCTGAATGACTTGTGCACCTAAGTCCCATTTTCAAAAGTGATTTAGGCATTTAGGAGCCAGTAAAATCTGTGGAATTTAGGCTCTGCTAAATCACTAAGATGCTTTTGAAAATTATATCCACTGTGTATATATTTTACAGACTGTTACAATTAAGGCCTTCGTTTTCACTTACTGTTTTCTACTGAAAATCCCCAGGTTTTACAAAAGTAATTTGTTTTTTTACTGATTTTTCACCCAAATATTGGATCACCCAAGTACATGAAAATACTGATTATGTTAAGAAAATCCAATACATTAGATTAGATAGATGTATTTGTGTTAATAATAAATTAGTCTAAGTGCAAATGTGAAGCTGTCTGTTAAAGTAAGATAATGTAGTGGGAGATACGCAAGCACGCACTCATTCATTTGCATACATGTCCATACTGTAAATGTACAAAACTGTTTTTACTTTCAATACTCAGACTTTTCTCTATTTGAGGCTTTTGCTTCTCTCCTCCTATCTTCCAATATTAACCCCAATATTTACGCAGAAAAATATGAAGTTAATTTTTTGGACTGATTTTACCTGTTTAAAAAAAAAATTGTAAGAAACACTGATAAATTCCTGGGAATTTAAAACAAAGTAAAAACCAAAACCAAAGGGCCTAGATTATTCCACTGTAATAAGAGATGGGCCAAAATCGAATTCCCAGACTGCAACAGTCTCAAAATTTGGGAAAGTTCCGATCCTGATCTGGAACTGAAATACGCACCTCATGGGCACCTCTGACTATGATGTTTATATCTCTAGCATGGACTTTTCAAAAGTGCTTTGCATTGGCAGGACTCTAATCCCACTGAAGTTTTTTGCTGAATACGTTTGAAAACCCAACCCCTAATTTGCAATAAAACGAAAGCACTCATTGTTGGCCTACACAACCTTTCTTCCTCCAAATATTTCATGAGTTTTAGCCAACTTCCGTAGTGTTTGTGCATAGTCATTTTGAGGTGATTCTCACTAGAGCTTCTTAAACAGTTGGACTAATAATCATGGGCCAGTATTTTTTAAAATGGGGACATGCTCACAGCGGATATATTGATATAATTAAGCACCAGCCAACATCTAGAGGCATCTGGCAAACTGTTTGCCTCAAGTCGGTGATGTTTGCATGGAGTCATGTCATCTTGGTGTAAGCTTTTATAGTATATCAAGCTACACTTGACATTTAGAATGATATGTTTGCACACAATCTGTGTGCTATCCTTTCTCTTGCATTTGTCTTCCAATGTCTTCATCATCAGTTTTTTTTATCAGAATGCTCCCTGAACCACAATTCAGTTTAAGTTTTGTTAATGATTTATAGACTTGTTAAGTCGTCTTGTTGTGGGTACTCTGTTTTTGTTCATTAACTCTATCGTTCTTTTCTTGAGGATACTTAGCCTGGCTCAGAACAATTTTAATCTGAAGGTATTTGTAAATTGGTCACCATCTTGATTTGGACCTGATTCATCCAGGTACAAGTGATAAAATGGATTGATGGGCCAAATAAATTCCTGGTGTAACCCAAATGACTTTATCAAAATTAAACTAAAATGGAATTTGGCCCAGTAAGACAGTTTTCATGCATTTGCAGTAGCAATGTTATCCCTTTAGCTAATCAATAATGAAAGTATGTGCTACTCATGCATAAATTATCTCATAGAGGCATTTCCCATGTTAGGCTTTACACTAAAATGCCATATCAATAATTTATTCCTCACTATGTGAGCCAGCCCATCAACCCATTTTATTCCAACAAACTATTTCATTATGACCATGCACTTAATCTTGTTTTACATGTTGGGACCCTCTGTGGGATCCACACCGTATTGTAATATCTGATTGTTTATATTAGGAGGAAACCAGGCCCCTATTTGGTACAGAGGTACTAAAGTTGAATGTTTAATGTGTGATATTTCACCACTTCAGATTAATTTTTGAAGGTATTTGGGAGTCATAAGGGTACATTTAATTTATATCAGTTAAAACAGAATCACTTTCTTGATTATTCCCACTTTTCCTGTCTGAGAGATTGGGAGTTTATTCCAATTTACTGTTTTTTTTTCTGTTTATATTCAATGACCGCTAGTATATTTTCTTTCAACACTTCTTTGTGGTCCTATTTAAATGGGAGTTGGATAACATCTAATTATGTGGTCATTGTTAATTCTGACCTTTACCAAATAGTTTGTCACATTGTGTTATTTTATCTAAAATGTTTAAAGAAAGGTCAGGGAGGAGGATATACAGCATAATATAAGCTGTATATAATTTTGTTGTGCGAAGTTTTTACAGTGGTCCAACCGAGCATTATACAACAATGGAGGGGAATCATCCCCAGAATTCCCACAAAGCTATTAGTATATTTCCAGGAGATGGCATGCTTCCTTCCTATATCATCCCGTCTGGGATGTGGTACTTCCTACATTATGCAGCTACATTTCAGAAATTTTCTACTGTCAATTTTTCATTCACATTTATGGTTCCTAAATGGAAATCCCCAAATCAGTCTGGTGGTTTTCTTTTCAGCAATAGAAGTTTGTGTTTGCCCTTTGAGTAGGCATAACTGTATTTTGCATATGTAGTCTGTGATTATCTTAGGGTCGTGTCCTGTGCCTAAATTACACTGATGCACATGTAGAAAATTCCACTGCTGTCAGTGGATTTATTGTGGATTTACACCAGCGTAACTGAGATCAGAATTTGACTCAATATCCATTCCATGCAATCTGCTCTAAAACGTCAAATATAATTTGTAGCACTGAGAGATCAGAAAAGCCATCATGCCTGCCTTGGACATGATTTATTAGTAAACCAAGGGGGGAAAACAATATTGCATTGATTTGTAGATGATTCATCTCATGGCTACCCATTTTACTTTAGTTGATGGCTTTAGCATTACTCTCTTGGTTATATTGTATAACTATATTTAGGAACATTCTGAGAAGTAATGGGGCAAAATATAATCTATGAAATAAAAGATTTAACATTGCTGGGTATTGGACAACTAATAAAAGTCTGTGAGCATTTTGCTTTATCGTTTTAACCCTTCTTTTGGGGGAGTTATTTTTCAGCCAGAACAATGGCATTTGGGCTGAAATCTGATATTTTACAAGGTCTGAAGTCTGGAAAAAATGTTTGCTTGAAAAGAATTAGTTAAAGATGTTTTGGATGTTGTTTTCGACAGCCACTGATGATCTTCAGTGCATTCAGAGTGTGTTATCAGTGCCAGTGACATTGTTCTGGAGAGAGGACTTTGTGTAGTATATCTAATGTTCCACACCTCACTTGAAAAAAGAAAAGGTGAAGCTGCAACATGTCAGATTCATGCTTCAGTTTCTCTTGTTACTTAGGCCCAGTCTAAAGTGAAGTTGACATAGCTATATCAGTCAGGGGTGTGAAAAATATACACGCCTGAGCATCATAGCTTTGTTGACCTAACCCCCCGTGTGGATAAAGAGGGGCATGGATCAGCATTCATGTCACGCTCCCCGTCAGTGCCCAGCTCAGGGAAGGTAATGATCCAAAGAGCAGCCCAAATTTGGTGATGAATCCTGGTCACATGCCACCTGAGGCACATTGTGCGTATGCTAAGAAAAGGTGTGGGTGCAGCTATGTCAATGGATGAATGCTGCTGTCTATCCACATTTGGGGAGGTGGTATTCCCAAACTGACAGGAAAATCCCTTCCATTGGTGTAGGCTGCATCTCTCCCGTGGAGTTATGCCAGCAGAGCAATGCCAGTATCACATCTGTTGGGCAGGCATAAACTTAGGCCAGACATTGGGAATGATGTAAGGAGAGGTGGCTACATTTGTTTGCAGTGGTCAAGGTGTGATTGTCTTCCTGTGAAAAACCTGTGGGTAACCTCCCGTACAAATACAAAAGTGCCAGCTTTTGTCTACCTATGAGATCTTTGCATTCGTGATAGCATATTTTGTGCTTCATATAGTTTATATGCTACCGTAGCTGATCCTATGACAGAGAAAAACCTTAAAAGTTTATTTGCCTGAGAATTGTCTTGGGCTTGGGAAAGGAAAAAATGGAGCTTAAAAGATCCGAGTTCTTCTTCCATTCCCCTCAAGTCTAATATGGAGGAGGCTTGGGTGTCACTTCCACCACAGCCTCATAATATATGAGAACACAGGAACTATTTCCTTAATCTGTTCCAAAGATAACCTTGTACTGTAGCCAATTTTAAAGACTTGCCTGACATTTCGTTTTTTAATTTAACCTCTGCTGCTGAATGACACAGAAAATATATTGGCCAGCATTTTCCAACCTGGGTGCCTAAAGTTAGGCTCTTGAATCAACATTTAGGCATCTAAATAAAAGGGAGTGACCTGATTTTCACAAGTACCATGTACCCACAAATCCCACTTAAGTCAAAGGGATCTGTAAGTACTCAGCATCCTTGAAAATTTAGCTACTATTATTTAGATGCTGATATATGAATTAAAAAACCCTAACCTTAGGGACTGAGGTTTGAACACTTTGGCCTGAGTCTGCAAAAAGGGATCCAGTTAATTGTATGGGTATACAAAGCCAAATCCTGAGGCCTGAAGCCAAGCAAATTCCCAGTGATGTCAATTCATTTGACCTATATGGAGAACAGATGAAATATCACATGCAAAGTGAGAATGTCTGCTTGTCTTAAAAAGAAAAAATACAAACAGATGCTGGCTCAGCCGGAGTAGAAGCACAAAAATGAGAGTCGTCTTTGTAACAGTCATATATATCTTGAAGCTCTAGATCTCTCTGGGTCTCTTTTAAAATGTTTTTCAATATTGAATTCATCTCTCTCTTTATTTGATATTAGCTGCATGAGATTTAGATTCAGGGGGTTAACTTAGAGTGTCTAACATCATCTCTTTCTCCTCTAAATTCCACTTGTACATAAGCAGTTCAGAAAACAAACCCCTTTAGTATAGCAAGCAGGGGCCCAGGTCTCATTTAGCTCTCCAGTGAAGAAAGGACTCATTATTGACACATGTAAGTGATTTAAGAAGAGACTGTCTACCCTGATAGAAAAAGACTTAGTTGTCTGGTGAATCAGGAAATGTCAGACTTTCTGAAAGGTTAATGGGAGTCTTTAGAAACATGTTAAACCTAATCTTACAGTGTGAATGCTGATGACTGTATGTCAAGATCCTAGAAATAAGAGAGGGCAAGGGAGAATACTTTAAATGAAAATAAGTTTTGAGCGGATAACCAGTAGAGCACTTTTTATTGCAGTATGTTGTTGAATTTATCCTCTCCTGCAAAGCTTGATATCTGGTTGATACCGTTAACAAAGAGTACGCCGTACTATGACAATTGTCTTCTTTTTAAATGGGATTAGTCTTTCCACACCTGTTGACGATTAATTAAATTAATGGCCTGGTATGGGTTTGGAAGTGAATGAACTTAATTTTTTTTCAGGTTTGTGTTCCTTAAATGGGCTGAGTAATATTGTAGTAACCGAAGAGACCACATTAGACTATGCAGGTTAGCATTAATATTAAAATAACCCTTAAACTTCAGTCAGTAATCATCAATGCCTCTTCTGGTTTAGCTGAAGATTTTTTTTAATATGCAATTCATGAATATACACACATTACATGCAGTTTTACAATCCAACAGCCATTAACAGTTGCAGAAACATAGTGCATATGGGAACAAGTCATTGAATTTTTGTTTTGTTATTTCTTATTTTAATAATTTACACATTTTGGTGCAGATACATTTCTGTGCAATATTTTTTTCATTTATATACATATTTTTGCTGATTTTAGGTCATTTTTGTTTGTCTGTGATTTAATTACCATACTGCTTTGTGGAGATTTGCCTTTCTTAGTTGTTGGCAATTTTTTACAGTGTGGGCACAATTTGTTTAATCCCATAATAGAAACCTGCTCTGTAGAGAGTTCTATTTTACTGTACATACTGTATCTCATAACACAGTTTCAGAATCGGATACAGCTGCAACTAAATCCATGGACCTGAAGAGAATGTGTGGAATTGCCACTTATAAAATAACATTCAATGTCCTGGGGCCCTCTTATCCCAGTGCAGGCTATGAGTAACACCCATTACCATCAAATCAACATTTTCAGTCCTTATTTTTTTCATTACCTGATCTGTTGCCATGGAAGAGAAAGAGAGACCTAATGACTGCAAGGAGTGGGTCAACAGCAATTTGGACATAGACCTGCGTAAACTTCAAAACATTTGCTCTCATTGAAGTAAGTATCCACATATTTCTAAGGTTCTCCTTATCCATCTGAACATCTTGAGCTAGATCTTGGTTTATGACAAAGCTATCCTAACAATAAGATGGAGATTTCCTCAACATGAGGTACACCCCATCCCCGCTCCATAATCCTTGGCTTCTGCCAGTGGCATGCGGGGAGAAGGAATTTAAGGCATTCAGGAGATATTGGGTTTGTATAAAGCGCCTTGGTGGCTGTTACAGAACACTGTGATCACAGAGATGCAATAATTTGCATCTATCCTACCCACCCCAGGGATTGAGGTGCAGCTCTCAACAGAGTATAGCGACATTTAATACCTTCTATCTTTCATCACCTCCAACCTCCCCCTCTTATAGTTATAATGAGATTATATAAAATATGAGAAAGTAGGAATATGGATTAGATTAATACTATGTAATCTGAGTTGTAATGCCAGTCTGAGGAACGTTAGTCTTTAGCCAATACGTTGCTCACAGGTGGGCGTCCATATTGACTTCAGTGAAGCTCTGTGCTGTCAAAGGGATCCACCACCATAAGTCCCAGTTTAGGATCGGGGCCTTCATTCTTCATTTTTGTGCCCCGTCAATTGTTTGCGGTTGTAAAAGGGTTACTGCAAAACTAATTGCCATTTTAAAAGAAATCTGGCCCATACTGTGTACTCTCCTCTGGATTTATCTGTAAATCACTGTAAAGAATACACAGCACTTAAAAAAGAAAATGTATGGCCACTTTTCTGTATATTTCACTGGCTCTGAATGCAGCAAGCGAAACAATCTTGGTTGACTGACAGCAAAAGAAACAAAAAATGGATCGAAATCTAATAATGTTGCACTAAGGGCTGTTTCTTTGTAATAACTAATAACAGTGTTTCTGCAGTACTAATACATGATAGCAGCATTTTCACAGCAAAAATACCCATCCAGTCTAAGTACCAGTGTGACTGCAACCCATGTTAAGTTTTTCCTCCATCTCAGAGTGAAATAATCAGATTGAGACACCCACAAAATACATCAGGCTTCCTCAGGAGTCAAAATGCAGGCTGGCGTCTTGATTTCATTCCAGTCTTCCTCAATAGCTGCAATTCTCTCTCTCCACTCTGTGCAAAATGTGCTGAGTGTGGTGGAGCATAATTATTTCAATCAGCTTGATTCAGTCAGTGATAGTTTGATAATGATCAGTCAGGAGAAAACTAGCTGGACTATTGTTGTACATGGACAATGTTAGATTTGTCGCAGTCAACTTTCACTTTAAAAGTGCCTTCATATACCCTCTGGGACTAGTTTTTCTGATTGAGTACTCATTGAGATGCATTTCACTGGTTTCATGTTCTGTCTGGAATTCTTTGCACAGCCCTGGTTTTAGTTCCAATGAGTGTTTTTATTTCATTTCTTTTTTTTTTTAATCAGTGTCGATCTATGGAGAGAAGAAAAAAGGATGGAGACCCAAACGAAGGACTAAGTGCTTACTTTTGTCCACTAGCTTTAGTTGTCCTAAGGTTATGAGTCTATCAAGTTCAAGAAAACATTTTGTTTATTTAAGAGCTTATTGCAATGTCTGTGATACCGTAACATGTAAGGATAAAGCAACATCATAGGGAAAAAATCTAAAGAGCTAGATCGATATATATAGAGACTTCATCGGCAACCCTATCTGAGTTATCTCCAATATTTATTAATCAGGATATCTCACACTGAAAACCTATCATCTTGCAAACTGCCAAGGCTGGCTTCAGATGCTTCATATGAGTAAAAAGCTTGGAATGACAGCTGTCCAAGAAGATATCAGATATTTCTAACATTGGCAATTTAGATAGTACTGGACCTTAACATCCTCAGTTGACAATGGCCACATATAGTAAATATAATTTTAAATCCTTGCTTTTTACCTTAGGCCATGTTATGGTGCAAGAGGACAATTTTCTGTGAGCTCCTCATTACAAAATGGAAGCTGTAATGAAAACCGCAGAGGTTTACAATGTTAGATGTATTCCTGATATGGGCAGGTGAGACAAAGATGCAGAATAAGCTCAGTTTTATCACCTAGTTGCATAAATAAAGGGAAAGTATCCCTGGATGTCACTGTTCGTTTGTTTACAAACACATGCACATATGCATGTATGTAATATCACATTTTATACCTGCCTGTCATGTTTTGATTTATTTGTGAATATAACATAAGAAAGTAAAAATGGCTATACTGGATCAGACCAATGGTTCATCCAGCCCAGTATCCTGTCTTCCAGGTGGCCAGTTGGCTAACAGTGGCCAATGCCAGGTGCTTCAGAGAGACTGAACAGAACAGGTCAATTATCAAGTGATCTATCCCCTGTCATCCAGTCTCAGCTTCTAGGGACACCCAGAGCCTGGCATTGCGCCCCTGCCCATCCTGGCTAATAGCCATTGATGGACTTATCCTCCATGAACTTATCTAGTTCTTTTTTGAACCCAGTTATACTTTTGGCCTTCATGACATCCCCTGGCAACAAATTCCAGAGGTTGACTGTGCGTTGTGTGAAGAAATACTTCCTCATATTTGTTTTTTAACCTGTTGCTTATTATTTTCTTTGGGTGACCCCTGGTTCTTGTGCTAGTGAAGGGGTAAATAACACTTCCCCATTCACTTTCTCCACACCAGTCATGATTTTATAGACCTCTATCGTATCTCCCCTCCCTTAGTCATTTCTTTTCCCAGCAGAAAAGTCCGAGTCTTTTTAATCTCTCCTCATATGGAAGCTGTTCCATACCCCAGATCATTTTTGTTGCCCTTCTCTGTACCTTTTCCAATTCCAATATACCGTTTTTGAGATGAGGCAACCAGACCTGCACACAGTATTCAGGGTGTGGGCATACCATGGATTTATATAGTGGCATTATGATCTTTTCTGTCTTATTAGCTATCCCTTTCCTAATGGTTCCTAACATTCAATTAGCTTTTTTCACTGCTGCAGCACATGAAGGAGATGTTTTCAGGGAACTATCCACAATGTTTTTCTTGAGTGGTAACAGCTAATTTAGATCCCATCATTTTGTATGTATAATTGGGATTATGTTTTCCAGTGTATCCAGTGTATGGAAATGGAGAACAAAGCTGGCACCAACAATCATTGGTACACAGATATGGTGAAAGTCAGCATGAACTAATGCTTCTGCCTAGCTGAGCTTCACTTTGTCCAGGAGTCCTTGATGCAAAGATGGCCACCAAAGCCCACTTCATTGGAAGTAGGATCAGGCCCATACTCCTAGGGCATTTTTACATGGAGATTTCGTGCCCGGCAGGCCAAGGTGTAAATCTACAGCACGCTAGCCTGTCGCTCAATAGTGCATAGCTCAATCGCCATGAGGACCCTGCTACCGCACATTAAAAGTTCTGTAGAGCTCTTTGACATACTGCTGATTGAACTTTTATTGTGGTCCACATGGAGATTTA
The DNA here is from genome assembly GCF_965152275.1 of Natator depressus. Taxonomy (NCBI): domain Eukaryota; kingdom Metazoa; phylum Chordata; order Testudines; family Cheloniidae; genus Natator; species Natator depressus. Next base: position 104,139,815 of record NC_134235.1, read on the forward strand.
GTGTGTAGCAGGCTACTGCATTATAGATTTACATGCTAGCTTGCCATGCACTAAGTTTCCATGTAGACAAACCCTTACTCCAAGGCAGACTGGTTTAAATGCTGATGATTGTGGAAATCCACAGTCCTCCTCCAAACCCTTCCTGACTTAAAACTCTCCTCTGAAGTGATGCCTACAAAATACTCAGCAATGGTTAGGCTGGTGAGCTATGACATGCTGATCAGCATTGTCTCATTGTTATCTTGTTCTCCCCTGTCTCTCTATATCTACCTATTGTGTCTTGGTTTATACTTTGATTGTAAGCTCTTTGGGGCAGGGGCCATCTACTTGTAAGATGTTTGTACTGAGCCAACCACAATGGGTCTGGGGCCAAGTTAAGTATACATGCCTAGTTGGTTGTATTTGTTTTTATGTGTGTATTAATGTTGACTTAATTTGGAGAGGTAGAATGTTAGAGCTCAAGAACAATACCTGTCATGCCCCTGCCACATTGCATTGTACTGGTAGTGGAGTGTTATGCTCTGATGCCCCCAAGAATAGCAATACACACCCACGCACGTACTCACAGCAAAACAGCAGGTAGGCTGTCCATCAAAACATAAGAATCACAAACTGGTTAGGTCAGCAATAGTTTGAACAAAACATAACAGTCTGAACAGCAGCCATATAGCAGCAGTCCCTGAGTAGCTGTACACACCCACACTATCCACACACAGACACAGCCTTTATCAGGAACAGAACACTGAGGTCAGGGAGCAGGACCCAGAAACAAAACAGGAACAGGGAGCAGGAAGGCAACACACACACACCAAACATCACATGGAGTCTGCAGCAGAGTCCCATACAGCACGGGTTTAGGTTTAGTGCAATAGTGTGTGCTATGTCATAACAACTTGAAGGTAATCCTAGTAATGCAGTAGCACTTTTATTGTCATTTACATTTTAATGCATATTTTTGAAGTGTGTGTGGATGTGTGTGTTTCCACTGACAGAGGTCAGACATTCTCCTTTCCAGACCTTGGTCATACAAGCTACTTCAGAATGTGACTATGTCAAATCTCAAGTTTTCCTTTGGTGAACTGGTCTCACAATATTGTGTACACCTGTATTCACCTATAACTCATCTGGTACTGAAATCTGTAAAGCAACCCCCAAAAAGATTTTTCAATTGGGGAATTATAAAGCCATTAAAAAATACAATAAAACCTTAGCTGTACAATAAACTATTTCTAGCCCTACTGTCAACTGTAATCTGTACCAGTTTGCAAAGAATAAGCAACATTTCTTTCCCAATGTTTTCCCTTTCTCAAATGGCACTGCAATTTAGACAATAACATGCAGAGCCCATGATTAATGAAGCTGTGAACTGAGAATGGGACAGCTGCTGGCTCACAAAGAGCTGCTTTGTGTGCATGTTACTGCATTTTCGAGAAACTCCACAAATTGATAATTTTCTAAATTAATTTACTCTCTCTGTGTAATGTTAATGTAACCTTCAGTTGGAAAAGTTCATACAAGTGCACAGATTTTCACCAAAGCAAAACAGGCAAGGAGTTGAATCCTCAAAGGAGTGACTTTGCTCTACATCTCGGTATTCAGTTGTTTACATTGGCTAATGTTACTCAGAAATCCTTTTTTTTTAAATGTAATTCATTTTAAAACTTAAGTGCTCTTTGATGATTTAGGCCAGTTGAGATTGAGAGTTATACAGCACAATATGCAGCATACAGTACCGTGTATCACCAATAGATAATGGCCCTGTTTTGTAGAAACTTTGAACTCTGGACTATGAATCTAGGGAGGGCCTGAACCGAAAGCTCACCTCTGAACCCATCACCACCACAGACTGTGGTGGGATGCAAACCAAACCTACAATCCCATTCCCAACACCCAAACTTGGGGAAAATTCAAATCTGGATTTGAACTTTGTGGCTTTGCCCTTCTCTAAATCATAACTGGTTTCTTCAGGAAGAGAGGAATAAAGATTGTGGGCCTAATTGTGACCCCAGCGCTATCGTTTTTTTGATGATCTGATCACACCAAGGGAATAGAGATACCTGTCCTAACATGGCAGCTGGGGAGTCTTCTAACACAGGGGGAATGGCCAGGTGATGTAAAGCTGACATAGCTGTAGGGGTATTCCTGTGCAGGCCAGGGATGTGAGAGAGCAGATTGCTGGCTGATGAAGCAGTCCTCTCAGAACTACTCTAACCTGTGAAAGTTGGCCACTCTGAAGCTGCTCCAACTTCAGCAAAGGATCAGGGGAATGAAAATCTGATTTATAGTCACCGTTCTTCCTCCGTTCCACGAGTGCCACACAACTTGTTTCTAACCTTCTTGGTACAATTTCCAAAGGAAGGTTGTAAGTGAACGTGCAAGTCTTTTTTTGGATGGACAAACTGGCATGTAGCTCCAAAAAATGGCAATGTATGTTCCCATATGCCAATCTGAGGGTTCAGATGTGACATTTTAAGTTCCTATTAAAAGGCCAGTCTTTTTGAAATAGGCCTACCTTCCGTCAAGCTGCAGTGCATTTTTAATGAAGTGATCAAGGAAGTAAGTAGTGAAGGGTGACTTGTTTAATGTACACCAAACTAGCTTTTATAATAGTAATTCACATGTGGCTCTCAAATTGAATAAAAATCAACAGTATTCAGCCTCATAAACATGCTCATTTTGCCTTACTTAAATAGATGCTAATTCAGGACTTACAGCATTACCTAACTCTCCCTGTTGTGTTGTTACTAATGGGGATACCTAAAATCTTGAGATAACGTTACTTACCATCCCACGCTGGAACCCATACTGGGTATCATCAAACAATTACAACTCCGATAGGGACCACACCCTGAAATAAATCTTTCCTGAACCCCCTCTTCTGGCCTTCCAACAACTTTGGCAAGCTCATTATCAGAAGCAAGGTCCCCACAGACCAGGACACACCAGTTCAAAGTGGCACCAGACCCTGCCGTAACTACAGATGCAAAACCTGCAGAAGTATCACCTCTGCTGTGATGATCAATACCCCCCCACACAACACACCTTTCAAGATCCATGGCATGGGTAGCGGGTATCATAGTCTTGGGGGAGGCTGTGCCTGCCCAAACAGCCTGGTGTGGCCCTGCCCGTGCTCCGCCCCCAGGCCCCCTCCTGCAGTTCCTGGTGCTCTGTTCTGGCCCAGGCTGGCTGGGGCTGGGGCTGGCCAGCCCGCCTCTTGCAGGGACTCAGGGCAGCTGGCACTTGGACTGCACTGCCCAGCTGCCTGGTGCACCAGGACTGGGGGAGCTCTGGCCACGCCGCCCAGTGCTGGGCTGGGGTCCGGGGCTGCGGGTTTGTGTGTGTGCATGCTGGGCTTCTGCAGGGGGGCGGGGAGACAGCAGAAGAGGAGGGGGCGGAGCCAGGGGTTCCTCCAGTGGCCAAGTCACTCGCCGCCCATGATCCATGGGTCCTACACATGCCTATCACAATATGAGATGTACCTCATCCAGTGCACTAAATGCCTCAACAACAACTTAGGGCATGGCTACACTCGAAACTTCAAAACGCTGCCGCGGGAGCACTCCCGCAGCAACACTTTGAAGTGCGAGTGTGGTCACGCGCCAGCGCTGGGAAAGCTCCTGGTACTCCACCTCCATGAGGGGATTACTGCTTACACTGGCGCTTTACAGCGCTGTAACTTGCTATGCTCAGGGGGGTGGTTTTTTTGAGAAAGTTGCAGCGTTGTAAAGTGCCAGTGTAGCCATAGCCTATGTGGGTGAAACCAGACACTCTCAAATGAACTCAGAGAAAATGATAAAAGACAAAAACACCCTATCACCCCTGGGTGAATACTTTTCACAAAGCAGTCACTACTTACTGGATCGCTTAATCCTTGTCCTGAAAGGAAACCTGCACACCGCTTTCAAAAGACAAGCCTGGGAACTTAAATACTTAACTCTGCTAGACACCAAATCATGGGCTCAACAAAAACACTGGCTTTATGGCTTATCACAACCATTTGTAACCTACTCCCCTCCTTTGTTCTATGACTGCAGAGGTGCTAATTTCCCACTTTATTTTAACTGGTCTCCTGCAATATGTATTAATCCCTTAATAATCGGTCCCAGTTTGTATTTAGCTGTGACACTCTGAGTACTTTTTCCAGATCTGAAGAGGAGCTTTGTGTAGCTCAAAAGCTTGTCTCTTCCACCAACAGACGATGGTCTAATAAAAAATATTACCTCACCCACCTTGTCTCTCAAAACCTAAGACCAACAGGGCTACAACAACACTGCAGACATTACTTACCATAGTTAACGAATCTGAGTTTTTACATGTGATCAGTGGTAGCTGCTCATTGGCGAAGGGGAAAATGGAAAACAATCTTCCTCATAGGAAATCTGGAGATGTAATATTTTTTCTTGAATGCAGATACAGAAGTAATTTTTGTTTCAAGAGCATATGCTTCAAGACTACAGAAAATACAGTAAGTCTGAAAATGCCTGAAGGGTAGAAGTCAGTCACTGAACATTAGCTGATTAAAAAAATACAGCAGAAGTTAGGATATCTTTGTTTTTACAGCATTGACTGGTGTACATCTGAGCGGAATTTCTTTACAAGATGACCAAGTAAATCTGGGTGTTTTGGTGGATGTCATCGGTGCACTTGATCTCTTGAAAAAGTTAGATGCACAAGAATGTTAGAAGTCTTGCGGAATGAGTAAAGGGCATTTAGTTCATCCCATTTAGTACGGCATACCTCCTGGGCATATAACTAGTATCATGTGTGACTGTGATGCTTTGTCTTAACAACTCTCATATAAATCCATGATTCTATACATAGCTACACAAGGCCATCAAGAAATACATCTGGTTTCCATACAAATATGAATGCTTAGTAAGCTCTTCCATTATGTACTGAAACATATGTATGAGATAATAAAACCTGGAAACTGCATAGACAGTCATAAGGTAGAACTTTGATATGCTGTACACAGGAAAAAAATGTACCTTACATAATGAAAATTTATACTTCACATAAAACACTGCAGAACATACTGAAATACTTATACTTCCTCCACGCATTGGTGTTTTGTATTCTGCAATCTACTGTATATCCGAATATGAAATGTCCTTGTCAAATAGCTTAATATGCGTGTAATATGGAGACAAATTCAGGTATAACATAGCCAGTCTCCTCTAGTGTGTAAGGAAACTCAGATATGATGAAGTGGGATTCTTCAACTAGTCAATTGTCATTCTAACCCTGTCTTCATACTTTGCTTCTTCTAGGTTACTCAGCTGCACAGATGAGCAATGCTGCAGATTATCTGGCAGAGTTTTTCAGAATAAAGTTGGTTTTCATCTCAGACCATATGATAATACAAAACTACAGTAAATTAAAACAAATTAGAGGTAAAGCTGCTCAGACTTGGTACTGCAAAACTCCCTTTATGTCTAAAAAACTCATTGGATTATAAGGCACTCAGGGCAGAGATGGTGCTTTTAACTTGTATTATCTAGAGAACCAAGCAGACTGTTATTGTTGGCCAAGTAAGAAAGGCCAAGGGTCTGAAAAATGACTAGCAATTTGGGACATCTCAATTTTTGGGTGCCCAACCTGAGACACCATGGCAAGATCCTAATGTTGAGAGGGTGGGTGCTCAACACTCAGGATTTAACTCTGCAGACTGGGGAAGGGGTCTCCCAGAGTCCCTGGGAATTCTGAGTCAGTTAGAACTCCACTTGGAGAATCAAAAGATGGACAAGTTAGAGGTGAATTGTGCCTCCTGGGTTGTGGTCAGACAGTTTATGCAGAGATGGGGTAAGAGTGCAGCACGACCTGATTCTCATATTACCCTTTCAGACATGGAGAGTGAAATCTTGGCTCCAAGGGTATGTCTAAACTGCAGTAAAAGTCCAATGGGGGGGCTGCAGCTGGCACCGGTCAGATGACTGGGGCTCCTGCGGCTCATGCCACGGGGCTAAACATTGCTGTGCAGATACTCAGACTCGGAACCCCACTAGCAGCAGGTGGGTCTCAGACTCCAGCCCAAGCTCTAGATAATGAACCCAATGCTTGCTGCTGCTGTCTACACAGCTATATTTGGCCCCTGTGAGCCCATGACATTTGACCAGGCCTCTGAGACTCTGTGCCATGGGTTTTTTATTGCAGTGGAGATGTATCCCAACTCCACAGCAAAACTCCCACAGACTTCAATGGGACCAGGATTTCACTCCCAGGGTACATCTACATGGGGATAAAAGCCCCATGCCACCTCCAGACTTGTAGGTTCCCAGAACTTGGGCTCCAGCCCGAGCCCAAATGTGTACACAACAATTTTTCAGACCCAGAGCCTGAGCCACACAAGCCTGAGTCAACTGACCCAGGCCAGCTGCTGGTTTATTTATTCCCATGTAGACATACCTCTAGTGCCCATCATGGCTTAAGAGTGAGAAAAGCCTTCTCTAGCCAGAGGGATCTGTCCAGTTCATGCTCAGAGATGCAAAAGGGAGGAGTGGGAAGATCTGGAAAGCTCCTTGCTCCCTCTCTCCCCTTGTGCATGTATACAGAGCCTGCCAGAATCTGGCCCTTTATCTGATAAAACTCAACCAAGTACTATCTGCTAACTCAACAGTTAGAGAGACAAGGTGGATGAGGTAATATCTTGCATTGGACCACCTTCTGTGGGTGAGAAAGATAAGCTTTTGAGTTTACATAGAGCTCTTCAGAAGAAGATCTATTAATGCTGGGTTCCCTTTCAGTGAAAGTTTTCTTTTGTTATACATAGACTCAGTGCTTGTGAGTGGGAAAGTATTGCCTCCTAGAGGTGTCCAGGAATGGTGTTTAGTTTTCCCAGATTACTGGGTGGGTGTTCAAGCCACTTCTCTTTTGGATTAAGAGGAACCTTACTGAACCCGACCCTTACTGCTGCTGATTCCACCTGGCAGAAGGATTACATCTTCCTGAAGAAGAGCTGTGAAAACTTGAAAGCTTGTCTCTGTCACCAACAGAAGTAGGTCCAATGAAAGGCATTATCTTAGCCTTCTTGTCTCTCTAATATCCAATCTGCTGATGACAGAAATGCCTATAACTCAACAATTGGTCAGATCTCTACCACTGCCATTCTTGAATAACCTGGGAGTCCCAGAGTACATTGTGGGATGAAGTTAGAATAAGACTAGGGTTGCCAACTTCCTAATTGCTGAAAACTGGACTCCCCGACCCACCTCTTCCTCCCCCATGCCCTATTCCCTGCTCCACCTTTTCCCCTGGGACCACGCCCCAACTCACTCCTCTTACCCCTTTCCCCCATCATTCGCTGCTCTCCCCCCTTGCCCTCCTTGTTGCTCGATCCTCTCCACTTCCTTTCCCCCAAAGCTGGGGTCCCTCTGCTCCAGGGGCTGCGACAGGAGCTGCAGTCTGACACGAGCCTGCTGCCTGCCTGCCCATGAGATGCAGGTAGGAGGCGGCCCTGGCTGAGCAGGGGCTGGCATGGGTTGATGACCTGGTGCCCTCCCCCCACCCACAATAACTGAACTTTTGGTATCCAGTCAGTACATCTGACTGGACATTACCAGGTCCTCTTTTTGACTGGACTTTCTGGTCGAAAACCAGGCACCTGGCAACCCTAAATGAGACACACAGGGTGGGATGAGTCAGATCACTGAGCGATACAGAGCGCATCAGAGGGATTTACAAAGCTCAGTATGTAACAAGTACTGTTTTGCATGTCACATCCTGCAGAAGACAATGTAGAGAGTTCAGTAAGATTGTATGAATATTTCAGAAGCTATCTTCTTTTTAATGAAATATACATTTTCTGCATGTAAAGTACATTTTTAGGAGATCTCTGAATTCTGAGGCTGCGATATAAGTGTCTCCGTATTCAGTTTGAATATTTCATTACGTCATAAATATCGTATGTTTCAGTATAATAAGGAAGACAGGTAACTAAATATTTGATTGTATGCCAGCCATAATGACCCCTCACATGAAGAAGGGTTTTCATGATCTTGACCCAATTACAAGTGCACTGAAATACTCAGCAATAATTTCAGGAACCAGGGAGCCACATGGTGCAGTGTGTTATAGCAATGTGCTGACTGCTCCACTTCACTTGCTATTCTGCCATTATTTTCGTTAAAATGTCCTCCCATTTCCAACATGATGTGATGAAGGTGGGAATTTTGGTAATATTTTTATGATACCTGTGTGTGCCTCAATTTCCTTTTGTGCTTTGCATGGCTGTTCTGAAAAGGCTGCCTTGTGTGACTGCAAGTACTTACTGGGGGCATTGAGCCCTGAAGGAGTAAAGTACAAGCCTCCTTGTTTGGTTCTTCTGGACTTGCTGCTGGGATCCATGGAGGGAGATAAGGATCACTAGTGCTGAAGGCCCAGTTCTAGAGTCTTGAAGGCCAGGGGCTTGTTACTGTGGAACTGTGTGGATCCTTGGGGTCTGGCACATTAAAAGGTCACTCCCACAGGACTGGGATGCATCCGATGAAGTGAGCTGTAGCTCACGAAAGCTTATGCTCAAATAAATTGGTTAGTCTCTAAGGTGCCACAAGTACTCCTTTTCTTTTTGCGAATACAGACTAACACGGCTGTTACTCTGAAACCTCCCACAGGACTGGTTGCAGGCTGGGGCACAGACCAAATCCTGTGGTTCCATGACACACAGCATTACAATTTTCTTAAAGCCTTTCAGGCTAAAACTTGGTTAGGGCATCGATAGTCTATTTTGAAATTATTTGAATTGGTTAATGTAGTCAGCACCAAATATCAGCTCTAGGCTGAATTCATTCCCTCTTTTCGACTGGAAAATGCTCTCCCACTCAAAGCTTTGTAATGAGTCGCATAACAAAACAGTCACTAAATATATCAGTGCCCCGATATGCTGCTTTAGTAGGCTCACATAGCAGGCCTGGTCATATATTTACGCATCATGACGGTCTCATAGCAATTGCAGTCTTTATAATTAGAGATGGGTTTGAGCTACAAAGTTTGCATTGCAATCCAAGCTTTCCTAAAAGTTGTGTGAATGTTAATGTCCGGATCCTTAGCACCGCCATTATGGAAATAAAAGCAACTATCAGAACTGGTTCATTCTATTTATCTGATCTGTCTACTGTGTCTAATTTTTGACACCAGGCTCATCAGAATAGTATTATTTGAACCCATTCCCCTTATACTTCAATTGCAATGTGAAGTTTTGGTGGTGAAACTATTTTACACATTTAGTATGTGGAAAGCCAAATAGGCTTCTACAACAAGGCTGAAGCAAAGTACCATGTGGGGGCAAAAAAAAAAAATTTCTATCTAAGACTATGGATATCTGCTAATGATGCTCTTATGATGTGAAAAATTAATTCTAGAATCACTTTGTGACACTCCTGTGGAGATCACTTTGCAAGAGACAAATAGAACAACATAAATTTACAGTAGCATTAAAATAGAAAGGAATTAATTACTAAAAATATAGTTTAAAAAAACTTACCTGGTGCTGGTTCTTCACCAGAGCATGAAATATTAAGGTTGAGCTAACCAAAAAAAGCAACTTTTTGGTGCTCTTCAATGGAGCGGCTACCGTACCTGTTATGCTATTCCTACAACCTTAAGTCCTACCTCACAACCCAATTGTTTCTACATATGCCTTCCAGTTCCAGACCGCTTTGTCTCTCTCTCTAGTTCTCTCTGTCCTCCCTTTCCTTCTCCCACTCCTTTACTACCCATTTGTTCAAATTACTTCTCAGATTTACCTGTTTCTATGGTCACTATTTCTGTAAGATGCAGTCCTAGGGCTCTGATTTAACAAACTAGTTGAGCAAATGCCTAATTTTAATTGAGCGATCCTCTTGAGTTAAATGTGCTTAGTTAGGCACATGCGTAATACACGATTGAATCAGGGCCTAAACCAATGGAAAGTTCCATATTGGTCTGGAAGTCTCTGGTAACAACTATACACTGGACTTTAAATTTAGGCTCAGTTGGGAGTGCTCCCCGTGGCAGAAGGAGACATGCTGCTGGAGGTTATTTTTAAGCTAAGGTAGGGTTGGGCGAATCCAGGGAAAGCTGAGGCAGCTGAGTTGGTGGAGGACTGTGTTGGGTGACAATTCCTCTCCCTTTTTCACAGGAAAGTGTACTGGATCTGTGTTCTACTGTAAGAGTAGTGGCACACTGGTCATTCTAAAAACACAGGCGTCCATTTGACATAGATGCTCAGGAGTACAGGAGTTGGAGAATTGCTATGGGAATGCGTGTCAAAGCCCTGGGAAGAAGCTGGAGATTGATGCTAGTATTTTAATTTGAATTGCAGTGAAAGATCACAAATGGCTGAAAGGAATTGGAAAACTGAGAACAAAGAGCTGAAATTGCTGAAAATTAAGTCTCAGTGCCAGGTTGGGTAAGGAGTGCCCTTGTGGGTTCTCCTTGGAAAATGTTTGGGAAACCAATGTGGAGTGGAAGTATATTGGTGATAAAGGATGAGATCAGGGCAGTGAGGCACAGCTGAGAGCAAACAAGAGTGGGGAACTTCACCAGGAGGCAATCTGCTCCCAAAACTTCCCTGCATGCTAGTGCAGAAGGAGCCCAGAAGGAACATGAGCCTGCTGCAAGGGCTCTAACACTCACAGGCTGAACAGTATTAATGGCCTTGCAGGCAGGACCCTCTGTGGATGATGGGGCAAGATTTGCGCTATAATACTGTTTTTCTCATCTATATGGCCCTGATTCAGGAAAGTGTTTAATCACATGCTTATCTTTAAGGATGCATTTAAGTGACCTTCCTCTATAGAGATGCTTTTTGGATTGGATGTTCTTTTAAAAGATCTGCTCTAGGAATTTTTTTGTGGGGGGAGTCTATGGCTTGTGTTATACAGGAGGTCAGACTAGATGATCACAATGGTCCCTTCTGGAAACTATGAAGCAGGAAGTACATAGGGATACTATTTTACCTGTATACATGGGTATTATTAGGTTGATCTGGTTAATGTTTACAGCATGCATTTCAATCCACAGAGGATGTCACTGTATCAGTGTAGTCTGATTAACATACATTTTTATACTCCTTAAAGTCTGATGCTTTCTCACGCAAATCTCCTATTGCCTTTAAAAAGAGTTTTGCCTGAATAAAAAGTCCAGGATAAGAATCTATCCATTTAAAATTTACCATACAGCTTTATGCCCTGATTCTCTAAACACTTAAGCATGTGTGTAACTTTACTCATGTGAGTAGCATCATTGAACACTAAGGGCTATTCATGTGAGTAAAGTTAGACATGGGCTTCAATGCTGGAGGGATCAAGGTGTAATTTTGTATAGCTCCTTTAATTACAGCTGTATCCCACAATACTTTAGAGTTGAAAAATCTGAGAGGTGGATAGAGTATGTTATAATAGACGGAAAACAATAGTGGAAAGAAATTGTATAGCACATAATTAGCGCATTTGTTCAGAAGAGGAAAAGCAGAAGTAGTGAAAACTAAGGCAGCAATTGTGCTGTGAGCTTTAAGAAAAAGGAGCAGGGCTTGAAGAAAAGCTGCAGTCAAATAACGCTTTAAATTAAATCTCCTTGTGTAAAAAGGGGATTTAAAGTATGGCTGTGTCCCTTGAAAACTGTGAAGCCGATCACTTAATATCAGCAGAACACTCTTCCTGTGTTAAGTGTCCCTGCATTAGTTATGCCTGCTGTTACTTTAGTTGTTTCATTATCTATTATGTATCCTGATTGCAAACCCTGCTCCATCTACATGCTGTACATTCCCATTTACACAATTAACATCTTAAGCAGAAATTTCTTTTCTGGGTATGTAACTTTGCTGCTGAAAAACTTTAAGAAATCTGCCCACAAATGAACTAAACATCTCTATGTGCTGGCATATTATTATTTAATTTTTCTAGTAGAACCCTACCATTGTGCTCAGCGATGCACAAACACAGAGAGACACATGGACCCTGGCCTGACTATACCCTCATTATGTATCTTGAGGGTACGTCTACACTGTAATCAGCGGTGTGATTGCAGCTCAGGTAGACACATGCTAGCTTTACCCACTTTTGCGTGGCTTAAAAATAGCAGCATAGACATGGCAGCACAGGCTTCAGCAATACGAATACATATCCAGGGTCCACGGCAGGCTTGTATGGCCAAAACTGTAACCTGCACCACTGCATCTACACTGCTATTTTTATCCATGCTAGTGAAGTTAAAGCTACAGTGGGTATGCCTATGCCTTTTGCAATCACAGCTTGGACTGCAGTGGGACATACCCTGATTTCCAAAAGTGATGAGCATTCACCTTGAGGGCAGACTAAAGAAAACTGGGAGATAGTGAGAGCTGTGGACTTCTAAAATTCCAGCTGTTTAGGTGTCTAAATATGGACCTATGAGGCTAACGTTAGGCTCCTGGTTTTGAAAATGTCCTTAGTGCTTTGCACTTCCTTAATCCACACAGACCAACATCTATTCCCTGTTTTTTCTCTCCCCTCCCCCCCTTTTTTTTGTACAGATGGGAATACCATTTTCCAGTATTAATTTTTTCCAGGTGGAACATCTCCAACCCATACAAGTGAATTTCTCACAATCATCTATGAATAGAATTAAAAACAGAACTTTTAAATGAGTTGAAATGTATTGTTCGAAAATTCCGTTCAGGTGACTACTAGGGAAGGCAAAGCAGAAACGAGGTGGGCTCTTTGTTTATTATTATCTGTTTTATTATTAGTCAAAAGGTTTAGTGACAAACTGAAGAATCAGTGGTCTATGCCACCTTTGCGCATGTTGCTGAGCAAAAAGTCAACCCGTGAATGTGCCCCAGGGAAAGGATTACAGCTCCAAACATTCACCTACCTTTCTGTATTATTTTTATGTTTAAATCATGTTTCAAGCAAACTTGCATGAGCATCACCCCATAGTTCTTTCTCTGCACTAGAGACACCTGCAGAGCCACCAGAAGATTATGTCTAATGCAAATAATCCATCCCAGGGCACAGAGCACATCACAGAGGTTTAGTTACCACTGTTGGTGGGGAAACCAGAGAGCTGTGGCCAGAAATATCTCACAGATGGGCCTGCTTGAAAATCCGGGGCATCCTGAGCTTTCAAACCTTTGAAACAGATGAAGTGATTCCAACGTGACCCCTGTTGTGATATAATGGCTCTGTCTGTGTGTGGAGGGCTTGCCATGATTTACCTATTGCCATTCATAGCTTGTATAATAGATGACAATTCTGAAAATGGATTACTATTGATTAGGCACCCTGCACTATTGAATGTTCTGAATTGATTTATTTGAATAAAAGCTTTGGATGACCTCAGTAATTTTTAAATGGCTCTGAAAAAACAGTAACTTTTTGTATATGGACAGCTGATGCTTATGAGCCCTATTTAAACCAATTATGTCCTGTCATCACCCTTAAAGGATTATAGTTATCAATTGAAAATTAAAAACGGATTTCAGGAACAATGGGAGAGGTGCATCCCAGAGGCACTCTCCAGGGGGAAAGTCAGGGGTGAAAGTAAGTTAGAGGACTTACCGGTACGCCGGAGTCCTGAGCAGGGGGTGTGGTCTCAACCGTAAGAGGCGTGGCCTTAACCGGAAGAGGCAGGGCCTTAAATCCCCAGGCCCTTTAAACCTTGATTTAAAGGGCAAGGGCTCCAGCTGTGGTGGCTGAGAGCCTGGGGCCCTTTAAATCACCCCCAAGCTACCAGCTGCAGAGGCGGCTGGGAACCCCGGGGCTCGGGGGTGATTTAAAGGGCCCACGGCTCCAGCTGCCACTACCGCAGCAGAGCCCCGGGCCCTTTAAATCACTGAGGAGCCCTGGGGCTTCCCAGCTGCCACCGCTACCCCGGGGCTCTGGGCTCTGGCAGAGCTTTAAAGGGCCTGGGGCTCCCTTGTGGTAGCGGCTGCCGGAGCCCCAAGCCCTTTAAATCCCTGCCTGAGCCCTGCTGCTGGAGCCCTGGGGTAGTGGCGGCCGGGCTCCATCAGGGATTTAAAGGACCCTGGGGCTCCAGCTGCCACTACTGCCCCGGCCCTTTAAATCCACTCTGGAGCCCCACTGCCGCTACCCCAGGCCTTCGGCAGCAGGGCTCCGGCGGGTATTTAAAGGCCCGGGGCGGTAGCGGCGGCTGGAGCTCCAGGGCCCTTTAAATCCCCACCAGAGCCCCCCCACCCTACCCCAGGGCTCAGACAGCAGGGCTCAGGTGGGCATTCAAAGGGCCCCGGGGGGAGGGGTAGCGGTGGCTGGAGCTCCAGGGCCCTTTAAATCCCCGCCTGAGCCCTGCTGCCCGAGCCCTGGGGTAGCATCGGCGGGGATTTAAAGGGCCGGGGCGGTAGCGGGCGCTGGAGCTCTGGGGCCCTTTAAATCCCCGCCAGAGCTCCGCCGCCACTACCCCAGGGCTTTAAATTGCCGTCTGGGAAAGCCGGTCCCAGTACGGTGCACCGGCTCTTACCGGTATGCCGTACCGGGGTGTATCGGCTTACTTTCACCTCTGGGGAAAGTCTACACTTTTAAACATAGGGGGAGCTCTTATCTTGTTCTGTATGATAGTGGAAGCCAGTGTGTTAGATCAGCACCAGAAAGGCAGGTGAATGTTGTCCTAGAACCCATTCATCTTCTTCTAAAGACATACAGAGCCAGCCTTCCTTACGCTGATTTCATTGGGAGCAGTCACAGATTAAGAAACTGCTCAGCCTGAAAAGGGTGGCAGAATCTGGGCCAGACTCCTTTAATTATCCCTCAGCATTTAGGGCTGGAGATAATATTGTGCTGACAAGGGAAGGAATTAGTTTTTGTTAAATTAATCATAGCATCATATGAAAACTATTTAGGGGATCTAAATGGGATTTTTAAGGATTTAGACCACCTGCATTTTAAAGTGTAAGCCATGCAATATTCCCCTAAATAATGTTTACTTGCAGCATACATAAATGTGTATGTAGCAGTAATTTAGGGTCCAGTTGCACTCCCACTATGGTCAATGGCAAAATAATCATTGAATTCAGTAGGTCAGGATCAGGCTTTCAATGAGGATAACCTTGCACAGTTCTGCTGATGTTTCAAATTCATGTATATGAATAGGTATTTTTATTCAAAAGTATGATAAACAGGAATAATTTATACAAGTGGAAATCAAGCCCCTTGTGAGACGAAATGGATTAAGCAACTTTTCCTGTTGTGTCCTGTCTGAAGTGAAGGAATAACATGGTTTTTGATATGATAGTTTTATTAGTCTGACACACAAATAGGCCTAAAAGCTGTAATGTCCTCAAAGGCACCTTTATAGAACATTTACAAGGCCTGGAAATAACTTGTATACAGTACATCCGCTTTTCCTTCAGCCTCACAGAATTTGCTTATGCTGCATAAAGGACGAGGGGGTGGAGGGTGAGTTACTTCCTGTGATTATTTCTAACTATATCAGGGTTGCAATAATGTGGGGCGGTATCAGTTTTATAAACAGACGTAAGTCTCCTAGCAGCAGAGCAGGAATAATGGTATAAAAAGAGATCAAGTGGGACTCTTCTACTACAAGCAGAAAAATAGATTCCTAAAAGAGAGATGTGGGCTGAGGTAGGCCCTGAGAGACATTTAAATAAGAGAAGGAAGTTTTGTAATAACATGGAGCCTTCTGTAATAACATGTAGCAATAAAATGGGCTGTTTATGGCTCTGATGGACTATAGTTTAATTCAGACATAAGTGGCTTGATTGATGCTGTAACTTTAGTGCTTCCTCTCTAAAGGGCATAAAACAAGGCAAAACTGAATGTGATTTCTAAAAATCTAGGCTACCATAGATTTTTTTTTTTAAATCTGCTTATTAGGAAAGAGTTACCCCAAAGGCAAACCATTTCAACAAGAGCCAGAGTAGTTTTGAGGTTAGGGTTAGCTTTGGGAACAGGCTCATATACTGTCTCCCTGAGTCCCTGAAAGAGCATAAACAAGGCTAGTGGGATACCAGCTGCTGTTATAGTATTTTAATGAGCTGTTTTTCTCCATGAGAGACGGTGGTTGCCACCACCATGAGGTGAGTCATCTGCTCCCAGCCCTCAGACTTTGCATTCAAATCAAAGATTTCCTTTGAAGTTATAACGTAACATGGAAACTTGATAACTATTTTCCCCCCAGTGCTTTAGCGATGATGAATTGCGGATCATGAAAAGGGAATTACTTTTTTTTTTCTTTCCATTTACATAGAAGCAGTAAAAGTCAAGGTTCCACATTGCAAATATGTGCAAATTCATCCACTGGCTCTCTGTGTGCTACAGTAAATCCTATGGAGATAAGGAGCTAAAGCAGCAGGGGGGCGGCAACATAAGCTCCAAAGCTAGACATGCAATTTAATAGGCAACAAACTTAACAAAGGGCAAGGGGATATTTAATGGGGGAGATGGGGTATTCCGAGCAGTTAAAAAAGGGCATGTGGCACAACAGTCTTGGCTATCAAACTGCAGCTCAATATAGAACGCAGACTTATCAATAAATAAAGAAGTTTGCTGAGGCATTACTTAATACAGTAATCAATTTTTGAAACAGCTGATTTTATTCCTAGAAAGGGTGAGGGTTGCTGCTGTTTTAATTAGCATTCAATAAAAGAATATCAGGCTTTTTTAAAAAAATTGGTACTGAATGCTTCAAGTAATCAAGGTTTTCATCATGAATGAGGGTGTTTTTACCATAAGCAAATTAGACCATGTCAATTGTGTAGTTTGCACGTGAAGCAGCAGAATTTGTGGTGGCCTATATTGCACACACAGGGTCTGATTCAGGTGTTGTTTACACCTGTTTTACACAGGCATAACTCTGACTTCAGCAGAGTTACTCCTGACTTACACCAATGCAAGTGAAATCAGTGTCCGGCCCATAGTACAGGGTATCCTGGTGCTGACAAATAAAAGTGAAAACAGATTCCTGCCCAAACATGTATCTATTAATATTAAAATAACAATTCTAGTACAGACCTGATTCTGTTCTGATCTTTAATACATGATGATGAAAAGGCTGGAAAGTATTTAGGTTTGTCAAGTGTTTGCAGTGTTAGCAATTGATTGCCTTTTTTTCCCCCAACAATCCAGACCTTGAACTATCCATACCTAATAGGTAGCACCTGATCTGAAGATTGGCCTTTTCCGTTTCATTTCTGCTGCCCAATTGTACCCAATGTAGTTGCATCAGGCTTCATGGCATTTAATGGCAAATTCACTCTTCTGGATCAGATACTTGCTTTCAGTTTGAAAAGTTTCTGATTCCAGTGGATGAGGTGAAAGCAGTAATGAAGATTGGAGCCATATTTCCAGGGTTGCCAATTTCCAGTTAAATAGGATCTTTCAGGACACTTCTGGTTAGACTTTAGTTTTTAAAAATTGTGATTGTAAAGGGAGTTACATGAAAAAGACAGTGTCTTTGTTTTATCTTGCTAAAGGAATATTTTGC
Organism: Natator depressus; assembly: GCF_965152275.1. Taxonomy (NCBI): domain Eukaryota; kingdom Metazoa; phylum Chordata; order Testudines; family Cheloniidae; genus Natator; species Natator depressus. The sequence goes on from NC_134235.1 coordinate 104,157,227, forward strand.
TGGAAGGTTCAACTTCCCAAAGTGTCTCTTAAGTCATGCATTTCTAATGTGCCCATCACCATAGAATCCATATGTGCTGTTTCATACTTCCAACATAGGACCCAATCTGTTCCTGGATAAGTCAATGGCAAAACTACCAGGATCAGGCCCATCATCACCTGTTATATCTCATAAGCAAGTGTCAGCCTGTAAGCCCAACTGGAGGAGAAACAGCAGAAAATGTAGTGGGGTTGGGTTTGTTTGTTTTTTTTTAATTAAAAAGCATGCGCTTTATCGTACTTCTCTGTGAAATCATGTCATAGCGATAGCATAATTACTGCATAAGGCTGCAATAGAATTTGTGTTTTAAACATAAAGAACCCCTGCTCAGATTTGTCTCTGGTAAAAATGTTTGTATAGCGTTTCCTTAACAAGCAAGGAGAAAAATGGTACTTCTATAGATTTCCCATTCATTACAGGAAAAAGAAAGAAAAAAGCCCCAGTCTGAGAGTAACTGAGCAGGAATATTATTTGAATTAGGAAGCCAGTTAGGGCTGGGTTAATTAGCTTTTCCAATTTATTTGCAAGTATTTGCAAATGTTGGTTCCTCTTTAAAAGAAAAAAGGTAAGAAATGCTTGGGGTCAACTCTATCAGTGGCTCAGCATCATGACCATTTTCAACACTTATCTCAGATCAACAAAGAGGCATTTAGACAAAAGGCTCAGGGATGGGGTAAGGTAAGGGTGATTAGAGTATGAGCTAATAATTTTGTTTGAAAATGAATAAAGAGGATGGGAAATTATCCAAATGATTGTCTCACAATGTCTGGTCTAGCTGTGTTAATGATTTGTCATGCTTGTTAGAAGTGGGGAAGAATGGTCTTGTGATTAAGGCACTAGAGACAGGAGATTTTGGAACTGAAACATAACCAAACGGGACAATCCTGACTGCAGTAAATTACTTGTGTTACCTTGAGCAACTCATTTAATTTCTCTGTACCTAATTTTCTCATCAAGAAAAGGAAAATGATACTTCCTTCCTCTGTCTTGTCTATTTACTCTGTAAGCTGTTTGGGGTAATGGAGCCCTTTTCTTGGATGGGTCTTGAAGATGCTACTCTAGAACAAATAATATAGAACTTGACAGAAATATCTGATGTCCAGAAAATGTACAGGTGACCTGCAAACTTCTTTGAGAGCCAAATATTCTGAATGCCATGGAGATGGCGTTTTAATAAGGGATGTTGGGAACACAAATAATGGTGTTTAACATAGTTCAGAACCCAGAGCCAGTAGCCTTCTATCAAAGGGAGCATGCGATGCTAAAAGCCTTCTACAGAGGGTGGAGCATGTATATCTATTTGACAGCATCACCTACAGCATGTCTTTTGTAGATATTGGTGGTTAACTATCCATAATTAAAGTGCTGATGATTATAAATGGCTAAAAAGAGAGAAGTATTAAATCGCTACTTAGCACCCACTGCATATTTTGTTATCCAGCCAATATAGGTATGTCTGTGCTGGATTGTGAGCCCAGGGTTAGTGGGACTCAAGTGATACCAAGACGCTGGCATGCAATCTGCCATCAGTGGATACACGCTGCTGCCTGTGGCTCTTAATACAGTTTTCACTGGGTTATTAGCTGGAGATCCCTCCTATCCTTATATTAATAACAGCAAACACAGGGCCAGAAACTTACCAGGATAAAAGGCTACTTCTGCCTCTTGTGTTTCTGCTGTCAGTTCCCTGTGGGCTGCTCTTCAGCAACAGGCTCCTCCATGTAGGGACCCAGGACGTGGTGCAGCTGCTCCAGCGGCAAAGCCTCCTCAGAGACCCCTGCGAGCACAAGGGTCACTTTGGCAGCCTGGCCCAGTGCTTGCTGGCTCCCCACCAGCCCTAGACTGGATTCTGGGCTCATCAATTCTGGCTGACCAGGCTCATTGCTCGGTGATGTACCCAGCACCCAGTCAAACTCCTTGTAAAATGACAGGATGACAGCAAGTTCCCAGAAGTGTGGTTCTCATCCTCGGCTTTCCAGGAGTCATTCTCGAGCCACTTCATCCACTCCCTGCACTGGTCACCGGTCAGGTGAGTCTCCAGTGCTGCCAGTTTCTGTGCTATTTCCTGGTAGGCATGGTCATTCCCGGAACTCTTGCTGAAGTCGAACTGTTTGCTCATTTCGCACCAGAGATTAACCAGGATCTGGCTGCGCTCCCATGACCAGGTACCAGTGCACTTGGCAAAGGACGACTTCTTGTCAGTGGCCCTTGGAAATGCAGGAGAAGGTTCACTCTGCTTGCAGCTCACCAGTCAGACTAAAATGGAGGGTTAAACGCCAAGCGGCTGTACTTGAAACAGGGAGATTGCTTTCAGTTCCTGGGAGATTGGCCAGTCTTGGGACAGAAAGGACAAAGCATGGGATTGTAGGATAGTGTAGGCAGACTCTCAGGAATTGAGTCTGGGGGCCACAGGGCTGAGCTGCATCCACACTGAAGAACAATGGAGTTTGTACCCGAATCCATGCAGGATTCAAACCCCTTACTCATCCCTCCAAATCCCAGAGTTCTGGCCCAAAGGACTTGCTGACCCAAGTCAGACAGAATTGTGTGTAGGCTGAAAAGGGGAGTTGGGATCAAGCCTGAGTCTGAGCCCAGACTTACACTGCAGCATAGACAGACCCACAGAGAACCAAGCATTTTAAGCCTCCTGTTTAAATAGACACAGTTACTGTATCTAATCAACAAAGCAGAGTTGCTTGCCAAGAATGTACAAAACTAATAGATTTTACACAGAAACTACATCACCTTCAAATCAATGTTGATAACAGAGGTGTCATTTACAAAAGGTAAAGAAACTCACATTCACCCAATCTGTGCCTAGTGACTGCCAGCAGGGTCTATGAATTCACTAGCCAGACAGAGGTTTTGCCATAGAAGAATTTCATTAAAATAGGACAGGTTGACAAATCTGAGTGATTCTTTTACAAAAGTATTTCATTTAGGAACTGCCTGTCCTGTAACGAAGTCTGCAACACACAGACTCCTTATTTTGTGTGCATAATCTTAAGTCCTGATTCTATAGATGTGCCAACATCCATTAGCATTACCCAGATGATTAATGTTAAAGTGTTTGCAGGATCAGGGCCTTGGGTGGCCAAAGTACGGGCAAATACAGAAAAGAATTTTGTACAACTAACAAAGCCAGAAAAGTGTTTTGAAATTAATTTGGATATGAAGTATTGTAATGCTGTGAGATGCTGGTGACTGCATGAATCACAAACCTCTCTGATTGGGTGTGAATTGTGACTGCACCCTTCAATTAACATAACTGTCAGGATGAGTTAGTTAGAAGCCCTCCCCTCCCCATCCCCCAAGGTAAAAGGGGGTTGTGAATCCACCCAAGAGTTTGGACTGAATGGATGGATGGTTTTGCTGGGTATCATTTGTGTTTTGCGGTTGGAGGTGTGGGAAGGCAGAACATGGAGAGAAAGCAGGTGCAAAAAGCAAGAAAGGCAAGCAGTAGCTTGTGAACACAGTGTATGACTGGAAAAAAGTGAGAGCTTTTGGGTCTGTTGACAAAAATGGTTTGGGACTGTCAGCTAAGAAACTGCTCCTTTTGTTCTTGGTTCCTCCTATTTTCAGAGAAGCAGGACTTTGTATATTCCTTATAATAAACAAGATGGCATCAAAGATAATACCAGACTCCCTCAGTTTCTACTTCCCACTGGAACATCCTAGCTCCCCAAACTTTAACTAGCTGTTCAGGTCAAAAAAGGGAAACAGAATGTAAGGAAAATCTAGGTTTTTTTGTACAGAACTCAGTCCAGAACACGTGTCTTAGGATTTTAAGAGAATTAGCTAATGATGTCACTGTATAACTAAAAAGTCATCAGCAACCACAGGAGCTACCTAAAGTCTTCAGGGGGGAAATAAGCAAATGCAACACTGATTTTTCCAAAATGAAAAGAAGAGAGATCCTGACCATTAGTGTTGCATACATTCTGCACCAAATAAATGAGGCAAGATTATGTAAAAATATTTACAGAAAAAAAGCTAAACATCTAGAATATAGACCTGTAACTATAAACAGCATGAGTGTATAAAGAATAAGTTATGCCAGGCAATTGCACAGTTGCTTTATTTCGATAGAATGCGGTGGATAACACACAGTTTGTCGGATGTTAGTAATGCGTTTTATCTTGTGTTTCATGACATCTTTTTTGAAAATATAAGTCATATGGTTTTGGATAGAAACAGTGTAATGTTGATGGAAAATTGTCTAAAAGACTAAACAGAGGATAATGATGAATGGCAAGGTACTGCGTTGTTAGGAGGTGCCTAGTAGAAGTCGACAGGAAACAGTGTTACATCCTGTTTTATGATCAGGAAGATTAGGCAGTGTGTTAATGAAATTTGCAGACGATCCTAAATAAGGATGCGCTATTAACACCGGCCAGTGCGGAGAAATAGTGGACCTAGAGATTTTGGAAACTTGGGCAGTATGTAGCATTGGACCTAGAGATTTTGGAAACTTGGGCAGTATGTAACAGAACTAGACTTGAATTTTGCAAAACACATGCTGAGCACATCCAGGGAAAATTAATCCCAAACACAATCACTCAGTGAAAGGAAGAAACAGGGAATCATTATAATGAGACTTAGAGCTGAGAGCAGGTAGCAAATTGGGCATGAGATTTGAGTATAATATGGCAACAAGCAAAGAAAACGCCAGTGCAATTTTGGGCTGCATAGGTAGAGGCATTATTTCATATAGCGGGGAGGCAATAATACCTGTCTAAGAGCCATAGTTTGATCTCCCCTGGAATATTGCATCCGTTTGCGGACACCACTACAGCAGATACGTTATCAAAGGGGAGGTCAGAGAAAATCAACAAAAATCTTCAGGAGGCAGAACTGAAAACAAACTACAATAAAAATGTTTAGCTTGGCTAAGCAAAGGGAGAACAGGATGAAAACCCACAAAAATTTGAAGGACAGAGAAGATTCTTTTTAATATAGTATAACTAATAACTCTAATTCAGTATAGCATAATGGATATAACTATGAGTAAATGGAATGAAATTAAGAGGGAAATTTAAGATGAATCTGAAGAAAAACTTCTTGACAGTGAAATGTATTAGATTGTGGAATAGCCTCTCTGGGGAAATAATGAAAGCACCATCGCTTGGGACTTTTGAAATTACACTGGAAAAAAACAATAGAGAATGTAGTGGAGGGAACAATCTTAAATTGGCCCCAGGGATATGGACTGAATGACTTAATCATTCTTCTCAGTCTCTAATTTCTAAGGGTCAGATCATTCCCTATGCAGAGTTTTTCCACATAGGGGAAGAGGAAACTCAGACTGTTTCCACGCTGCATTTTTCATTTAATGTTTTCTGTGCCTGGGTGGGATGGGGTTTGGCTTTTCCTGCCTTGCAGAAATCGTAAGGTTCTGGCCACAGGATGAGTAGCCAGGCTGCTTTGTATCTCCACAAAGCCCACTGGCCCTTCTGCATACCTCTCCCATGATCCTGATGACCAGATGGCTGCAGCAAGGGAGCTCTCATGAGTTCCCCTCTCACTGCCCCATCCCACCCTTCTTAGAGCACTGAAAAGAGAGGGCCAAGAAGTAGGGTGACCATATTTCTCAGAACGGGACACTGTGGAGGGCTAGTCTGAGCCCCTCGCCCCCCATGGGTCTCACCAAGGTCCCCGCCCCTGCACAGGGCTGGTGTCACCGAGCTCACTCCTTCACCCCCCGTGTGGGTCTGGCCTGAGCTGGTTGGTGTTGCTGCTTGCCTGAGCCTCACCGTGCAGGGCTGGCATCACCGCTCACCCCCCTGAACCTTTCTCCACAGCCTGTTGGGGGGGAGGGGCTCCCCTCTTTTTTGGCAAAACTGGGCATTTGTCCTGTCTGGTTTTGCCAGCCAATCATCAGCTGGCAAGAGCAAATGGGACAAATGCCCAGTTCTGCCAAAAAAGTTGGGACGTCCAGGACAGGGCTTAAAAAGGGGACTGTCCCAGGCAAAACGGGACATAGGGTCACTCTACCAAGAAGTAAATGCAGACAGTGGATATCCTGTAGGATTGGTGGTAGCAAAAATGCTGATGTAAGCATCATTCTGCCTGACCCACCCTGGGGAGCCCGGTCCTGAAACCTGCCTGTCCAGCTGCAGCAGAGAAGCTTAAAAGTGCCAGGGAAGGAGGCATGATGACTTGAAGGCAGCACTCCCCGCTTTCTTGCCCCATCCTGGCTCTACCAAGTTTTCTTCCCCTTTACCTACAGAACTGGATCTGTCTCTTTGATTCTATGAAATGCCGCTTCCAATCACTACTCAGAATTTTACATGTGTCAAAGCTGAGATGGAGAAAATTGCATGTACATAAGCGAAGTTATAAAAAGTGGCACCCACCATTTTAGAAGTTGACTTGCAAATTTGGCCCTAAAATTGAAGTGTTTTCATTGTTTTCCTTTCTCAGTTGTTCAGAGTTTGTTTACTGACGTAACATAATGATTGCCTTACACCGCTGCTAATGAAAAAATGGCTGTGTGATGGTCTGAGCTAGTCTCCGGAAAGAATCCTATTTAATAGCAAAGAAACAAGCAATGTTTTGGGCTGTGATACTTCTGTATTTTGATATAACACTTCGGTCTGCTCTACACTACAGAGTTAGGTTGATGCAAGGCCGCTTACATCAACCTACCTACGGAAATGCCTACACTTACATTTTGCTCCTGCCGACATAACTGCCCTGCTACTCCGACTTAACAACTCCACCTCCATGAACAGCGTAGAGTCAAGGTCGATGTAGTTAGGCTGATACAGTTGATGTCAGTGTAGATACTGTGTTGCATCTGTTGACTGTTACTGGCTTTCAGGACCTGTCCCACAATGCCCCACATTGACAGTACAATGGATGCAAGCGCTTCTGGTGAGGATGCACATCACTGCCACAAGGAGCAAAGTGTAGACACGCACAAGCAATGTAATTACTGCAGTGGCTGTATCCCGATGTAAGTTAGGTCGACTTAATTTTGTAGTGCAGACATGGCCTATATAACTAATGTGTACTAGGGGGAAGTCTGGGGAGAAAGATAATGTGCCCAGATAAAGAGTCAATAGCATTGTACTAAGGTAACTTGAGGGAACAAAAGACTAGCCTAATGGGCCTAATACCCAGTCATTAAGATAATGGCTCAGGAGGGAATGGATACACAAGGGGAGATAACATGGTTCAAATGTATGAAAGCTTTAGGAGAAAAATATTAGTCATCTACCCTGTAGGTTTGGAGGGAAGGTGCTACCCTACCCAAATGTTTGTTTGAAACTGGATTTTTTTAAAGAAAGCTAATAAGCAAGAAAGATCATGCAATGAAGACAATTAATGAAAAAGAGAAGAGGAGGCTTGTGAGCCTGGAGCAAGATGAACAACAACAAAAAAGGCGGGATAGCCAGGAGGACAATCAAGGAGATGGCTGAATCTAGCATGTACACTCTTCTGCTTACATTTTGCCCATAGCTCATACAAGTTGTCTTTTCTTTCACCAGTGAGGTTGGAGGTAACCTTAGCTTGTGGTTATGAAGCTTTGCAATGTACTTTTATTTTCACTGAGTCTCTGTTTTACTGCTCTGAATAAGCTTGGCTTGATGCAAGCTAGAGCAGAGTTATTGAGTGCATTGGCCTGAGTGTTGAGAGCCATCTAAAGATGACAGAAATGCTGTTTCAGACTCTGAGGCGAAGCTGAGGAAGGAGAGGATCTGGGCCTAAGTCCAACTTGGTTTTTTGGTCAAATATCACAGACCCATAAAATATTGTTATCTCTCTGGCTGCCATTAGGCAGAAACATGGGAAAATCCTAATGGCCACCGATCAGAAATGAGTTTCGTTGATCAGAAAAAATGGCTTTTAAGGTTTGCAACTGCCTGCTGAGCAATAGCATCTGGTAAGTACATAATCATCTATTCTTATTTCTCGGATTTCACCCCTGAATTCTTGGAGAATCTGTGCGGTGACATCATGTAGCCAGAGATTATCAGAGCCAGTTGCCAGAAAACTCAGATTTTAACAAGACAAATCATTCCATTACTCTGCAGATAACCTAGCTTATAGCACTTCTTCATTTGGTTACTTCCAAAACAACTATATCAAGTTACACATTCTCCATTCCACCCCCATCTCAATTTGACCAAGCTGGTCTATCTGCTGTCACGGTCACCTGAACAGGTTACTGCCCTGTGGGTGGGGAGGTGAAGGGAAGGATTACCCTGAGCTCTTGCATTTGTGGCCTGCAAAGCTCATGAGTATGTGTGTGTATATACACTAGATTGGGCAGCAACACATTAAAGTGACAATGAATGGCAGGTTGTCTGTCTCTCAATCTAAGTGATCAGAAGTTCTTTCTCTCTAAGATCATAGAGTCATTGTCATTGCACTGTTTGATCATCCAGAAAAAGATCCTGCTAGCATTTCAAATTCTTGCACTCTATTTCCTCAGCAACAACAAAAAAGAAAAAAAAAAGGGAAAGAAAAAAATGCAAACCTGTCACCCAGCCAAATAAACTTGTAACTGTAAAAATCTCTATGCAGTAAGAAACCAGCTTGAATTAACAGTGGTCTTAAGTCCCCATTATGGTAGAGACTCTTTATTGGAGGCAGATGGGATTTGTTAGCCAGAAAGATTATCTGACCAAAAAATGCCCTGTTTGCAAAACCAGAATTAACTTTAGGCACATGAATAATAATGCCTGATTCTTATATAGCACTTTTCATCCAGAAATATCAAAGGACTTTACCAAGGAGGTAAGTATCATTGTTCCCATTTGACAGATGGGGAGACAGGCACAGAGAGTGATGTGATTTGCCCAAGCAAAACTGGGAATAGAACCCAGGTCTCCTGAGCCCATCTCCATGTGCTTATGTGAAGCAAAAGCTTAAATGCTCTGTTAAATCTGGACCCAGATCTCCCTTTCTTTTCATTGCCAGCTCCCATTTGCATGCTTGCTAAAATTCAATTAAAAAACCATGGGCAAGTGAAGGGTGCTGCAGAGTAGTAGCAGAGCCAGTCTTTGTGGGTTTGCAGAGCTCATGACAATGAGCCTCTCCCTTTTGCGGGGATGTAGAAACGTAAAGGACCATCTCAGCTTTCATATTTTAAAAAATATGAAAATATAACTGTCCTTTAAAAAAGGACAGTTATAGCCCTTTTCCTTGAAAATATAGCTTTGAAAATGGAAACTTATCCTAACTGGTCATTAGGATGTAAATCTCATCATTAAAAATCCAAGTTATTCACAGTCTCTTGACGGCTGGCCTTTGGGTTCTAAATAAACAGATCTGTAGGTCCCTTGATTTGTGGGAAAACACTACATCATTTCACAGCTGTAGGGGGTGCTGCCACCCTCGCTACCCATATTACACTAAGGCCACCGTGAGCTACCTACCAGCCGGCTACCTTGGACTGAGCCAACTTCTTCGCTGAGTGGCCATTGTGATCTCTGACCAGGGACAATGCTCTACTGAGAGTTTCTGTATGCAATGAGTACCTACCAATCATCTTTGTCCTTTTCCACTTCTCTATCTCATTCTCCCCTCTTTGGCCTCTCCCAACCTTTAATAACAAAATATTTTCCAGACTTAGTTTTCCTCCACAGCTGGTCCTCATGTCCAGCCATCATATCTCACCGAGTCTGCTGTTCCAGAAGCAAGGTTTCCCCCCGCAAACTGACAGAAGATGCTGCGTCGGGAGGACTTGATTCCTTGTGATACATAACACAGGTAGCTTTCTAGTTGTGTAGGTAATAGTAACAATCAAATCCTTAATTGACTTTCAGAGCAAGAATGCAGGCCTGGCTCCTGCTGCCCCCTTCTCTCTAGGGTGGGTTTCAAGCTAGAGAAGCTTGCATTTTTTTTCTGTGTTTCACTGGCTGCTATCCAAAGCAATTTTAATTCTCCTGTCAGCTGTGTAACCCTATATATTTCCCCGTGAGCCAGACTTCTTTTCACTGTCTCTTTCCCCGAGCTTTCTGCAGATTCTTAAATTGCCAGCAAAGTAAATACCACTAATAGTAGCAAAATCTAGAGAGAGGGAGAGAAGGAATAAAATCTGCGTGGAAATGAGCCGTGGACCTATTTTCACTGCTCACTGCCTCTCAACAACCCAGCAGGGGAGGACAGGGTAAAACAAGCAGGAAGGGAGCCAGTCCTAGAAGCAACACCAAATAAAGCTCACAAACAAACATCTGCTTTGTCATGTTTAAACAGAGCAAAGCTTTGTATAGTTCGCAAAATCAGGCTGCTCCTCAACGTGTATTTTTAAACTTTTGGTGTTTAAATCACTCCAGGTCTGATGAAAGTTATTGTATATTGAAAGTTTTATGGAGACTTAAACCTAGTGAAAATATTTTTAACAGTTGAGGTTTTCCATCCATTCCACAATCAGGGTGAAAAGGTTTACTCTGTAAGTTGTTTCCAAATATGTATTTGACAGACGTAACAGGACTCTTACTGTGTGTTGTTAATGAGGAGCCGTTGATTTTAAGGGCATATTTCCTGAGGTGTTAGACACATTTTCTGATAATTCCCATACAGCAACAATATGTATCCCCCTATAATAAAAATTTCCAAATGAGGATATTCCGTATGGGGTTTCTGGACACAAGCTATGTGAATTCTGTTCTCGTGCTGCTTTCGTGGGTTATGGTTTCAACAAAACCCTGTGATGGAGTTATAGCCTTTATTAAATGATTGCTCATCTATTATTTTTATGATAGTACATGGACTACAGAGTTTAAAAGGGCACTGTCAGTTTAAAATTCATATTTTTAAAAATCAAATTTCCTTACAGTCTTCCCATTTTAAAAGTGTCTTCCACTTAGAAAGATTTACTGGCTTGAGAGAGATTGCCACTGACATTTATTAATTACAATGATTATTTTATTTTATTACAGTAATATCTAGAGAGCCCTGATGTTATGGCAGCTCCAGTCTTAATTTCATTGTACTTAAGGTCTTTCATTTTCAGTTTTTACTGACATTTTCCTGAGTTTTATAAAAGCTTTTATTTGGTATTTACCGATTTATGCCCAAATGTTGGATCATTCAAGTCCATGAAAATATTCATTATGTTAAGAAAATCCAATATATTTCATTGAAGTAGAGGTGTTTATGTTAGTACTAAATTAGTCTCAGTGTAAATGCAAGACTGTTGAAGACTGTAGTGAATACATGCATGCACTTGCATATGTGTGCATACTGTTAATGTACGGTTCCTGAAATGAACCACCATATTAAACTGCTTTTACTTTCGGTACTCTTATTTTCTTTATTTTTGCTTTTTTTCTGTCCTCCCATCCCCCCAGCATTAAACCAATATTATCCTACTTTTCACCCGTTTTTTAATTTTTATAATAAACACAGAGAAATTCCCACAAAATTTTGAACGACACAAAAACTGAAAACAATGGGCCTTGATTGAATATACTAAGAGACAGTTCCTGCCCCAAACAGATTACATTCGAATAGACAAGATAGATGATGGATAGAAGAAGGTAAACAGAGGCATAGAGGGGTAGAATGACTTGCCCAAGGTCACATGTCAGGTCAGTGTCAGAGCTGGGATTACACTAGACTCCAGGAGTGACATTTTGGCTCCACTGATCTCAATGGTAGTTTTGCCATTGTCTTCAGTAGAACAAGAAGTTCACCCTATGTCTCCTGATTCCCAGGTCGGTGACCTATCCACTAAACTATGCTGCTTCTCAAGATCATGGTTCTCAGTCCAGTAATAGCTCTGAAATGGAATTGTACCTATATTTGCTAATTAGACTTAGGCTATTCAAACTGAAAAAAAAACCCCAAATTAAGTCTAATTTATTTTCCAATGTATATAGTGCTTGTTGACCTTCTAATTCTGCCACAACTTGGGATCCAAATGCTGCAGGGGATGTTTAAAAACACATGTTTCTGTTAGAATAAAAAGATGCATGGAAACACTTAAATGGTTCTTAGGTTCAGTAGAAGATTATTTTTACAAAATCTGATTTATGGGCCAAATATGACTTGGCAGCATCTATTTAGGGCACTGTACAGCCCAAGTTAAATAATAACACCAGAATTCAATCAGGAAAACTGTTCTAAAATAAATAATAGCAAGTGGAAAAAAATAATCTCTGCTTCACTGAAGCCAATGGCATTACACAAGACTGAATTTGATGCAATAGACTTGTGGTCGCCGCAGTAGCTGTTGACAATGAGAGGTGCAAAGTGACATTGGCATGCTAAGTTTTTTTTTCTTTGTATTTTACCTCCCAGTGCTTTCTCATGGCATGATCTGTTGTGACTAATCATATATGCTATGATATCATTTTAGAGTCATTACATTGCTTATATTTTTGAGTCAGCACTATATATTCATGGGTAAACAAGGAAAGTTTTCTCAGGCTGCATTCTCCCTAAGAGCAATTAGCCACTACGTCATTATAGAGAAAAAGCCTCAACACTTGGAAACTGAAGATCAGACATTCGAATTTACAGCATGGACTTGAATTCAGGAGAAGAGGGAAGATAAGTACATTAAAAAAAGCAGAAAACACCACTGCACATTCCATCATTGTATTCAAACCAATCTGCTTTGTTCATTCTACCAACATAACACTGATGTCAGGTTTTTGCATTGCAGTTTTGCATTGCTTATTAGAACCAGTCTTGTTGCCAAGGAATTCATCTCTGACTTAATTGGACCCCTACTTAGTAGCATTAAGATTGTTATGTCAGAGAGAAAGAAAACTAGTTCATAAATTCCATAGGTATGTGATAGTTCGTCTGGGTCTTCTGGATGATGCTAACTCATTATTTCTGCTGTGTAACTCTGCCATCAGCATGTCCTATTGGGGAAATTAGTTCCAAATTTTGCATTAGTGCAAAGTGTATTAATGGTTTGTGACATTAGCAGCACCCTGGTCACTGAGGTTGCTGCAGCACTGGGAAGAGTGCAGGCTTAATTGAAGCCAATTCATCAATTGCTTTTGGGGATTAGTGACACTTGGGCGATGACTGCTGGGCTAATGGGGCAATAATTGGGAGGCTATAAGTGGAAGGAAGAGGAAGCAGGGGAAAGCTCAGAGGAAAGAGTCATGCTGTCTAGAATGGCTCACAAGCAAGAATACCAACCTCAGGGCAGACTGTTCGCACAAACCCCAAAATGATTGTGAGTTCTATACTTAGATTTCACCAGCCAAGTAATACGTCTAAATTCCTCAGGCACTATACAGCCATAAGATGGAGTCAGACAGTCCTCCTGGGCATTCTGATCTATCTTGCTACCTAAACAAGCTTGCCTCTCTAATAGATAATCATTTAACGCTAAAGATCACAAAATATTCAGGTTACTCCAGTCCCAGAGGGCCAGTCACTTACCCTAGGTCAAGTTGGATCTTAAATCTCACACCAAAGACAACGTTTGTAGTCAATCCTGTATCAAACCAACTAAGGTTTATTAACTAGGAGAGAAATAAGAGTTATTTACAAGGTTAAAGCAGATAAACATACACACACAAATGAGTTGCAGTTTTAGGTTTCAGATGGTGATAGAGCTGCTGAAATACGACCACTGTATATGTCCATTGGGGCTACCCCAGGTTAGTCCTGGTGATCTCTTGCTTATCCTCAGGAATCTTTGCTGCTTAGAGTCCGAACAGCACAAAAAAAACCCCAATACCTTCTGGTCAGGGATTTTTATCCAACCCCCCCACCCCGCATAGTCTAAGATGATAGGACAAATGCTTCTGCACATAACCTCTTCGTGGGTGGGTGGGGGAGCAATTGACAAAGTCTTTGTTCCACAATGGATTCAGTAGCCCTTCCTGATGGGCAGGAGATAACTTCCATAGGAATCCAGAATTTTTGCATGAGTGAAGATTTTTTCCTGTTTGGTGAGATACAGTGTTTCAGAAGAAACCTTTCACAGTTCTAGAGCAAACACTTAAGCATTGCCTTTTAACATGGAGAGCAGATATTATAAGTAGGATTACTACATGCAGCATCCTACAAGCATTTCATAAAGTCTAAACAGTAAAAGCATTCTTATAATATTAATATCTATTTTAACTATACTAACCCACAAGCAAGCCAGCTATGCATTTGTCAGTGCTCAGAGAGGCCCTCAGCATAAGCTGGCACCTGGTCTGCCAGCATCACAGAGAGCTCAGAGGATAAGCCTGGGCTGAGGAGTGAAGGCTGTGCAGAAGCCTCCTTTTGCTGTAAACCTGAAGTACACTGTTATACTGTGTAAGGAAAGAATAAATACACATGTGGTGAAAGGGTAACAACCTGGTATGTGTTTGTGACTGAGAGGCCACATGAACTGGCCAGGCAGGGCAGTACCCTGGGTAGTGACAGAGGCACTCTGTGACCTGGTTCTCAAGTCATTCTGCAATATCATATAAGAGCTGCTTATTGCTCTGCTTGGTGTGATTATGAGATATTAATTTCCCAGGTATAGATTGGAGGACAAGTGCTACTAATAATGGTAGGGCCCAGATATTGCTGGATGTGATGGCTGATTGACAGATTTCTTCACCAAAGAGTCACTGAACCAACAACAAGTGATGACATTTTAGATTTAGTATTGGTGAGCAGCGAGGATCTCATAGAAGAACTGGTTATAAGGGACAAGCTCGGTTCGAGTGACCATGAGTTAATTCAGCTTAAACTAAATGAAAGGATAAATAAAAATAGGTCTGCAGCTATGGTCCTTGATTTCAAAAGGAGCTATCTTTAAAAAAATAAGAGAATTAGTTCGTGAAATTGATTGGACTAAAGAACTCCAGGATCAGCATGTGGCGGTGACTTGGAATTACTTTAAGTTAAAGTTGCAGGAACTATCTGAAGCTTGCATCCCAAGCAAGGGGAAAAATTCCTGGGGAAGGGTTACAGACCAAGCTGGATGAGCAAGCATCTCAGACAGGTGATTAAGAGAAAGCAGAAAACCAACAAGGAATGGAAGATGGAAGGGATCAGCAAGAAAAGTGTCCTCTTGGGGGTCAGAAAGTGCAGGGAAAAAGTGAGAACTGCCAAAAGCCAAGCAGCATTGGACCTTGCAAAGGGAATTAAAAACAACAGTAAAAGGTTCTTTACCCATATAAATAAAAAGAAAACAAGGAAAGAAGTGAGACTGCTAAGAACTGAGTCCGGGGTGAAGATTAGGTATGGTCCAACACCTAAACAAATATTTTGCATCAGTTCTTAATAAGGGTAATGAGGAGCTTGGGGGTAGTGGCAGGGTGGCTAATGGAAATGAGGATATGGAAATAGAAATTATCACATCTGAGGTGGAAGCCAAACTCAAATAGCTTAATGAGACCAAATTTGGGAGCCTGGACAATCTCCATCTGAGAATATTAAAGGAACTGGCACATGAAATTGCAAGACTAATAGCAAGGATTTTTAAAGAATCCGTAAACTTGAGGGCCATACCCTATGACTGGAGAATTGCTAATATAGTACCTTTAAGAAAGGGGGGGAAAGTGACCCAGGAAACTACAGGCCAGTTAATTTGACGTCAGTTGTAGGCAAGGTCTTGGAACAAATTTTGAAAGTGAAAGTAGTTAAGGACATAGAGGTGAATGGTAATTGGGATAAAATACAACATGGTTTTTCAAAAGTGAGATCATGCCAGACGAACCTGATCTCATTCTTTGAGAAAATAACTGTTTTTCTAGGCAAAGGAAATGCATCATGTCTGATTACCTGGATTTCAGTAAGGCATTTGATACAGTTCCACATGGGAAATAATTAGTTAAATTGGAGAAGATGGGGATTAAAATGAGAATTGAAGGGTGGGTTAGGAACTGGTTAAATGGGTAGACTGTCAGGCTGAAGGGAGATTACTAGTGGAGTTCCTCAGAGACTGGTCTTGGAACCAATCTTATCTAACATTTTCCTTAACGACCTTGGCACAAAAAGTGGGAAAGTGCTAATAAAATGTGCGGATGACACAAAGTTGGGAGGTATTGCCAATACAGAGGAGGACCGGAATATCATACAAGAAGATCTGGACAACCTTGAAAACTGAAATAATAGAAATGGGATGAAATTTAATAGTGCAAAGTGCAAGGTCATGTTCTTAGGGACTAACAAGTATTTTTGCTATAAACTGGGGATTTATCAGATTGGAGCAACAGAGGAGGAGAAAGAGCTGGGTGTACAGGTCGATCACAGGATGACTATGAGTTGCTAGTGTGAATCAGCAATGAAAGAGGCTACTGCAATCCTAGGATGAATCAGGCAAGGTATTTCTAGTAGAGATAGGGAAGTGTTATCCCTAGCATTATACAAGGCATTGATGAGACCTCATCTGGAATACTGTGTGCAATTCTGGTCTCCTATGTTTACGAAAGATTAATTCAAACTGGAACAGGTGCAGAGAAGGGCTACTAGGATCAGAGGAATGCAGAACCTACCTTTCAAGAAAAGACTTGATAAACTTTGGCTTCTTTAGTCTAAACAAATGAACGACAAGGGGATATATGATTGCTCTCTATGAATACGTAAGTGGGATAAACATCAGGGAAGGAGAGGAGTTATTTAAGTTAAGGACCAAAGTTGGCACAAGAACAAATGGATATGAACCGATCATCAATAAGTTTAGGCTTGAAATTAAATTAAAGTTTCTAATGATCAGAAGAGTGAAGTTATGGAACAGCCTTTGAAGGGGAGTAGTTGGGAAAAAAAACCTATTTTGTTTCAAGACTGAGCTTGATAACTTTATGGAGTGGATGGTGTGATGAAATTACCTAGAATGGCATATGGCCAATCCATGACTGCTATTAGCAAATATCTCCAATGGCCAGGGACAGGCCATTAGATGGGGTGGGCTAATTCTTTCCCAGGCGTCTGGTTGGTGGGCCTTGCCCACGTGCTGAGAGTCTAACTGATTGCCATAGTTGGGGTTGGAAGGATTTTCCCTCAGGTCAGATTGGCAGAGACCCTGGAATTTTTTCACCTTCCTCTGCAGCATGGGGCACAGGTCACTTGCGGGTTTGAACTAGTGTAAATGGTGGATTCTCTGTAACTTGAAATCTTTAAATCCAATTTTGAGGCCTTCGGTAGTTCAGCCAGAGGTTGTGGACCTATTACTGGAGTGAGTGGGTGGGTGAGATTTTGTGGTCTGTGATGTGCAGGAGGTCAGACTAGTTGATCAGGATGGTCCCTTCTGGCCTTAAAGTTTATGAGTCCATAAGTCTTGCAGTGCATGTTTAGTTACCCTTATGCAAATACAAAGTTTGGGGTTTTCTCTAATATGCTTTTTGTTGCAGTTTTCCCACTTTTCCTGAAAGCCAGTAAAACAAAACTGAGTCCGTATGCAACTCCCCTATACTTACTGTTGCTTATAAACGGGCAAGGAATGTTACAGCTTCTGGGAGGGCCAGCTTGAGCCAGTTACAGCCTGACTGAGCTGCCTTAACATTAAAATAGCTAGTAAAACTCATGCTTTTCTTGCAAGATGGAGCTCTTCCCCCTGGGCATGTGGAAATTCTGATTTGTGCATTTCGTCATTTTATGGATCTGGATGTACAGATGATTCAGGTATAATGATTAAAATGGGAGTTGTCCAAACAAATCCCTGTAATACACAGAATGTGATTATTTATTAGTAATAGTGCAGTAACGCTTAATGGTCCCAACCAATATCAGACCCCCATTTTTCTGAACACAGTACACAGGCCTATTTAGAGACCGTCCCTGTTCTGAAGAGCTTACAATCGGTTTCTATGAGCTGTGTTTCTTTTCCCATTTGGATGCAATCCACAGCGTACATATTCAATTACAAAATAGATGCTCCATTGTCTGTGACACAACCAAGGTTCCGTCCCCAAGTAGCAAAGAAAAGGGAAATGCAAATTTCTTCTAAAAGTCGACTCCTGTAGCCTTCTGTCTGTTATCCGTTCCCAGGCAAAGCCTTGAGTTCAGATCCTTTGAGGCAGGGTAAATGTTTGACAGAGCCTGCATGCCTTCACTCTTCCGAGCAACCCGAGTAACTTGAGAAAAAGCAAAGCAGATCTATTGCTCAAAGAAGGCTCCTGGTCCTGATCTCCCATTGTACACTTAAAATCTGGTGAGGATATTAGAGCTTCAGAACAGGAGGGTTTCTGCAAGGAATGGATCACACACTCTTGCTTTCCTCCAACCAGCACTCAAAAGTTTGCTCATGTCACCATCTTAGCCACACGGCGGACGCAACAGCAGACAGATCTTGTGTTTGCATTCAGAGTTTGCTGCCACAGTGTACCCAGCTCAGCTCTAAAAGAGAATCTTTCTGTTCGCTGAGAGTGGATACCAGCCTTTAAAAGCTTCTAAGTAAATAAAATTAAATTAAAAAAAAAATACCGCAGGTACCGAAGAATCCATTGGAACTTTGAAAAGAACAAAATCCCTGCAATCGTTGTGGCTGAGCGTTCGGGGGGGGGGACAAAGGCAAAAAGAATGTCTCAGTGGCAAAGTGCCAGTTTAGGCCGAAAAGGAAAATTGCTAATTTTGGACTCACTGCCCCTTGCTGATGCTGAGCAAAAATTATTCACACAGGTCTGAGGCTTGTCTTGGCTTATGCTACATCTGTGCTCAATTATAAGTGAGTCTGACACATGGGCTAATTCTGCAGACCAAAGTAATTTTTGTTTAAACTTTCCAACCCTATGAGGACATGCCATGCCAAAGGGTGGTGGATGGAAACGGGAGTGTGTACCTGGAAGTGGAGATAGTGAATAAAAATCATTTCTATTTCAAAATGTGGCTCTTTCCTCTAGCACTTCCTTCTGTAATAAATACGTGTTCAGTGCAGGGAAGCCTCTGCAGCTGAGAACCTAGCATTGAGAACCATTGATCTAGCATTATTGCAGCTCCACTGGAGTGAGCAATGTGGGACTACTAGTGTAGTCCGGCCAATGGCACTTGATCCGCTGTGTAACCTAACCTAGCTCAGAGAAGACCTGGAAGACAAGGTGGTAAAAATGCCAGCCAATGATCAACAGTTCCCTGTCTATACTACTGCCCCACCATGGCTGCCAGTAATGGAGTTGAATGGGTTTTCATCAGAATCAGCATGTAGAAAGCATCTGGGTGCTTTAGTTTCCCCAGCCATAGAATGGGAATGATATTACAGGGTATGATGAGGCTCTGGGGACATGGATCAGCATTCATGTTGCACTCCCCATCAGTACCTGGCCCGAGCCGGGGAAGCCAATGATCCAACCAGTGGAACAAATTTGAATGAATCCTGGTCACATGCCACCTTAGGCACGTTGTGCATATGCTAGAAGATTGTGAGGCTTACCTAATGTTTGTAAAGTGCTTTGATAACTTTGAATAGAGAACCCTGCCATTTAAATGCAATGCGGTAGCTGCCTTATAAATACATAAGCTAGGCAGAAGATGCTGCAGAATTGCCAAACAGAGAAAATCTGTGCTCCGCTGGGGTTTCACAGGACAACTGTTCTCTGCTCCAGTGCTGTGTTCTTCAGATACCAAGGAGAGGTCACTCTGCTGGCCTTCTGTGAAAGCAGTTATGGAAGCATCTTTTTAGACCAGGCCTAGATACTGGGGGGCACAGTCAGTGTTATTTTACAAAAATGTCCCTTGCCCCAGCAACACACACACACACTCTCTCTCTCTCTCCATACAGATTATTGGTGCTTCTAGCAGAAATAATGTGAGTGGAGCGGCATGTACATGGGTTTACTGCTGGCCCACGTACAGGTGAACGTTAGTACTTTTTGCAGCATATATGAGTTGCACATGTGTTTTCAGTAGAATTTGGACCAAGCCTGAGTAAATCATGGTCCAATTTAATAAGATACTTGCCAGAGCAAAGTTGGCTACTTGATATGCTCATTTGTGTGCCATTATCCAGAATGCTCTTTGGGTTATTTGGGTCTGAGATCTGGGGAAAAAACGAACGCTTGGCTGCGGGGGTTCGGCCTGTGTGTAGAGTGGGCTCGGCTGCGGGGGTTCGGCCTGTGTGTAGAGTGAGCTCAGCTGTGGGGGTTCGGCCTGTGTGTAGAGTGGACTCTTTCATCCGTGCTCTAGCAGTCACTACCTTGAACGAAAGAATTTATTTTCTATAAAACTATTTTGAAAGTTAGTGCTCTTCATTTGTTTTTGGATCCATTATCGGGACTGTGTATATTTTACCAATGGGATGAAAGGAAAAAAAATCTTTGGATACTGCCAAAAAGAAACAGCCTAGTGGAAAGTCTGTGATGTTGTTTACAGTGGAAGGAAGAAATAAAAAAGCCATTTTCAACATAGCTTAAAAAATCCTGGCCCATCATCCACTCTCACTTATATGTACAGAACCCCATGATGATGGTGGGAGCTGCACCTGTGTAACTGAGAGCACTGCTTCTTGCCCCTCTGTGAGCTGGCACATGAACACGCACCGCCTACCTTTTAAAAAGTGTTCTCTACGTTTTGGTGCCTCCATTTTTGGGTGCCCAAGCTGAAGCACTCAGAGCTTAGTTTTTGGAGGTGCTGAGCATCCAGAGCTCCAATTGCTCTGGCCATTCTAGTTTTAACATTTCTATCCCGGTACATTTCACAGGGAAATAGATTGCCTCAGGAGATGAGGAAGGAAGTGAGTATGAAGTTTGCTGTAGCAGGAAAATGAAAGAATGGAGAAAATTGCTTTCTTTCTTTTTTTCCCTGGAGCTGTTGTGTTTTATCAGTAGGAAAAAACATACTGGTAGCTTTTCATTCAGATATTTTCTTACCACAGTTATGATAACGGTGAAACAGGATGATGGGAAACTCTGACCTTTGACCCAGAGTAGGATTGTCATAAAGAGCATGAAAAACAATATTCATATGACATGTGGTTTCAACTTTTCAGTCCAGAGACAGTTTGCCTTTCCTCCCAGCTCCCTGTGTTCTGAAACCCATTTCCCACAGCCTCAAATACTACATAAAAGGAAGTAATGACACCTTTACCCCCGAGGAAAGAAGTCAAGGTTGACGTGGACCACAATGAAGCACTTTGTGTAACATCATTTTCTGCCTCTGTTCAGACTAGTGTTCAATGACTAGGGTTGGTAGCTTTTTCCAAGTAATCATGGACTAATCATTTTTGTTTGTGCTAGTGAAAAAAGATGGCTTTCTTTCCTCCTATCATTGTTAGTTTCTCTAGCAGACATTGCCCTTAACAACTGCAATATGCTTTCTCCTATATGCTGTGAACATATTTTACTAAAAGAAGTAGTTTCCCATCTTACAGACAGTGGGGGTAGGGAGGAAAAGGACATAACATCTTTCATGTTCTTCCTGTGTAGAATTTTTTTCCCATGGTTGTTCTAAATTTGTCATTATTTCCCACGTGAGTAATATCTACATAAGTTATAGCTTACATAGGCTCGACACCTGAAATGAAAAGCAGATTGTATTTCAGACTTGAATTATCCTCCAATATTCCATGATATATATTCCATCTTGATGGGGTACTATTGTTATATATTTCATAGTTATGATTTCCAAAGTATCAAACTACTCATTATCTTCCAGTGCTATCTGGCTATAAATGCCAAAACACTCCAGCAGCCTGTGTGTGCTTTTTTTAAACTTATAGTCCTGAGTTCTGTGTCTGTTTAGCATTTTATGGTGTTGAATAATATAAAAATGCTCTAATACTCTATCAAAAGCCCTGCTAGATTATTGACAGGGTAGGTTTCATTTAATTCCTTGATTCAACAGCCATTCCAAGATATTTCTTGTGTGGTGCAATAAACACCAAATGCAGTGCTTATACTGAATATTTAAAAAATCAATGAGGCTTGAAATTTAATGTTATCTAATTGGCTTCCTACATTCACACTAAACTGAATGACATTTAAAAAAAATCCAACCCTTCTATATAACTTCATATTTCCTCAGTTATAAAAATTGATTTTTTTTCCTTTAACTTTAATATAATTTTAATGTATTAAGTTAATTTACTCTTTTCTTCTAAAGTTTAAGGAAATGTTCTGAATCTAACTCAAGATACTGATCAAATGTGTGTGCATGCAGGTGTGGTAGTAATGGAAGGGTGTTAAAATCTCCATTTAAGGAGCTACCTACAAAAAGCCATTTGCAGTGCTTAACAATAGCAAGCTTTATTGGTCTTATACAAATCCTAAGAACAATGCTGCATATTCTCAAGCAAAATGTACTGGCACTCTGTTCACTATTTAAATATACAGACATCTCTCCTTTATGGAGCCCTCCCATAACAGTGGATAACACTGTTGTAACATTCCAAGATTGTTTTCTCAAGAAGGTGTTAGGATTCACAAGGAATGCGATGGGCAATAATACAGAAAAAATATAAGGCCATTATATTGAATCAATAGGTATTCTAGGTAACCCCATCTTAAAAAATACATTGCAGAATTAAAAGGGGTTAAGAAACGGTGACCACAATTGTTAGGGGCATGGAAAAAAATCTCATATGAAGAGACATTGAAAGGACTGGGTTTCAAGGCTTACCTTAGAAAGGAGACAAATAAGTATATAAAATAATGAATGATGTAGGTAAATCATGAGCTTTTGTGCCCTGTGTTTCACAAGAAGAAGGAGCCATTCAATGAATCTGAAAGTTGGCAAACTGAAAATTGATAAAATTATCTACTCTTTCCACACAACACATAATTAGACCGTAGAACTCATTGCCACAAGATATGATTGTAGCCAGTAACTTTGCAGGAGTCAAAGAGAGATTGAACATTTATATGGATAACAAAAATACCCTGAGTTACAATGGTTAATGCTAAAAATAGAGTATTGAAAGGGATATACAACCTCAAGCTTCAGGTTGTAAATCAATCTCTTACTAGAAGGGATTAAAATGAGACCTTCATGAGAGGCAGAGTATCTCACATTTGTCTACTGTGGGGTTTTCTGCACCTTCCTCTGAAGCACATGGTGCTGGCCATTTTTGGAGACAAGCTACTGAACTATTAGACCAGGGCTTTTCAACCTGTCAGTCGTGACCTGACACTGGGTCTCCAGAATGTGTGAAAGGGTCATAGGGCTGGCTGTGACCTGGTGCATGGGGTTGCAGCACTGCTCAGGTTTGGCCCAGCTGCCCTTCCATCATGATGATGGTGGGGCCAGCTGTGCCAAATTTTGAGTGAATGGCACTGTGACCCCATGCAACAGGTCACAATACCACTGATTTGGCCCAGAGAGCCCCTCCCAGGAGCCAAGCTCAGCCGGCCCCATGGGGCAGGAGCCAAGAGAGGACAGTTGGTGTCACATTCTTCAATAAGTACCAGCTTCCCAATATACACCCCACCCTGCAGCTGGGCAACACCCCAACTTCCATACTCCCTGTCCTACCCCATGCCCCCCTAGAATGGGCCCCCCTCAGTCTGGAGATTCCCCCTCCGTTGTACCAGCCATCCTGGCCCTCAGCCCTCCAGGTCTTCTCCCATTGCACCTCCAGCCCCTACTGCCCCCTAATTCCTTCCCCTAGGCCTCCAACTTTATCTCTGGGACCCCAAATTCCCTGACCCCTTCATCCTCTGTCCCCATGGGCTAAGGGGGGGCTGTGTGTTTCTGGGAGAGCTATCATCATGCCATCCCTCCCCCACACCCCTCTGGTCCCAATTCCTTCCCCCAGTCCTTCCAGAACCACCAGTTCCTTCCTAACTACACTCCCATTTCACCACTTCACCTCCAGGCCCCCAGATCGCCTCACCCCCTACCCTCTATCCCCTATGGGGAGCTGTTTGTTTGTTGAGGGGATTTCAGCTCACTGTCCCTGCCCAAAGAGCCAGTGGAAGGGGGTTCCTAAGTTGCTCAAATCTGGCCAGAGTATCTGGAATCTTATCTCTGAGGATTCCCACCCCCACCGCCCCGCCCATGCCCGGCATAGGAGGGACATAGGATCTGGGCACATCTCTGGGTTGTGACAGTCCATCAAGGTTTACAAATGGGTCCTGAGCCAAATAAAGGTTGAGAACCACTGATTTAGACCACAAGTCTGATTCACTATTGCAATTCCTATGTTCTCACATGGAATACTGACATCCTTAGTAACGCTATATGTGTCCTGTTATGCCGCTTTCTTTCCATGCACGATGCCACCTCAAGTGGTAAGTCACATTTTTCACTCACCCCAGTAGAATGTTGAGAAGGAAGCAACATGGAACCAAATCTTTTGATATATGAGCATTACTTTTCTTGATCCTAACTTCTCTTAATTACTATGGAAAAGGCACAAACTCTTGCTGAAAACTGGCACTCAAAAACCAGTAAACACAAATGTTATTTTTTGGTATATAATACCATATTCTGATCCTTTGTTCACCACTGAACAAAGTAAGGGATATAATCTCACCTTGCTGCTTTAGGATTAATGTATTGAGGTGAAAACACAGTCCTTCATTTCTGAAAGCTATAGCATGGGTTGTCAATTTGTCTTGTAATTGGAAGATGGATGGCACCAATTTTTTAAGGAAAAAGCTTATGGATAGCAAAGTTATTGTGTCAGACTGTAGAAGTATACTGTCTGTAGAAGTATACTGTACTTGTTACAGAGTATTTGAAAGTACAGTACCTCTATAAAATCTCTACGGTGCATACACTCAGATTTGCCAAACAGACATTTAAACTTCACCTCAGCATCAGCCAAAAGCCTGTCTGATCAGCATTTGAAGTAAGTCAGGATACTATCAGTCCAAACAACAGTTCAGCATCTTTCATATTTTCATTAGTTCCTGTAAAATTTAAGCTTTCATTTTTCAGAAGTTGAGTTTTTAGATGCTCTGACTGCAAAGAGAACCTTTGAATCAGAATTGAGGTGTGTTTTGTTATAAAATCTGCATCCAGAAACAATAATTTCTGGGGAAGAGAGAACAACTTCATTTGTCTCAGAGGAGCACTGACTCTGAAGTCTAATGATGGTAATTTAAATATCAACATTATTAACCAGATGGTGGTTGATCATTTCAGCAGAAACATCCAGCTTTATCCTTATCCAGTGTTGCTGGGTGTAATAAAGATTAGAAATGGAAAATACCTATTAGGTCATTGAATCCATTTCCCATGTGGCTAGTGCAGGATTGTATCCTACAGTACATTCCTCTACTATTTTGTCCAGTCCACTTTTAACACTGAACCCCACTGCTCTGCAGCTTCCCTATCAACACCACCCTAGCTGAGAGCTCTGTTGTGGGAAGACCACCCTTTCATGGTTCTGCTAGGGTGGTTTTGGCAGGGGACCCACATCTCTATTCAGGTAGGTGGGGGCTGGACCTTCCTTCCTCTGGGGTGGAGTGGGGAGACCCTAATTTAACCAAAGAGGAGCAATGATGCCCCCACCTCACCAGCAGAGATAACTCCTGTATTGGGTGCCACAGCCACTACCATCCCAACGTGGGAAAGGGCTAAGAGGGACCCCCTGTGAGGGGATGTGCATGCAGCCCCTGATTGCCTTAATCCAGACCTGCCTGTTGGCTGTATGTATCACATATCCAGTCTAGGTACAGCAGCATTTGATGTACTTTGAAATGCAGGCCAGAGTCAATCTCGTAGAAACCTGATATGCTTTTAAACTCCTCAGGTCTCCAGTTAGTAAACTCCAGGGATTTAAGCAATGACTTTTCTTAATCAATTAGCTTGTCTGGAGAATGTTCAGGTCTACACCTGCATCATGTGTTGAACCAATGATCCACAGGCTTGTTTAAAATTGGCTTTCAATTGTTTTAAAAAATGCTTTTGGTGTGTTCAGCTGCCAGATCCCATGGGTAAAATGGTTTTCTTGACACTGCTCCTGTGTAGTCTCACATCTGTGTATCTGTCTATCTAATACCTAACAAAAGAAAAACCTTGCTGCCACTTTTAATGCATGACTCCAAGTATCAGTCTATTTGAGCCATAAGCATTTGAGCAACCGCGCTTAGGTGGGTGCTCCTCTTCTGGTTTATTGACTTAATATAAAAAGGTAAGTCTGGAAGATGGGAAGCACAACTTTCAGATATGGAGACCTTACATGGATGCTTAAATTAATGATGCAAGTGGTAACAACCCTGCCTCTCACATGGACATTTAACAATGTTAGAACGGGCACCCTAATTTGGGCCCTCACAGTTTGTGACATGCTTTTTTTTTTTCTTTAGAGACCTAATCACATGTATTTAGAGTCCCTTAATTTAGATGTGGCAGCGGGCTGAGAAGAGAGATTTGGTTTATTGAGAAATAGAGGAGATGGCTGGGTTCCAAATGATGGGAAATGCCTCGGGCCAGTTCATTACAAGAATTCTTCCTCAATAGTGAAAATGGGAAACAAGAAAATCTCAGGATATTGGCAACCTATCAAATCTACTTAGAAAACAATTCCATTATTAAGGAGAATGAGCAAAAGAAGAGGACTGAAGAGATTTGGGGAAGGAGGGTAAGCTTTATTCATTTGTTAAATAAACCAGATGTTAAATATCAGAGCCAGCCCAAGTCATGATCCCAGTCAAATCTACATCATGATTTGAGTTAGAAACAATTTGGAGACGTTTTAATTTTATTTCTTTGGATGCATGGAAGAATAAAGTGTGAGTGTGGGGGGGGAATTCGAGGCTCCAGGTACTCCTAACATGAATTACAAGAACAAAAAATGAAATTAAACAGCAGCTTACTGTCCTGACAGCCATCAGATCTCAGTTCTCTACAAAACACAAATGTAAGCACTACCCAGGCCTGTCTCTCACTGATCCCCAGGAGATCTCTTTGCTGAAATCCCTCTCAGCATCTTTGCAAATCAGGTAGTTTTCAGCGCTACTGGACCGGTGTCTTTAGCAGTCTCACAAGATCTGGGGCTCCATGTGAGAGAAAGGGGCCCATGCTTACAGGGGTACCTATGATTTAGGAAAGCCCTGGAGTCTGCAAGGTTTATATCGAATAGCTGACCAAAGCATGACTGTAGAGTTCTGGAAATGAGATGGAGCCCTCTGTTGTGATATCGCAAAAGGTCTTTGGCGGGGGAGGTGTGAAAGAGAAGGAGTTAAGCACAAGGGTAGTCAAGTCACGTGTTGGGGTTGGAACAGGAAGTGCTGCTGAGTGTTGAAGGAGAGCACACGGGGAGCAAGAGTATAGAGAAACTGAGTTCTTGAACCTTTTCCCCAGCAACCTTGTCCTTGAAGTAAATCTATATTTGATCTTGCTGTTGCTTCTGCTTAAGGAACTGTGATTCTAAGATTGCATAATGAAATGAAAGTTTAAAGGGGAATAAAAGCTTCAGAGAACAGCTCATTCAGATTTCTGACAGACTCACTCCTACACTGTGCTCTGCTCTTGTGCTGAAGTCCTTTTATTCTGCCTTTGAGCCATGGCTTGGAGAAAGGGAGGGAGTGGCAGGCAGTGATAAGGAGATGGAAAATTGAAGGATGGCAGAAGCAGATGACCCAAGAGAAGGGTGAAAGCAAAAAGTTCAGACAAGTTTTCCATCAGCATTTGGGAAATGTCTTCACCCGGCCCTCCACCCCCACCCCTCATGCATTTGTTTTGTATGGTTCTTATGTTCTGTGTAATCTAAACCATAAGCTATTTGCTTCAGAGACCATCTTACATCATTTTGTACAGTGCCTAGCATAACTGGGTGACAATCACTAAGGCCCTTAGATGCTCCTCCAGATAAATAGTGCATAATTGAAAGTCCCTGTTAGTGGGTATATATACTCACAAAATTTGACACAACTCATTCTCTGCTCAAGCAAATTCTAGTGCTGGAAGGGAAGGTGGGCGTCACAAGTCAGGACTGAAATGCTTAGGTAAAGCTGTTGTGCCTGCGGATAGCTTTCACGATACTTGCCTGCATTACGCCTGGCTCACAGGAT
The DNA here is from genome assembly GCF_965152275.1 of Natator depressus. Lineage (NCBI taxonomy): Eukaryota > Metazoa > Chordata > Testudines > Cheloniidae > Natator > Natator depressus. Next base: position 104,185,063 of record NC_134235.1, read on the forward strand.
AGTGCTTTTGTTAGGCCTTCACTTTCATGATCACTTGAGTTCACAGATAGATTTTAAAAAAATGTTCAGGAATAAAATACATATTAAAAAAAAGCATCCATCTGTGCAAGAAGATTATATATCTAGCAGGAGGTGTTTGCTGCATTTTTCTTTTATCCATGATTATCTGGAATGAATATGGTATAGAACAGGAGTCTATGTATTTGGTAAGAAGGACCACACAATGTTTAACAATAGGCACTCTGGCTCAATAGTGTTGTCCTTACAGTGTGTGTTAGGTCCAAGCCGCACTGTTCAAGCTCAAAGAATTAGCCAGTTCTCTGTCAAAATGAATCTGCTTCATAGCCTGTTAATGTTACAATTAAATACATCTTTAAAAAAAAAAGAAAACCATTTCCTCCTTTACTGCCCTGTTAAGAGCTGAATCCTGCTGTAGTGTGTGTTAGGTCCAGGCCACTTACAGGGGAAATTGCAGTCATATTCCTGACTTTGTATTGAAGGCATTACTCCTAATTAAGGTTGCAGATATTGACTGATTCCTTGGTGTAGACCATGAGTAATTCAAAGCACTCACTTTGCTCTAAAATGCAAACACTTTGTTGGGCATGATCAATGACTCCTTACATGTCTGACATTGTCCCATTGATTAATATTTGGGTCAAGTGCATATTGTATCACATTGGGTCATGATGTCATGCAGTGAAAAACAATGGGAAACAGCAAAACGGATGTAACACAATGCAGTGACTCCAAAAAAAAGTTATTTTCCGATCAATAAGCCAATCCATTTGGTGAGGTGGAAGGGATCAATTGGAGGGTTGATTTATTTTTCCCTTAGGGAAGGCAGGAGGTTCTTCACCATCATGACCTTGATGGAGCTAATGTAAGTAACTTACCAGAACTCTCCTGCATACACCACATGTTGTGATAAAAGGCTGCATATCCTGCGGGACTCTCTGAAAAAGGGCGGGGATTCTGTAAATGGAGGCACTGACCTAGCACTTAGAAGTGCCCCTTATGTTCCCCTATCCAATATCTGCATTTAAAGTGGGCCAAAACCTCACTTGATTTACACTGGCTGGGAATCTGGGCCAGTGAGTATAGCATAGCTCAGCCCCGTGGCCACAGCACCAGATGCAAGTTACACTGCTCTAGATGAAAGATATAATCATGGCCCTCTAGCTTGTGTTCTGTGTTGATATGGGGAGGCCTTTCACTAGTACAGTCGTAAAGCTGTGCTGGCATGACTTGTGATGGAAAATAAATCAAAAGGGAGTGTGGTATAAAGGCAACGGTATCAATTTAATCTGGTTGAAACAACAAGCAAGGGAATCCAGCAGTTCCTCTGTATCAATCACCAAAGGATACATTAGCCTCAGCAGAGTCAGAGAGCCCATCTCACTGTTCTTTACTTCCTCTTCTTTTTCCACTTCTCTGTAGACTCTGATTCCTTTGACCAGTATGGGATGACCTGCTCTTGCCTCTCAAATGTAACCAGGGTCTGTCCATTATCATGTGTGGACAGATAATCTCTTCCTTTTTTCAGTACAAGACCCCTCCCCCCCCCATATTGGAAATTGTACCTGGTTGCTCCAGTTCCTCCCCAGTACACACTGGTTTTCCCTTGCATTCTGCAGAGGGTGAATGTCATGCAGCCAGTACACTTAATTTGGACCGCATATTCTTTGCACTCATAATGCTAGTTTGGCTTTTAAAAGTGAATCTATTGATAACATAATGTACTGTTCAACATCTGTGGTGGGAGAGTGGGTGTGGGAGGGTAAGGAAAAAGAAGCCCCTGCAGGGGAGGATGCCTTGGCGATTTTCTGGCATTTGTTGAAAGCTGGTACAGTCAGAAAGCAATAAATAAATACATGTTCTTCAAAAGTGTTTTTATGAGCTCCAGAGATAAATCATCTCTGGTAGGGAAGATTTTACTTTATTCAGGGAGGAAGAGGATGTACATCAGAGGCAGGGAATTAACTTCAAACCTGCACTTCAGTTTGGTAGAAGAATATTACTAAGAGGCCTTTAGAAGTCCCCTTTAGCATATCACTGGGTTTACAGCTATCAGGTGGTAATTCCAGTCTGATTATTTGTCTGGAGAATTTCAATACTTCATGTGAAATTTGAAAAGAATGGGTGCCAATTCGCTGCAGTGGCTTTGTTCTCACTGCTTCACACCCACATGATAAAAACAGGATGTTGAACTATCTGCGATTAGTGCATTGGGATAACAGTCTCCATCCCACCTTTTCCTTTTCCTCTTTCTCTCCCCTACTTTTGTCTGGGGCTGTAGAAATGACCTCAAACTGTTCAAGATAGATCAGTGCTTCAAAGAACTTTTAGGAGTCATAAGCCAACTATCTTGCATGTTAGCAAATGCTCCGACACTTTTTGAACCTCCTTAGGCTTGTGCCACTATGTTTCTTGATTTTTAACAGCATACTGTGCCAAAATATAAAAAGAAAATGAAGTGTGTTAAAGAAGTAACAAAAACTATCATGTTATTCTGTCCAGGAAATCTAGTGACAAAAAATCCTATGAGCTCTGAAGTTAGCATCTTGCAAACAAAATTTCCTTCCTTGTTCCAGTGGAAGCTACAGTGACCCCTTAATGGTATGCTGAATTGAATTGGCCTCATTAGCACTGACCCCCCACTTGGTAAGGCAACTCCCATCTTTTCATGTGCTGTATATTTATACCTGTTTACTGTATTTTCCGCTCCATGCATCTGATGAAGTGGGTTATATCCCATGAAAGCTTATGCCCAAATAAATGTGTTAGTTTCTAAGGTGCCACAAGGACTCCTTGTTGTTTTTACTGATACAGACTAACAGAGCTACCCCTCTGAAAGCTGTTCCTATTCTAACCTCTCCCTTCACTAGCTCTTAATTTTCTGAAAGTCTTTTACCTTTTTTAGAATGAAGTTTTCCAGTCTTGGTTTCTGCCTGCAGGAGACTTTTTTTTTTAAGTTGGAGCAAAAAATGTTCATCCATTTTTTAGTATGTGTGAAAAAATACACTTTGCATATCATTAAAAAAATTCAGCTTTAATTTTAACCACTCTAGTGCCAAGTGTCGAAGAAATTAGAAATTTGCCATGGAAATAATCCATATGGCAGACAAGTGCCTTTGCGTGTTGGAAATTTGGGTTTGCTTATAAGGTGTGGAGAGTGTTTTGAAAATTGCACTCTCTCTGCACAGTAATGGTTTAGTAATGACATCACTAACCTTGAAATGTGAAGAATGATGGAATGCCACTGTGCACACATAGCTAATGTACTTGTGCAAGGAGAAAGTTAATGTACAGCAAACAAGGCAAGAGCTCTGCAGGGGATCCTGACTCTTTGTGCAATTTGTATAGTAAAATATGCACAGATCCCAACATTTGCAGGAGATGGGGTCCTTCTTGTGGACATCTTAGAGTGCGGAAGGGAAAAATATCACATTATGCTATCATATACGGAGGAGAAGGATTAATAATAATAGCTTGGAATGTTTCTTCTTGAAATGTCGCCATTTGTATCCACAATTATTCTGATAGCCTATTGTCTCAGGACAGAGTGCACGACTTTATTATTTCACTGTAATACTTTATTGTAACTTTTGGTGTACTATAGTATCCTGGAGACTGGGAATTTTCAGAAAGCATGTAATAATCCACTACTCACGTGAACAGACTAGAGGTGAGATTAAAGTTTTTTAAGGTACTGGAATGTCTTTCATAACAGGAGGAGTGTGGGCAGCGGATAGTCTTTTGCTTCCCACTCCACTTCTGAGGGAGGTTAGAAGCATTGTGACGTTTTGGTGTCATTTGAGTGCTAATTTTGAAAGTGGTAATTCCTGGGTTGAGCATGCAGAATTAGAAACTATGATTGGCTGGTGCTGAGAACTCATTTCTGAAAGTAGCCTATTTCTTTGGAAAACATCAAATTCTGGCTGGTATGTCATGCTGGTGAGATGTGTGTATTTCAGATGTATTTGCACAGGAGACAGAGGCATTGGTACCTGTGTGTACTTTTCAGTGCCTTCATCTCAAGGGCCTCTTATTCCTTAAGGAGATTTTTCACTGTTTGTGTAGAGCGGTGGTTCCCAAACTTGTTCTGCCACTTGTGCAGGGAAAGCCCCTGGCGGGCCGGGCCAGTTTGTTTACCTGCCGCGTCCGCAGGTTCGGCCAATCGCAGCTCCCACTGGCCGCGGTTCGCTGCTCCAGGCCAATGGGAGCTGCTGGAAGTGGCGGCCAGTACATCCCTCAGCACACGCCACTTCCAGCAGCTCCCGTTGGCCTGGAGCAGCAAACCGCAGCCACTGGGAGCCGCGATTGGCTGAACCTGTGGATACGGCAGGTAAACAAACCGGCCCGGCCCACTAGGGGCTTTCCCTGCACAAGCGATGGAACAAGTTTAGGAACCACTGGTGTAGAGGCTTAACAAGATGCCATTACAATCAAAACAGCTCCTCTGGATTTGCATCATGTGCAGAAAACAGTGAGGCAGGAAAGATGGATACTTGTGGCTGCGGTATTTCCCGAGGTGAAGTGGCTGTGTCCAGACATCACTGGAAATCCATAATCTTTACTCTTCTCACCAAGGATACAATACTACTGCTATAGCAATTGGCTACCTGGCTCATCCTCCTTCCACCCCACTTCCCCCTCTGTTTTTACAAGGCACACTTTAGTATGGTTTGGAAAATGGCTCAGCTCCCATAAACATTTTTATGGAAATGTAGCACATCATTGTAACCACTTTTATTTCTTCAGCTGGTGCTGGTTCTTTCCCCCTCTCATCTGCACTCTGTAAATAGACAACTGAATAGCGTGTTATCTTCATAAAAATTCACAGGGACCTAGACTGCATTGGAGCACAGGGGGTGTGAGAGTAAAATTAATCTATCCCAAGGGAGCCAAAACTTTGCCCAACAGAGACCTGCATTGGTAGCTTCCAAAGAGTTTAAGGATCACACCTAATTTGAATAAAATAGACTGTTTTAAGAGCTGATGTAAAGAGCTGTACAAAGGAAGCAATTTGCAGTGCACAACAACAATGAACTTTATTAGTCCTACAGAACACATCAGTAATGCCTATATATTCTTGCGTCCTGCCTACTGGAACAATATCTGCTAGCTAATGAGATGCCTATATACAAATATAGAGCAATCTTCGAACAAAACAGGTTGCAGTCACTTTCCCTTTTAATACAGGGGTGCAGGAGGCACATGCTGCAATTCCTAAAATCCAGTGACTGGATGAGCAGAACAAAATGGAACATTGCATGGGGAGCCTGTAAGCTCCATCAGGCTCAGCTTTGTATTGGAACTCGTTTGGGGGACGAGACTGCATCATAGAAAGCCTTGGTCCTGTTTGGCACATAGGCTACCCTGTCCAAAGAGGTGCTCCAATTGGATCCATAGCACAAAGAAAGAGCTATAAGTTTTTGCTGCAGTATTTTAAAAAATGCTATTTGGGGGGCAGGAGTAATAAATATACATGAAGAAGAGAGGTGGGAGGGAAAAAACTTTGGACTGTACATATCTGAGGTACTATTTTGCCTGGCAATGCTAGCATGCTGTGAATAAACTGAATGCAGCAGTGCGCTTTGAATGAATGCACCAGGTCCATATGAGAGTCAGAAGTGACCATGTAGAAATTCCTATCCAATCAGCATGGGAAATAAGGAAACAGAAAGTATAAATCTTTCTTTTCACAGATGATGTCGGCATTAAAACACCTTCTTGGCCTGGCAGTGGGCAAGTGCATATTAAGTGACAGTAAGCCTGTTCAGTCCAGTTTTAAATGAATACTGTAAAGTGTTCTTTTGACAACTTATTAAAAATTTAAGTCTGATTCCAAACCCTCAGGCGACTTGATTTTTATAGTTAACATTGTCTATTGAAATAGCAATACATGATGTCTGTCAGAAAGCCAGTCATAATAGCTGTAGGCTGCGTTCCGAAAATAAAATAGCAGTCGATATCTGTCAATGTTGTGTTAGTGCCATGTTCTACATCGACTCTTCTAAATCTTGATAATTCACACTGCTGAAATATGTCTGGGACTTGGCTGAAGAAGGCCCTGTATGCTCTACAATCTGAAACAAATTACGTTCCATCCCTCCTTGTGGCATAACCAGAGCAGACCCATCATTTTTTATAATGGGCACTCAAAGTAACGTATTTGTCATGTCAGAAAAGCACAATAAAGTCACAAAAGTTCCCAAAAATGGAGAGGTGCCTTACATGGGGGGGAGGGGAGCGTTGGCTAGTCAAGTTTTTAACGTGAAAAGTTGTCCAAGTTTGATATCGTCTTTCAAAACAGGAAGTGGCACAAAGGGAAGCAATGTGAATCAGGGGACCCGACTGAAAGTCAGACCTGGGTTCGATTGCTGGTTCCATCATTGACTTGCTGGATGACCATAAGCAAGTCATGAAGCCTGGCTGCAGTTCACTTTCCCCATTTGTAAAATGGGGACTGTAATGTGCACAACCACATTTGTACTATGCTTACAGAGGAATGGAAGAAAAGGGCAATTAGAGCACTGTGGGTGTGTACATACGTGCCTGTGTGTGTAATAATGCAGCAGTCTCTTTCTCTGTGTATTTAATTTGCTCTGTTGCTTTGGACCAATTCCAGTTGGGAATTTACTTTGGAAAAGAGAAAATAGAGGACATCATTAGCATTTACCTCACAAATGCTCCCTGTTCTCTCAGTTCAGAGGCATATCTATGAATCATACCATATTACCTATATTCCTTATTATTAGGGGTGTTACAAGGGTAGGTACAAAGGGAAAGAATGGATTAATAGTGCTCTCTCTTTTTTCTCTTTGCAAAATTAATGAGCTGAGACACAGTTAAAAATCTTTTGTGAACATTAGAGCTATTCTCAATGAAATAATATGGAGCCTGGTTTGAAGGGATCACATTTCCATAGCAGAAATTATGATTTAAGTTACTGATATTTTTTCTCCCCTACCAAGTAAAATGACTTCCTTGCAGAATGCCGGACACTAAAAATCAACCACTACGAACATTTCCATTAAAATATTTATGAAAAAGTGAAACACTGGATCATGGAATACAGAAACTTTTAAGTATGGTTTAGTGACAGTTCAATTTGTCATAGAGTTGCATGCAGGCTGACCGCTAAGGAAAATGGATCCTCTGTTTACACTGGCAAAAGTGTCCTGAAATGGATTCTTTCACTGTATCATGCTGCTAATAAGGTTCACACGTGTCATGAAAAGGCAGTATGGTCTTTTGGTACCATCGTTCTAAGATAGGCATAGGAAGAATGAGAAATTAAACACACTAATTATTTTAAATTAAGTCCATTTTCAAACCTATCCTCTCTCGTCATATATCTTCTATTCACCCTGGATGCATGGGTGGTACACAAAGCTAAATGGAAGATATTTCTTCTTTTTCTTTTGTTAAAATTTCATACATACAAGTCACAATGCACATTTTCCAGTGATTTTGATGTAATACCAAAACCAGTTGATTTTGACTGAATAAAAAGACTATTTGCACTGGAAACCAGATCCTGACAGTTACATTCGTCCAACCAGGGAACAGAGACACACCATGTGATTTATGTGTCCAGTCCAAACTAACCAACAGCACTTGAATTTCAAATGTCAGAGACTTGAAATGAATCACTCAGAATCTACAAACTAAGAATAACTACTAAGTACTCAGAGAATAATTCTGAATAATGAACCAATTTGATGAAATTGCAATCACCTTTCAAACATTTTACAAAATTTCTTGAGTAACATATCAGTTATGAGTTATTCACACAGTTCTGTCCCTAATGGACACTTTTTGCTATGTGCCATCAGTGAATGCAAAGCATAGACTAAAATTTTCAAAAACTTATTTGACAAGCTCTTTTTCTTGATGTCCAACTCTAAGATACCTATTCTTTCCTTCAGATAATTACATTCATTTACAATGGAATCGCACAGATGGAAACTGTATAAAAACAGGCTTTTCTGTGATCAACAGGAGATGCCATTTTACTTTTTTTTTCAATGAACATTTTCTTTGGGTAATTTATATAAATCTGAATTAAGTTTATTCTTCACAGAAGGCTTTTTAAAGAGAACAGAGTAATATCTTCACTCTGTAAAAGAAATAATGGGAAAATCAAACAAAAAACAAATGTTGTAATAAAATAAACTTCTATCATTTTACATATGTGATTTTTAAGTCATGTTTTCCTTAAGCATATATGGACTTTAGGATGTAGGCTACTGTAATCAACCTTTGTTTCATACAGAGGAGTGGCTAATGATCTGTGATCTGATTTAGAAAACAAAAGATGTCGGCTTCTCTAAAAATGATAACCATCACTTAGAATAGTTATGACATCAAGAGAAACAGGAAGAACCCAATGTTGACCTTTATTCTTATCAGGAAACAGATTATGTTGCAACATGACTTTTGACTTTTCAGAATATTCTTATACCAAGCCGCACTGTTCAAGCTCAAAGAATTAGCCAATTCTCTGTCAAAATGAATCTACTTCATATCCTGTTAATGTTACAATTAAATACATCTTTAAAAAAAAGAAAACCATTTCCTCCTTTACTGCCCTATTAAGAGCTGAATCCTGCTGTAATAATGGGGCCTAAGTGCAAGCTTAATTGTAAGAAGTGAGTGAAAGTTCATAAATTGTTACAATGACCAGTTATATAAAACTGTGTTAAAAAGTAAGACTGTAAGAAATGTAAGAAAAAGACAGACTACATTAATTGAAACAGAAAGTATTTTACTAATATCACTCAACATAAGAACATAAGAATGGCCATACTGGGTCAGATCAATGGTCTATCTAGCCAAGTATCCTGTCTGCCGACAGAGGCTGAACCCCGATTCTTCAGAGGGAATTAACAGAACAGGCATTTATCAAGTGATCCATCATCTGCCAGTCTTGGCTTCTGGCAGAGACCTAGGGACATGCAGAGCATGGGGTTGCATCTCTGACTATCTTGGCTAATAGCCATTGATGGACATATCCTCCATGCACTTCCCTAAATTCTTTTTTGAATCCAGTTATACTTTTGGCCTTCACATCATCCCCTGGCAATGAGTTCCACAGGTAGGTTGTGTGTTGTATGAAGAAGTACTTCCATGTATTTGTTTTAAACCTGCTGCCTATTCATTTCATTGAGTGACCCCTGGTTCTTATGTTAGGTGAAGGGATAAATAACACTTCCTTATCTACTTTCTCCACAGCCATTTGTGGTTTATAAATCACAGTGGTTCTCAACATTTTCAGGCTACTGTACCCCTTTCAAGAGTCTGATTTGTCTTGCGTACCCCAAGTTTCACTTCACTTAAAAACTACTTGCTTACAAAATCAGACATAAAGATACAAAAGTGTGACAGCACATTGTTACTGAAAAATTGCTGACTTTCTCATTCTGACCATATAATTATAAAATAAATTGACTGGAATATAAATATTGTACTTACATTTCAGTGTGATACTTGAGCCTGTTTTTCAATTGCGAGCCTTGTCTGAAGCCTGAGCCCCAGGAGGTGGGGTTGAAGCATATAACTTAGCTTTGTGAGGCCCCTTCTGGTGTGGGGCCCCAGGCATTGCCCTGCTTGCCACCCCTTATTGCTGGCCTTGCACTTGCGAGCTTCCTAATCCTGTCCCATGAGCAGTCAGGGGGCTGCAACCCCCAAGTTGAGAAACACTGATCTAGATGAGTTGAGTACCCCCTGGAAGGTCTCTGCGTACCCCAGGGGTATGCATACTCCTGGTTGAGAACTACTGCTCTATCATATCCCCCTTGGTCATTTCTTTTCTAAAATGAATAGTCCCAGTCTTTTTAATCTCTCCTTATACCTCTGTCTTATTATCTATCCATTTATAATGGTTCCTCATATTCTGTTCACTTTTTTGACTGCTGCTGTACATTGAGTGGATGTTTTCACAGAACTATCCACAATGACTCCAAGATCTTTCTTGAGTGGCAACAGCTATTTTAGACCCAATCATTTTGTATATACAGTTAGGATGATGTTTTCCAATGTGCATTACTTTGCATTTATCAACATTGAATTAATTGGCCATTTTGTTACCCAGTCACCCACTTTGTAACTCTTCACAGTCAGCCGTGGACTTAACTACATAAGTAGTTTTGTATCATCTGCAAATTTTGCCACCTTACTGTTTACCTCTCTCCACTGTGAAAACTGACCATTTATTCCTACCCTTTCTTTCCTATCTTTAACTAGTTACTCATCTATGAGAGGACACTCCCTCTTATCCCATGACACCTTACTTTCCTTAAGGGCCTTTGGTGAGGGACCTTGTCAAAGGCTTTTTGGAAGTCCAAATACACTCTACCCACTATAACACTCTTGTCCACATACTTTTTGACATCCTCAAAGAATTCTAATAGATTGGTGAGGCATGATTTTCCTTTACAAAAGCCGTGTTGAGTCTTCCCCAACATATTGTGTTCATCTGTGTATCTGATCATTCTGTTCTTTACTATAGTTTCAACCAGTTTGCCTTGTACGGAAGTTAGTCTTACTCGCTTGAAATTGCCAGGATCACCTCTGAAGGCTTTTTTAGAAATCAGTTTTACAATAGCTATCCTCCAGTCATCTGGTACATCTTTAAGTGATGGGTTACATACCAGAGTTAGTAATTCTGCAATTTCATATTTGAGTTCCTTCAGAACTCTTGAGTGAATGCTATCTGGTCCTGGTGCCTTATTACTCTTTATCTATTTGTTCCCAAACCTCCTCTATTGATACCTCAGTCTGGGACAGTTCTTCAGATTTGTCATCTAAAAAGAATGACTCTCCCATGCAATTAATTCATTTAACTTCTCCTCAATGGCCTTGTCTTCCTTGAGTGCTTCTTTAGCACCTTGATCATCCAATGGCTCCATTGATTGTTGGCAGGCTTCCTGCTTCTGATTTACTTAAACTTTTTTGTTGTTGTTAGTTTTTGTGTCTTTTTCTAGTTATTTTTAAAATTCTTATAGGCCTGCCTAATTATACTTTAACACTTGCCTTGCCAGAGTTTATGCTCCTTTCTATTTTCCTCAGTAGGATTTGACTTCCAATTTTTAAAGGATATAATTTTTTCTCTGACTGCCTCTTTTACTCTGTTGTTTAGCCATAGTGGCATTTTTTGCTCCTCTTACTGTTTCTTTTTTTTAATTTGGGTATACATTTAGTTTCAGCCTCTAATATGTTGTTTTTCAGGAAGTTTCCATGCAGCTTGCAGGTATTTCACTCTTGTGATTGTCCTTTTAATTTCCATGTAACTAGCTTCCTCATTTTTGTGCAGTTCCCCTTTTTGAAGCTACTGTGGTGGGTTTCTTTGGTATTTTCCCCCAGAGAAGGATATTAAATTTAATAACATTATGGTCACTATTACCAAGCTGTTAAGTTGAACCAGATCCTATGCTCCATTTAGGACTAAATCAAGAATTGCCTCTTCCCTTGTGGATTCCAAGACTAGCTGCACCAAGGAGCAGTCATTAACAGTGTCTAGAAGTTTTATTTCTGCATGCCCTCTGAAGGAGATGTACCCAATCAATATGAGGATAGCTGAAAACACCCATTATTATTGAGTTTTCTGTTTTCGTAGCCTCTCTAATCTCCCTCAGCATTTCACAATCAACAACGTCATCCTGGTTAGGTGATCAGTAGCGAATTCCTACTGCTGTACTCTTAATATTCAAGCATGGAATCTCTATCCAAAGAGATTCTGTGAAACAGTTTGATTAATTTTAAGATTTTTACTATGTTTGACTCTGTGCTTTCTTTCACATATAATGCCACTCCCCCACCAGCACAACTGGCTCTATCATTCCTATATATTTTGTACCCTGATAGTATTGCATCCCATTGATTATCAATGTTCCACCAAGTTTCTGTGATACCTATTTTATCAATATCCTCATTTAATACCAGACACTCAAGATCACCCATCTTAGTAGTTAGACTCCTAGCATTTATATACAAGCACTTATAAAATTTGTCAGTATTTAGTTGTCTGCCTTCACATGGTGTAATTGAATGGGACTCTTTTTTTCATTTGACTGTTCCTCTTCATTTCCTACCTGTACTTTATCAATGTCTATCCTCTCCTCTTTAGTAGGATATATCGACGATCTCTTTCAATAAAGCCTCCCCAAGGGAGGACTCTGTCCAAATCAAGTGCTCCTCCATGCCTGTCAGATTTCCCCCAGCCCTTGGTTTAAAAACTCCTCTACAACCTTTCTAATTTTACATGCCAGCAATTTGCTTCTGTTTTGGTTTAGGTGAAGCCCATCCTTCCTGTATAGGCTCCTCCTCTCCCAAAAGATTCCCCTGTTCCTAATAAATGTAAATTCCTCTTCCAAATGCCATCATCTCATCTATGCATTGAGACTTAAGATTATAACTGGCAAACAAGAGGAGTAGAGAAATAGAAATCAATGAACCAACACTGGTGTGTTAGAAATTAGGCTTGTTGGTGGACAAAATAATAAAGAGATGAGCTATTCCAACCATCACTTCTTTTTGGGGACATTAACAAAAGACTTTAGGAGAAAAATGGGCTACTGGACCAGCTTCACCAGCATAGTTGCTACCACCACTGTCTCCTGGGACCCCAGATCTTCTTCAGCCTAATCCTGAAAGATGTCCTGAAAAGACTAGGCCAGAGAGAGGGATTTAGATGACATTACACCTCCACCAGATCTGGCTAAAACCATCTGGGATATGAGACTTTGTCACATGCTCCCCACACCCTCCACTGTGTCCTTTCCATTCCTCACCTTATTTATTTTTTCTGTCTTTCTCCTTTTGCTTTCTGTCAAATAAGAATCTGGCATAGATGGCCAAGACTATATATTCTGCAACATTGCTGTAAGCCTGTGACCGGAAAGAGGCAGCTAAAAGTAGTCCCCAAAACAGCCCAATGTTGGTACAAATTTTCCAGGTCTTGAAGTGGCTGATGAGACTCTGTGTTGGGCCTTTGTTTTACTGCAGTGAGTTTGCAAGTGAAAGTCAATACCAGAGACAGAAACTGCATTTTCTATCTTTGCCATTCATTTCTCTCCCCTTTTTGTGTGTGTTTGTCTTGTTTAGTATTTTAGGAAATGGAAATGGACTTTAGTAACAACAGCAGCAGCAACATCTCCAGCCCATATCAACAAACTTCTCTCTTCTCCTAAAAGGTCAGTTTTTTTCATCTTTGATACCATCTCAAAGATTTAAACAAAGGGGCTTTTCCTTCTAAAAACTCTCTTCAGCTAAAAGGAAAGGGAACAAGAAATGTTATTAAAATGATAGCCTTACTTAAAGCTTTATATTTCCAAAGGCTTTAACTGTTTTTCTGTATATTTAATAAAAAGTTAAAAACATTTTTAATTGTGTATTTGTCATGGCACCAAGCAGGCTGAGATCTCTGTATACCTCCCTGCACTTTATTTAGAACTGTTTAATGTTGGGCAGTTTCAGAGTCATGTTGACACCTTTGACACTTTGGGCCCATCTAAATTAATATAACACTCCTTGTCTCTATCCCAGGGTTTAACCATGTCATCAGCTGTTGCAGAAAAAACACAGATTCCTGAATTCACATCTTGGGTATTAAAAATGCATTTCAATTCACTTTTCAAATATATTTTAATTTGTAAACACTGTCTCCCATGAAATATACTGTAGGGGAAGAAAGAAGGGGAACAAGCAAAACAAATAACATATGAAAACAGGAATAATATTTTTACTTACACATGCTAGGTAAGCACTGAATAATTTTACTTATTGCTCCATCACACACAAGTTATTTATCACATTGCCTAATTTATGTAGATGATTATAATACCTGCTGTGGCCTTTATCCATCCTCCATTCCATCGGAAGTTCAAGATGTTTTTTCTAAAGGCAGCTTCATTCTGCTTTATGTTGTGTTTGTTTTATGAAGGAGGATTATATTGCGGTTCAGTGATGCAGATATATAATGCATATTGGGGCATTTTTCCAGATGGTTCTTAAAAGGAACTGAAGAGGGAATGTTTTAGAAAAATGTTTGGTACCAGAGGACAGTAAGGAAGTAGCTAAAGCATTGGCTTCCAGTTCCTTTTTGCTGGTGCACTGCATCCTTGTAATAAACTAATAAATAGATGTCACCTTTAGGCCACTGGCCCTATTTTGGGATGGTGATGAGCTATCAATGACCTCAAGTAAGGTTAAGCAATATGTATAGTCCACCACACTGAACAGAAGTAAATGTTGAGCAAACACCGCCTTCTTTACTCTCAAGAGTAAATTGGTTAGAAGTGGGGAGCGGATTGAGGCAAGCCAAGAATGGGTATGTTAAGAGACCTGAGGCCAGATTTTTAAAGATATTGAGGTGCCTAACTCCCATTGAAATGAGAGGGCTTTTGGCACCTAAATACCTTTACAAAATTTGGCCCATAGTCTTAAACATCCTCCTGGTGCAAATGAGGGGTTTAGCTGTGTGCTCTATTCTTAGGCCTCACCCCTACTACCAAGCAGAAGTAACTTAGGAACTAGGTAGCAATACTCTCACAAATGCAGGTTCACTTGCCTCCTTGTCCCACTCCCCACTTTCTACCTTGCACTAATGTACATAACACCCAGACCTGCACCACGCAGGGTCACGCAGTCTCAGAATATGAAAATACCACAACTATATTGTCCTAAGGATATTCAGGTGCTAAGGGAAATGCTTTCTTTTCAGAGTAAACTTCTGTTCATCTGCAGATTGACAAAAAAAGATCCTCTCATTTCTGGTTTCATTTTAAATGAAACTCATACTTGAGACAGTAAACTCAGAGGAGGGGATTTCTACAAGGACATAGCTGTAGAAAGGAAATATATAGGTGTGAAGTGAAAATGTGCTTTTTCTGTACCTCACTATTATTTATACCCCTTTGATATTAACTGAAGAGATTTCATTTTAAATAAGATCTTCCTGCCTCACAAATCTAGATCTATGGAATTCTGCAGCAAAGTTATAATTCTTTCTATCAAATCTTTTTGCTTTAGAAATAGCCATAGCACATAATAGCTACTTTATGACTTCACTGAAGGATTTGTTTGTTTATATTTATCAGCATTTCTGTGGTATACATCACCATAGCATTTGAGCAAGCTGGAGGAAGAGATATACAGGGGCACTCTAATGAAAGAAAGGGACCTTTTTTACATGTGACTGTGTTTAATAATTAGTCAGTAATTTGGCATGCACTTTGGGAAATATGAGAACCAGCCTTAGCATCAAGCTGAATTTATCAGAAGGTTCAGATCTTTTTTGGGTAATTACTTTTTCACATGCGTACCTGATCCCAAGTCTGTGTTGCTTCTAAAGGCCATCAAATTAATTGCAGATCTTCATATGGAGAGAGTCTCGGAAGGCTTGGGCTCTAAGGCTCAGAGGTGTGCAATGCATTCTGCAAGGCGTTGGACCTCAGGGAAAACTGGTAATGTACAATTTCACCAAAGCTGCCAGCCCAACTGATGAATTTAATATGGTGATATGAAAAGTGTATGCATGTGTGCAGGCGTGCTGAGGCCTGACCCTGAAGGAGGGATAGAAAAGAGAAGCAAAGGAAAATGTAAGCCAGAATCATCCCAGGGAACCAGCCTGCATGAATGAGAGAAACTTGGTCAGAGATCAAGTTTCAAGGAAGGGAGAAGAATCTAGTTAGATACAGAGAATGAAGAGAGAATGTTGGGATGTAGGGAAGAAGAAAGAGAAAGAGAGAAGGCCTTATAAAATAGCTTGAAAAGGGACTGGGAGTGGCTGGCTCACTACAAACGCAATTTTCCCTCTCTTGGTATTGACACCTCCTCATCAATTATTGGGAGTGGACCACATCCACCCTGATTGAATTGGCCTTGTCAGCACCGGTTCTCCACTTGTAAGGTAACTCCCTTCTCTTCATGTGTCAGTATATTTGTGCCTGCAGCTGTAATGTTCACTCCATGCATCTGAAGAAGTGGGTTTTTTAACCCACGAAAGCTTATGCTCAGATAAATCTGTTAGTCTTTAAAGTGCCACCGGACTCCTCATTGTTTTTATAAAATGAGGCATGCAGAATTATTTGGGGTTTTGAGGTTTAGCTTTACACTGATAATGAGCTGGAATGGCAAGAAAATATATGAAAAGTACATTACATTGAATCCTGTTTAAATTTAACAATATATTATAACATTGTCCCCAGTGAGCATGTACCCTCAAAAATCAGTTGTATATTCTGATCTTTAGCAAACTGACATGATTTATCAGTATTCTAACAGAGCTTTCACTTTGAAGTATTAGTCTTAACACTGATATCAGGTACAACATGATGTCATACACATGCCCCACATGTCCCTTGGAAATATCACAAGACCCAAATCTGAACTAGCTGATTTCCTGGTTTGGCATGGATTTTTTGAGGCTGCAAATGCCTCAAAACTGGCATGCAGTAGAGATATTCTGAACAGAAATAAGCTTGTTTCAAAGATAGATAGCATATTCAGTCAATTTTAATGGGCTCTGCCAGGTAAATTTAATACAGCACTGTTGTGCACTAAGTACTTCTGACATTGTTAGCTCCTTGGAACTTTCTTTTTCATTAGAGGACTTGAGAAATAAAAGGCCTCCACCAACTAGATTAAAATAGAAGTGCAAGGGCAATGTTTATGGAATAGAAATCCGGGATAACGGTTGGAAGAAACAACATGAACTGTGAGTCCCAATGAACTTTTTAAATCTTTAAAGGGTTGTGTAAAGCAATGGTTCTCAAAGCCAGTCTGCCGCTTGTTCAGGGAAAGCCTCTGGTGGGCCAGACCGGTTTGTTTACCTGCTGCGTCCGCAGGTTCGGCCGATCGCGGCTCCCACTGGCCGCGGTTCGCCGCTCCAGGCCAATGGGGGCTGCGGGAAGCGGCGCGGGCCAAGGGACATGCTGGCTGCCCTTCCCGCAGCCCCCATTGGCCTGGGGTGGCAAACCAAACCTGTGGATGCGGCAGGTAAACAAACCAGTCCGGCCTGCCAGGGGCTTTCCCTGAACAAGCGGCAGACTGGCTTTGAGAACCATTGCTTTACACAACCCACAAAGCGGTGGACCAGCTTTGAGAACCACTGGTGTAAAGGATGCTGTCTGTTCAGTCTTGTTAATTGTTATGGAGTAACTTTGGCCATCTGCAGTTATCATCCCAGCAATGAAAAGCATTACTGTGTCATCACAGGACATTTTCTAGCGACATTCAGTGACTTTCAGAGGCTTTAGCTATTTGTTTTATATTTAACAGAAAGGTCCTTTTTACACCAGGGCTGCAGTTCAGGTGTACCAGCCTATTAATATTATGGTTGAAAATGTACTAACTGCTAAAGGAAGCCCTTTGCACTTGTAACTTTAGCGCCCTCATGGCCAAGATGGAGTCTGCGCCTGAAGGCCGTTCTGGCCAAGAGAAGGCACGCACAAGAATGCAGCAGGAAAAATCCCTTCCACCCCAAGGGCACCTGTTCCAAACCCCCAGAGTGAACACACACACACCACAAAACTACAATGGATATCAGAAAGGGAAATATTTATTTACAGAGGGATGAGAGGAGAAAAACAACACGGGGAAATGTAGGGGAAGCAGTAGAACAGGGTTGCATCCAAAGCAAGGCCACACAGGCCCAGTGGTAGCACAATCACACTCTGAACTGGCAGATGATCCCTGACTAATACACAATGCCCCGGACAATGCCTTGGATAGCCTGAATGGTAGCTGCTGGTTCTCGCTCCTTGACCTCCACGGCGGATACTATCAAGTGCCCATGGCACCAGAGGACCGTGAGAAGACAGCATTCATCTTCCCCTTAGGGTTTTACCAATTTAATCGCATGCCCCAGGGAGTATCTGGAGCTCCAGCCATGTTTCAGTGACTCATGGAGCGGGTGGTAGGGGACATGCACTGTTGGAGTGTCTAGTGTACTTGGATGACATTGTAGTGTTCGGGCACACTTTAGAAGAACACGAGACTCGGCTGTGTAAAGTTCTAAATCGTTTGGAACAGGTTGGCCTCAAGTTATCCTTAGACAAGTGCATCATCTGTGCGGTATGTGGGACACATAGTGTCTGCAGATGGTATAGCTACAGACCCAGAGAAGGTGAAGGCGGTAACCACCTGGCCGAGGCCCACGACTCTCAAGGAATTACAGTAGAGTCTGGGATTCTGTGGCTATTACCACAGGTTCATCAAGAATTTTTTGCATATCGTACATGCTCTCACAGAGCTCACCAAGGGATACCCCCCCACACACAAATAAGAAGAAGGGGAATTCACCTCAGCATAAGTACTTTAATGTGGGTGCACCTTTTGGAAAGCGGTGGACTGCTAAGTGTGAAGAAGCTTTCCATAAAATCATTCAACAGCTCACTCAAGCACCTGTTTTGGTGTATGCTAATCCCACTCAGCCATATGAACTTCATGTCGATGCAAGCTACACCAGTTTAGGCACTGTCCTTTATCAAGAGCATGAGGGCAAACTCCGATTGGTAGAGTTTGCAAGTCGAGGACTCACACCGCCTGAGAGAAACTACCCTGCTCATCAAGTGGAGTTCCTGGCATTGAAATGGGCCATCATAGAGAGGTTCCATGACTACCTCTATGGGGCCAAGTTCACTGTAAAAACCGATAATAACCCTTTGACATACATCAAGACAACAGCTAAATTATCCATAGCAGGGCACCGGTGGTTAGCAGCACTCTCTACCTATGATTTCACTCTGCAGTATTGACCCGGTCGAACAAACATGGATGCAGATGCCTTGTCTTGGCGGCCTCACTCTAAGGATTTATCACCCAATGATCAGATGAATGTGGGGACCCTTGAATAGAGACCTTTATGCCAACGAGTATCCATTGTGGAGGAAAAGTCCACAGCCAATGAAGAACGAGCAATTGACTGTCCCGGTGAGTCACCAGAAGCCATACCCATAGTCTACTCAAGTTTTACTAGCATACAGGATCCTCAGCTGACCAGACTAAAGGATCAAGAGGTGGAACATGCTCAGTGAGCTGATCCACGGATAAAGGACATATTTTATGCATTGGAAAGGGGAAAGGATCCCAAGGCTATTCGACTGAGTCACACAGAGGAGGCCCTTTTGCTGAAAGAATGGGACTGCCTATTGGTTCGGGATAGACGACTTTATCAAAGGCAGAAGCATCCCCAGAGGCCTCACCCAAAGCAATTGGTGCTACCGCAGAAGTACCAGCGAGGCGTGTTGGAGGCCTTCCATGATCAAATGGGGAATTTCGGAGTCGAGCAATTGGAGGCCCTAGTTAAGGCAAGATTCTATTGGCCCCGGATGGGGCATAACATTGCCCACCATATTCGCACCTGCACCAGATGTATCCAACAAAAAACTCTTCCTAAGCAGGCAGCTCCTCTTGTCAGCATCACAAGTTCTGCACCCATGGAGCTTGTCTTTATGGACTTTCTATCATTAGAGCCTGCCGGCCGGGGTACTACAAATATATTGGTGGTCACTGACCATTTTACTCGTTATGCCCAGACTTACCCCACCAAAGATCAAAAAGCTTCCACGGTTGTCAAAATCCTGTGCGAAAGTTCTTCATTCACTATGGGTTGCCCGCCAGCCTACACTCAGATCAGGGATGGGATTTTGAAAGTCGGTTAATAAAAGAACTTTGTAAGATCATGGGGATCAAGAAATCACTCACCACCCCTTATCATCCACCAGGGGATTCACTGCCAGAACGATTCAACCACACGCTACTGAACTTGCTGGGAACTCTGGCGCCGCAGCAGAAAAACTACTGGTCCAGCTCCGGCCTGCCCTTCTCGGGCGATTCCCCCCTGGCATAGTGCTCCGCCTGGCTCCTGTCCTGGCAGGTCCCCAATCGGCCACCCTGTCCTTCCCAGACTTCAGGCAGGTTCTCTGCTGCTTCACTTTGGGAGGGCCTGCTTGCTGCAGCCCTTCTCTCACTCTCTCCAGCTCCATTGCCCCACCTGGAGTTTCCCTCCTTTTTCTCACTCTCGCCCTCCCCCTTAGGAAAAAGATTTAAAGGGGCCATGCTCGCTAAACCCCAAGGGGTCACACACTCATAATATCTCAAAGTCCTTTACTACCTGAGGCAGTGACGATTGAAGGTCATGAGTGAACTCCTACCTCCACTGAAGTCAGTGGCAGTTTTGTCACTGACTTCAGTCTTCTTCCTCCTTGCATTAATCCCTTCAGATGGGGTCCAGTCTATGAGCAGTCTCCCTCCAAGGAGCTATGTTCAGTGCCATATCCTGTATCACAGCATATGCTAGTATGTCTTTCTTTATGACATCCACCACTTCTCCTTGGGTTGGCCTCTCTGTCTTTTGTCATTGACTTCAGTGGGGCCAAGATTTTACCCCAGGTTTTTAGAAACGCACACAAGCATTTTTAAGCCTAATTTACAAATGCATCTTCCATGATTGTGTATATAATTTCATGCATAGATGGCCATTTATGCATCTAGCACATTATTTGCACATAGTTATGATGATGATGTGTGTATTAACACTATTGAATGTATTTTTGCACATCTGATTTTGTGTGCACAGTTCTAAAAATCTAGCCCTAGATAACTTGCCTAACTATTAACAGGGCACTGCAGAGGCACCCTGCTGACAAGGAGGCACTTGGGTGGCAGCCACTCCCGCTACATTTGGGAAATTATGGGGGGTGGTCAGACAATGGGGTGATCAGACAAGAATTACGTAACGGCAGTAGACATTGAGATATAAAAAGTTAAAGCTTTATAACTGTTAAAACACAAATTATCAATATCACATGTCAGAATGTACAAAGTAATCATCCTTAACTTAAACTCTCATATGTTCTCAAGCAGCCTCTTTCTCACTGTGCCTATCTGTAAAAATGTCAGTTGTTATCAATGGAAATATTTTTAGTCGGTCTGTGTGTGTTCGGTGAAATCAGCATTCCAACACTTACCAATAAAACACTAATCCTTCTTAGCCAACTCATGATCATCAACTGAGTTGGTGTCAGAGTCAGCAATAAAATTAGAGTCCACGCTCGCAGTCCTCTGCCCCAATGGCTGTACTACCATCCATCTCAAATATGCAATGCTGATTTTGTAGTGCCTTTGAGTTTTTGATTTAAGTGTGTGTGTATATGTATATAGGAGATGTTTTTGTGAGTGTATATACAATACAGAGAGAATATACATCATGTAGATAGCCAGAAGGAGAACTATTTGGGATTAAAACATCAGTACTTGCAGCTTCTCTGGCACATACACTACGAGCTGCAGGAGACCATGCTAGCATTAGCTTTTCTACCTCATCCACAATTCTTTCTGTTGTTTCCATAGAGTTACCACAAGGACAGCCGTGAATCAAGACCATAAACTGGGTACCAGTGTAACTTCTACAGCACTATTCCATGGGGCATTATCACATGATTTGCTACCAGATTGTGCCAACTACAGAATGTAAATGAGGTTAGAAAATATACATTGTCAGATTCCCAGGTGTATATGGTAGCATGGAGCTGCAAGAACAGCTCTGTAGGCTTAACCCTCAGACAGACTCTGTTATAGCTGCTTTCCTCCTTTTCTTAAATACATATAGGCCATTGTAACATCTTCCTTCCAGGCAGTCCTTTCTTTTCTTGGCCTTTGCCCTGTTCCCATCATTCTTTCTGCAAATGACGAAAGAAACAAAAGGCCAAAACATCAGAAGTAATTAACAAGCAGAAAGTTGTTTCAGCCCTCTGAGGTATGCCTCACAGTGTTAGAGCTTCAACAGGAAAGCAGGTATAAGGGACAGGAATGAGAAGAGTTGGGGGGGAGAAATGTGGTGCAGAACTGGAAAGAACATACATCAGCAAAAATGATGCCTTTGGCATTGTTGAGCTCTGTTTTATTAGTTGAAATAATGTCAGTGGAATCAACGATAAGTGGTGCTATTTATGCTAATATTATTTTTATAAGCTATAACTGTTCCAGTGGGTTGCATTGTTATAACTCCATTCCAGCTGCATGGAAGTCTTGAGTCACATGGCTTTGGGCTCCATCAGCTGAATAATATTAGGAGAAAATTCTGTTAACACTGAGCTATTCAACCCAGCATGGTCAAGTTAGCTAGATAGATATTTTAGACAGATAGACAGCAGAGGAATGTAAACCAATTAAACAACATTTCCTAGTGCACCAAGCTGTCCCATGAGTAATACAAGAGCTAATATAGATTGGTGGGTTTGAAATGTATAGATAGCAACAATGTATAAAAGATACTGGTGAACCAATTCTTTGGGTATTATTAATATGGTTTGGATAATCAGTGGAAAGTTCTTGGTTCTGAACTGAGTTTTTTTGGTTTAAAAAAATAATTGCAAAATCAGAATATGTGGAACTGGAAATGAAACAAACAAAAAACCCACTAAAAACTAATTATGATAGGAATAAAATTAAAAATATGTCAATCAGTCTTCCATTGTAACTCTTCAGTATTTTTTTGTCTTAGGCAATATTTTAAAATGAACGATATGTCCGTGCCTTCTAGCACTGCTGGCTGCGTTTCAGTTATTTAATAACTACCTCCTGCAGTACCTTACTATTGCACCAGAAGAAGGTGAGGAGAAGGGTGAAACATCCACTGCATATTAACTAATGTTAGCTATCAGTTGCTGTTATAATTTACTGCAATTATGAAATGGAAAGGGAAGGGTATTTTCTATTTGTAGAGTGAAATTGAAGGCCAGGGAAAAGGGACAATCACCCTCCAATCAGTAAAGGGCAATCTGATGTTGGGGCTCAACTGAAATCCTGCCAGAGGTGGAGAATTTATTTCACTTGTCTGCCCAAGTAGATTGATCAACATGCATCCAAATCAGACATCATATATAAGTAGAGCTGAACACATGAGGAAAAATCTATTTGAGAAAAATTATTTGAAGGGAAAAATGCAAAAATACTATTGGCAATGAATTATTTTCATGCATTAGTTTACCAATTAAATGGTGATATTTGAACATAGTAATCTAACAGACTATTTTATTTTATGCTTTCTCCTCTTTCCTTATACTACAGGGATTAGATTATTTCCCTGAATTCTATCCAAAGGGATGGGGCTTAGCAGTCCTATAAATACAAGACTGCATTAGAACTATGGCCACAGAGTTACAACATGTGTGTACTTTCCTTTTCTACTACCCATTGCCGTTATTCTAAGGTGCACTGTGGCTGACTGCAGTTTGCTGTTAATAATCCTCATTACAAATGTCATGTTCCTCTCCCCGTAGGCAGTAGGGGAGCTTAGAACACTTGAGGGGAATGAAGGGGTGCCGAAGGTGACTGAGCCTGAGAAGAGCCGGTGAACATATACTGCTCCGAGAGGTTATAACAAGGTGGGAGTGATTTCTGTCAGGGATCCCAGCTCGCTGTCTGTCTGCCTCTGTTCCCATTTTCTGTATGGTTTTTGCAAATCAGTGTATGGTCCAGACTCCTCCAAGTAGAGGTATGTGCAATTCTCAGTTCATAGGCTAAGGGTGAAAGAGATGGCAATTGGGAAATGCTGTCATAGATAGAACTGATTTGCTGGAGACTTTTTTTATTTGTAATAGTGTGGTACTATCAGCACTCATTGGACGCAGCCATGCAAAGTCCCTACTTTGCCGGCCATATCCTCTCAACAGCCAGCACCATACACATGTGGGGTGGTGCTAACTATCTGATGGCCCCCAGGAAAAGGGGAGCTGCAGCTGCTTATGCACCTCTACTCCCCCTCCTAGCAACTGTCAACCACAAGTAGCACTGTTGCATTCAGTGCCACCCAGGCAGGGCCAGCCTTAGGGAAAATGGCACCCTGGGTGAACTTGTATTTTGGTGTCTCTCACCCCTGCTGCCTCCCCATCCATTGCCCCTGGCCCCCACTGCCTCCTCAGGTTCCCCACCACCGCCATCACCCCTGGGCCTCACTGCTTCCACACGCCCCAGCTCTCCACCCATTCCCCTGGCCCCACAGGCTCCCCAGTTCCCTATTTCCCTTGGGCCTTGCTGTCTCCCCCACATATTGTCCCAAGTTCCCTTCTGCGGCCTCGCATCCCAGGCCCCGCCCCACTCCTTGCCTCTTAGTCATGACACCCCCCTGACAACGGCACCCTGGACGGTCGCCCATGTCACCCAGTGGTAAGGCTGGCCCTGCACCCAGGGATGAGTTGAGCCCATATTTCCATCATTTGTGGAAAAGCTAGATGGTTTTTAATATTTTCCAGAGATAAGAAGCAGGTATTTTTAAAAAGTATTTTACATGTCAATATTGTGAGTGCCTGCCTCCCCTGCACACCTCCTTAGAGCAGGGATCACTGCTGCAGAGACTCTGCTTCAGTTTCCCGCCAGGCCTGCAGCTGATCCACCCAGACTCCAACACCTTCTGGCTTGAGGTGACTTGGCCCTCCAGGAACATCATATAAAAGTTCTACCCCTCCCAGGGTATGCAGAGTCCAAAATAAACACAAACAAATACACTCTTCTTCTCTCTGCCTTCAGGAGGCCCTGATAGGCGGCAGTCTTTCCTCAGTTCCTAGCCCCAGCCGGCCTTGACTCCCACTCCACTAGCTCAAGGTTGCTCTCCCTCGCAGCCAGACAGCAACTGAGCTGGGCTCTTCCTTTTTAGCTTCTCCCTTTAGGCTTGACACCTACTGCAGGTGTAGTTGGGAAGAGCTGAGAGAGGCCACAGGCTTTCCTTAACCCCTTCTTAGCCAGGGTGGGGTATGTGTGCACCCCATCACAATACTCATGAAACACTTGACATTTTCACACAACACTCAATAAACAGAAAAAGCAACAAACACTTAGTACTGAGGCAACTCTACAAAGTTGGTTCCACACACCTGAATTCTACATTCTCCTTTTCACATCTCTTTGCAACTGTGGATTCTACTGGGTCAGGCCGACCTTTTCTTTCTTGCAACTGTAGGAAACTTGAATGACTCGTATGCTCAGTTTCCGCCAGGAAAGTGAATGAACGGTGTAAGATTGTTCAGGTGTGGGGGAAAAAATCCCTTCTTAAGTGAATATATACTGCAACTATAAGAAAAGTAACAGTGTTTTTGTCTCCTGAATTGTGTTTAAAAAAGTGTTTTCAACATCAAAGGGATATTCATGATAAGGGCTCAAAAACAAAGGTATTGATTTATCCTTTTGGTCCAAGTATTTGCAGCCTATCATGCTGCCTTCCCTTAAATGTTACATCAAATTATGATCCCCATGGGTCTGCCATAGTATGTGATTTTAGAAGCAACAGAATGTGATATAGCGATTAGACTGTAAAGCGCTCAGGTACAGTTCTTCAGGGCCGATATCTGTTATCATGTCAATGACAAAGGCCCACTCGGAAACGAAACCAGTGGATCAAGGTGAAGCAGCTGGCTAAGTGTCCATTTCATTAGCATACTGGTACTTACTGGGCGTTGGCAACCAGCCAAAGAATTTTGTCACATTAGTTCTCATCAGCTTCCTTTCCAATTTTCCTTTTGAATATATCCGTGGTTAAAAACAGAAATGCATGGAGATAGAAGGCCTTACTACCTAATACAGCGTACTGCTAAGACATTTACATTTTAAAATTACACAGTATAACTGAGTTTCCGAAGGTCTTGGGGAGGAGAGACACTCAAATGCTTCAGAAAATAATAGTTTTGAAAACTAGGAGAAGCAAGGTGGTGAATTGTGTGCTCAGAGTCTCCCCCCTCATTGGAGTGTATAGACACTACAATCTCTTGGCTGGCTTCCTCAAGTCTGGAGGAGACTGGCCTATTTGCCAAAGGTCAAATGGCTCTACAGAAGTCTGCATTGTGGGTTCCCCCAGACCTGGAGTGCAACGAAGAGGGAATGCTGGATGGCTTGCCTGCCAAAGACCAACTAGTTTGGCAGAGACAGAATGCTTCAGGGTAGTGAAAGCAAAGTGCTGGCGAGCGCTGAAGAAAGAGGTTTCACTCTAAGCTGTGGGGGAACCCAGAGCTCATTGAGAAGGTACATGCCAGCAGAGGGCTTTTTTTTTTTTTTTAAACTTAAGAGAAGGAACAACATGACCTATTGCTATTAACTATAATGTGTTACCTAGCATGCTGGGGGTAGAGGACAGAAATTTCAGCTTTTCTATGGCTTTTGTGCACCATGTATGTCAAATCTATAATTCTGTGGTACAGTCGGTAATGCACCCTTTTGATAGGAGTGTGCTAAGTTAATGCTCTGATCTAATTTATAAAGCAAATAAATATTCAGGTCCAGTCCATGTGCATTGACTGCCATCTTGGCTGACACTGAGAATTAAGAACCTAAGAACAGCCATACTAAGTCAGACCACTGGTCCGTCTAGCCCACTGTGCTGACTTCTGACAGTAGCCTGTACCAGAGCTTCAGAGGGAATGAAGTGAACAGTCAGTCAGTCAGTGAGTGATCCATCCCCTGTTGTCCACTCCTAGCTTCTGGCAATCAGAGACTAGGGACACCTAGAGCATGGGGTTGCATCCCTAATCATCTTGGCTAATAGCTATTGATGGATCTGTCCTCCATGAACTTATCTTTTTATTTTTTTGAACCCCCGTTACAGCTTTGGCCTTCACATCCCTGACAATGAGTTCCACAGGTTGCCTGTGCATTGTTTGAAGTACTTCCTTATGTTTATTGTAAACCTGCTGCCTATTAATTTCATGGGGACCTGGTTCTTGTGTTAGGTGAAGGAGTAAATAGCACTCCCTTAGTCACTTTCTTCACACCGTTCATGATAATTATTGAACTGGGGACTTCCAAAGCATGAGTCTCTACAGATTGAGCTAAAGATCCAGGCTCTCAAACTATGAGCTGTAATGGACTCATTCTGTGAGGATCACGTAGAGGAGGACACAGAATAGACACTGATCAGTGGGTTACACATACACAGCTTTTCTTACAAGGGTCTCTTATTTTTAAGACACACACAAAACAACCCTTACCTGACTTTCAGAAGCAGCCACCAAATTTGCACCCAACTTTGGCAGGTGCCAATAACCGTGGGTGCATTTCAGCCCTCCCTAGTGGCTCAAAACCACATCAAAAGTGTGTCAAGGTCATTCTGTTGTGTTCCTCCATTTTTTTTCATGGCTTCAGTTGGAGTTTTCCTAGGCTAAAGACCAGCATTAGGAATTTTGCCATGCTAGACAATTTCTTCCCCTTGGAAAATTTTTGAGGATAGGAGAGATGAGCAGTGCACTGGTGTGACACTTCCTGGCTGGTATGGCTGGATGCCCTTAAAGAAGGAGACCAAACCATTAACCTGGGCTGGAGGGGCAGCCATCACAGAGCAGTGATAGTGAAGCTCCCAGGTGAGGAGGCATGAGGGGAGCATGAAGGTGTCAGAGAGGAGGCTGGGCCAGAGTTATCCCAAAAATATCTGTGCCTTGGGTGGCCTACACCTAATGCTGGTCAGGGCTGTGTAAGGCATTGGACCCCCACATAAGGAATTACCATCTCAGACCACATAAGGAAGTAAGGCCATGTCTACTCTACAAAGTTCAATTGATGCAAGTTATGTCAGTGTACAGCCACTGACATCTGTATATCGCTTGGGTGCATGCACGCTTGGCTACTTGCATTGGCACTGCACATACTCGCCTTTGGTGCTTGCAGCAATACAAAGTGTAGTGCATCATGGGTAGGTATCCCAGTGTGCCCTGCACCACAATGACACCTTACAAATTTTTAAAAAACTTTCCCTCAAACTTCATCTCTGGCCATCACTAACCACCTCGGTTCAACCATGTAAAAATGGCTCCCAGCCTCTCTGTAAGTTAAGACAAATGCCTTTTGGGACATTTTTGCAGTACTTTGTGGGTTGTCAGAGATTCACCCAGGGATTTCTGGGAGCTAAGGTTCACGTTCCCACCATGCCACTTTCCCCATCCCATGATACTTTCCACTTCCCATAATTTTTTAGGATTAAAAAAAAAATGCCAGCAATCCAGCACACTCTTTTTCCATCTATGCCATCTCTCTGGCAGAAATATGGACCCAGCAGAGCTTAGCACAATTCTCATGTGCATTGCTGGTACAGGCCCCCACAGTTTTCCAGTATTTGCAGAGCTTGAGGGAATACAAACATAACTGTGGTGAGGAAGTTATGGAGATGGTTGAGTACAATAATTGAAAGCTGATAGCTATAATTTTTAAAAAAAGTCTCAGTTTGCTGCTGGCATTGGAGGATCAGCTCCACATGGTAGAGCACCATTTCTGGGCCCAAGAAATGAGCAATGTTTGGTGGGATCGTATCATAATGTAGGTTTAGGATGATGAGCAATGGCTGCAGAATTATTGGCTGCAAAAGGCCACATTCCTGGATCTGTGTGCTGAGTTTGCCCCAGTCCTCCAGCATAAATACACCAAAACAAGATCTGCATTGACAGTGGAGAAATGAGTGGAAATCATGCTCTGGAAACTTGCAATACCTGATTGCTACTGGTCAATCATTTTGAAATTTGAATATCCACAGTAAGGGCTGTTTTGCTCCAAGAGTGTAAGGACATTAAACATTTCCTGCTACACAAACCTGTGACTCTTAGCAGCATATAGGAAACACTGGATGGATTGGCAGCAATGGGATTTGCAAACTGTGGTAGGATAATAGACAGTACACACCTCTATTATGGCACTAGCTCACTTAGCCACAGAGTTCATCAACAGAAAGGGCCACATTTCTATGGTTATACTAGGGCCTAATGGGTCACAGGGGGTGCTTATCATTGTGGGCTGAGCAGGGAAGGTGCATGAGGCTCACATCTTTAAGTCCACAGGCCTTTTCAAAAAGCTGTAAGCAGGGACATTCTTTCCAAATTGGCAGATTACCACTGTGATGTAAAACCCTTTCACCTGTAAAGAGTTAAGAAGCTAAGGTAACCTAGTTGGCACCTGACCCAAAATGACCAATGAGGAGACAAGATACTTTCAAATCGGGAGGGCGGGGAACAAAGGGTCTGTCTGTGTGATGCTTTTGCTGGGAACAGATCAGGAATGCAGCCTTACAACTCCTGTTAGTTAGTAAGTAACCTAGCTAGAAATACATTAGATTTCCTTTTGTTTAATGGCTGGTAAAATAAGCTGTGCTGGATGGAATGTATATTCCTGTTTTTGTGTCTTTTTGTAACTTAAGGTTTTGCCTAGAGGGATTCTCTATGTTTTGAATCTGATTACCCTGTAAGGTATTTACCATCCTGATTTTACAGAGGTGATTCTTTTACCTTTTCTTTAACTAAAATTCTTCTTTGTTCTTAAGATCCAAGGGTTTGGGTCTGTATTCACCTGTACAAATTGGTGAGGATTCTTATCAAGCCCTCCCCAGGAAAGGGGGTGTAGGGCTTGGGGGGATATTTTGGGGGAAGACATCTCCAAGTGGGCTCCTTCCCTGTTCTTTGTTTAACATGTTTGGTGGTGGCAGCATACGGTTCAAGGACAAGGCAAAGTTTGTACCTTGGGAAGTTTTAACCTAAGCTGGTAAAAATAAGCTTAGGGGGTCTTTCATGCAGGTCCCCACATCTGTAACCTAGAGTTCAGAGTGGGGAAGGAACCTATCCCGGCTCATGAAGCCATACACTGGTCACCTTGACAGCACCAAGGAAAGATTCCACTCTTAGCTCAGCAGGTGCAGAATGACAGCTGAATGTGCTTTTGGTACACTGAAAGTCTGCTGGTGGTGTTTACGCATCAAATTAAATCTCAGCAAGAAAAACATTCCAGTGCTGCTAGCCATGCTGTGTACTGCGTAGCTGTGAGGCAAAAGGGGAAAAGCTGGCACCAGGGTGGAGGGGAGAGGTGGACCAGCTGTCTGCTAAATTTGAACACCCAGACACAAGGGCTATTAGAAGAGCCAAGTGTGGAGTTATGAGGCTGAGGAAGGCTTTAAATGAGTATTTCATAAGTCAGCCACAGTAGAGTTATCTGTTGCTTTCATGAAATAGTGCCGGTCTTGTGTACTCTAGTTTGTATATTGGCTGGGTCTTTGCCTGCTGCTATGAATTCTATAATGCATGGTGTATGAGGAAGAGCTGGTAGGGCAGGCTGTGAGAACAGACTGGGAGCAGAAGAAGAGCTCTGGCTGAAAAAGAAGACACCAGAGCTAAGTAGGGATTCTTGTGGGATAATGGACTTTATTTTAGGACCCTGAGGATTAAGAACTGTTTTTGTTATTAAACCAGCCCCAGGCAAGGAGATGGTGTTATCCATCTGAAAGCCTGAATGCAGTTCTTAAGAGACCTACATGGGTGGGTGGGGGGGGGGCCTAAAAGAGCCGGGGTGCCTGAAAGGGGACACTCAGTAAATGGCCACTCCCCTACAAACCCTTTTTGGAATTTATTCCCTATCCAACATTATACCAGTAAAGCGATGAAAACACTGCTGTCTGAACTTATGGAGAGGCTGGGAGCCATTTTTACATGGTTGAACCAAGGTGGAGGTGGTTAGTGATGGCCAGAGATGAAGTTTGAGGGAAACTTAAAAAAAGTTTTTAAAAATTTGCAAGGTGTCATGCATGTACACACTTACCCATCTCCCTTCCCCTTCATTAACAGGCTCATCTGTGCTCAGCTGGTGGTGCTGGCTAGACACCAGTGGAGACTCAGTTACTGACAAATGTCATAGTTTGAGTTCCCTGCCACGTCTCCCCCACCCTCCTCACCATTCATGGCAGGGGTCTCAGTCTCCTCCAACGTATCTGCAGTGGCTAGTGGTATCCTGGTTAGATCATTGCCAGGTAAAGCATGCAGTTCATTGTAAAAGCAGCAGGTCTGCAGGACAGCACCAGAGTTCTTGTTGACCTCCCCTTGCTTTGTGGTATGCTTGGCATAGTTCTTTCACTTGCAGACGGCATGGCTGCTGATCCCCACCATGCTCCTTTGCCAGCATCCCCCATGCAATCTGCTTGTACATGTCACTGTTTCTGTGGCTGGTCTGTAGCTGTGCTTGAACAGCCTCTTTTCCCCACAGCCCCAAGACATCCAGTACTTCCTGCCTGCTCTAGGCAGGAGTGTGTCTGGTAGCTCTCTGTGTATGTGGAATCAGCATGGTTTGTTGAGCAGTCACTGGGTACGTGGGTATGTGTGCTCACCAAGGTGGGTAATCAGGAAAAGGCATTTCAAAAACACGCAGCAGTTTTAAAGGTAGGGGAGTCTTCCGATCTCTGTGACCCTGGGCCATAGAATTCAAAGTTGTAAACAGAGCAGTCACTGTCATGGGGACACGGATGTTGTAGAACATCAGCTGTCTACATTCGCACTGCATCAACCGAAGTAGGTTGACTGTGGCTCTGCATGGTGGAGAGGTGGTTTTACTGCCTGTCTGAAAGGGCCGCTTACGTCTGTGGGAAACAAATGTTAATGTAGTCACATTCGTAACTCTGTCAGTGCAAGTGGACTTACATCAACGTAACTTTGTAGTGTTGTTAACAGGCCAAACCCTGAGTCCATTATACAGATACACATCAGATTCTGCCTGGTCCTTTCAGTTGCGATGAGGGAAGGGCACAAGAAGAAGGCCCCTCCCTCCTGTTCTTGTGCTTGGAGAGTACAGACACTGCTCCATCTCTACTTTCCTGGATGCACACCATACCCCAAAGGAGACAGAAGCCAGCCCTGAAGCTGGCTAGCTATGAGGGTGTAAGCTGCAACTAATAAAAGGGGTCTAGCAGGCTGCCTGAGAGCTTGAGGTAAATATACCTCATGGTGCTCTTGTGAGTACAGCTCAGTTGAACCCTCAGGGTCTCATTCTCTAAGTTGGAAAGGCAGCATTTATACCCACTGTGCACTGGTGTGAACAATTATACCAGGTGCAGGGCAATCAGACCTGAGTGGGCATGTCTACATTGCAGTATAAAACCAGGGTTCAAACTCAGGCTCAAGCCTAATCCCCCTTTCATCTACACGCAAATTGTGTTAACTCAGGGCTTGAACCCAGGGACCAAGGACTCCCCCGGGGCTGGACGTTCTGAGCTTAGTCAAGCCAGTACCCAGGGTTGAAGCCCTTTTGCTCTTTATTGTAGATAAAGCCCTACTGGACTTGTGCTCTGGGAGTCCACCAAAAAGTATCCCACAATTGGTTTTTATTCATCCTTATTCAGCCAGGTACCCACTGCAATCAAGGAGAGTTTAGCCTGAATGAGGACTAAATAAAAAATAAGGACCTGACAGTGCCACCCTTACTCACATTGAGTCATCCTATGAGTACTTACTCATAGGAGTAAGATTCAGGCCCTAAATAAGGACTAGGATTTGACCATATATGTTTTGATGAGAAATGTATAAAGAATGACCATGGGTATTTTAATAAGAAAACTATTCTATATTTAACATTAAAAAAAAAAAGTCTAACAATGTTACTTAACGCACAATACACATTTCACTTTTAGAGTGTCAATAGCCATTTGCAATTCAATGAAATGCATAAATATCAAGCGATCACGTGTTTCATCTGCAATATATGTTTCAATTGGTAGAAACAAGAAAAAGTATTTACTTTTCTGCCACATGTTAAATTCACTAATAGTCACAGTGCTGGAAGGAAAAAATGAGAAATCTTTTCCTTGGGTTAGCAGGGAGAAAGCTAATATCGGTCAGTGAATCCTATTATGATTATTATATATGACTCTGGGTCAGATTCATTCACAGATTGCACAGCTATTACTAAATAAGACTTCAGGTGGCCATATGTGAGTTTTTGTAAATTGTGATTGGGTTTCAGTGCAGAGACTGCCAGGTAATGGATTAACGAGCTGTCACTGTGAAATTCATTCATTTCTCCTTATCATTCAGAGAGCAGGTGTCCTGTCACTCTCTGCCAGGCTGCATGCACAGTCCAGGAAGACATGCAGCCTTCCACAGAGAAATGGAGGCAGCAGCAGATTTCATTTATCAGTAACAACATTCTGTTAATGAATTCTGACCTTTCATATCCGACACCTATGCATCCTCAATCAGCCTCTGCCATTGACTCCGGCAATTTTTCGGTTGAGTGTGATGGTGGTAAATGCACTGGAATAGGATGAGCGCTCAGTACCTGTGAATTTTTGAAAGCTTGGAAGAAGGGAAAGTAGTATGTGCACATATGTAAGTGCATGTGTTTGGAGGACACAGGGACTATGCTTCACTGAATCGCATTCTCTGTATGCACATGCACATGCGCATTGGCTTCAATGGCATTGGAGGGTGGGGAAAGTCAGTGAAGGATTTGTCTTGCTCTTCTCAAAGGATCAGCCAGTCCCACAAACCTCTGCAACACAAGTGGTATAAATTCAGGGACAATTAAATTATGTGAATTAGACTGGCAGTGGGATTTTTTTCTTTAATAAAAAAGCTAAACATGAGAGAACGTGTTTTGTTTTATATAAAAGAAAAAAAGTTAGCAGTGGGCCAGACAGGGGTTTTTTAAAATTATTTTTTGTAAGAAAGCCAATAAAATGTTTGGCTTGGAAAACTAAAAAAAGGGTGGGAAATGAATTCTATTTTGACCTTCAACTCAACAGCCTGTCTGATTGAATCTCCGAATACGAAGAGAGTGCTTTCTTCAACTAGGCAAAACCTTGGTGAGACTGCATTTCCTACCCTCTCATCGCCGTTTGTTTATACAGATTGTTTATAAAATGACCTCAGTGGCTTTAATGCATCAGCTACAACTGCAGCATTCCCTTTGCCAGACCTTGGGGAAGTCAGGACAAGGTTGGGAAAGGGTAGTGATCACCAGGCAAAATGAAGAATAAATGAGCTCAATACTATATTGTGTTTCCAATGTCCTTCCACAAAAACAAGGCACAGTAGTACAATATTTCAGAAGGGAACTTTTGAAAGGTTTTGTATTGCTCCAACCCTCTGGTATAAAAATATGCATGTAGCTTTGGATTTTGCAAAGTAGATAATTATCCCCAGAACATCAAACTAAGGTGGGGATTTCCGTCCCTCGCCCCTAGTATCTTTGGTGAAGAATGCCCTTCTGTAAGTAAGTTGGTTGAGGTATTGTGGAAAATGAAGCAGTTTCTTTGACAAGTATTACAAAATTGGCTACCAAATGAAGGCTGTCTTGCCTGAACACCTCATTTGATTTTCATAAGAAAATGTTTCCTGCTAGCTAACAAAAGGAGCTAGTATGAATTGTAAACCAGATGAATTGTTAAACAAGTGCAAAATCAAAGTCATCCTGAAAATAAAATTATTCACTCTCTATCTTGTGCCTCTCTAATACTCACAGAAGTTAAGGATGTTAAATTCTTTTCAGGTATCCCTATCAGGTGGATACAAGTACTCGAAACATTGAGGGTACCTGCCAAACCCTTTCTATAAATATTTGCCACCAAAGCATTTGTGCTTTGTAGGTGTGTAACCACATATCCACTGTCATTCCTGAAAGTGTTACCTCTGGGACTGGTATTCAGTGAGAATTATGTTACTTTGTAGCTCTTCAATGTGACATCGAGAACATAGGTATTTTGGAGGTACCCATATTGCGGTTGAGGATCATGTGACCACTGCATGACAAACCCATCTCTTGATAGGAAATGCAGTACTGATTTCTCAAAGCTCTGCAAATTTAGGCCTTCCCCACTCAATACCATGACACACTGAAAATAGCATACTTCCCTTGGGAACATATTTTCTTTGGGTCCCCTAAAACAGGGTCTCTGTTATAGCTCTTTGTGCTGCTCCAGTGCTGCTAAATGGCTGTAAAGCTGCCTTAACTGGGCAGTTGAGAATTCCCCTAGCTTGGGAAAATCTCTGGGTGGTATAGGTCTAGCACAGTTGGCTCTACTCCACAACCTCTCACTGCCTGAGAGCATGAAGTGCAAATGTGGCCATGGGAGAAGAGGGCATGGCAGAGAGCCACTGTGTTTTGGCTAATCCCCAGCTGGGGTAACTCTGAACAACCCTAAAGCTGCTCTAAATGGCACCAGGGGATAAATCAGCTCCCAAGACATCCTGTGATCAAAGATGTACAGCACTGGTGATGTACAATAATCTTTGCCTCTGCATCCTGCAACCAAGTACAGCTCAGCTAGACCTAAAGATTGGGCCTAAAACAGATATTCCAATACAAAAATTTGCTACCTGTGTGTAAAGATAGCTGGGACCCATTTAGCGCATATACTAAAAACCACAGGAGATCCTCAGCTGAGAGTCTTTTTAAAAAAACGGAACACTTCTTTGTACCTAATATTTGATCATTAATCCTGGCTGAGAGCTCAAGATGCTATGCAATATAAATGTCAATTAAAATATGAAATAAAAATGTACATGGCAACTTTAACTTGAACCAGAGCAAATATTAAGTCAACTTAAATATAATATGTATATGCTTATAAATGATTTAGGCCATTTCTGAAGAATCCTACATTCTTAACTATGCCCTTAGTCATGTAAAGCCATGCTTGCTTACTTAGGGTACGTCTACACTGCAAAGAAAAACCAGCGGTGCCGAGTGTCAGAGCCCAGGTCAATTGACTTGGGATTGCAGAGGTTAGGCGGCAGGGCTAAAAATGCAGCATAGCCATTCCCACTTGGGCTGAAACGCAGAATCCAAGAGCCACCCTCCTCACCAGGTTTCAGAACCTGGGCTCCAGCCTGAGTGGGAATTTCTACACTGCATTTTTAGCCCTGCAGCCCCAAGTCAATTGACCTGGCCTCAGATTCAGTGCCGTGGGGTTTTCCTTGCAGTGGAGAAATATCCTTACATGCTTAACTTTACGTTCTGTGAGTAGTCCCACTATACACACTGTGTAAAACTAAGCATATGAATAAGGCTTTGCAGGACCAGGGTCTATATTATTACAGTATCTCTCATATTTGCATATCTACTACATATATTACATAAAACAGAACTTCAAAGTAAAAGCTATATGACCAAACATTTTCATATGATGTATATGTGCTTTTTAGGTGTTCATAAATGCATACGGTATGTACATATTTTTTAGAGTCTGGGCCTGATTCTCCTTACACCTTTATATAGCCATTTGCACTTGTATTAAATAGGCCTGAAATGCTATCACTGGTGTAAGGAAGTAAAGAATTGGTAGGGTTTATCACCTACATTTCACTCATTTATGCTAGATTAAGACATGCAAAGTACAAGCGTTTGGCGACTCTGACCCATTTTATTTCAGGCTTATGTTGCTTATGTTGGCATCACTTATGTCATTCGGTAGGGGGGATTTGAAAAAAACCATCCCCCTGAGCGACATAAGTGACACCGACGTCAGCACTTGCATTCACAGGGCTATGTTGGTGGGAGAGCTTCTCCTGCCGACTTAGCTTCTGCCACTTGTGGAGGTGGTTTTATTATGCTGATGGGAGAGCTCTCTCCCACTGGAATAGAGTAGCAGCACTGCAGCACTGTGCGTATAGACATGCCCTCATAGATAGATTTTTGCCACACAAATACTGCATGAATTGGAAGAACACATCACATATTAGGATAATTTCCTAAGACATCTGACGTAGGAGCTTCTTAACCATACTTTTAATGTATATTATTATGAAAAACAGAAAGGGCTGAGTTAAATTGCTGTGACCCTATTGTGCAAAGATTTAAGCACAGGCTTAATAATTTTATTAAGATAATGTTGAAATAAGAAACGATACAGAGTTCAAGCATAGGAGTTTCTGGTTGTCAGGGGATAAGGTACAGATTATCAAGGGTTGCGAAATTCGATTTAGGAGCTGGTGGAGTAAGGATTACATAATAATCTGCAATCTCCCTGACTGGGGGTAAAAGTTTAACCGGTCAGAGTACAGACATTGAGATATGGGGGTAAGTTATCCACATAACAGCTATGTTCAGGTGCGGAGTATAGTGAGTGGATACGATGGTGGGGATGGGTCTACCCTCATTTGGAGGGATTTAAAGTTCAGTGGGTTTATGGTTCCAGTTCATACGGTCCAATGGGGAAAGCCTCTCAGTCTCTTTCCCACAGTGGGTGCACAATGTCGTACCGGCTCACTCCTCCTGGTACTGTCGGTGGCCGGTGATGTGCTCGATGTAGATGTCCCTGGACCATTGGATGGTATCCGAGACCATGAGGCGCTGCATGAGCCGTGCGTAGCGTCTACCGATCCTGCAGGTCTGCAGCACACGCTCGTTGCAGGGGTCCCAAGCGCCCAGGGCTCCGACGATCTGGGCGTCCAGTTGCACCTCGTAGCCCTTCGCTCTCAGGGTGTCGGCAAGAGGGGCATATTTTTCCAGTTTCCGAGCTCGGGCTTCTCGGAAGGCCGGGGTTCTGTTCTCGAAGGGGACCGCGATGTTGACGAGGATGATCTTTTTCTGGGCCTCGTCGGTGACAACCACGTCGGGTTGCAGCGGGCTGTCGGTACCGGGGATGGCGCAGTTCACGGCGACCTCCCCCAGGTGCGGTGCGATGGCTTTCACCAGGCGGTTCTGGATGGCCTTGTGGCGCAGCTGCCAGGCTCTGGAGTGGGGCTTGCAGCTGCACAGGACGTGGGGCAGGGTCTCGTTGGAGTAGCCGCACTTCCTGCAACGCTTGTCTCGGTTCCCGTGGCAGATGGCTCCGTTGAGCGGGATGCAGTTGAGCCGGGCGCGGTGGATGAACCGCCAGTCGGCGAAGCGGGTGAAGCCGCCCGCGGCGAGGAAGTGGTTGCTGGCATCCCACTTGCTGGTCAGTTTGAAGGCTTTTCCCTGGTCTGGCTTACGCTTCAGGGCTTCTATGTACAGCGAGTGGATGGCTGCCTTCAGGGTCCTCTCCAGCAGGCCCCTGGCGCTCGGGGTGACGATGGTGTTGTCCTCAGACCTGATCTGCGGCACCAGGACTCCCAGCTCCTGGCGCTCCTCGCACCACTCCCAGCGGCAGCCGATGCGCTTCCCCAGGCGGCGCGTGGCATTGCGGGCGCGGGACCACAGTGAAGCGATGTCGCCCCCATCTCGGCCAAATTACACAATGGGTCTGTTTACACTGTAGCTGGGAGTGTGCTTCCCAGCTTGGGTAGAGAGCCACGCGCTAACAGGTAGCTGGGGTTAGCACACAGGGAGTCTGGGTATTTTTGTTTTCAGACAGCTATATTTAGCACACTAGCTCAAGCAGAGCTAGCATGTCTCCCAGCAGCCATGTAGACGTACCCAGTGTGTGTAGTCCCATTGACTTCAATTGGACTATGCACATAATAATACATATTATATAGCACTTTTCATCAGTAGATCTCAAAGTGCTTTGCAAAGAAGGTCAGTATCATTATCCTCATTTTACAAATGGGGAAACTGAGACACAGAGAGGTGAAGTAACTTGGCCAAGGTCACCCGGCAGGCTAGAGCCAAAGCCAAGAATAAAACTCAGGACTCCTGAGTCCCCGTCCAATGCTCTATCCACTAGGTCACACTGTAAGGTTAAGCAAGTATCAATCCATAGGATCAGGGCGTATGTGCATCTTGATTTCATTTTACACTTGTTTGTGAATGTATTGATTTGAACTAGTATGAAAATCAGGAATGACTGTCTTTTCAATTCCCAAAGGATACTATGCTCCCAAAAGTTTTGGAAAGTTATTTACACTAGACAATAAACCCATTTTTCAGCCCCTTGGCACACACATCCTTCAATCTCAAAAATATGAAAATTATGTTTTCATAAGACAAGCCATCCAACTGTCTCCCCGATGAATAAGAAAGCAAATAATAATTTTCCATGAGAAAACTAAGAATTATTCTTTTTGCTCATTTTCTACTCACTCCTCCACTGTCCTACTGTACACTCACTTTCGGTAAAAACAAAAACAAGCAGGCTTTTTATATTAGCATGTTTTAATTGGGCTAGTTACCCGTCATTTGCAGTGTGTTATATGAAGTTAACTATACAAAAAAGAAAACCATTTTCCCATCAGTTTTCTGATTTCTATTGGCAGCTTTGACCTTTGGTCTATGCTTCAGAAGGAAATGGTAGCTCCAAAAATATGCTAACCATCCACCCTTTTGTTTGCATTCTATTCAGTGGTTTACATAAATATTCAAGATCTATAAAGAAAGAGTGGAGCAAAATGCCTGACATTCTACTTCACATTATTGGCATTCCTTTTGGGACTGGGATAAACTGATAAACAGCCTTGTTTCACAATTTTAAAATCAAGACTTTGGATGTTTTTTCTAAAATATCTGCTCTAGGAATTATTTTGGGGAAGGTCTATAGCCTGTGTTGTACAAGAGGTCAGACTAGATGATCACAATGGTCTCTTCTCTCCTTGGAATCGATGGGTCTTATTGTCTACTTAACAGTTTGCAAGAAGCCAAGTCTGATGAGAACACCTTGCAAGAATTTGGTGCCCCCTAATCTATATCCAAACTTTAGCCATGACTCAGTCCAGAACCTGAACCCTAATCTAAACATCCTCCAGATCCAAATACCACCTCCTTAGTTCATCTCTAATGACTAACTACCTTTGATCTTTAGTTTGAATAGAGTAAAGGGCTTGTCTACACGGTGCATTAGTACACACCAGTGGGGTGTAAATACTAGTCCACACCAGCACCTGGTGCACTAACTGGCCCAGGTGGACCCTGCGGGCACTCACTAAAAGTTCCCTAGTGTTCATTAACAGTCTCATTTCAAACAGTACCACATGCACTAGGGAGCTTTTAGTGCACACCAGCAGGGTCCATTGGGCCAGTTAGTGTGTGACATGCTGGTGCAGACTGGACTTTAAACACACACCCCGGTGTGGGCTAATGCACCATATAGACAAACCCTAAGGCTTTTACTGATTTTTTTCAGTTATACTGAAAACGAATATATTCCTATTGTACCTGACCAAAAAGCGTTCGCCTTCACACTCCTCTCTTAGAAGGAAATCAACAATTTATCATTCTAATTGATTTTAAAAAGTTAATTTCTATCCAATTAGAGTGACATGTTATATAGGTACTGATACTGTATCTATCTGCCAGTTGAGTACACCAAAGCATTCCTTTTAAGGAGTTAAATTAAAATATTATTTTATAATATGGTTTTGATTTTGGCTACATATTGATAATTTAAATAATTCTAACTTAAAATCTAAAACCTAAATCGAACTTAAAAGGAGCTGGATTCATTTTGTACACTATTAAAATTAAAATTATTTTTTCTGATTAACATTTAATTTACATTTAAGTATTCTGTACTTTTTCCTCTAAAGTTGCAGTTGTATTATGTTTTTTTAAAAGTGAACGGAGTGGTCCATGTCTAGCAACAGGCATGGTTCCTGTTTAGCTAAAGGAAAGGTTCACCAAACAGCAGCAGTAGCTGTGCAAGCTACCCTACAGTACTCTACTACTGTGTCTTATCCTTGCAGAGGTGAGAGGCATCCACTCTACAGATTCAATCAAAAAGGTGCTATTTACAGTGTGCATGCATGTGATGCAGACAGCTGCTTTACTAAGACCAGCACCATCACGGGTCATCTCTAGACTCCCACACTCATCCACATGCCCACTGTCCTGTGTTCTCTATAAGCTGCATGCAAGCAGCGGCCGCCCAGGAGAGATTCAAGTGCCACCCAGTTGATTAGCAGAGAGAGTTCCGGTGCACCTCCCCCCACTGCTTTGCAGCCATGTTGCTCTGTCTTGAAGCTGTTCCTGGGATCCTCCTGCTAGCTGTGCAGAGTGAGGGGCTGGGGGAGCTGATGTCAGGGTATCCCCCCTCCCCCCACCCACCTCCACAGAGCAGGGGAGAGGGGACAGCCTGGCACAGGAGGACTCAGAGCTGCAGTGGCCTGAATGGTGAGTGAGTGCCTTTCTTAAAGAGACCCCACACGGTTTGAGACTTCCCCAGCAGCCAGCTCACACTCTGTGTGTGTGTGTGTGTGTGTGTGTGTGTGTGTGTGTGTGTGAGAGAGAGAGACACACACACACACACACACACACACACACACACACACTCTGTGTCACAATCACCTCCCAACACATACTTGTATTACTGTTGTTGTTACTTCTTGGTACTTCCTGCAATGCACATATATTCTTTCATTTTATTCTTTCAAAGTGTGTTATTTTAGTGTTTTGACTGGTCTGTGCATTTCATAATTTTTATTTCTGTTACACTTAAATTTAATTCTCTGAGTAGTGAGTTCTAAAATGCCAAACCTGTCCTAGCTGGAGTAATTGTCCCTATGGTAACTTTTTAAATATATAATATCTAGGGGTTTTGGTTCTACTGGTGGCGCACATCCGCACATACCTCGGTGCACATAATAACATATATTCCGCACATGGATGGAAAAAGTTAGGGGGAACATTGCCACTGTCCCTGATCTTCAGCAAAGGATTGGACAATAAAGGACATAATCAACATACCACTGTACTGGTCCATCGACTGCCCCATTCAAGTGAAGACCTCAGCCTTCCTTCCATTCCACCGGGAAAATTTACAAAGACAATCCACATTTTGAAACTATTGAATGCTTTAAGTCTCCAGCATGCTCTAGAAAAGCAAAATATGCAGTTACAAGCATGGGATGCAAATGAACTGAAAGAACAGAATAATCGCTTGATGACCACTACCATCAATGCCTTTCCCTGCAATGACAATAAAAATCACCCAGGCTCACTGATGAAGTACACAGGCAGAATGTTAGAACATCGGTGGCAGAAACCAACTCTGAAACCATCCACCAGCACTGCAAAGATCTCCTAGAGGAATATGCCACTGCAATAAAAGAAGCAAAAAGAGACGCTTTTCATCCTCCACCATCACAGGTCATAAATCACAACAGAGAGAGCTATTGTGCATGGCAAACCAGCTAAACAACCCCAGCTGTATAATCCAAACACTACACCCAACTAGAAACAGCTGAAAAGAGATCTCTTACTACTTACCTACTTCACAAAAGACAGAAGCCCAATACAAGCAGAACTTGCTGAGGAGGAAATCGCTATACTAGATCACATTAACCACCTCACCATCTCAGGTAGAGCAACGTGTGACATCTGCCAATATCCTGGCTTCAGATGCATGAACAGTACAGCTATAGTTCTGTTAGCACTAAACAATGATCACCACATGACAATGGATAGAGACCATATCCAATGCTCATGCCACTCAACTCTCTCCACTCTCTTTCAACACAGGTTACAAGAGGTGCTGGTGACCTACTTACAGGGCATGGCTGGAGTAAATGGCTCAGAGTTACAGTAGCTCCAAGTCCAGTCACTCATTCTCAAGAGGACACAGAGTGGTGGTGAGCTGGAACTGTTGTCTTCCGCAAAAGCCCTCTTCAACATCTACATGAGGCCACTTGGAGAGGTGGTGAGATGCCATGGGCTCCACTGCTAACACTGCACTCGTGATTCATTTTCCACAGACCTAACCAATGACATGTTTTCTTGGATTTTTTTTTTTTTGGTCTCCTTAGATTCCTCAGTGATAACCACTATTTCCCCCCACCCACAACTAAAATACTTTTGTTTAATTACTATTTTTTTCCTATTTCTTTTGTGTGATCCCCACTCCCATCTTTTTTTTTTTTTTTTAAGATATTTCTCTTTCATAAACATCCACACAGTAATATGTGAGTGCAGAACTAGTGCACTGAGTCTCAGCTGTCCTCCTCATTCCACTAGGATGCAATTTTCTTTAAGATTTACTTTTGATTTCATTAAGCAAAAGAGCAGGGTTTTGTTTGTTTTTTGGGGGGAGTTGGGGTTAAACATTTGCATCTGGCAAAAAACTTTTTAAAGCCACAACTTGGCACAAAAAAGCCAAATTGTGCCAGTTTTGATTTGTTTCACAAAATGTACTCATGGGGCCAATAAGGAGTGCACCCCATGTACCTATGAGCAGATATCCTCGTGAACTGTACTGAGGATATATAGAGCTGTGAGGGGGAACCGCTCTCAGTTCCTTCTTCACCACAAAATCCCGTGAGACTCCAAAGCAGAGGGAAAGAAGGGTGGGTAGCGGAGCATCCATAGGACACACATCTCAAAAAACTCCAGTTCCTGTACAAGGGGAGTAACCCCTCCTTCTTCGTGGAGTAGTGTCCCTATGTGGGCTCCAGTTCAGGTGACTGCCAAGCAATCTCCCCAGAAGACAAAACTGCATTGACAGCAGCAGCATATGATCTGGAAGCATGAACCAAGACATAGTCTTTGGAAGGAGTACGTACGAGAGCCAGGTTGCAGCTTTTCAAATTTCAACACAAGAAACATCTTACAATAATTCCGTAGAAATAGACTGAGACCTTACAGAATGGGCTAGTACTCTAGGAGTTTGACTGTTGGCAGCCTCATAACAAGAGAAATACACTCAGGGGTCTGGTTTGAGAATCTTTGAGTGAAGACTGCAGATCCTTTGGATCTGTCTGCAAATGTAACAAACAGCCTGGGAGACTTT
Organism: Natator depressus; assembly: GCF_965152275.1. Lineage (NCBI taxonomy): Eukaryota > Metazoa > Chordata > Testudines > Cheloniidae > Natator > Natator depressus. The sequence goes on from NC_134235.1 coordinate 104,228,432, forward strand.
CTACATGGTTTGGTTCTGTCCCAGTAGAAAGCTAATGCTCTGTTGACATCCAAGATTTGGAGGGCAGCCTTCTCCCTGTCCTAGTTTGCTTCAGGAAAAAATCCAGAAGATAAGTAACCTGGTTATTATGGAATTCAGAAGATACTTCAATTAGAAACTTACAGTGCGGTTTTACAGAAACTTTCTGTGAAAAGCAGTGTAAAGGGAGGCTCTGCCATTAAAGCACTCATTTCTCTGACTCTTTGGGCAGAGCTGATGGTCACCGAGAAAGCTGTCTTCATAGACAGGTGAAGTAGAGAACAGGTAATCAGTCATTCAGAGGGAAGCTTCATAAGATAATTAAGGACCGGGTTTAAATCCCAACCAGGGGAGGGCTGACTAATCTATGAGAAAAAAAAATCATCAACCTTTTGATGAATCATGGGGCAGGCAAACACTGAGAATCCTTTTATGGATGAATGAAAGGCTGTGATAGTCACCAAGTGAACCTTGACAGACTCCATGGTAAGACCTGATTTTTTTAAATTCCAACAGATAATGAAGAACAGAGGATGGGGAAGAGTAAAAAGGTGAAAACTGTCACTGGAGACATTAAGGGTGAAATTTCTTCCTCTTGAAGATGGTTCAGGAGGCCTATGGTAACTGGAGAACTGAACTGGGCGAGACCTCTGTGTCACTTGTGACTTGCTAAATTTTCTTTTGTTTTCAGATGTGGGTGTGTGCTGAAGGACCTGAGTGTGGCCCTGGAATGTTTCAAAGATTCATAGATATTAAGGTCAGAAGGGACCATTATGATGATCTAGTCTGACCTCCTGCAAAATTCAGGCCACAGAATCTCACCCATCCACTCCTGCAATAAACCTCTCACCTATGTCTGAGCTATTGAAGTCCTCAAATCATGGTTTAAAGACATCAAGGTACAGAGAATCCTCCAGCAAGTGACCCGTGCCTCATGCTACAGAGGAAGGCAAAAAAACCCCAGGGCCTCTTCCAATCTGCCCTGGAGGAAAATTCCTTCCTGACTCCAAATATGGCCATCAGCTGAACCCTGAGCATGTGAGCAAGATTCACCAGCCAGATACCCAGGAAAGAATTCTCTGTAGTAACTCAGATCCCACTCCATCTAACATCCCATCACAGGTCATTGGGCCTATTTACCATGAATAGTTAAAGATCACTTAATTGCCAAAATCATGTTATCCCATCATACCATCTCCTCCATAAACTTATTGAGTTTAATCTTGAAGCCAGATAGGTCTTTTGCTCCCACTGCTTCCCTTGGAAGGCTTCCTGATGGCCAGTTTATATCCATTTGTTCCTGTGTCTTTCATCTGTGGACTCAGAATAAAGTAAGTCCATCAAAAGGGAGGTCTTCAATGATATTTTGGACCTCCTTAGGAAAACCAGACAGCTGTAGACAAGACGTTCTACGGATGACTACAATGGTAGAGACGGAGCAGACTGCAGTGTCGGCTGCATCTAGGGAGGCTTGCAGAGAAATTCTTGCAAGGAGCTGATTGTTGGCTATGACAGCTAACAATGTTACACAGGAAGTTGTTCGATAAAATTGTTGAATTTGTCATAATTGATGTTGTACTTTGCCACTAGGACTTGGGAATTTGCTGTCTGAAATTGCAGGGTCACTAAAGGGTAGTTCTTATATCCAAATAGGTTGAGTTGCTTTTTGTCTTTATCGTACGATGTAGACTACATAGGATATTGTCTTCCATGTGCGTTGACAGCTTCCACAACTAAAGAATTTGGTGGAGGGTGGAAGAACAAAAATTCCAGATTTTCTGCTGCAACACAGTATTTCATATCAGCCCATTTGCAAGTAGGCAGTGTGTGGGCAGGAGTTTGCCAAATGGTCTTTGCAGGATCCAGTAAGGCTCCATTCACTGACAGAGCTACTTGAGCAGAGACTGTAGTATGTAAAATGTCCAAAGGCTTATGTTGTGATTCCTGGACCTCCTCTAACGGAATCTGTAATGAGTCAGCAATACATTCAATCAATTCCTGAAACTGCTTGAAATTGTCAGAAAGAGAAGGTAGAGGAGACATTACAGCCTTATCTGGTGACGATGATGAAATATTAATTTGCAGTGTCACCTCCTTGTCAGCTCTAGTCTGTTGCCCCTCAGAAGCCTCCCCTTCAGCTGGGCTGTTGTGGAGGCAGTGATGGAGCAGGAGAGTGCCTCTGCCGGTGATCTCCTTGACAGAAGCTAAGATGTCTTGAGGACTGCCGGCGATGGGCAACTTACTGGTCCCAGGATGGCCACTAAGGTGGACCATAAAGGAGAGGAGGGGTCATCCAGTATTGGTTACTGTAACGGGGCGCAGACTCACCCAGCGGTGCCTCCTGCTGGTCATCCAGGAATTAGCTCTTTTTACCAGCTCCAGAGCACCCTCTGCCGGTGTCTCACTGTCGCTGGCCCCCATGTCCCTCCTGGACCCCGGTGCCCTTTTACCTGGGGTGCTGCCCCTCCAGGCAATACCCTAGAGATCTGGGTCTCCTCTCCCCACTCTCTATCCCCACCTTGCCTCAGCCTCTGGGCTACTGCCAGTCACCATCTAGTCCCCTTTCACTGGGGCCGACTGCAGTGTGTATAAGCCAATCATCATAGGCAAGGGGGGTTTGGACCTGCTGCCTCCACCTACCCTTGGGCTCCCCTGTTGCAACCCCAGTACCCTGTCTTAGGCCATCTGCCAGGCCTGCAGCCCGGGGCTTTTCCAGTCCGGAGCCTCCCAGCTCCTCTGGCCTTCCCCAGCTCTGCTTCACCTCAGGTACTCTGGTAAGCTCCCCAGCAGCCAGGCCCGTCTCTCTCAACAGCTAGAGGAGACTCTGTCTGCTCCTGGCCCACTGCCCTCTTATAAGGTTCAGCTGAGCCCTGATTGGGGCATGGCCTCAGCTGAGCCTGCTTCCCCCAATCAACCTGGGAACTCCTTGCTCCCAGCCACAGCCCTCTCCTGGGCTGTTTTAAGCCCTTTAAGGCCAGAGCGGATGACCACCCCTCTACAGTCACCCAGTAAGAAAAAGGCACAAAATTGTTTTTCCTTTGGAATTTCCCTCTCAGGGATGGTTGTCAGGGAGATGTCTCTTTGATGGTAGACAGGAGATCCCTGTATTAAGATCTCAATATAATCAAGATAAGATAGTACTAAAATGATGCTCAACGTAGCCAGGGACAGGCAGTGGAAAGATTTCTGTCTGCCTGGTGCAGTTTGTACAGGAGAGTTAGGAGGTATTGGAGAAAGAAAAGGCCTCAGTGACCCAGTAGTTCTTGGTACAGATAGTTGTTCAGTACCTATTAACAATAGACTCCAGCTCATCTGAAATAGTCAAGTCTCTGGAGTATCTAAATTCCTGTGGTATCAGATATACATGAGTATGATGAGGACCAAGAGACCTGACTTTGTTGGTACTTCCATTTTAGAAGATGGCATCCATACTGGGAGTGCTGAAGTAGTACATGTCTCTTGGATGATACTAGTACTGAGGACGTTGATGACTTCTGGGATACGAGTTTGGTACCTTCACCAAAGAGTCAGCAGGAAGCACTGACCTCCTTGCTTGAGGTCTCTGAGTGATGGTACTATTTAGGCAGTACCTGAGTCAATTTAGTTCCCAAAGTATGTCTGGCACCATGACTTTTTGAAGAACTAGAAGTCTTCAAAGAACTCCTGGTACGAGAGCCTCAGCAGTATGCCCCATGGGATGTGAAGTCTCCAAAGCAATCAGTCTCTGAGGTGACTGGTTTCTCTTCAAAGGAAGCTGTCTGTTAGAACTAGAACTCCTCGTTTTCAGAGTCCTGTTGGTACCTTCCATGCTCTTCTTCCATGAGGATCTCAGTGACCAGAATATGGAATTGTGTGAGTCACTAAGTGTACGGACCCCAATGTATGAGTGTACTGCTTTTAAAAGAGATGCAGATCTTCCACTTCAAAGGTATGTGGGTGTCTCCCAAACAGCAAAGGCCCCCAAAGTGCCTGTCACTAGAAGAGGCAGCGCTTGAATCCTGGCATGCCCTGGCAATGACAATCCCCAAGAAGAGTTCTTCGGGCGGGCGGCGGGAGAGAGGAAGGGGAGGAAGGGTATTAAATGGAACCCCACCTCAAAACACTAAAAAAAAAAAAAAAAAAAAAAAAAACAACACACACACACCACTATAAAGCTAAGTAAACTTGAACTAAACAAAACTATTCTAAACTAAGAACTGTAAGGATATGTTATTGCAGACACGCTAGATGCTCTGTCTCTGCCAGTAGGGTGGTTGAGAAGGAACTGAGGGCAATTCAACCATCCAGCCCTATATCTCTTTGGAACTGGGCATGTGGATGCCCGGAGCGCATGCACAGGCCAAACAGACACTTCTACTGAAAATCTCCATTCAAAGATGCACCATAGGGGCAGTACTCAAAGAAGAATGGTGAGTATGGGAAAAGGAGATTTTGGAAAACAGAAAAAAAAAAGACAAGTAACAAACAGAAGATACGTAGTCAGAAAAGAATAAAAAGGTAGGGAAGTGCAAGTTATTCTTGTTTAGGTTTTGCCAGCCTAAATGTATTGATAGGCAGATTTTGAAGCACGTATCCTCTCTCTTTTGTTGGAAGGTTATTCTAGAGTTCAGACAGTATGTCAGGTGAATTACCTGGAACTAATCCAGTTCAAATAATTTGAATTGCTAAAGGAAGGACGCGTGAAAGTACATATCTTTTCTGAAGGAAATTCCATTAGCAGTAATCTGATTTTAGTCTCATCAGAAACAAAAACCTAGAAGGAATTTACATCCTGTCTTTGACTCAGCATTCGGTTTCAAGCTTGTGAATCTTTATTCCCTACAGAGGTTTATAAATGATTCTGTAGATGGTTTGTCAGCATGTGAAGATATAGCTTTTTTTTTTTTTTTGGCATTGTCAACCCTTTGCATTACAAGACTGGCGGCTGCAGTGAAATGATGCTAGCAGTGGCTGAAGAGTCACAAGAAACAATGTGCTATAAAAGAAAAATACAAACAACCCACTAATAAGGTAATCGCATTATTACAGCAGCTAAAGCTATCTGCAAAATGATACCAGTGTTTGTAATGATGCAACATGAACAGCAACAAAACTATGCAAAGTGTAGAACATTAAAAAGCCATTATAGCAACTGTATTTAATGTACATTCATTTAGAAAGCTGCAATGGGCTAATATCCTTTTATGAAGGAAATTAGCTTTACGAGAGTCAAGCTAGAGGAGAGTTGACTTTGTGGACTTTATTAAAGTCCACAATTTGTACATTTTGAATATCAGGACCAGGAGGCCAGATGTGGGATTAGATGGGCCTATGGGCCTGATGTAAGATGAAATGCTTTAACTAATTCTTGCTCAAGAGTGCACAAGGTTAAATTAACTGCCACAGTTAGAGTCAGAAAGGAATTTTCTCCCACAGCAAACTGAGACAGACCTTGTGATGTAGGGTGTTGCCTTTCTCCAGAGAACTGAACAAGGATAGTGCCTTAGGATCACACAATGCATCTCCTGTGATTTCAAGTAGTGAAGGAGCTGGTGGGCCTTGGCCCTTCTTGTCATTACTGTGTTTATTCCTCTTCTGATTGATACAGCTTTGTATGCAGTTTCCTCATGGTGCACAGTATTTCTACTCATGGCACAGTGTTGGCTTAAAATGTCATCCTTCCCTCTGTCTGTTGCTTAGTACCATTTGTTTTATTGTTACAGAGGTGATTCCTTATTTTCAGTCTTATTACTGCTATTAAGAGTACCAGTGATACAATATGAAGTGATAGATATATCAAAAGATAACAGATTTTTTTTTCTTCTTTCAGTCTGTAACATGTACCAGTAGGGGACACAACACTCCGCTCCTAGTCTTTAGTTATCTACTTTTAATTAGAAATGAGCCCCAAAACTGAAACCTCAATTCCAAACCTCTTTGAATTTTATGGGGAAAGAAGTTCAGATTGGAATTCTTGGCTCTATACTTACCCCTACAGCTTTGCCTCTACGTTAGATGAGCTGATCATATGCAAAGTAAATCGTCAGTTTTGCCACAGTCATGTTGTTTTAAATGCCTGGCTCTATATCCACAAAGGAAAAAGCAGTCCAAGCCATGAAACGCATACTGCACTAAGTGATATCTGATGGGGATTTTTACTATCATTAGCTTACTTGAGTACTGGAGTATACCTAATGACATCTCTGCTCACTGCTTTCCTCAACAGTACCCGAAGTACATGGGTTGGATTCATGGCAAGTTAGGTTGCAAGGCAAAGAAATGCATTACTGTAACAAGTCTCATAAGCCATTCTTATTGCTGAATGCTAACACAGTGGGTGGTACTAAAAATTCAAATTATGACTTTCAGCAGTGACTGAGGTACTGCAGTATCCCGTTTAGTGTACATCAGAAGATAAACTATCACAACAGTCACTTCACCGGAAATGGAGAAGGCAGAGTTTTTAATATTGTGTACTATCCTCCTGAACATGCCAAACAGGATGATAGTTGTTGAAGCCTTTTGTTAAATACCAAGTGACCATATCATATCGAATGGCTGGATGTGAATGTGGTTGCAATCACTTTTATTACTGATTTGTAACTGTTTTGTAATTCTGTCACTGTGAATTGTGTAACAACTATGCACTCGTTTTGTGACAGGAGATGTAACAGAATGAACAACTGGCTAGAAAAGCCGTTTTATCAGCGAAGTGTGTCCTTGTCACATGTTTAACAATGATACAAAAACATTACAGAAGCATTTGCTTCTTTCTCCTCCCAGTAGAATGAGTTTGGGGGATTCTTCTCTCTCCGCCTGTGTGTTCAGGAGGAAAACGTGCTCAGCAGTGACTGAAACACCTTTGGGTAGAGAGCGTGAAATGCACTGATTAGTACACCTTAGTGCTGCTTAATCAGTGTAAAATCAGGCACAGCTCTAGTGGATAAGCATGAATCAGCATACTCAGCCCAAAGTCTCTCCTAGTGAATCAGTGAGAAACAGAATCCATTCCAATTCTTTTTCCTGAACACAAATATTACTGATATTCATGATATTCTGGAAAACAAACATTTGATTTGGCTCTGATCCCAAATATATGATCCTATGTCTCTACTTGGGTGTTCTTACAGGCTCCGGTGGTCCTTGTGCTACCTCAGACACAGAGTAGATCACTTGCCTTCCTGCATGAATTCCCAGTACCTTCAGCACTTTAATTCCTTCCTGGTATGTGAGTAAAAACATATTCTAAGACAGACTGAGTTATAAAGTATAATTGTTAGATGTTCCCTAACTAGTTAATGACAGTGCACACATTGATACTTTGGGACAGGACCTTAGGAGGAGGCCTCGTGTGGTTTCTTGTTTCCTGTCAGTATGATTAGACATGTGCTGAAGTGAGGTGTGGCATCAGTTTTGAATGTTGAATAAACACCTGATCCTGCTTCCATCAAACTCAATGGGAATTTTGCCATTGACTTCAGTAGGGACATCATCAAATCCAAAGTGAACCTGAAGTGTGCGTGTGTGCATGCATATGGTAAATACAACTAGATGGTCAACAAGGAAATGCTTTTACTCACAGCAGGTTTAGGATCACATTCGGCACTAACTAGTAATTTCTCTAATGGCCAGAAACTGTAAGACATCTTTCACACCAGTTCGCCACTTCCTCACAGAGGGCTCACTCACAGGAGGTATTGAACACTTTTACCTCTCACTAGAGTCAATCTTGTTAAAATTCTTCCAGTTAGTAAGGTTACATTTCTTAAAGGAACAAAAAACACTAAAATATTCTTAAAGGAGTAACACCGACCTTTTTTGGGTTGCACAAGTACATGCCTCCAGAATATTTGTGAACCTAGTGAACTGTGATCTCCTTAAAAGAGAAATTTTGAGTATATGTTACTTAAACTATTAGAGACAAAATGTGAGTTTTCCATCCTGTGGAGAGGTTTTGGTGTTTGTTTATTTTTATTTTTTTGCATGAAGCCACTTTGCATCATAGCAATTTTACATTTATTTCACAAGATTAAGATAATGCCTATGAACTGCTCACTTTCTAAACTCTGGGTAGTACTTTACTCTTCTTGCAACCCCATTGAAATCAATAATGGGGCTGCTCAAAGAATGAGGCAAGTAATGGTACCAGAATCTGGCTCTCAGTTAGCAACAACAAAACTATTTAAAAAATAAATAGGAAAAAAGCAAACAGTTCTGTTTCTTCCTCAATAATAGTCAAATAAATCAAATTTATTTCTATCGTTCACCTAGAGAAATTGTCTGACATATATAAACCTTTTAAAGGAACTGATAATGGAAACATTGATTTCATTTGTAGTTTTCATAAAAAAACAACTTTTGTAATACAAAACTTAAGGTCTAGGGCCAGTGCCAACTGCTTTCTCAGCTCTTTTTTAGTAACACCCATCTTTTTTTTTATATCTGTATAGTACCTAGAACAATGGGTCTGGATCCTGATTTGGACCTCTACCCAATACAAAGGCACTACCACAATGCAAGTACTAAATTGATAATAATAAATCCCAAGGAGATAGAAAATTTCCCTAAAGGGACAGGTGACTTGGAAGAATCTTTGAATGATTTAAACCCACTATAACCAGTACTATGTCACCTGCTTCCCAATTCCATGTCGGGGCCAAGTCAGGGGCAACAACTGCCAGATCAGGACTGCTCCAACTGGTGCAACTTAGAGCAGCCTACTCCAAGGGATATTTGGGACCATTTTGGCTCCCAGAGGCCACCAAGATCAGTAGAACAGACTTCCTTCCTTTCTCCCTTCTCTTCAGCTGTGCCTCTCTAATGTGCGAGTAATGCCGATAATGCTAAATTACTGACAGGACTGAACCAAGAAACGAGATGTAAATACTCCCAAACATTGAGGCAGTTCAGGTCCTGCTTTGCACTTCATGGCAGGCCTCTACAATAGGCTAAACCAAACTTTGTGGCTCATTCTCACAGCTAGTAAACTTTTTATTCATACCCTCCATTTGATTAGAGATTGATCCAGGTGGCGTTTGATCTGCAAAGAGACTGCATTTGGGATGTGCCGCGATGCTGATGATACATTTGAGATTCCGATCTCCTTCCTTCTCCACCGTGGAGATATTTTGTTGATATTTGTTGCTGATAATACTGATAAAGCTACATGGGGGAAAGGTCATCATTCCTACATGTCTACTCCCTGAAACACATTCCTGAAAAATATGGTGCTTAAGCCAATTTCTCCTATTGTGCATGTAAAGCAGAATTTTCCTTGCAACTGCGATTCACCCTGACACGTAAAAGAAAAGGTGTCTATTTACAGTATGTGCAAGAAGAAAAAAAGGCTTTTAACTGGAGCATGGAAAATCTGCACAGAAAGAATGTCCCTGCATAGAAAAAAACCCATATAGCACAGGACCAGGACCAAACCTGACAACTCTCACTTACCTTAAGTAAGGCTCGCTCATTTTAAAGGCAGCTTTTTAAAAATACCCTCTCTCACTCTTGTGATGAAAGATTTTGCTGTGTGAGTCAATAAGCCATTCCCTCATTTATACTGCCATTTAATGAGAGCCCTTTTCTCATGAGAAGAGGTGAACGGAGGTTCTTAGTTCATAAGGCTACTCACCTTATGTTAGTTATATCAAGGCCAGTGGACAGCAATGAAAAAACAAAACTTCAGAAAGGGGCTCTATTCCATGCCAACAGGAGCTTGTCCACAAGGAGCAGTAGCAAGAAATCCTATTGTCCTGCTGTATAACAACATAGGAGGTATATTATGAGCGTCCTCATGGAGCTGTAAAGTACTGAAGCTCTTTCACAGAGCTGAGATGGGAGAATAGATGGAGTGATTCAAAGAGTTTGTCCCTTGCTTTCATGAGTCCTGCATATCATCTGCAGAGGTGGCTCTTTAGCAGAGTGGACTTCACTCTTCACCACCAATGAGACGTACTCATGTAAGGAAACATTGACCACCCTCCTCCCAGCAGGAAACAGAACAGGGCCCTTCCTCTGCTGCTTTGAAACTGTAACCCTGAAAGCAGCTCCTGACTGTCTTCCCCTGCTCACTCCCAACCAAAAACTTTTCTTCGTTGCCCCTTGGTACGTAAGGTCCATGCAGCTTAATACCTATCATAAAAGGATATTTAAAAATGACTCCATCTTGCAACCTTATTTTTCATTGCCCTGCAGTGGATATTTGCCCCTTCCACAGTGCCAAGGCCTGTCAATCACCCCTTAGATCTTCACCAATAACCACAACTAACACAGGACATTTCTCCTACACAGTTCAAGTCTTATCTGGAACAAACACCCACTGGATCTGCAAACCAGCACCCAGAAAGCAGATCTTTGGGCATATGCAGCCAATCAAATGTAACGATGCACGATTCTCTTCGTACAAGCATACAGTAGAAGGCAAATATGAGGTCCTTATGCTCCTGCTGATCAATGCAAAATCAGTGGCCAAGAAGTCATTATCCTCCATAGTATCTCCATCAAAATAGCCTGACTTGGTCTGCATCAGGAAAACATAGCCCAAGTTATCCAGCAGATCATGGCAGGATCATGACCTGCAACGACAGCTACATTTCACTGCAAGAATAAAGCTATCAGCAACTGACCCAAGAACATGAATTGCTGAGGCTATAATGGGTGCTGTGGCCCATAGAAGGACTGGAAAGACTTTCCCAGGAATCCACAGTGCATCCAGCTCTGTGTGATCATATCCACTAGCTTCTCTGTGAGACCCTTGCTGTGTCCACCCCAAACTGAGCCAAATAAAAGCCCCTGCCTGCTCAGGTCAGATGGAAACAGAGTGGCTCAGGGCAAGCTAGAGGAGCACATTCAACTGCAGAAATGACCCGCATGCACACACTTGCTGCTGAATGCCTGAAGGCAGAGGATGGCCTGAGCCTGACCACAGCACAGCTGACCTATCTCTGCACTAGATTACTCGCTCCACTTACCTGTTTTCTCCCCATCCTGTATTCAGGACTATGAGTGGCCACATTATGGCTGAGTCCTACACAGGTCTTAAAAGGAATAGAAGCAGGTCCATGTGTTCTCTTCCCTTATCCTAATGCATCCATGCTGGGCTACCTAGAATTTAATCCTCTGTGTGATCTGAGGGCCTTTGGATTCTACCATGCTATTCACCTGTCAATTTGACAGCCACTTTTCTGACATTATGCACAAGAATTCAGTGGGGGCTCTAAAAACAGTGGCTAATTCTCCCTGGAGGAATGTGCTGATAGATTACTGCGAGTTTTCTTTAAAAAAAAAAAAAATAGTTTGAAATCTAGGGAAAGACCCTGCCCCACCCCCACCCCCAGTGAGGGAAAGGAGGAAAAGGGAGCAAGACGGTGTGTAACTTGCACATCCACACATGGTAGGTAATGAGTTCTTCAGAGCATGAAGGCCCCTTATCCCCTGCTTGGCAGCTAAGCGTTTATTCCATCATGCTCAGTGACAAGAAATTCCCCACTCCAAAACTCGAGCCATCTGGGCTATGAAAAACATAATCAATCCTAGCAGCTAAATCACTCCACACAGCATTTTGAACACACAAACTCCTTAGTACATTAAAACACTGTTATAATAATGACAACATGATAGGATCTACGAGGCCTCTCAGCATGAATCCCTTTCTATTTAAGCAACTGGATAAATTACAACCCCCAAGATTACAGTATGGCTGCCTATTAAGAGCAGTTACATATGAATAGACCCTTAAACCTTTTGCAATCAGAGCTCAGAGAGCTGAACTGTAACCTGCTCCACACCAGGAGCACCAGATTTGCTTTCACAGCTCAGTTAAGGTAGATATTTGTATTTACATCATATGTAAATATGTTACGTTGTATTTACATTCATTTCTGGATACTTAATTGTTGTCCGGAGTTGAAAGTAAAGGCTATGTTACGCAATCGATTGGTCTCGTATTTCTTTTTCAATGTTTCACTCGTCAAAGAAGAACATTTTTGAAATAAATGTAATTGAGATGAGATCAGCCAATAGATTGAATCACTCCATGAGTTTACCCTTTGCTTTCATTGGTGCGGTCTGCAGAGAATATGCAATTTGCCTACGAGGCAACAATCACAGGAAAAACACTACAAATACAGGCACCAATAATCACTAGTCACAATGTAATATTTTTAAGTTTTAGACCACAAAACACTCATACTTTTAGCTGGCCAATAAACCACTATAAATATATTTATTGCAATGAAGTGTCCTTTCCCTCCAGTCATTCTAGTCTGATTTCTACATCTTGGGTTAAACTACAGCAGTTTTACACCTCACCACCCATGCAAATTGGCTCTGGGAGGATAAACCCAGTCTAGCAGGAACATCTGGAGGAACACAGGCAGCAGTGGCTTCTCTGTCATTCCTCCTCCCTGTGGGTGGATTGCAGGGATTAAGGGAGCATGTCCAGAGCTTCCTTCAGCCCTGCCGCCGTATTAGCCCATTGGCAGCCCCACAAGTCTGAGCAGCATTCAGGCTACTCTAACTTACTTCAAGGGGAACCAGCCCAACACACCATCACCACAGGCTTGGGGGAGTACAAAGGTAACTTAAAAGCACTTTTGCAACCCACAGCGGAGTTGTGCTCTGTTTCTTGGCCACAACTGAAGATCTGAGCCTGTATCTCGATGAGCGATGATACATTGTTTTGCCTTCAGTGAATCATAGACAGTACCACTACAAATATATTTGTGTATTACAAAAGGATTGAATTGCGCACAGGACTGGTAATTGAATACAAAGTCTTGTACCGCTAGTTCACCAAAGTAAATGAAGACTACGCTGGCAGTGACTAGCAATCTGATAAAATCTGAGAGCTGGTAAGTAATTTTCACCAAGTGAACTGGTAAACCAGTTCAGCGTTGTCAACTGTTTCATCACAAGTCCTGTCATTCCAATTGGCTTTCACAACAGACAGGTTATGGACTGCATAGGCACCCTTGAGGTTCCCCTTCCTGTAGGGTTAGAGAAAGACACACTGGCAGAAACTTGCACTCTCACTGCACCTGTTCCTTGGATAGAGACTTTCAGTCTCCATGGTTGTCAAAGTGACATTTCTCACAAGCACCAAATGAGTGTGTTGCAGAGGACCCCAAGCTTCCTTCAGCTCTCCTTGGCATGTGCTGTTTGCACAGAGCTGGAAGGCATTTACCCCTTGCTATAGGTCTTACTCTGAATTATTTCAAGGGAAAATGTCAAATATGTAGAAAATACACCAAAGCTTTCCTGACGGAAAATTAGCAGATAGCATTTTGCACATCAATTTTTCTGTGGGAAACTGGCCTGTCCTGTCGTCACAGTGCATCATTATTTTGTGTGACAAAACTCTTTTCCATTGGAAAAGCCACTATTAGTTCTGAAAGAAGCTGTCTTGGCAGGGCATATACCAGTAATACAGAACAGGTGAGAAGTACCTAAGTCACTGGCTCACTGAGGCTCCGATTTGTTCCCCCTCCCTTATACTCTGCTTTAACTAAGTCTTAACATCACAGATGGAACAACAAACAAACAGGTCAGCCTACAATGCACAAAATTAGAACAATTAGCTATTAGTGATCTCATCCTGCAAGGTGCCAAGAGGGATGATTTGGAACTGCCTGTCATAATTTATTAATATTATATGTTCTGTTTGTCCATTTACTGCATGTATATACAGAGTTAATTCAATAGCCAGGTTGTTGGGGAATGCACCCAAGAGGGAGGGGTAGAGCCTGATATACCCTTCCTTGCAAACATTTAAAATACAATGCTTTGAAATTCCACGTCTGGTATGCTGGGCTTCCCTAACCAGTTTAACCAGGCTCAGAAAACACAGGAAAATAGATCTTGGGTGTGGATAAAGTGAGTCACTAGGGGCAAAGGCTGGGGTGTTAGGGACTTTAGACGTAATGGGGGTCACCAGAGGATGGATGGACTCTAGGTAAGACAGACTTGTGCGTAGGCCTTTTGTGGCTTACAAGCCTTTTCTCTTATATGTGTTTTGTTCCTGCTGTTCAGATTAAACAATACTTTGTTTTAAGAAGGTTCTTTTCAGTCACTGTATTCACCATTAGTCACAAGCTCCAAAGAGCAGAACCACAGGTACTTGACCGTAGTCAGATCCGTGGTATAAGCACAGATGATAGAGTGCTGTAGCCTGGGACCTAGTCTAAGAGAGGGAGAATCATGTGATTCTACCCCATGGAGATAAAGGCCAAAGGCATGACAACTGGGGAGGGAAGAGGTGCATTCAGAGAGATCAGAGAAGGGGTCACAGGGGCAGCTAGTGCTGTAACTATGACACTGAGCACTTCCTGTGAGGTTGTGAGCACCCTCAAGCACCTCTGAAAACGATAGACAATGCGGGCACTCAGCACCGTACAAGAATGGAACTGTACTCACAGAACTGGACACTACAGGAACACTGCCTGGTGACACATGGCCCAAAATGTACTTTATACAAATCCAAAGACCGATAAGAAGGTTTCTCAGATTTTAAAACTTCCAGTGGAATCTATTTTTAAAAAACAAATGGATATTATCCTGTGACATTTGGGACCCAACATTGCTCCATTGTGCTAATATATGAGAACCTGAATGTGACAAGTGGAAATGAAGCTTGTTTGGCCTATTCTCATTTTCCAAGATGAGATACATGCCCATGTGAACAAACCAAATAAAAAATGAAATTCGATTTTAAAAATATTTTTAATAATTCAAACAAACCGTTATAAATAATAGACAGTATTTTCTTGTATATGATTGTTTCATTAAAACTGTACTAGGATTTAATCATTGATTTTGCTTGAAGAACTTTAATTCATGTTAAATAAAAGATGATAAAACATACTATATAGTAAAATGCAATATTCTGATTATTTAATCCCACAAGTAATCCCTCAATCCCTATTAGAGTTTGGCATGATCCAAAATTGTTTATGCACCAGGACCGATTTTTTTGAAATGCAATCCTGCACTTCATCACATCCATCCACATCTGAAGAGGATTAAAACAAGTCTATACCATGTAGCAGCATCTCTAAAGTGCCTATCACCATAGTGCCTGGACATTGAGATAGCAGACCTATCTGCCTGCATCAGTAAGGGCTATCTATTTACTTCAACTGAATAGATTTATGAGAAGCAAATTATAACACCCAGATTAAATCAACAGTCTGTTTGCAAAGCTTTCCATATTGTAGAATATTGTTTTACACATGTACATACAACAGGAGAGGTGTCAATTTTTACACCATTCATCTAGATTAACAACTGATGGTCCCGAGCCCAGAAGCTAGCAATAAATGGCGAATAAAGAAAAAACATGCTGATGATTCCATAGTAGATTTAGATCTCAAGAACAGAAACAAAGGAAACCAAAGAACTGAAAATGGTATATTCCCTTGAAATCAGCACATATACAAATGTTTTTGTTCTAATAAAATAGTTCTTCCCAAATAGTGGATTCAATAACAGTCAGATGTTTTTTCACTAAAATTTAACACCCTCGTGAGCCAGGATGTGAACAGAGCAGAATGATTTAGCAGTACAGATCTGAAACGCCCTAACACAGTTTTTATTTGGGTAACGTCCCACTGACATTAATGCCATTTGAGTGAAGTGCTTAGGGCTTTGCCTATTGACTCTTGAAATAGAAGCAATACCCAGACCAGAATTCCCTACTTACAAAGTAAAAAGAACATGCAAAAATACACTTATGCCCCTTCTTTTCCGTCCCAACCCCCTAATCATCTCATGATACTGCATAATGAACCAAATTCACAACTGGCAACAACGCCACTCAAGTGGATGTTGCTGTGCCATCTTCTGGAGCGAACTTGAGCTATTTGCTTATTTGGAAAGAAAAAAGATTTCTGGGAATCACTCATATTTTACTAACTCATTCGAGCAGCACAGGAATGCGCTGGAACTAGAGCGAATCTCAGATAATCTTGCCAGCTCTTTGGCTGTTTGTGAGGAGTTAGACAGTAGAGCTGGGAATTTTGGGGGGGATGGCGGGACATCCTGAATTGGAACAAAAAGTTAAAAACTGAAAAATGTTCAGGAGCGGGGGGAAAATATTTCAGGAGAAATGAAACAGGGTTTGGGGGCTTACTCCTCTGCTGCTGTACTCCCCAGACAGCTGGATTCTGGGGCAGATAGCTCCATGGGGAATCAGACCGCTCTGGGAACTGGTTGCCGAGTGATTTGGGTAGCTCAGGAAGCCAGATGACTAGGGTGCCTGGGATATGGCAGCCTAGGGAGTTGGGAAGCAAGCTATCTGGGCTGCCTAACGTCTGGGCAGCCCAAATCCCAGGAGTTAGGCAGCTTGACAGTCCAGCTCCCCACCCAGTGGGAAGCCTAGGATCCCTTGTTTGCAAGTTCCCATTCTGTAGGCTGCTGCAGAGCCTGGGATCTCAGGAAGCCCTGGGCTACTGAGGGGCCAAGGTGGACAGGGACACATGCAGGCAGGCAGCTGAGCTGGCAGGAAACCTGCTGCCTGGGTTCCAGTGAAAGTTTAGTCAAAATCAACACATTCCTGCAGAACGTGTTGATTTTGATGAACCAACATTTTCCCACCAAAAAAAGGGGGGGGGGGGGAAGTCACTGGAAATTTTCCAATCTGCTCTAGTAGACAGCAGCATTGGCTAAGAGTCCTGGGGGATGGAGTGGGTGGGTTTTTGTGTGTGCTTGTCAAGGGGAAGACCCTTAGTTGTCATTCATGCCTGTATAACTTTTAAAAGTTGAATTTCTGCAACATGTTCTACTTTGTACAAACCTTGAAGTCCAATTAGAAATTTCAGCCAGTATAGAGTGTAAGGCAGCGGATTGGTTATTTCGTATTGCTTCTAGCATGGAGGCACAGTATACAATCAAAACACCACTAAAAACAACTTCCTTTAAAGATATTCATACAGGTCGTGTATGGACAGAGTCTGATTTGTCTGGGAAGTGCTTGGATAGTATTCCAAGTAGCGATTGTACCAGCTTCTTGCAATTCAGAGTGTTGGTTTTTATTGGAGTCTGTGTATCTAAGTCAGAGGTGGGCAAAATACAGCCTACGGGACCGTCCTGGGCTGCCCTTGAGCTCCTGGCCGGGGAGGCTAGCCCCCGACCCCCCGCTGTCCCCCATCCCCCGCAGCCTCAGCACTCTGGGAGATGGGGCTATGAGCTCCTGCCAGGCAGCACGGCTGCCAGTCCTGCTGCTCTGAGCGGCATGGTAAGGGGACACAGAGCAGGGGGGTTGGATAAGGGGTGGGGGGGGTCGGATAAGGGGCAGGGGGTCCTGGGGGTGCAATCAGGGGACAGGGAGCAGTTGGATGGGGCAGAGGGGGTTAGATAGGTGTGGGAGTTCCGGGGGGCCAGTCAGGGGATGGGGGTGTGGATAGGGGTCAGGGGACAAGGAGCATGGGGAGTTGGATGGGTCAGGGTTTCTGAGGGGTCAGGGGGCGGGAAGTGGGAGGGGGCAGATGGGGGGAGGGGCCAAGCTGTTTGGGGAGGCACAGCCTTCCCTACCCAGCCCTCCATACAGTTTGGGAACCCCGATGCGGCCCTCAGGCCAAAAAGTTTGCCCACTCCTGATCTAAGTCATCCTCTTTGTAGTTAAATTCTACAGCTGAGATCCACAAATCAAGACTGGGGGTTCTGCTAAAAGATATGCTCTAGTTCAAACAGGAATTACTCCAGGGACATTTCTATGGCTTGTGTTACACAGGAGGTCAGACTAGATCACCATCGTGGTCCCATCTAGCCTTGGAATCTATGAGATCTTCATGGTGTCAATTTTCAAGTTTTTGTTTCAAAAGATTGTGGCCTGGGTGTTCGGCTAGATGTCCTTGTGTGGTTAAATCACTAGCCTGGTCCAAGTTCGATTCCCTGCTCCAGCACAGACATCTTTTGTGATCTTAGGCAAGTCACTTAGCCTCTCTGTGTGTCAGTTCCCCATCTGTAAAGTGGGGATAATAGTGCTTCCCTACCTCACAGGATAAAGATAGTGAAGCACTCATTTACTTTGGCACTAAGGGCCACATTGATGCCTTAGAGGGAAGGGTCCTCGACTCTGCAAGTCATTGCAACCTTGGACCAAATAAATCCTAGTCTATTGATGCATCCTGCAAGGCTCTTCTGATTACCCAGATTTTTTTCTGAGGAGGCTGGATGGGGTGGCCTGGAGATTAGGTTTATCTGTTTAATGTGGGAGTTATTTCATTGGTGTCAACAGAGGAGGAGCTGTTGTGTAGTGTTGACATTTTTATTGCAAGTTATTGTAAATGCATCCAGAGGTTGATCAAGGGGTACATTATATAAAAGAAATAAAATATCAATCCCTTGTACAAAGGGTCTCAGACAAGATTTGCAAGGCATATAGAAGATGAGCAACAGGCACATTTACATTTAATTTAATAAATGTGTGGTGCATGCAGCCATGTAATTGAAAGGAGATGTCATCGTTGTGTTTGCTGCACACTGCACCTGTAAGCATTGAAGAGTCTCACTACTTGAAGCAGAGGCCATCTGCCAGTTTGCATTTCAGTTCAAATGGAAAATGTTACAGAGTTAGTGTTGTAACTCTGTTTGTCTTGTCTAGACTACTTCCCTCCAACCACATCCACCTAGTTTGTCTTTTTCACATGGATTTCACAAGGTTGAATCCTCCAAAATTAAAAGAAAGGGCAAGTTATATTTTTACCTCAAACTAATGGCCCATCTATTCCAGTAACCTGTCTCCACCATTGGCCTGGCCATAAGTACAACATACTGGGTTAGACCAATGGTCCATCTAGCCCTGTATCCTGTCTTCCAACTGTTGCCAATGCCAGGTGCTTCAGAGGGAATGAACAGAACAGTCAATCAGCAAGTGATCCATCCCCTGTTGTCCACTCCCAGCTTCTGGAAAACAGGCTAGGGATACTCAGAACATGGTGTTACATCCTGCCCATCCTGGCAAATAGCTATTGATGGACCTATCCTCCAGGAATTTATCTAGTTCTTTTTCTAATCTTGTTATAGTTTGGGCCTTCACAACATCCCTCGGCAAAGAGTTGCACAGATTGACTCTGTGTTGTATGAAGTAGTACTTCCTTTTGTTTGTTTTAAACCTGCTGCCTATTAATTTCACTTGGTGACCCCTAGTTCTTTTGTAATATGGAGTAAATAACACTTCCTTATTTACTTTCTTCACACCAGTCATGATTTTATAGACCTCTATCATATCCTCCCTTAGTCATGTCTTTTCCAAGCTGAAAAAGTCCCAGTCTTTGTAATCTCTCCTCAAATGGAAGCTGTTCCATACCACTAATCATTTTTGTTGCCCTTTTCTATACCTTTTCCAATTCCAGTGTATCTTTTTTGAGATGGAGCGACCAGATCTGCATGCAGTATTCAAGATGTGGGCATACATGGATTTTATACAGGCAATCTGTCCCTTTCTTAATGGTTCCTAACATTCTGCCATACCAGAGTTTCTGGTGGAGAATACAGAACAGGGCAATTGTGGAGTGATCCACTCCTTTTTTCCAATCTTTGCTTCTGATATAGTCAGAAGTTTAGGGTTGCCCTGAGCATATGTTGCCTCCTGACCATGTTGGCTAATAGCCATTGATTGACCTATCCCCCATGAACTTATCCAGTTCTTTTTTTGAACCCAGTTATAGTTTTGGCAATCACAACATTGCATGGGAATGAGTTCCACAGTTTAATTCTGCACTGTGTGAAAAAGTACTTCCTCTTCTTTGTATTAAACCTGCTGCCTATTAATTTCGTAGGCTGACTTCTGGTTTTGTATTACATAAAAGGGTAAATAACACTTCTCTATTTATGTTTTCCACACCAGTCATGATTGTATAGCCCTCTATTATATTCCCCCCCCTTTAGTTGTCTCTCTTCTAAACTGAAGAACTCTAATTTAGAGTAATTTTAGAGGAGTTTTAGTCTCTCCTCATATGGAAGACATTCTATAGGCATGATAATTTTTATTGCCTTTCGCTCTACGTTTTCCAATTCCAATATATCCTTTTCTGAAGTGCGGTGACAAGATCTGCATGCAGTATTCAAGATGTGGGCATACGATGAATTTATTTCGTGGTATTATGATATTTTCTGTCTCTTTCCTAGTAGCTCCTAACATACTGTTAGCTGCTGCTGCTTATTGAGTGGAAGTTTTCAGAGAACTGTCCACAGTGATTCCAAAGTCTCTTTCTTGGGTGCAATTTAGAACCCAACACTGTACCTGTGTAGTTGGGATTATTTTTTCCAATGTGCATTACTTTGCACTTATCAGTGTTGAATTTCATCTGCCATATTTAAATCAAAGAGTAGACTTGTTTCTCACATACAAACTGTAAAGCCTCTGTGGGATAAAACCTAATGCCTTAAGAGTCAAATTCTACCCCCAGTTTTTTTTTTTTTGCATTACTTAAAAGCACCATCTATGATGGGTTCCCCATTGTACTAGGCCCTGAACAAACCCAGAGTAAGAGACAGTCCTTGCACCAAAGAACTAACAAAATTAAAGAGGTCGTATTAAAATTAAAAAGGCCATAGAACGGCTTTTAAACTAAGGGCTGTGGGAAAGCCAACAGGTGCGAGGAGCATGTGGTTTGGACAGAGACATCCCTTAGGAGAGGATCTATTAATGGAGATTCTCTATGTTCTAATAAGGAGGAGAGGATGGAAGATGATCAAATACGGGTAAGAGCTGATGAGAACCAGTCAAATGAAAAAGACCCATTCAATTATATCATGTAATAGCAGACAGCTAAAAAGTGACAATTTTTTAAAGTGCTTATATACAAATGCTAGAAGTCTAAATAATAAGATGAGTGAACTAGAGTAGCTCATATTAAATGAGGATATTGATATAATAGACATCACAGAAGCTTGGTGGAATGAGGATAATCAATGGGACACAGTAATACCAGGGTACAAAATATATCAGAAGGACAGAACGGGTTGTGCTGGTGGGGGTGTGGCACTATATGTGAAAGACAGCGTAAAATCAAATGAAGTAAAAGTCTTACATGAACCAAACTGTACCACAGAATCTCTATTGATTGTAATTCAATGCTTGAATAATAAGAATATAAAACAGTAGGGATATACTAACGACCACCTGTCCAGGATGGTGATAGTGACTGTGGAATGCTCAGAATGATTAGAGAGGCTATAAAAATAAAAAATTCAATAATAATGGGAGATTTCAACTATCCCCATATCGACTGGGTACATGTCACCTCAGGACAGGATGCAGGGAAACAGTTTCTTGACACCTTAAATGACTGCTTCTTGGAGTAGCTAGTCCCGGAACCCACAAAGGGAGAGGCAATTCTTGATTTAGTCCTAAGTGGAGCACATGATCTGGTCTAAGAGATGAATATAGCTGGACCGCTTGGTAATAGTGACCATAATATAATTAAATTTAACATCCTTGTGGTGGGGAAAACACCACAGCAGCCCAACATGGTAGCATTTAATTTCAGAAAGGGGAACTACACAAAAATGAGGAAGTTAGTTAAACAGAAATTAAAAGGTACAGTGCCAAAAGTGAAATCCCTGCAAGCTGTCTGGAAACTTTTTAAAGACACCATAACAGAGGCTCAACTTAAATGTATACCCCAAATTAAAAACCATAGCAAGACAACCAAAAAGTGCCATCGTGACTAAACAACAAAGTAAATGAAGCGGTGAGAGGCAAAAAGGCATCCTTTAAAAAGTGGAAGTTAATTCCTAGTGAGAACGATCAAGATGCTAAAGGAGCACTCAAGGGCAATAAGGCCATTGTGGAGAAACTAAATGAATTCTTTGCATCCGTCTTCACGGCTGAGGATGTGAGGGAGATTCCCAAACCTGATCCATTTTTTTAGGTGAGAAATCTGAGGAACTGTCACAGACTGAGATGTCATTTGAGGAGGTTTTGGAACAAATTAATAAATTAAACTGTAATAAGTCACCAGGACCAGATAGTATTCACTCAAGAGTTCTGAAGGAGCTCAAATGTGAAACTGAAGAACTACAACTGTGGTTTGTAACCTATCATTTAAATCAGCTTCTGTACCAAATGACTGGAGGATAGCTATTGTAAAACTAATTTTTTTTAAAAGGCTTCAGAGATGATCCTGGCAATTTCAGGCCAGTAAGCCAAACTTCAGTAGAAGACAAACTGGTTGAAACTATAGTAAAGAACAGAATTATCAGACACAACGATGAACACAATATGTTGGGAAGAGTCAACATTGCTTTTGTAAAGGGTTATCATGCTTCACCAATCTATTAGAATTCTTTGAGGGAGTCAAAAAGCACGTGGACAAGTGGGATCCAGTGGATATAGTGTACTTAGATTTTCAGAAAGCCTTTGACAATGTCCCACACCAAAGTATCTTAAGCAAAGTAAGCTTCCATGGGATAAGAGGGATGGTTCTCTCATGGATCGGTAACTGGTTAAAAGGTAGGGAAAAAAAATGGTCAATTTTCAGAATGGAGAGAGGTAAATCGTGGTGTTCCCGGGGAACTGTACTGGAATCCCAGTACAGTTCAACATATTCATAAATGTTCTGGAAAAAGGGGTAAACAGCGAGGTGGCAAAATTTGCTGATGATACTAAACTACTCAAGATACTTAGGTCCAAAGCAGACTGTGAAGAGCTACAAAGGGATCTCACAAAACTGAGTGACTGGGCAACAAAATGGCAAATAAAATTCAATGTTGATCAATGCAAAATAATGTACATTGGAAAACATAATCCCAACTATACATATAAAATGATGGGGTCTAAATTAGCTGTTACCCCTCAAGAAAGAGATCTTAGAGTCATTGTGAATAGTTCTCTAAAAACATCCATTCAAAGTGCAGCAGCAGTCAAAAAAGCTAACAGAATGTTAGGAATCATTAAGAAAGAGAAAAGACAGAAAATATCATATTGCCTGTATATAAATCCATGGTACTTCCAC